>NC_135237.1:116494214-117129214 GCF_051348905.1 Ranitomeya variabilis | reverse complement strand
GTTTTATACACTGGGCCTGAGTTTTGGTTCAGTCTCCCCCCAAAAAAAGGGAGATTCAAATTCTCACAAAGAGGATATACTACACTCCTGTTAGTTTGTTGTATATCAGCCAGCCACTTTCTGCCACTTACTTTGTGTTGTTTTATACACTGGGCCTGAGTTTTGGTTCAGTCTCCCCCCAAAAAAGTGACATTCAAATTCTCACAAAGTGGATATACTACAGTCCTGTTAGTTTGTCGTATATCAGCCAGCCACTTTCTGCCACTTACATTGTGTTGTTTTATACACTGGGCCTGAGTTTTGGTTCAGTCTCCCACCCAAAAAAGGGAGATTCAAATTCTCACAAAGTGGATATACTGCAGTCCTGTTAGTTTGTCGTATATCAGCCAGCCACTTTCTGCCACTTACATTGTGTTGTTTTATACACTGGGCCTGAGTTTTGGTTCAGTCTCCCCCCAAAAAAAGGGAGATTCAAATTCTCACAAAGTGGATATTCTACAGTCCTGTTAGTTTGTCGTATATCAGCCAGCCACTTTCTGCCACTTACATTGTGTTTTTTTATACACTGGGCCTGAGTTTTGATTCAGTCTCCCCCCAAAAAAGGGAGATTCAAATTCTAACAAAGAGGATATACTACAGTCCTGTTAGTTTGTCGTATATCAGCCAGCCACTTTCTGCCACTTACATTGTGTTGTTTTATACACTGGGCCTGAGTTTTGGTTCAGTCTCCCCCCAAAAAAGGGAGATTCAAATTCTCACAAAGTGGATATACTACAGTCCTGTTAGTTTGTCGTATATCAGCCAGCCACTTTCTGCCACTTACATTGTGTTGTTTTATACACTGGGCCGGAGTTTTGGTTCAGTCTCCCCAACAAAAAAGGGAGATTCAAATTCTCAACAAGTTTATATACACTTTCTACCTTGTTTTACAGTACCATATAACAGTTGTTATTTTGGTTAGATTTTCAAAAAAATGAGGAAGTCTGGTGGAAGAGCCTGTGGGCGGTCGTTGCCAGCTGGTACTGATGGTGGTGGTGGTGCATCTGGTGGTAGTGGCAAAAGCACAATAGCACCTAAGGCTGAAGGTGTTGAGCCAGCGTCATCATCTAGATCTTTCGCCTCCTCTTCAGAAAGTTCCAAATATAAAAGCAGCGAGTCATCAGGAACAAGACGTTTCCTTGTGTCCTTCACCCAAACCAAAAGTGAAGGATGCGTCAGGCGACACTACAGGTTACTCCATGGAGCTCTTTACACATACCGTGCCTGGGTTAGAAAGGGAAATTGTTAACTGCCCATTACAAGATGAATCGGACATGGAGTGCACTGATGCACAGCCACAGCTAGATTATTATGCTGTTCCATTGACTCAGATCACTACATTGCCCTCGCAGTGTACTCAGCCAGAATCTGACCCTGATGAGACTATGGTGCCCTGTCCCGAACGCTATAGCACCTTACACGGTGGAAGGTGCACATGACATTGAAGAGGAGGTGATAGATGACCCAGTTGTTGACCCAGATTGGCAGCCATTGGGGGAAGAGGGTGCCGCTGCCAGTAGCTCAGAAGCGGAGGAGGATAATCCGCAGCAGCCATCTACATCGCAACAGCTGTCATCTGGCAGACCCGTATCAGGCTAAAAACGTGTGCCAAAAACCAAAACAGTTTTAGGACAGCATGGCCATCTGGTGAAAGTAGCACAGCGTGCAATGCCTGAAAATGTATTCGATAGTAGGACGAGTGCAGTGTGGCAATTTTTTAACCAAGATCCGAATGATCAGTCCAAAGTTATCTGTAAGAAATGCTCAAAGACCTTTAGCAGAGGGAAGAATCTTCAAAATGTAAATACAACGTGCATGCATAGACATTTAACCAGCATGCACTTGCAAGCCTGGACTAACTACCAAACGTCACATACCGTTGGTGCACCTGTTCAGAATGAAGGCAGTCAGCAACGCTACATTGCTTCCCTCACTGTAAGCCCACCGGTTAGGACACCACCAGCAGCAAATGTGCAGGTACTGTCGCAAGGCCAAAGCAGTCAGGGAATCACAAGGTTATTGGTAGGAAAAATTGTATGTAGGCCAACATCAAGAATACCATCACCAACCCTCTCTCAATCCACCATGTCCACCACCACCACCACCGCTAGTTCCACCATATGCAGCTCTCCAGTCCAGCTCACCCTACAAGAGACTCTCGTTAGGAAAAGAATGTACTCATCCTCTCATCTGCATACACAGGGTTTGAACGCCCACATTGCTATACTAATCTTGTTAGAGATGATGCCCTACCGGTTGGTTGAAAGCGAAGCTTTCAAAGACCTGATGGCCTACGCAGTACCACGCTATGACCTACCCAGTCGGCACTTCTTTGAGAGAAGAGCCATCCCAGCCCTCCACCAGCATGTCAAAGACCGCATTGTGCATGCACTGAGGCATTCAGTCAGTGGAAAGTTGCACCTCACAACAGATGCATGGACCAGTAGGCATGGCCAGGGACGTTACGTGTCCATCACGGCGCACTGGGTTAATGTGGTGGATGCAGGGTCCACAGGGGACAGCCATAGTGGGACAGTTCTGCCTAGCCCATGGTCTAGGAAACAGTTGGCTGTAGGCATTTGCCACCCCTCCTCCTCCTCCTCCAGAAGCGAAAGGTCGTCCACAGAGCGCAGTCACATGACCACTCCATCTGCAGCTGCCAGTGTTGCACACGAGATGTCCCATTATCGAACAGCTAGTGGTAAGCGTTAGCAGGCTGTGTTACAAATGAAGTGTTTGGGCGACAACAGACACACCGCAGAAGTACTGGCCGAGTACTTGCAGCAAGAAACTCAGTCATGGCTGGGCAGTGTACATCTTGAGGCAGGCAAGGTAGTCAGTGATAACGGAAGGAATTTTATGGCTACCATAGCTCTTTCAGAACTGAAACACATACCTTGCCTGGCTTACACCTTAAACCTGGTGGTGCAGTGCTTCCTGAAAAGTTATCCGGGGTTACCAGCCCTGCTCCTGAAGGTGCGAAGACTTTGCTCGCACATCCGCTGGTCGCCCGTACACTCCAGCCGTATGCTGAACCATCAGCGATCGCTGAATCTTCCCCAGCACCGCCTAATAATCGACGTTGCAACAAGGTGGAACTCCTCACTGCACATGGTTCAGAGGCTGTGCAAACAGAGGCGTGTTGTAATTAATTTGTGGGAGGATACACATACATGGACAGGCACTGGATGGCAGACATGGAGTTGTCTGGTGTGCAGAGGTCAAAGTTACAAGACCTCTGTCAAGTCCTTCAGTGTTTTGAGGAATGCACACGGCTAGTAAGTGCAGATGACGCCATCATAAGCATGAGCATCCCACTATTGCGTCTGCTGATGCAAAGTTTGACCCACATTAAGGAGCAGGCATCAGCAGCCGAGGAGGAGGGAAGCCTTGATGACAGTCAGCCATTGTCTGCTCAGGGAACTGTCCTGGACGAGGTGGTGGACGAAGAGGAGGAGGATGATGGGGATGAATATTTATGGGAGGAGGATGCTTCTCAGGGGGCAATAGAAACTGGTGGCGTTGCAAGGTCAGGTACTGGGTTTTTGCGGGACACAAGTGATGTTGATTTGCAAGAAAGTGCTCCTCAACCCAGCATAAGCAGTGAATTGACACCTGGAACATTGGCCCACATGGCTGAGTATGCCTTGCATATCCTAAAAAGGGACCCCTGCATTATGAAAATGATGACCGATGACGATTACTGGTTGGCCTGCCTCCTGGATCCACGATATAAAGGAAAATTACAAAATATCATGCCACGTGAGAACCTTGCGCAAATATTGGCTACCAAACAAGCAATTCTTGTAGACCATTTGGTTCAGGCATTCCCAGCACACAGCGGCGGTGATGGTTCTCACACGATCCATAGGGGGCAACATGGCAGAGGTGTTAGAGGTGCACAAATCAGAAGTGGCGTTCGACAGAGGGGTTTTATGACCAGGTTGTGGAGTGATTTCACAATGACCGCTGACATGACAGGTACTGCTGCATCGATTCAAAGTGACAGGAGACAGCATTTCTCCAGTATGGTTACGAACTACTTTTCCTCCCTTATTGATGTTCTCCCTCACAGGTCATTTCCCTTTGATTACTGGGCATCTAAAATAGATACTTGGCCTGAATTGGCAGAATAGTTGGAGCGCCCCCAGATGCAGGGCCGCGGAGTACTTGATCCCGGGCCTCTCAGTCTTAGTCCTGGGGTTGTCACGGTGGCTAGACCCGGTCCGTGACCCTGCTAAGGGGCGTCCAATGAAAGGTGTGATGGTGGTGCGTGGTGCAAGTCGCGATAAATAACGAGAACACAGGGTTGCAGTCTCTTTACCGAAGGCTTCAGGATCCGCAATCCAGAGTACTGCTAACAGGGCTGGCTGAGACCGGCCGGTCCGAAGGCACATCCAGAGTTTCCTTTGCAGGTGGAAATCAGTGCCTACCTTCTAGCGCCTGTGTGTTGTAGTACCTCCCTGCTGAGCACCACGAGATAGTCCTCACTAGGGTTGAGCGAAACGGGTCGGCCATTTTCAGAAGTCGCCGACTTTTGGCAAAGTCGGGTTTCATGAAACCCGACCCGACCCCTGTGTGGGGTCGGCCATGAGGTCGGCGATCTTCTGAATCTGGTATCGGAATTCCGATACCGAGTTCCGATATGTTTGCGATATCGGAAATCGGTATCGGAATCCACATTTAAGTGTAAAATAAAGAATTAAAATAAAAAATACTGATATACTCACCTCTCCGGAGGCCCCTGGACATCGCCGCTGGTAACCGGCAGCCTTCTTTGCTTAAAATGAGCGCGTTTACGGCCTTCCATGACATCACGGCTTCTGATTGGTCGCGTGCCGCTCATGTGACTGCCATGCGACCAATCACAAGCCGTGATGTAATTCTCAGGTCCTAAATTCCACATTCTAGGAATTTAGGACCTGAGAATTACGTCACGGCTTGTGATTGGTCGCGTGAGCGGTCACATGGGCGGCCGTGACCAATCACAAACCGTGATGTCATCTAAGGACCTGAACACGCTCATTCTTAAGAAGGAAGGCTGCCGGAAAGAAGCAGGGCGCGTCCGAGGGTGAGTATATACCTAATAGGAATATACTCACCCTCGGCTTCTTTCCGGCAGCCTTCCTTCCTAAGAATGAGCGCGTTCAGGGCCTTAGATGACGTCACGGCTTGTGATTGGTCGCGGCCGCCCATGTGATCTTAAGGCACGACTCCTACTGGCTTTATCTCCTTTTTGCTGCGATCTCGTTTCTCACTTCTCCACAATAAACCTCACTTCATTTCCTTTCTTAGGATGCCGCCGCATTCAAGTGCAGGCGCAGCTCCGTAAGGTTCTGTTCTGTTCGCTAGGTCACTGTCAGGATCCCACCTGCTTAGCTTCTGGCTAACTTCCTATCCAGCCCCCAACTTTACCAGATTGTGAGGAGTGGCCTAATACATAAAACCCTTTGCTCCCCCTGGTGGCCAGAGTGTGAAGTGTAATGTGTGCCTGTGATACCTGGTTAGGTGAACTCCTTTAGTGCCATCAGAAGTACCATCACTCCCCTTAGTGGCGGAGCGTCAGTACTGCAACGACCAGGTCTCTGGGCCGCTGCACTCCCCCCCCCCCCCCCTGGTTCAATCCAGTACTCCCGGACTGGGAAGAAAACAACAATACATGTCAGCAAAAGACATACAAAATTTTGAAATGCAATGAACAAGTAAATATAGCAGTGCCTCCCTTTATGGGAGGTGTGGACTCTTGAACATTACAAACAAAAACATGGTTAAATATTTTAAATAACATACTATAAATAACTTCTATTATCCAGCCCGGGTATTCTACTAAGTGCAAATTCTGAACAATAATTTAACTTTTCCCTTAAGGGCGTATAGGCTGAACCCACTAAAGGCTTACTATAAAACTCTAAAATATAAATTAACTTCTTCTTTACTTCTCTGATTTTTCATATGCAGGACCGCCTGTCTATCTGCCCAGGCCTACTGCCTCTTTTCTTAGTACAGGATCAATTAACCATCTCTCTATGGCTCTCAGGAGGACTCACTAACTAACCCCTACAGGTTTACTGTATCGAAATTCGGCTTTCAACTCTTTCCTGTCCTCAATCTCTAGTAACATTATCAAACATTCTCTATAACTATCTAACTAACTACATATTAGTCCTATGTAAAACATTATTACCATTTACTTTCTTTAAGGCAACATTATACTTTAAGTGCAACTAGTGAACGTTCTCTTTAAGGGGGAACCAAGTCTCTTTGTGGTAATGCAGACTCTCTCTATCTGCAAGTTCATTTAAGGCAAGAGCTTCCATGCTGTACTCAGGAACAGTCTCTTCAAAAAGCTCTCTTCTTTTGTAAAACCAGTAAAGGGCACGTTTAAGAAGGTGCAAACTATTTACAATACAGTTTGTGTACCATTCACCATCCATGATTCGGCAGTCTTTGTAACATTGATGAACAAAAGCAAAAATAAAAACAAGAGCAAAAATAAAAAGCAAAAAACAAAAGGGATCCCGGGTAAACAAAGGGACCCCCATAAGGACAACCCTGGTCGGGTTTTAGCAGCAAACATCAGGAAAACAAACAGTTAACTATTTACTTACTCGTGGTTCCGAGGTTTATCCTTACAGGAGGTAACACTGCATCATCTGGTGGCGAACACTCCCCGACCGGTAAGGCTGCGGTCCTCTGTTCTCGGCTGATGTGGGATCGGTATCATTGGTTTGTGTCCCAGGCGCGGTCAGATCACCCGGTGTCTGGATTCGAATGTCAGCTGTGGTTGCAAGTTCAGTAGCGGCAATAATACACCGTGGTGACAGTAGTAGCATTTGTCAAATCAGGATTAGCTGTGGTCAGGACAGTAGGTGGCGCCACCGCCGGTTCGCATCGTTGAAATCCTGAGCGCACCACCCTTGCGCACTCCGATAGCGAGTGTACGTCACCTGGTCCCCTTTACATAGTTGGTTGTCACATCTGTTGCGGAATGGGGTCTTCACATTGTAGCTGGTAAAGAAGACTTCAGTCGGCAGTCCCGATTCCTGTATAGAGCCCCAACCCCGCTTCGGGTGAAAGGCTAGTACAGTCCCCTGCCTTACCGAGTTCCTCTTATTGTGTTCAGTCTTTGGTCTTTGTACTTTTGGTGGGTCATTTGGTTCTGTCTCTTTTTGGTTTTGCCACTGTAGAATTAAGCATTGTTTATATTGTTCCCAGGTGAGTGCAGCAATGCTGAGGCCCTCCTGCCTGGCCCCGTCCGGCCCAATCCGTGGAGTGTCCCATTGGAAGATCACCCCCTCTGGGCTCACATCTAGCGGTTTTCCCATCGTTGTTGGTAACGGAGGCACCAGCTTCTCCATAGTGCCTGGTGTTGTGAATTTGGATTCTGGGCTCCCCCGGTGGCCGCTTGTGGAATTGGACTTGTCATCCTCTTTCCTGTTTCACCTGGTTCCATCAGTAGTGGGTGTCGCTATTTAAGCTCATTTCTCTGGTGGTTTCTTGCCGGTCAACAATGTTATCTGATGCCTCTCAGTGCTTGTTCCTGCTTCTGACAACTACTAGATAAGTTGGACTTTTGTCCATGTTTCGTTTTGCCTATTTGTTCCAGTTCACAGCTGAAGTTTTGTTACTGTGTCTGGAAAGCTCTCGTCGATCAGGGATTGCTACTCTGGCGTTATGAGTTAATGCCAGAGTTTAAGGTAATCTCTGGATGGTGTTTTGTTAGTGTTTTTCTGCTGACCATGAAAGTATACTATCTGTCTTCTGCTATCTAGTAAGCGGACCTCAAATTTGCTAAGACTATTTTCCTGCTGCGTTTGTTGTTTCATCTGAACTCACCGTCATTATATGTGGGGGGCTACTGTCTTCTTTGGAATATTTCTCTAGAGGTGAGCCAGGTCTTATATTTCCCTCTGCTAGCTATTTAGGTCTTAGGCCAGAGCTGGGCATCTAGCAATAAATAGGAAATGCTACCTGGCTATTTCTAGTTGCGTGGCAGGCTTAGTTCATGGTCAGTATAGTTCCATCTTCCGAGAGCTTGTCCCTCTATAGGCTTGCTATGATCTCTGCCTGCAGAGATCATGATAGTTTGACCGGCCCATAAAGTGTTAAAGACCCAGGTTCAGGAAGGAGAGTTATAAGAAGTCTGCTGGAATTTTTTTTTTTTTTTTTTTCCTCCAGTTTGCCTTGCTGCAGTCTTTTTTCTCTCTCTCCTCCTAATCTCTGTATGGCTCTGTGTGCACCTGACAATAATGGATCTTCAGAGTGTAACTGCGGGTTTGAATAATCTCATCACGAAAGTACAAAATTTACAAGATTTTGTGGTACATGCTCCAGTATCTGAGCCGAGAATTCCTTTGCCGGAGTTCTTCACAGGGAATAGAGCTAGCTTCCAGAATTTCCGAAATAATTGTAAGCTTTATTTGTCCCTGAAGTCTCGTTCAGCTGGAGACCCTGCTCAGCAGGTTAGGATTGTGATTTCCTTGCTCAGGGGTGACCCTCAAGATTGGGCCTTCTCATTGCCAGCAGGGGATCCTGCGTTGCGCGATGTGGATGCGTTTTTTCTGGCCTTGGGCTTGCTTTATGAGGAACCTCATTTGGAACTTCAGGCAGAAAAAACTTTGATGGCACTATCTCAGGGGCAAGACGAAGCTGAGGTTTACTGCCAAAAATTCCGTAAATGGTCTGTGCTTACTCAGTGGAATGAGTGCGCCTTGGCGGCAACTTTCAGAGAAGGTCTCTCTGATGCCGTTAAGGATGTTATGGTGGGGTTCCCTGTGCCTGCAGGTCTGAATGAGTCCATGACAATGGCTATTCAGATTGATAGGCGTCTGCGGGAGCGCAAACCGGTGCACCATCTGGCGGTGTCTATGGAAAAGACGCCAGAAAGTATGCAGTGTGATAGAATTCTGTCCAGGAGCGAGCGACAGAATTTTAGACGGAAGAATGGATTGTGCTTCTATTGTGGGGATTCTACTCATGTTATATCAGCATGCTCTAGGCGTACAAAGAAGCTTGATAAGTCTGTTTCCATTGGCACCATTCAGTCTAAGTTTATTTTGTCTGTAACCCTGATTTGCTCTTTGTCATCCATTGCCACGGACGCCTATGTTGACTCTGGCGCCGCTCTGAGTCTTATGGATTGGTCCTTTGCCAATCGTTGTGGTTTTGATTTAGAGCCTTTGGAGACTCTTATTCCTCTGAAGGGGATTGACTCCACCCCATTGGCTAATAATAAACCACAATACTGGACACAAGTAACCATGCGTATCAATCCGGATCACCAGGAGATTATTCGTTTCCTGGTGCTGTATAATTTACATGACGATTTGGTACTGGGATTGCCATGGTTGCAGTCTCACAATCCAGTCTTGGACTGGAGAGCAATGTCTGTGTTGAGCTGGGGATGTAAGGGTATTCATGGGGACTTACCTTTGGTTTCTATTTCGTCGTCCATTCCCTCTGAAGTCCCTGAGTTCCTCTCTGATTATCAAGACGTCTTTGACGAACCCAAGCTTGGGTCGTTACCTCCGCACCGTGAGTGCGATTGTGCCATAGATTTGATACCGGGTTGCAAATATCCAAAGGGTCGTTTGTTTAATCTGTCTGTGCCGGAACATGCTGCTATGCGGGAATATATAAAGGAGTCTTTGGAAAAGGGACATATTCGTCCATCTTCTTCTCCCTTGGGAGCTGGGTTTTTCTTTGTCTCAAAAAAGGACGGCTCTTTGAGACCATGTATTGATTATCGGCTTCTGAATAAGATCACTGTTAAGTACCAATACCCATTGCCATTGCTTACTGATTTGTTTGCTCGTATAGAGGGTGCTAAGTGGTTCTCTAAAATTGATCTTCGTGGGGCGTATAATTTGGTGCGGATCAGGCAGGGGGATGAGTGGAAGACCGCATTTAATACGCCCGAGGGCCACTTTGAGTATTTGGTCATGCCTTTTGGTCTTTCTAATGCCCCTTCAGTTTTCCAGTCTTTTATGCATGATATTTTCCGCGATTTTCTGGATAAATTTATGATAATATATCTGGATGATATTCTGATTTTTTCTGATGACTGGGACTCTCATGTCCAGCAGGTCAGGAGAGTTTTTCAGGTTCTGCGGTCTAATTCTTTATGTGTGAAGGGGTCTAAGTGCGTTTTTGGGGTCCAGAAAATTTCCTTTTTGGGGTATATTTTTTCTCCCTCTTCCATTGAGATGGATCCCGTCAAGGTGCAAGCTATTTGTGACTGGACGCAGCCCTCCTCTCTTAAGGGTCTTCAGAGATTTTTGGGCTTTGCCAACTTTTACCGCCGATTTATTGCTGGTTTTTCGGATGTCGTTAAACCACTGACTGATTTGACCAGACATGGCGCTGATGTTGCTAATTGGTCCCCTCATGCTGTAGAGGCCTTTCAGGAGCTTAAGCACCGTTTTGCCTCTGCCCCTGTGTTACGTCAGCCTGATGTGAATCTGCCTTTTCAGGTTGAGGTTGACGCTTCGGAGATCGGAGCTGGGGCAGTGTTGTCGCAGAGAGGTTCCGACTGCTCCGTCATTAGGCCTTGTGCCTTCTTTTCTCGCAAATTTTCGCCCGCAGAGCGGAATTATGATGTTGGGAATAGGGAGCTTTTGGCCATGAAGTGGGCGTTTGAGGAGTGGCGCCATTGGCTAGAGGGGGCTAAGCATCAGGTGGTGGTATTGACTGACCACAAAAATTTGATTTATCTTGAGACTGCCAGGCGCCTGAATCCTAGACAGGCGCGCTGGTCTTTATTTTTTTCTCGCTTTAATTTTGTGGTGTCATACCTACCGGGTTCTAAGAATGTTAAGGCAGATGCCCTTTCTAGGAGTTTTGACCCGGACTCTCCTGGTAATGCTGAACCCACAGGTATCCTTAGGGAGGGAGTAATTTTGTCGGCCGTTTCTCCTGATCTGCGGCGGTCCTTGCAAGAGTTTCAGGCGGATAGACCGGATCGTTGTCCGCCTGATAGACTGTTTGTTCCGGATGATTGGACCAGTAGAGTCATCTCTGAGGTACATTCTTCTGCATTGGCAGGTCATCCCGGAATTTTTGGTACCAGGGATTTGGTGGCAAGATCCTTCTGGTGGCCTTCCCTGTCACGAGATGTGCGAGTCTTTGTGCAGTCATGTGACATTTGTGCTCGGGCCAAGTCTTGTAGTTCTCGGGCTAGCGGACTGCTGTTGCCCTTGCCTATTCCTAAGAGACCTTGGACACACATCTCGATGGATTTTATTTCAGATCTGCCTGTTTCCCAGAAGATGTCTGTCATCTGGGTGGTCTGTGACCGTTTCTCTAAAATGGTCCATTTGGTTCCTCTGCCCAAGTTGCCTTCT
This sequence comes from Ranitomeya variabilis, assembly GCF_051348905.1. NCBI lineage: Eukaryota > Metazoa > Chordata > Amphibia > Anura > Dendrobatidae > Ranitomeya > Ranitomeya variabilis. The sequence continues at coordinate 117,117,833 of NC_135237.1, read as the reverse complement.
TCTTCTGAGTTGGTTCCTCTGTTTTTTCAGAATGTTGTCCGATTGCACGGTATTCCTGAGAATATTGTTTCTGACAGAGGTACCCAATTTGTGTCTAGATTTTGGCGGGCATTCTGTGCTAGGATGGGCATAGATTTGTCTTTTTCATCTGCTTTTCACCCTCAGACTAATGGCCAGACCGAGCGGACTAATCAGACCCTGGAGACATATCTGAGGTGTTTTGTCTCTGCTGACCAGGATGATTGGGTTGCTTTTTTGCCATTGGCAGAGTTCGCCCTCAATAATCGGGCCAGCTCTTCCACCTTGGTGTCCCCGTTTTTCTGTAATTCGGGGTTTCACCCTCGATTTTCCTCCGGTCAGGTGGAATCCTCGGATTGTCCTGGAGTGGATGCGGTGGTGGAGAGATTGCATCACATCTGGGGGCAGGTTATGGATAATTTGAAGTTGTCCCAGGAGAAGACTCAGCGTTTTGCCAACCGTCATCGTCGTGTCGGTTCATCGGCCCTTATAGAATATTGGAGATTCTTAATCCTGTTTCTTTCCGTTTGGACCTCCCTGCGTCCTTTTCCATTCATAACGTTTTTCATCGGTCGTTATTGCGCAGGTATGAGGTACCTGTTGTACCTTCAGTTGAGCCTCCTGCTCCGGTGTTGGTTGAGGGTGAGTTGGAGTACGTTGTGGAGAAAATTTTGGACTCTCGTGTTTCCAGACGGAGACTCCAGTATCTGGTCAACTGGAAGGGTTACGGCCAGGAGGATAATTCTTGGGTCAATGCATCTGATGTTCATGCTTCTGATCTTGTTCGTGCCTTCCATAGGGCTCATCCTGGTCGCCCTGGTGGATCTGGTGAGGGTTCGGTGCCCCCTCCTTGAGGGGGGGGTACTGTTGTGAATTTGGATTCTGGGCTCCCCCGGTGGCCGCTTGTGGAATTGGACTTGTCATCCTCTTTCCTGTTTCACCTGGTTCCATCAGTAGTGGGTGTCGCTATTTAAGCTCATTTCTCTGGTGGTTTCTTGCCGGTCAACAATGTTATCTGATGCCTCTCAGTGCTTGTTCCTGCTTCTGACAACTACTAGATAAGTTGGACTTTTGTCCATGTTTCGTTTTGCCTATTTGTTCCAGTTCACAGCTGAAGTTTTGTTACTGTGTCTGGAAAGCTCTCGTCGATCAGGGATTGCTACTCTGGCGTTATGAGTTAATGCCAGAGTTTAAGGTAATCTCTGGATGGTGTTTTGTTAGTGTTTTTCTGCTGACCATGAAAGTATACTATCTGTCTTCTGCTATCTAGTAAGCGGACCTCAAATTTGCTAAGACTATTTTCCTGCTGCGTTTGTTGTTTCATCTGAACTCACCGTCATTATATGTGGGGGGCTACTGTCTTCTTTGGAATATTTCTCTAGAGGTGAGCCAGGTCTTATATTTCCCTCTGCTAGCTATTTAGGTCTTAGGCCAGAGCTGGGCATCTAGCAATAAATAGGAAATGCTACCTGGCTATTTCTAGTTGCGTGGCAGGCTTAGTTCATGGTCAGTATAGTTCCATCTTCCGAGAGCTTGTCCCTCTATAGGCTTGCTATGATCTCTGCCTGCAGAGATCATGATAGCCTGGGGTTGGCACTACCAATTCAGCGGTGAAGACTCGGTTATTGTCGGGCTGGGGAGCGGTCACGGGAGCAGGATCGGTCTGTGGAGCAGGGACGCTTTCCATACCTGCATCTGATGTGATTCCACCAATGTGGATCTGTTCCGTTGACGAGGACACTGGAATCGGCTGTAGCCCGGACAGCGGTTCCTCCAATGTGACCCTCTCGCTCGGCTCCGCCTTCCGTGGCTTCACAGCGGCTGGCTCCGCGTTCGGGATAGGCTGGCTCGGCTCCACCGCCTGTAGCTCCAAGAGATCCAGATCCTCCAGCTGTGGTGGGTTCGGGTCCGTCTCCGGTGGGCAAGGACAGGCCGGAATCACTTCGCCGTCGCTCTGGGACTCGCTGGTCACCATCCCTGCTCCGGGATCTTTGGTGGCACATGCACGTTGCTCCTCCATTTTCTGAGGGCATAGCTTCTTCTTCCTCTCGTTCCCGCCTCTGCTTCTGGGCAAGTCGTCATCTCGCAACAGTAATCGGAGGGGGCGGCCACTGCTTCTGGCACCACTTTGATAGTCTCCTCCCATGGCACGCCCTTCTTCTTCTTCTGCGCTCCCCGTGGCGCTGCAATGGCGGCGGATTTGGCTGGAACTTTTGGCGGCAAGTGGCAATCCACAGTCTTTACAATAAGTCACAGTTCAAGCACAATTCAGTCACAGTTCCAAGGCACACATGACCTGATACCTCAGGCTTAAGTAGATCCTGTTCATGACGCCAAGTTGGAGCGCCCCCAGATGCAGGGTCGTGGGGTACTTGATCCCGGGCCTCTCAGTCTCTGTCCTGGGGTTGTCACGGTGGCTAGACCCGGTCTGTGACCCTGCTAAGGGGCGTCCAATGAAAGGTGTGATGGTGGTGCGTGGTGCAAGTCACGATGAATAACGACGACACAGGGTTGCAGTCTCTTTACCTCTTTACTGAAGGCTTCAGGATCCGCAATCCAGAGTACTGCTAACAGGGCTGGCCGGTCCGAAGGCACATCCAGAGTTTCCTTTGCAGGTGGAAATCAGTGCCTACCTTCTAGCGCCTGTGTGTTGTAGTACCTCCCTGCTGAGCACCACGGGATAGTCCTCACAACTGTTGTGTCTGTTTCTGATGTTCTTTCTCACAACTCGTATCTGTTCTGATGTTCTTTCTCCGTCCCCCAGATGATATGGCTAGGACGCACCCGTATGACGGGTAGGCCTGGAGTTCTTCCGGGACCCTAGCATCGCCCCTCTCCCACATTTGCCCCCTATGTCTGCTTAGGTGATTTAGGTAAGACAGCCAACCTATAATCAACTGTCCTGCCACTGTTTGAAGTACTGCTTGGAGCCCAATACTTCCTCGGCGTTCCGGCCACCGGCTACGCGCCTCAGTAGGATGTTGCCACGATCTTAAGGCATGACTCCTACTGGCTTTATCTCCTTTTTGCTGCGATCTCGTTTCTCACTTCTCCACAAAAAACCTCACTTCGTTTCCTTTCTTAGGATGCCGCCGCATTCAAGTGCAGGCGCGGCTCCGTAACGTTCTGTTCTGTTCGCTAGGTCACTGTCAGGATCCCACCCCTGACAGGGACCCCCCTGAATCTTCCCCTGCAACACCCTCTGCCACAGGATGTTGCCTGGTTCCAACCCAGTCAGCTTCTGGCTAACTTCCTATCCAGCCCCCAGTTTTACCAGATTGTGAGGAGTGGCCTAATACATAGAACCCTTTGCTCCCCCTGGTGGCCAGAGAGTGAAGTATAATGTGTGACTGTGATACCTGGTCAGGTGAACTCCTTTAGTGCCATCAGACGTACCATCACTCCCCTTAGTGGCGGAGGATCAGTACTGCAACGACCAGGTCTCTGGGGTGCTGCATATGCATTACAGGAGCTCGCTTGCCCTGCTGCTAGTGTGCTATCAGAAAGAGTCTTCAGTGCTGCTGGTTCAATACTGACCGAAAAAAGGACGCGTCTGACTAACCGAAATGTTGATGATCTAACCTTCATTAAAATGAACCAATCATGGATTTCAAATTATTTGGCCCCACCTTCCCCTGCTGACACGTAGCTTGCCTGAAAAATGTCATGCTTTTGGCCTCCTCTTACTGACTGCTCCAATTCCTCCATTTGCAGCTGCTGAATGTCCACCATAGGCCATTTTTATACCTCCCTAAATGGGCTGACTCCCCCACAGGGCCGTGGTCACCACCTGGCGCAAGCACCCGTGCGAGTGCCGTTTACCTGGACAGGTGGGTGTGCCCACTTTTGGGTGACGACACTGGCACAGGGTCCCTCATAGTACAATGAAGTGTCTCTGACGGTGGTGGTGCATAACCAACATCAGACACACCGTCGTAATATGAGGGGCCCTGTGCCAATACCGCTGCCCACGAGAGAGTGTTCCCTCCAGCTCGAACAGTGCTCTATCACTTGCAATACTTACCTATCCCTGCTCCACCACTGTTTAGTCTGTGCTGTTAAATCCTTCAATGGCACTGCCAATACAAATTTGTTGAAATGATAGATGATAGTTAAAATATACAGGGGCCCTGGCCTCCATTTAGACCAGTTAATATTTTGCGCCAACTACCACTGTCTGCTACTGAGCAGAGGAGCCCACCCCTGTACCTAGCTATGCCACCTGTTTATTTATGAACAATTTTTTGGCAGACATTTAACTCACTTTATTATTTGGGCCTACTAACTGTGTCTGCCACTCATTACCGTTGTCCTCCACTGAACAAAGCAATGCCGCCTGTTTAGTCCTGTTACCACATTTGAACTGCATTTAGCCTACTTTATTATTTGGGCCTACTAACTGTGTCTGCCACTCATTACAGTTGTCCTCCACTGAACAAAGCAATGATGCCTGTTTAGTCCTGTTACCAATTTTGAACTGCATTTAGCCTACTTTATTATTTGGGCCTACTAACTGTGTCTGCCGCTCTTTACAGTTGCTTTCCACTGAACAAAGCAATGCCGCCTGTTTAGTCCTGTTACCACATTTGAACTGCATTTAGCCCACTTTATTATTTGGGCCTACTAACTGTGTCTGCCTCTCATTACAGTTGTCCTCCACTGAACAAAGCAATGCTGCCTGTTAAGTCCTGTTACCAATTTTGAACTGCATTTAGCCTACTTTATTATTTTGGCCTACTAACTGTGTCTGCCACTCATTACAGTTGTCCTCCACTGAACAAAGCAATGCCGCCTATTTAGTCCTGTTACCAATTTTGAACTGCATTTAGGCTACTTTATTTTTTGGGCCTACTAACTGTGTCTGCCACTCATTACGGTTGTCCTCCACTGAACAAAGCAATGCCGCCTGTTTAGTCCTGTTACCACATTTGAACTGCATTTAGCCCACTTTATAATTTGGGCCTATATCTGTGTCTCCTCCTCATCCTGCCCATTGCCCAGCCACTACTAGATAAGTCTGCTGGTACATTGACCCAGACCACTACATTCCCCTTGCACTCTACACAGCCAGAATCTGACCCTGCTGAAAGTCAGGTTCCCCTTCCCGCACACTATACCACCTTACACGGGGACAAAGAGGAAGGGGCAGATGAAAGTGCAGGTTCCTTAATCAGGTGGGGGGCATACTCGTTGGTGAAGTCACTGGCACAGGGCCCCTCATAGTACACAAAAGTGTCTCTGCCGGTGGGAGGTGCCACCCGCTGTCAAACACACCGCCGTACTATGAGGGGCCCTGTGCCAGTGCCAATGCCAACGAGTGGGCCCCCCTGCTTGCTCAGGATCACAGCACTTGCAAAGTTGAAATACTTACCTCTCCCTGCTCCACCGCCGTGACGTATTCCGCGTTTCCTGGGCCCACGAAAATATTGAGCCAGCCCTGCCCCCCCACAACTTTAGCCAAATGACCCCCAGTTTTCAATGCCTAACTATTATTATAAAGTAAATTAAGATTGACAAGCTTCAGTAATAAGAATTGATGTTTTTGGCATTAAAATGGGCACTGTAGGTGTTTTCCTGTCCTCCACTCACTGCCGACTTTGATTCCCCATTGACTTGCATTGGGTTTCGTGTTTCAGTCGGCCCCCGACTTTTCGCAATAATCGGCCGATTTCACCCGACCCGAATTTTGACAAAGTCGGGTTTCGCGAAACCCGACTCGATCCAAAAAAAGTAAAATTCTTTCAACTCTAGTCTGGAGGAAAGAATGTTTAAGCATAATAACAGACGCGTATTCTTTACTGTAAGAGCAGTGAGACTATGGAACTCTCTGCCGTATGATGTTGTAATGAGTGATTAATTACTTAAATTTAAGATGGGACTGGATGCCTTTCTTGAAAAGTATAATGTTACAGGTTATATATATTAGATTCCTTGATAGGGTGTTCATCCAGGGAACTAGTCTGATTGCCGTATGTGGAGGCGGGAAGGAATTTTTTTCCCCAATGTGGAGCTTACTCTTTGCCACATGGTTTTTTTTTGCCTTTCTCTGGATCAACATGTTAGGGCATGTTAGGTTAGGCTATGGGTTGAACTAGATGGACTTAAAGTCTTCCTTCAACCTTAATAACTATGTTACTATGTTACTATCATATAAATGGGAAACAAATACATTCCTGCACACCTAATACACAATTGGGTGCAGTGCTGACCAAGCTGCGAGAGGCCTTGTAGAACTATTATCATGCACTCATTTCAGATCCTCTGCTGTGAGCAAATTTCATTCCTTTTTTTGTGAAGTTTGGTTCTAATTTTTAACGCTTGTGACTTATGAGATGAGTGTTCTTTATAGCCCACATTATGTAAAACAAAACAATGCCCCAATCAGTCCATCCATCCCTGCTTAAAAGTATGTAATGTAGGTTGCATTTATTACTTAAGTAAACAACTTTTTTTTCCCGTTCATCTATTTTCTTGGACAGTATCCTGAAAAATATTTTTCTAACGCTGTGAGCTAAATATTTAGTACAAGCATTTCTAATATAATTGTGACAGCCTGACAGGCCCTTGTGTTACCGCCAGTATTGGCATCCATGTTGTTCCCCTAGTGTGCATGCCTCAGCTGGTGCCTGTCAAATGGAACTGGTATTGCAGTTATTGTGCAACGAAGAGAATCATTCCTGGCCTTTGGTCACTAGTGGGTTGAGGCAGGTGCATTAGCTACAGAAAACAATGGACATTTACATATGAAATATTAAGAGGCTGTAGCAATAATGCAGAGCTGAAAAAGAATAGAAAGAAATGTAATATTGAAAACCTATTAATAATTAAATGTTTTATTTCCTGTTCATATTTCTTCTTTTCTGAGATATTTATAATAATATGTCATCATATGTCTAAAATATATTGCACTGCTCGAAAGTTGTATTTATTATAGAGGTGCATGCAGATCCTCTTTCCAATTGGGTGGAAAAATATAATATTTAAAATTTTTGAAGAGCGTCCACAGCTCGGAATATCTGTTTTTTATTCAATTGGCTGTGGGATTAACCAGGGTTGGCATTGGGGGGAGTGTAAAATGGGCAATTGCACAGTTAATCCACACTGATAATATAGATGAGCGAACATGTTCAGAAAACAATCGCAAACATAAATTCGGCACGAACATGGTACATTTGGATTTGTGATCGTTAGCACGAGCATTTTTCTTAAAATTGGAAAAAGTCGGTAACGTTCGGTAAAAGATAGAATTCAAGCTGGCAATTCATATACCGAGTTCAGTAAAATCATAGCGTGACAGGTTTGAATAGATGGAATAGCTATGTACACATAGAATACATATACTGTATATTGTAGTGCACCGGTAGCACCGTACGCAGTGAAGAGGCAGTGACCCACAAAGTTCAAACATAAAAAGTTCCTTTAATGTGTTACTTCACACAGTCCATTCCTCACAAGTGCATATAATTCATGTTTAGTTCACATAAACATTGCACTACATAATACACGGCATCTTCCAAGTCACAGACCCTACACACGCCGGACCTCTGTGCCCAGTTTCCATGGGGCGAATGCAGGCTGTGACCAAGTCTCTTACACACACAGCTTCATATGTTGCCGACACTACACACGCCAGTCCTCCTCTGACTAGTTCCCGTAGGTGTCCTGCACCGCTGTATCGCAGTCTCTTTACTCACACAGCTTTTACTCACAACTCCATTGATTTGCGGCCACAAAACACGCTGGTCCTCCTCTGACCATTTCCCGTGGGTGATGGCAGCGCTTTGTTAGCTGTGGATGCCAGGCGTCTCAGCTCCCCTGGCTGCTTGGCTCCGCTCTGTTCTGTGTCACCACACCGACAAAGCTCTGCAGAGCCTCTTGCTCTCTCCTCCTCCTAACAACAGCCGAACACTGACTCTAACCCTGACACCTGACACACCCATACCCATACCCTCTACTGCAGGGTTTTTAACAAACAAACCTGTGGCTCCCTGCCACATGAAAAACCCGGACCAGAAATGAAACGGACTGCACCATTAACATAGTGCAGTCAGTTTCATAGCACAAAACCCAGAGCAGGTTTTCCCTAAATCTGTCTTTGACAAACAGTATGTCCAAGACTAATCTTATTTATTATTACTAGTGTTGAGCGATACCGTCCGATACTTGAAAGTATCGGTATCGGAAAGTATCGGCTGATACCGGCAAAGTATCGGATCCAATCCGATACCGATACCCGATACCAATACAAGTCAATGGGACTCAAGTATCGGACGGTATTCCTGATGGTTCCCAGGGTCTGAAGGAGAGGAAACTCTCCTTCAGGCCCTGGGAACCATATAAATGTGTAAAATAAAGAATTAAAATAAAAAAAATCGCTATACTCACCTGTCCGACGCAGCCGGGACCTCAGCGAGGGAACCGGCAGCGTTGTTTCTTTAAAATTCGCGCTTTTACTTGGTTACGTGAAGTCCCGGCTTGTGATTGGTCCGCGTCCCGGCAACATGCCCGCCCTGACCAATCACAAGCCGGGACGTCACTGGAGGCTGGACACGCGCACTTTTTAAAAAGTGCGCGTGTCCAGCCTCCCGTGACGTCACGGCTTGTGATTGGTTAATGGCGGCCATGTTGCCGGGACGCGGACCAATCACAGCAAGCCGTGACGAAATTACGTCACGGCTTGCTGTGATTGGTCCGCGTCCCGGCAACATGGCCGCCCTGACCAATCACAAGCCGGGACGTCACTGGAGGCTGGACACGCGCACTTTTTAAAAAGTGCGCGTGTCCAGCCTCCCGTGACGTCACGGCTTGTGATTGGTTAATGGCGGCCATGTTGCCGGGACGCGGACCAATCACAGCAAGCCGTGACGTAATTTCGTCACGGCTTGCTGTGATTGGTCCGCGTCCCGGCAACATGGCGCCGTGACCAATCATAAGCCGGGGACGTCACTGGAGGCTGGACACGCGCACTTTTTAAAAAGTGCGCGTGTCCAGCCTCCCGTGACGTCACGGCTTGTGATTGGTTAATGGCGGCCATGTTGCCGGGACGCGGACCAATCACAGCAAGCCGTGACGTAATTTCGTCACGGCTTGCTGTGATTGGTCCGCGTCCCGGCAACATGGCCGCCCTGACCAATCACAAGCCGGGACTTCACGTAACCAAGTAAACGCGCGAATTTTAAACAAACAACGCTGCCGGTTCCTTCGCTGAGGTCCCGGCTGCGTCGGACAGGTGAGTATAGCGATTTTTTTTATTTTAATTCTCTCTTTTACACATATGTTGTTGCGATACCCGATACCCGATACCATTAAAGTATCGGAATCCCGGTATCGGAATTCCGATACAGCAAGTATCGGCCGATACCCGATACTTGCAGTATCGGAATGCTCAACACTAATTATTACATTTAACCTGCATTGCAGTCACTGCTACACCTGTGACTGACATGCACATCTATGGACTTCATACGTCTCCATGCAAAACCTGGGGAGAACACACAGTGACCCCTACCTGTGACATTGGTCACTGCTTCACTATTGCAATCACAGCTGCACCTGCGACTGCAATACCCTCTCATGGCCTCACGATGCCTCTGTGTGCATTCTGGGGAGCACAAACAGCACCCCTAGCTGTAACAGGGGTCACTGCTTCACATATCCTCCCCCCTATTCATACCTGTGGTCATCCGCATGACCCTGTGACATCCTCACCTGACACCGTGCTAAGAAACTAAAGTAGGGACTGGAAACATCGATCGACTCATGCATCCCTCCCCTTTGTGTTTCTCCTCCATACTTCAATCTGGGACCACCCACCACCCCAGTGTCCATTGCTGATGACATGCTCACTTTCATGTTTTACTATAGGTTTGGGCTGGTTTTGGGTGGTCTCGATCCTGTTTATTTTGGGTTCACTAACCCTGCAGCTCATCCTGTCACCTAAATACCTGCCTTGGGCCCCCTGGCACCAGTTCCTCCGTACCCTTACCCGTGTCTTGGTGACTATGCCACGCTGAAATGTCGCGGTCCGCGCCGGCAAATCCGAGCAAACATCTACATTACGCTGCACCTGAACCTAAGCCTCCCAACACTGCTGTCTAGCAAGCACTCTCTCTATTTTACCCTGACCCCCAGCCACTTCCTTGGCTGGTGCCAGAGGTTCCTTGTGCGTATGTCCCCAGTCGCCTCGGTGACCACACACTCCCGGATTTTCCCAGCATTCTTTCTATTTGCGCATTTCTTATACCTGCGTCTCCATGTGGGACCCTGGATCTGAGCTGTCCCGAACTTACCAGGGAACACCTCCAGCTCGGGGTTCAGTGGTGTCTCCACAACATCTTCTGCCACAACCTCTAGGGGGAGCATATTGGGATTACACTCTGTCCCTACGTTGGTGACCCCTGTGGCAGATATATTTGGCTTGACATATTCGGGTTCTGCACCCGAAACAACATTTTCAGCCTCTCCTGCCAATACCTCTAGGGGGAGCCTATAGGGATTATACTCTGTCCCTAGGTTGGGGACCCCTATGGCAGGTATCTCAACATCTCTGAATTCTACACCTGGCACAACATTTTCTGTGAGAGGATTGACCATGGTCTCCCACAGCGACCGAAACAGGGTCAAGTCTCTGCCCAACACAGTCCCATATGGAAGGGTCTTTACCACTCTCACCACCTGTTTACAGTCCCCACATGGCGTGGAAAAATTAACCTCTGTGATTGGGTACTCCTGGATTTCCCCATGGATACCCATCACCTCCACTTTCTGTCCTTTGAGGTTGTCCCCGGCAGCAAGAGACCTATGAACCAAAGTCACATTACTCTCTGTGTCCAGGAGAGACTCTGTTTGGCACCCATTCACAAGTACCTTGCACAATCATGGTTTGTTGCCAACAGTGCCCGTAGTGGTGATACAGACTGGCTGGGTACACATAGACTCATGGCAAGTGTTCCCATGGTCCATGGGCTTAGATGTCACTGAACAGTTATGAGCCCCATGCCCGGGCTCTAGTGCAATGTCCTGAGTTGGTTTATACCGCTCAATTAATTCTATCAGCAGTTCCATGGTGCCTAGGTCCCTCAGCCCGACCAAAAGCTGCATGGTGGCAGGCAGAGCCTCCACCATCTGGTCAACCATGATTCTCTCCATCATGTCGAATGGGGAAAAAAAACTTAGGCTGGAACTATTCCTCCCCCAACTGCAATAAGTAATTTGCCTGAGAACTGGCGGATCGAGACTCTACATAGGACCACTGGTACACCCAATGATCACCCCTTACCTTTGAGGTCTCTTCATGACTCTGCTGATTGCCCCTCACCTTATTGGTCTCCTCTTTACACCACTGAAGCTCTGGTAGCTTCCACTGCAGCGCCTCTTGCTGCTGCAACTGCAGCTCCTGCTGCTGCAGAACCCCTTGCAGCGACCACTGAAACTCCAGTTTCATACCACAAAACCCAGAGCAGGTTTTCCCAAAATCTGTCTTGGACAAACAGTATGTCCAAGACTAACCTTATTTATTATTACATTTAACCTGCATTGCAGTCATCGCTATGCCCATGACTGCCATGCACACCTATGGACTTCATACGTCTCCATGCACAACCTAGGGAGAACACACAGCGACCCCTACCTGTGATATTGGTCACTGCTTCACTATTGCAGTCACAGCTACACCTGCGGCTGCAATACCCCCTCATGGCCTCACTATGCCTCCGTGCACATTCTGGGAAGCACAAACAGCGCCCACTAGCTGGTACAGGGGTCACTGCCTCACAATATATATAGATGTCAGTGACACACGCACACACATATATATGTATATATATTACATAGATAGAAGAAAAGCCGGCAATTCAGCAGCCGCGGTAGTTTAAAATCACTGCAGGAGCCAACAGGATAGAAGAGATGGATTACATACAGTAAATACAAATAGAATAGGTCGATATACAGATGGCAGTGACAAATACAATTAGTACAGTGTGTGCAGGTTACAGTACATGTATTTAATTAATAAAAGATTATTTTTCTGAAAAAAAATGGCATGGGCTCCCACGTAATTTTCGTAACTGGCAGAGGGAAAGGGGTAGTACCCATAGAGCTTCCCAGGCTATTAATATCAGCTCACAACTGTATACTTAGCCTTTGTATTGTCAGGTGACATCAAGACCCAAGGCTCATAATGGAGAGGCGTCAATAAGACGACCCCATTTCTAACCCCATAGCCACATTGTATGAAAGCACAGAAGCCCAGAAATAAGTCCTTTAATTTAAAGAAAGACACAGAAAAATGTAATAATCTTAAATAAACCATACTTATGACCTCGCCTATTCCCCGATGCCCTCTTCATCTTCAAAAGAGGTAAAAAAAACCCAAACAACAATATTCCTCACCTTTCCGCAGAGATGCTTTTAATCCATTTGTCCCACGACAGGTCTAGATCTGCTACTTCTAGATGGCAGGCTGCATGGATGTACGATGCGTCTATACAGCCTGTCATCTAGCTGACCCTGAGCACCGTGTGCTCAGTATTGCACCTTTGTTTCAAGCATGTGATGCTCGTTCAAACTCACCTGTGTCAAGTAACAGGTGTGGACAATATGAAAATGACACCTGAAACCAAATAAAAACATGAGTAGATGGCTCAATCTTTGCATTCTGTGTCCATGTGTGCCACACTAAGCATGGAGAATAGAAAGAAATAAAATTGCATGAGGACTTGAGGACCAAAATTGCTGAAAAATATCAGCAACCTCAAGGTTACATCTCCAGAGATCTTGATGTTTCTTTGTCCACAGTGCACAAGATAATTAAGAAGTTTACAACTAATGGCCTTGTAGCTAATCTCCTTGGATGTGAATGGCAGAGAAAACTTGATGAAAGTTTGCAACTTAGTCCAGATGGTGCATAAGCAGCACAATTAAGTTCCATAGAAATTCAAGCAGTCCTGCAAGCTCAGGGTGCCAGTGTCAGCACAAACTATCCATCAACATTTGAATGAAAAGAAATGCTATGGAAGTATTCCCAGGAGGACCCCACTGCTGACATAAAGACGTTAAGAAGCTAGACTGCAGTTTACCAAAATGTACGTGATTAAACCATGGTGGAGGTTCAAAGATGTTTTGGGGTTGTTTTGCTGCCTCTGGCACTGGGCGCGTTGACTGTTCAATTTGCCTTTTTTTCAGTTTTTTTGTGTTGTTCCAATGCACACAAAGGAAATGAAATTGTGTATAACCAAACATGTGTAATTTGAATAATTTCAAGGGAGAAACAATTCATTTTCTGGAACAATTTCAAAGGTGCCAACACTTTTAGCCATGAAAGTATGTGTGTATGTGCTGTGCATCTATACATATGTGTGTATGTGCTAAATGTATATACATATATGTGCCTATGTGCTATGTATATATACATTAGTATGAGTGCTATGTGTAAACACCTATGTGTTTGTCTGCTATGTGGATATATGTAACACCCCAGGTAACCGGTTGTTACAGTGGCATTGCTTTCCTCATGGGGAGAGTGATGCCATGCTTGGAAGCGAGGAAGGATCCCTTTAGCAGGTATTCACATAGATGCAACATGTTTTGACTCCAGGCCAGAAGGGAAAGCTTTGAACCCAGTTTCAGGGGAGCATCCCTAGATAATATATATTCTGGCCTGGGAGATGAGTTAGCTAGTCTCTCAGAGGGAGAGAAAGAGAGAGAAGTCTGTGAAAGGAGAGTGAGGAGAAAGGAAAGCTGGGGCCGTGCAGCCACGTGAGGTGCTGCAGCTCCTGAAAGGAGAGAAAGGAACAGAACAGTTGTAGAGACAGTGAAGGAGGAAAAGGAGTACAGGAGAAGTAAGGAGCTGGAGGGGAGCTGCTACTGGGCTCCCTCCATGCTGAAGCGCAGATACTGGTAGCCGGAAGACCGAGGTTGTGGGGGTAACTTCATGCCCCATGGCAGAAACTGAGGGACAGCAGATTGCAGGTCCAAAATTAACACCCGAAGGCACAGTAGCACTGAGAGCCCAGCGTCATCTGAGAGACCCTGTAAAAAGGCTTGAGTTATCTGTCATAAGAGTATTGTCCTACCTAAATGGGGACAGAGACAGAATGTGAGGACTTTTTGTGAGGCCTAAGCCAGCAAGGGACTACAATGCAGCGCTAGAAGGGCTTCCAACCCCACCTGGTTAGGGGGATTCCAGATTTGCTTCAAGGCCGGCCGGACCATACCAGTACCTGTGATCCAGTACCCTGGACTGTGGCTGCCTGAACTCTACAGTAAAAAGGTAAAGAGACTGCAACATCGTGTCCTCTGTTTATTTCTGGCACCACACCATCCCAGCTGCCATAACGTCACCCCAGTGGACCCCTTTAAGCAGCATCCGTCACCACTGACCGAATACCACAGGTGGCATCACAAACAAACTTTATTCCACAAACCCCTTTAAAGTCTCTCCCTTTAAGTTGGATGCCCAGGGCCACAGACCGGGTCACTGCCACCGTTACCACCCCTTTAATGATGATCAGACTGGTACCGAGTACCCCTAGACCCTGGCGGGCGCTCCATATACAGTACACTGTGGTAGATCAGCTTACTCGGCTGCAAATGGAGGAAGACTCAGGAACGCTGTCTCTTTAAACCTTAGACTGGTTTATTATGGATACTGCATAACTCAGTGCAGAGTTGGCAAAAAAATAAACATGACCTTTCTGTCCTAAAAAAGCAAAAATGTAATTCAAGGCACAGTGGTTGTAGTTGTGGGGTTCCGCCCGCTCAGGATTAGCAAGACACTGGTTCAGGTTTAGCACAAACACTTTTCTGGAGTTGGCTTCTCCAGACACATTGAACACTAAAAGCCTCAGAAGGCCGACTATTTAAACTCCAGACCACACCCTGAGATGGAGATAAGGTGGACAACATCACATTCGCTCTATGGTTGTCCACAAAATTCCAGTCCTTGAAATAGTCGAATAACCCCTCTCAACACATAGTGTGCTGGAGCAAACTTTGTGGTTTCAAATCACTGAAACTAATAGCTTTAGTGAAACATACCTCTCCTCCAGCACTTTGCCAGTGACTTTGTCACATATTCCCCCCTCGGCCCAAAGCCAGGAGTTTTGGCATATTCACTCACTAAACAGGAAAGTCTGGACAGGGCATCTGGTTACCATGTAGTTTCCCGGGCCTGTGTTCCACATGAAAACTAAAGTCCTGGAGGAATAGAAATCACTTAGTCACCCTGAAATGTATCTCCCCTCCAGAACTTTGCCAGTGACTTTATCACAACACATACAATGACTTTCCAAAGTATTCAGCACCTTGGCATTTTTCGTGTTTCGCTACCTCAGAACCTGGAATTTCAGTGTTTTTTGAGGGCTTGCATCAGTTCATGTTAAGAACACGCCTACAACTTCAACTGTAAACAATTGTTTTTCTTTTTTATTGTCAAACAAACTGTCATGGCTTACAATGACAGAGAGGGTCCAGAAGACCACAATGTCTCATTTAATGTACTCCTGTACTAATTAGAAACAAATCACCATCATATTAAACAGCGCAAGTTTCAACTACCAGTGCGGGGGTTAATCTATTCAGTTCAGAGCTCCTGCAGCTTTCCTGCTTTGATGGTCTCAGCTGTTCAGTGCTGGCCACTCCCCACTGCTATATATACTCACCTCTGGCAATCAGGGATTTCCAGGGTTGGTTTCATACTGCCTGGTTCTGAAGTTGGAAGTTTAGGCTGTTTGAGGAGGAGTATTGTTCAAAAGACTGTTGCTTGGTGATTTGTCTGTTTGCATATCCCCAGCTTCTCCTATTTGGTTTCTTCTTCCTTTACTTCCCGTTGTTCCACTCTGTTGTTTGTGAGTGCATATTTGTATGATTGGTATTTTCATTTATCCCTGTACATCTTCCCTTGTTAGTCTGGTATTCTTATACATTACAGCTCCTAAATTCCCTTGATGGAGGAGGGGACAAATAAGGGCTGATTTAGGAGCCTGGCAAGGCATGTGTCTCCCTGATTTTTGCCATCACAAGTAATCTGAGGAGCAGGGATAGCTAGCTTTATGGATAGGGAAGCAGTCTTTAGCAACTGGATGTATTGCAACAGTGCCATGACACAAACAGGAAATAGGACAAAATAACTGAAAACTTCAGTTTGCATAACTATACACCCCCCTAAAGTCTGTAGTTTGTATTGCCTCCTTTTTCAACAATTACAGCTGCAAATTGCTTTGGATAAGTCTGCATGAGCTTTCCACATCTTGTCACTGGGATTTTTGTCCATTTGTCAAGGCAAAACTACATCAGCTCCTTCACGTTAGATGGTTTCCATTGGTGAACATCAATCTTCATTCAAGTAATACAACAGACTCTGATTTGGACTAATGTCTGGGCTTTGACGAGGCCACTCCAAAACATTTACGTGCTTTGCCTTAAACCACTCGAGTGTTGCTTTAGCAGTATGCTTTGGGTCATTGCCTTTTTAGAAGGTGAACCTTCGTCCAGTCTCAAACACTTCCACAGCATGATGCTGACGCCACCATGTTTCACTGTGGAGATGGTGCTCTTTGGGTCATAAGCTGTGGTGGTTTGCCGCCAAAGATATGTTACCTTGGTGGCCAAAAAGTAAAATTTTGGTCTCATCTATCCACAGCACCTTCCTACATAAATTTGGGGAGTCTACCACATGTCTTTTGGCAAACTGAAAACAAGCCTTACAAATTTTGTATGTAAGTAAAGAAATTTTTCTCCCATTTCTTCTGTAAAGGCCACATGTATGGAGAATATGACTTATTGTGGTTGTATGGAGAGAAACTCTAATGTCTGCTTGGGAACTCTGCAGCTCCTTCAGGGTTACCTTTTGTCTCTATGCTGCCTGTCTGATTAATGCCCTCCTTGCCCAGGCTGAAAACACCAGCTTGAAAAATGATTTTAAAATCCAAAATGTTGGCCTACTGAATTGTATGTTCAGTAAATGCACTCAATGCTTGGTCGGAAGTCCTTTTACATCAATTACTGCATCACTGTGGCGCGGCATGGAGGCCATCAGCCTGTGGCACTGCTGAGGTGTTATGGAAGCCCAGGTTGCTTTGATAGCAACCTTCAGCTCGTCTGCATTGTGGGGTCTGGTGTCTCTCATCTTTCTCTTGACAATGCCCCATAGATTCTCTATGGGGTTAAGGTCAGGTGAGTTTGCTGGCCAATCAAGCACAGTGATACTGTTGTTTTTAAACCAGGTATTGGTACTTTTGGCAGTGTCGGTAGTTGCCAAGTTCTGTGGGAGAATGAAATTTCCATCTCCAAAAAGCTTGTCGGCAGAGGGAAGCATGAAGTGCTCTAAAATTTCATGGTAGATGGCTGCTCTGACTTTGGTTGTGATAAAACACAGGGAACCTACACCAGTATATGACATGGCTCCCCAAACCATCACTGATTGTGGAAACTTCACACTAGACTTCAAGCAGCTTGGATTGTGTGCCTCTCCACTCTTCCTCCAGACTGTGGGACCTTGATTTCCAAATGAAATGCAAAATTTACTTTCCTTGTGGAGTGTGTCAATGACTGCCTTCTGGACATTTGTCAAATCAGCAGTCTTCTGCATTATTCCTACTAACACAGGCTAAGGGACCTTTTTAAATGCTTAGGAAGCATTTGCAGGTGTTTTCTGTTAATTATTCAAATTTACTGAGATAATGACTTTTGGGTTTTCATTGACTGTAAGCCATAATCATCAACATTAACAAAAATAAACACTTGAAATAGATAACTCTGTTTGCAATGACTCCATATATGAGTTTCACTTTTTGTATTGAAGAAATGAAATAAATTAACTTTTTGATGATATTCTAATTTTGTGAGAAGCACCTGTATGTGGGATCCTGATAACTAGAAAATTTAAATGCAGTTTGGCTGAAATGCTTGTTCCAAGCATTTCGCTGAAGAAAAGTCTTTGTTTATCAACAGAACTTAAAACAATTATAGCTGATACTTCCTTCTCATGACAGACTATAAATCTTCCTGATGATTGCTGTTCTTTCTGGCTGACTCTTGCACAAGACTAAATCAAAACACTGTTTAAAGAATTTGTATGTAACAGTTTTCTCCCGGCTGCTTGTACACATTATCTATCATTTCTTCAAAAATGTGAAAAATGTGAATTTACGTCTGAAAGACTATAAACTAGAAACAGAGGTTCTAGAACACATTAAGCTTGCTATTATTTTTCTGACACCACTTTACGAGCAGCATCTATTTTCCAGTAACCTTTTATATACATTATTTTCCAAAGTCATTCTTTCCTCCCATGGCTCTCTGTGTCTTTGATGAGCAGAGTATTCTCTTGAGCAATTTTCCAAGTTCATTCAGCCCTGATTTTGTTTGAAAGGAACATTTCCCTACAGAATTAAAAAAGAGAGAATTATTAATTAACAGCAATGCCAGTATCCTCAGTAAAGTTCCACAGACATGTCAAAATTAATGTCGTGCTAAGTAGACATTGGGCCTGCTTTCTTCCTTTTTCTTTTTTGACCAACTTGTTATTCTTGACTGCTTGAGATATCAGTGTAAGAATATTTTTAACACTTTTTTCCCATCATATTATGATCAGTTCTCATGAAGTATGAGTAGGATATTTGATCATACTTGAGCATAATATATTAATCAAAAAAAAGACAAAAGGGAATCTCGTTAAAAAAGTTTACTGCAGGAACATAGTTTTATATTGTCATGATATGATAATACTCAGTCATATGCTGAACTCTACAATAAGCTAATGTGGGGCAAACAAAAATCCAAATTCTACTTACATTTGCTTTTATGGATAGAATTATCTATACTTGATATAGGCCGGTGCCTATAGACAACATAGATAGCTCCAAGGACAAACACTTAAAAATATTTAAATACTTGACTTACAGTGTGGCCTACCTAATGCCATAGACCCCATCTCTACCTAGAGGATCGTGAGAATTAAATCCAGAATTGTCTACACCAATCACTAGCTATTTTTCATTTGTTGATGATTCAAATATTATCAATATTGGACTATTTGGCATTTACAGCTTCTGTACTTCACTGTAAATTGCAGACTGCCGAATGAGTTAACAGTAGAGATGAGCACTACTCTGGTTTGGCATCAGGTAGCAAAAAAAAACAAAAAACAGACATACAATTACCACTATAAAGTCATAGTGATTATTTTATGTCTGGTTTTTTTTTTTTTTTTTGCCACCTGATGAAGGTTGCACTGTAAAAATAGCAGCCGAAACGCGTTGTACTGTATTTTAAAAATATTTTAAAAATATAATTTATTTATTTATTTTTTCCTTTTTTTGTTTTGAGAAAATAAATGAATTTTATTAACATTTTTCACTGGAAGTGGATGCATTCAAAAAATCCTAAGGTGTTTAGCACCACATTTGCTTGGAGTTTGTTTTCCCTTTGAATTAACCATGTCACAAACATACTGACCATAACAGCTTACACCTTACTGACAAAAAAGAGTGAAAGAGGACTCTGAAAGCTTACATTCTACAGGAGAGAGAGGATCCCGCTGACTATAAGAGCTTACACTCTACAGCAGAGAGAGAGAAAGAGAGAGAGAGAGACTTACCCTGTGATTCTGGAGATGGAAAATGACTCTACCGGACAAACTGTGCTATACCGGAAACTGGTAATCTGTGATGGGCCACGTACTAACTGCGTAGCTGCTGAGCATTTTGGGGAATGCCATGCAGCAATGCAAAATAATGGTATCCCAGTTTCTGATGCATCAGCATTGAGGGCAATGCTGCCAGGCAAGTTTATTTTTTGCAAATCTAATCTAAAAATGTTCAAATTTGAGTGAAACCACAAATTTTAGGAATTTCGACTTAAGCTCATTCCTCTGCGAATTGATTAGTTCATCTTAACCTGAGTATTTTAGAAATTAAAGGGGATTTGTTTTGTTTCTATTAGAAAAATAGATGTTTGCAGAATTATTGAGAAACTACTAGTGCGCAGAATTATTATTAGTTATTATCATTATCAGTGACCCAAATAGTCATCCTTCTTTTTAATATCAGTCATAAACCTTTCATCCAAAGTCTGAAAGTTTCTTAATCTGACACTCAACTCTTTGGGCAGCACCATCCACAGCTTCCCAAGCAATATTCAGAGAGATGTATTGTCTACCTGTACAATTACCATACATCTCACATTTAAGAGTGTCCCACAAGTTCTTAACCCCTTTATCTCATATGACGTACTATCCCGTCGAGGTGACCTGGGACTTAATTCCCAGTGACGGGATAGTACTTCATAGTGGATTGGCCGCGCAGCTGACATCCGGCACTATGTGACAAAAGCGGTCATGGACCGCAACGACCCGACCTATAAAACTGTCCCACTAGTTAACCCCTTCAGTGAACACCGTAAAAAAAAAACCACGAGCCAAAAAAACACGCTTTATTATCATACCACCGAACAAAAAGTGGAATAACACCCAAATAAAAAGACGGATATATATATATCCATGGTACCGCTGAAAATGTCATCTTGTCCCACAAAAAAAGAGCCACTATACAGCATCATCAACGAAAAAATAAAAAAGTTATAGTCCTCAGAATAAAGCGATGCAAAAATAATTATTTTTTCTATAAAATAGTTTTTATCGTATAAAAGCGCCAAAACAGAAACAAAGATATAAATGAGATATCGCTGTAATCGTTCTGACCCATAGAATAAAACTGCTTTATCAATATTATCAAACGTGAAACAGTATAATCGCCCCCCCAAAAGAAATTCATGAATAGCTGGTTTTTGTTCATTCTACCTCACAAAAATGGGAATAAAAAGCGATAAAAAAATGTCAAATGCCCGAAAATGGTACCAATAAAAACATCAATTCGTCCTGCAAAAAACAAGACCTCACATGACTCTGTGGACCAAAATATGGAAAAATTATAGCTCTCAAAATGTGGAGATGCAAAAACTATTTTTTGCAATAAAAATCGTCTTTTAGTGTGTGACGGCTGCCAATCATAAAAATCAGCTAAAAAACCCACTATAAAAGTAAATCAAACCCCCCTTCATCACCCCCTTAGTTAGGGAAAAATAATAAAATAAAAAAAATGTATTTATTTCCATCTTCCCATTAGGGTTAGGGTTAAGGTTGGGGCTAAAGTTAGGGTTAGGGTTGGGGCTAAAGTTAGGGTTAGGGTTAGGGTTGGGGCTAAAGTTAGGGTTAGGGTTAGGGTTGGGGCTACAGTTAGGGTTGGGGTTAGAGTTGGGTTAGGGTTAGGATTGGGGCTAAAGTTAGGGTTGGGGCTAAATTTAGGGTTTGTATTACATTTACTGTTGGGATTAGGGTTAGGGGTGTGGTTAGGTTTATGGTAGGGATTAGGGTTAGGGGTGTGTTTGGGTTAGGGTTTCAGTTAGAATTGGGGGCTTTTCACTGTTTAGGCACATCAGGGGTTCTCCAAACGCGACAGGGCATCCAATCTCAATTCCAGCCAATTCTGCGTTGAAAAAGTAAAACAGTGCTCCTTCCCTTCCAAGCTCTCCCATGTGTCCAAACAGAGGTTTACCCCAACATATGGGGTATCAGCGTACTAAGGAGAATTTCTCCTGTTACCCTTGGGAAAATACAAAACCGGGGGATAAAAAATAATTTTTGTGGAAAAAAAAGGAATTTTTATTTTCACGGCTTTGTGTTATAAGCTATAGTGAAACACTTTGGGGTTCAAAGTTCTCACAACACATCTACATAAGTTCCATGGGGGTCTAGTTTCCAATATGGGGTCACTTATTGGGGGTTTCTACTGTGTAGGTACATTAGGGGCTCTGCAAACGCAATGTGATGCCTGCAGACCATTCCATCTAAGTCTGCATTCCAAACGGAGCTCCTTCCCTTCTGAGCTCTGCCATGCGCCCAAACGGTGGTTCCCCCAAATATGGGGTATCAGCATACTCAGGACAAATTGGACAACAACTTTTGGGGTCCAATTTCTCCTGTTACCCTTGGGAAAATACAAAACTGGGGGCTAAAATATTATTTTTGTGGAAAAAAATAATTTTTATTTTCACAGCTTGCGTTATAAACTGTAGTGAAACACTTGGAGGTTCAAAGTTCTCACAACACATCTAGATAAGTTCCTTAGGGGGTCTTCTTTCCAAAATGGTGTCACTTGTGGGGGGTTTCAATGTTTAAGCACATCAGGGGCTCTCCAAACGCGACATGGCGTCCCATCTCAATTCCAGTCAATTATTGAAAAGTAAATGGCGCTCCTTCCCTTCCAAGCTCTGCCATGTGCCCAAACAGTAGTTTACCCCCACATATGGGGTATCAGCATACTCAGGACAAATTTTACAACAACTTTTTTGGTCCAATTTCTCCTGTTACCCTTGGTAAAATAAAACAAATTGGAGCAGAAGTAATTTATTTGTGAAAAAAAGTTAAATGTTCATTTTGTTTAAACATTCCAAAAATTCTTGTGAAACACATGAAGGGTTAATAAACTTCTTGAATGTGGTTTTGAGCACCTTGAGATGTGCAGTTTTTAGAATGGTGTCACACTTGGGTATTTTCTATCCTATAGACCCCTCAAAGTGACTTCAAATGTGATGTTGTCCCTAAATAATAATGGTGTTGTAAAAATGAGAAATTGCTGGTCAACTTTTAACTCTTATAACTCCCTAACAAAAAAAAGTTTGGTTCCAAAATTGTGCTGATGTAAAGTAGACATGTGGGAAATGTTACTTATTAAGTATTTTGTGTGACATATCTCTGTGATTTAAGGGCATAAAAATTCAAAGTTTGAAAATTTCGAAATTTTCAAACTTTTCGACAAATTTCCATTTTTTTCACAAATAAACGCAGGTAATATCAAAGAAATTTTACCACTGTCATGAAGTACAATATGTCATGAGAAAACACTGTCAGAATCATCAGGATCCGTTGAAGCATTCCAGAGTTATAACCTCATAAATAGACAGTGGTCAGAATTGTAAAAATTGGCCCGGTCATTAACGTGCAAACCACCCTTGGGGGTTAAGGGGTTAATAGGATTTAGGTCAGATTAGGAAGGGGCGATGTCATTATTATTTGATCTTTACTAACAGCCAAGCAGAGGAGACTTCAATGCATGAGATGGAGCATTGTCCTGCATAAAATCATGGTTTTCTTGAAAGAGGAAGACTTTTTCTTGTACCTCTGCTTGAAGAATGTGTCTTCTAAAAATTTGCAGTAGGTATATTTTAAATCCAACTTTGGACCCGAAATGGTCCAACTAGATCATCATTAATAAAACCAGCCCATAACAATACCCCACCTCCACCTTGCTGGTGTCTACGTTGAGGTGGAGCTCTGTGCCTGTCACTGATTCAGCTGTGGGTTCATCCATCTGATATGTCAAGAATCACTCTCATCTCATGAGTAGATCAAACCTTTGAAAAACCTGCCATCACGTATGTCTTAGCCCAGTCTTGATGTTTCAACTTACGTGTCTTTTTCGGTGGTGGTCGGGTTTCAGCCTGCCTTCAAATGGCCATTTCTCTCAGCACTGAACACCTCATACTTCTGGACACTCCAGGGAGGTTGCAGTTATGGAACATGACAGCGCTGGAGGAAAATGGGTTGATGATGGCTTCACTTTATTTAATCTCAAATCTTTGGCATTTAATGTGCATCATTTTTTCTCAACACATTTTTTGCAACCCTGTTGACTGTTTGCAGCTAAATTTTTGATAGCCCAATATGCTAGCAATTTCAACAGTGCTGCATCTTTTGGTAGGACTTGTAACAATTTTTGACTTTCAGAGTCAGTTAAATCTCCTTTTTGGTTCATTTTGCCTGAGAAAACAAGCTACCTAATAATTCTGCCTACATGAATAAAGGGTTTTGCATCTTTAGGCCTCAATCTCCTCATCACACAAATGCATATCACCTGATCTGCTTAAAACCATTAAGCATTCAAATTTATACAGAGGTTTTTGGAGAATCTGCATAAAATTGAAGATATGTTTAAAATACTCACTTGCTAAATAATAGTGCACACTGTATATAATGAACACATGATGCATCTACAGTTCTGGAAAAAATTAAGAGACCAGTGCAAAATGGTCAGTTTGTCTGATTTTTTCTTTATAGGTATATTTTTGAGTAAAATTTATTTTTTTTTATTCTATAAACCTCTGACAACATGTCTCCGAATTTCCAAGCAATATTTCTTTTTTTTTTCTGACAAAATGGTCAAAATTGAAAAAAAATCCCAAGGGCTTTCAGACCTCAAATAATGCAAAGAAAACAAGTTCATAATCATTTAGAAACAAAAATACTAATGTTTTAATTCAGGAAGACTTCAGAAATCAATATTTTGCTTTCATACGTCTTGGCATGCTTTCCACCAGTCTTTCACACTGATTCTGGTGCAAAAATGTAAGCAGTTCTTCTTTGTTTGATGGCTTGTGACTATCCAGCAACCTCTTGATTACATTGCAGAGGTTTTCAATGGGGTTCAGGTCTGGAGATTGGGCTGCCCATGACAGGGTTTTGATGTGGTGGTCTCTTAATTTTTGCCAGAGCTGTATTTATACAGTTGAAATCAGAAGTTTACATGCACTATATAAAAAGACACATATGCATGTTTTCTCAATATCTGACATGAAATCAGAATAAACTTTTCCAGTTTTAGGTCAATTAGGATTACCATAATTATTAATTTTGCCAAATGACAGAATAATGAGATAGAGAGAATGTTTTAAGACATTTTTATTACTTACTGCAAAGTAAAAAGTTTACATACACTAAGATTACTATGCCTTTAAACAATTCTAGATTGACCATATGATGATATCATGTGTTTGGAAGTCTCTAATAGTTTTTTTGCCAACACCTGAGTTAATTAGAGACACACCTGTGGATGTATTTTAATGCACACCTGAAACACAGTGGAGTGGGAAAAAGGGAGCGAAGCACAAGAGCTGGAAGTGCAATTTCCATCCCCTGCATTTGCGCTTAAAATTTCAAGACTGGTTATATCTACGATTTACAAATACTGTGAGCAAGGTCAGGATTTTATCAGAATCAACGGGCCTTTCCACACATGCCTTTATTTAGGGATCTAATATCCTGATTATAGGATCCCCATAAAGGGAACCTGACAGCTCATACACATCTTTAACCCCTTTAACCCCAAGGATGGTTTGCACATTAATGACCGAGCCAATTTTTACAATTCTGACCACTGTCCCTTTATGAGGTTATAACTCTGGAACGCTTCAACGGATCCTAGTGATTCTGACATTGTTTTCTCAAGACATATTGTACTTCATGATAGTGATAAAATTTCTTTGATATTACCTGTGTTTATTTGTGAAAAAAATGAAAATTTGGCGAAAATTTTGAAAATTTCGCAATTTTCCAAATTTGAATTTTTATGCAATAAAATCACAGAGATATGTCACACAAAATACTTAATAAGCAACATTTCCCACATATCTACTTTACATCAGCACAATTTTGGAACCAACATTTTTTTTTGTTAGGGAGTTATAAGGGTTAAAAGTTGACCAGCAGTTTCTCATTTTTACAACATCATTTTTTTAGGGACCACATCTCATTTGAAGTCATTTTGAGGGGTCTATATGATAAGAAATAACCAAGTGTGACACCATTCTAAAAACTGCACCCCTCAAGGTGCTCAAAACCACATTGAAGAAGTTTATTAACCCTTCAGGTGTTTTACAGGAATTTTTGGAATGTTTAAATAAAAATGAACATTTAAGTTTTTTTCACAAAAAATTTACTTCAGCTTCAATTTGTTTTATTTTACCAAGGGTAACAGGAGAAAATAGACCCCAAATGTTGTTGTACAATTTGTCCTGAGTACGCTAATACCCCATATGTGCGGGTAAACCTCTGTTTGGGCGCATGGTAGAGCTTGGAAGCGAAGGAGCGCCATTTGACTTTTCAATGCAAAATTGACTGGAATTGAGATGGGACGCCATGTTGCGTTTGGAGAGCCCCTGATGTGCCTAAACATTGAAACCCCCCACAAGTACCACCATTTTGGAAAGTAGACCCCCTATGGAACTTATCTAGATGTGTGGTGAGCACTTTGACCCATTAAGTGATTCATAGAAGTTTATAATGCAGAGCCGTAAAAATACAAAATCATATTTTTTCACAAAAATGATTTTTCGCCCCCAATTTTTTATTTTCCCAAGGGTAAGAGAAGAAATTGGACCCCAAAAGTTGTTGTACAATTTGTCCTGAGTACGCTGATACCACATATGTGGAAGTAAACCCCTGTTTGGGCGCACGGGAGAGCTCAGAAGGGAAGGAGCACTGTTTTACTTTTTCAATGCAGAATTGGCTGGAATTGAGATCGGACGCCATGTCGCGTTTGGAGAGCCCCTGATGTGCCTAAACAGTGAAAAACCCCCAATTATAACTGAAACCCTAATCCAAACACATCCCTAATCCTAATCCCAAAGGTAACCCTAACCACACCCCTAACCCTGACACACCCCTAAATCTAATCCCAACCCTAATCCCAACCGTAAATGTAATCCAAACCCTAACCCTAACTTTAGCCCCAACCCTAACCCTAACTTTAGCCCCAACCCTAACTGTAGCCTTAACCCTAGCCCTAACCCTAACCCTAGCCCTAACCCTAGCCCTAGCCCTAACCCTAGCCCTAACCCTAACCCTATCCCTAACCCTAACCCTAGCCCTATCCCTAACCCTAACCCTAGCCCTAAACATAGCCCTAACCCTAGCCCTAACCCTAACCCTAATGGGAAAATGGAAATAAATACATTTTTTTAATTTTTAAATTTTTCACTAACTAAGGGGGTGATGAAGGGGGGTTTGATTTATTTTTATAGCGTTTTTTTAGCGGATTTTTATGATTGGCAGCCGTTAAACACTGAAAAACGCTTTTTATTGCAAAAAATATTTTTTGCGTTACCACATTTTGAGTGCTATAATTTTTCCATATTTTGGTCCACAGAGTCATATGAGGTCTTGTTTTTTGCGGGACGAGTTGCTGTTTTTATTTGTAACATTTTCGGGCACATGACTTTTTTGATTGCTTCTTATTCCGATTTTTGTGAGACAGAATGACCAAAAACCAGCTATTCATGAATTTCTTTTGGGGGAGGCGTTTATACCGTTCCGCGTTTGGTAAAATGGATAGAGCAGTTTTATTCTTCAGGTCAGTACGATTACAGTAAAATAGCTAAAAGCACAAAAAGAGGATTCAGAGATCCTCCAAAA
This sequence comes from Ranitomeya variabilis, assembly GCF_051348905.1. Lineage (NCBI taxonomy): Eukaryota > Metazoa > Chordata > Amphibia > Anura > Dendrobatidae > Ranitomeya > Ranitomeya variabilis. The sequence continues at coordinate 117,090,571 of NC_135237.1, read as the reverse complement.
ATGAGAAAAAACAGCAAAACATGGCAGAGATGCTTACCTGCCTAGGCCTCCAAACAAATGCACTATCAGGATGCAGTGGACCCATGTGGTTAAGATGGAAAAAACACAGGTGCAGCATAACCGATGAGGCAGCCACTCACAGCCTACCAAACTAATGGAGGGGGTAGCTGCTTGGCACATTGCTGCACAAAAAAGACTTGTATGTGGCGCTGTTCACACAATGGAGATGCACAGCATCCAGGCAGGCCTAGTAGTGACACCCTTCTATTAGATCAGGCGGGCCTGCCCAGCGCTATCCAAATGCACCCCATGTGAACAGACACCACAGTTTACAAGAGAAAAATGGGCCCAACTGCACCCCGATTACGATTTTTTACGATTTTTTACGATTACAGCAATACCTCATTTATATCATTTTTTATGTTTTGGTGCTTTTATACGATAAAAACTATTTTATAGAAAAAATAATTACTTTTGCATCGCTTTACTCTGAGGACTATAACTTTTTTATTTTTTCTTTGATGACGCTGTTTGGCAGCTTATTTTTTGCGGGACAAGATGACGTTTTCAGTGGTGCCATGGTTATGTATATCTGTCTTTTTGATCGCGTGTCATTCCACTTTTTATTTGGCGGTATGATAATAAAGTGTTGTTTTTTGCCTCGTTTTTGAGCATGATTACATGATTTGCAAGTGATGTCATCATCACTGATCCTTGTACATCAGTGCACATTTGTATCTTTCTTGTAATAGCACAATGAAGCAGAGTGTACATTCCCCGGCTTCATAGTTGGTCATGTTTGTTAGGTGTCAAGCTCCCACCTCTGTACAGGGGGAATCTCGAGCCATCTCCGCTGCGGTCTCCCATTCTTCTCCAGCCGCAGTGGAACCTGCTCAGCGGAGATGTCGGTCCCAGCGTCTGGCTCAAGCTGATACTGTGCGACTGGTTACTGCTGCCCTTCCAGGCTCTGCCTTTGTAGCCAGCACTGATCAGCAGCGAGCAGGTCTTTCTGGGACTAAGTCCTGTTTTTCCCATACTGAGCATGCCCACGGGATGACCTCCCATTGGAGGTCAGGGGTCACATGCTCAGGTCCTGTTGCGGCTCCTATTGGACCATCTGGAACTTAGGTCCAGTAGCACTGCTGCTATAAAAGGTTCGCATGGCCGCTTGGCCATGCGCTAGTGTATACTTGTAAACGTGTGTGTGCAGATGTGTGAAAGTTGCTCATTAATGATCCCCCTTCCTAGTGTTGTTGACTGCTCACGTATGGTGGATGCTTGCTATCTAGTGCCCGACAGTGCTATCTGCACCTAACACACGATACAGCGTCTTATTGCTTTGACCGCCAGTGCGCACTGTGCGCTATTAGAGTGCTTTCCTGACCCAAGTCTGGGTGGTTAGTGGTGTCCACCAGAGCGGCACTGCACGCACTCTTGTGCATTAAATTATTATTTCTGTTAAACTCTGACACCCCAGAAGCGGTGTCGAGCGCAAGAGGTCTAGAGGAACTCTAATCCTGAGTCTTGGAATAGAGTTCTGAGACTCCTTGCTTGCGCTCTTTGTGCAGTACCATGGCCCTGTGATGCAACAGGGTTTGCTTCCTTCATACTGAGTGAAGCTAACCTGTGTGTGTATCCACATTATACCGCCATATAGTCCATCATTACTCAGCAGCAGGTTCCATCTCTGCACGATGGACCCCTGGCTGAGAAAGCACCTTATACCATCTTCCTAGTTATTTGGTGCGTTCCGCTAGCCCTAACAGTGTTGGAAGCACAGACATACTTACAATGCTTTCCTTCCCGGTATTACCTTTGGTGAATGACAGATGACATTGTCATGATGTGCTCTCCAGGCATGAGTAGTGCACATGTGAAGCTGGGGAACATACACTTGGCTTCATTGCACTATGAGACTCCGGGTGACACTGGCTCTTGCAAATCATGTTAGCACACCCATAGTGGCAAGATAACATGATTAAGTGGCATAACAAGTCTGAGGAAACCAATGCTCACTTGACATTAATTAGCATAATACAACTGGATTTACTAAATTGTCTTTTGCCGTACAGTGTAAACAAATATACAGTGCAAAGGGCTTGTTACAAAGGGTTAACATGAGAATGCATACATGGTGATGGTTTGTAGGCCATGGGGAGCTGTCAGGTTCCTTTTAAATGAGTTAGTTAGATGAAAATTATGTTTTCACTTAACTTTCTTAATCTTGCTTGAAAACTAAACAGATCTTGTACATTTGGCATACTCATTTTTATTGACTGGATGGCAGGGGAGTACGATTAATTCATTTAGCAGTTTGCATCTGAAGTGTAGAATCACTTCTATACTGATTCAGAAGGCTGCTGACAGATGTTGAGTCATAGCCTACTACAGCATGGAGCTTTGGGCTCTTTAATCTTTGATATTACGGTGTAAATTGTATTTTATTTGTGCGGTCAGGAATATGTAATACATTTCATTCTGCAAATAGTCCAAAAGATTTAGTATGTTAGGTAATGATGTGGAACAATGCAGGATAGCACACAGCGATACTAAGAAAAGATAAAATAAAACAAAGTCTAAATGTTAAAATATTAATACTGTATTCAATAAAGCTACTCACATAGTCACCAGTTAATCAAATTGATACACCATTAGGAATTTTCATGTGGTGTAATAGCAATAAAATAATTTGAAATCACTACGTACTCTACAGCATAAAGGACACTGCAACACATATAATATTAACCCCGTAATGACCAGGGGTATTTTTGGTTTTGAATTTCCATTTTTTGCTCCCCTTTTCCCAGAGCCATAACTTTTTTATTTTTTGGTCAATATGGCCATGGGAGGTCTTGTTTTTTGTGGGACAAGTTGTACTTTTGAATGGCACAGGGCGGCACTCATAGCAATCTGGCAATGACAATCATAGAGGTCTGCTGCAGACCTCTGGTTATCATGCCGACTCATCGATGACCTGTGATCATGTGACAGGATCACTGATGGGCGGGATTAGTGATGCGTTTCTGGTAAGCGCAAGTTAAATGCCGCTGTCAGAGATTTACAGTAGCATTTAGCTAGTTAACAGCCACAGGTGGATCGCGATTCCACCCGTGGCCATTGAGGGCACATGTCAGCTGTATAGATCAGCTATCATGTGCCCAGAAAGTTGCGGGCTTCGACATGGGCATACTATTACGCCCAATGTCGGAAAGGGGTAAAAGAAACGCTAAAAACAGAAAATCTACAGAAAATTTAAAAATATCCCTGTAATTCCTCTTTTAATCTAATTCTTTGTTTATATAATATCTTTTATCATTGCCTTGTGTGTGGCTGTGAGACATCTGACAGCAGCAGAAGCTTCAGTGCTGTGCCTTGTCTATAGTCGGACAAAATGTCCCTTAGCCCCACATATTGACTAAAGAGGGACTTCAGCTACCACTAGAGAAACAAAGAGCAGAACAGCAGAAAATTAACCAGTGCGTACTCTGCAAGTGTTCTATAAGACTCACCATTTTAGGATCATGCAGAAAATTAGGTCAAGAGGTTGAGAACAGCTATAATAGTGAAGGCAAATATATGTCTTGGTATTCATTTAAAGATTCATTTCTAGATTTAATATTCCTTTAAAATAAGCAGTAAAAATTGAAATGGAAGAAACCATTCCCTATCATTCCACAAATACAAAGTAACTGAAGACGCTAGAAACTGGGAATATTATAAAGTCCCTATTGGAATAGTGACACATTGCAATTAAAAACAACATTGACCGCCATACTGGACATATGCTGTTGCCGTCAGCATTTATGAGATGTTATGTTGCCAGCTGTCAAAGCATGTTTGTGGAAAAAGGATTACATTAAGCTTTCAGATAAATTAATGAAAAAAACACAACTTTTTTGTGAATGGAAAGGGTCCTATTGCCTTATTTACACGAACCCTTATAATTCTCAGGTCATCCTTGTTTTCTCTTCCATTTCTGCGACAGGTGCATTAAATAATAATAATCTGTCAATATCTTCATAGAGGCTACAATATTTGTGCATCATGACAACTTGCTGAGTTAAGAGAACAGAGTCGGTATAAATGTCACATATTTAGTATGGTGACAGCTAAGCTTGACTATTACAGTTTTATTCATGGTTACATGTACACAAAGCTAGTTCATGACTTTTGCCAAGTGAATCATGCTGACCCATATATGATGCCAAGTATAACATATTCGGTCTATTTTAAAACATCGACATATGCTACCAAGGAGAATTTAAAGACACACATTTGTTTATAAGAGAAATGTAGTACAATGCACTAATCCAAAATCCCATGCAAGCAGTAATAGGTGGAACCACACTGATTTTCATCGCAGCAATTGTGATAATTGTTATAAAGTATAAAAGGGTGAAAAATATTTTGACTATGGTGTAACTGCATGAATTATTTGTAACATTAACATTTTACAAAAAAATAATCTCCAAATTATATTGCATGTGCCAGCTGCTGTGCTTGGCCAATTCTTGCAGTCCCTAGAGAAAGAAAGGAAAACAGGTGCTTAACCTCTGTTCTTTTTGGAAAAGGCTCTTCTGAGACACATTCTTTGGATGATGAGGGAATCTTTAAATGACAATGTAAAATATAGTGTAGCTAAGCCAGTTAGGCTAGAGTTGAATCCTATCTCTACAGGTTCTGATTAGATCACCTTGCTAGCCTTGCATGCAGCCAGACTAGCTGTTCTCCATATTCATACAGCTCTGGTAAGCTGACCAGACTGGATGTGCCTTGAAACTGAAGAGAGTGGCAGGCCATAATACCTCTCTGAGAAGAGTCTGCTCAGGCCATGAGCAGAGAACCGCAAGTATCAGTGGTTGCTATGGACAATAGCTGCTTTTTTTTACATAGCTGGGGATAGCTCAGGCACATACGAGTAGCCAGGGTCTGTTCTGTTTAGTTAGCGCCTGGACAAGACTAGGAATTTATGTTTATGAACTTGCTTTGGTGCTGTGCAACCTTTGGAAAGCAGGAGTAATAGCATATGTTTGTACCAAAACTGCATTGCCTTTGTGAAAGCTACCCAAAGCTGAATGTCTAATTCCTAACCAGAGAGAGTGAATCCTTACAATTGATGGATGAAATGGGAGTGTAAAGTACCAGAGAGCATAGGTGATTGCAGTGTAAAAATTGAATGACCTGGGTAAAGGCAGCAACAGTAAAGCGAATACAGTCTGAAAGCATGGAGGAGCTTGTTAAATAATTAGTCCAGGTGCAGCAACAGCAGCAGAAAGAGCAGTAGCAGGAGCAGCAGACCCAACAAAAAACCAACAAACTCCTGATCCAGAAATGTGTCACCAGCTGAAGCAGGAGTAAAGCAGCAGCTTCTACAGCATCAGTTTCAGCATCAGCAGCAGTTACAGCAGGTTCAGCAGTAGCATCAGCAGCAGATGGCTCTCCTGGTAGAAACTGTCCTGGTCAGGTGAAAATACCTTACAGAAGGTGACTCTTGAAAACAATGTCAAAGCTTTCCTGACTGTATTTGAGATGGTGGCAAACAGAGAGAAACTGTCCCCAGAGCTATGGGCAGAGATCTTAGCTCCATACCTTATGGGGAAGAACAGAAAGTGTACTATGACCTTGCACTGTAGGTTACCAAGCAGTATGACAAACTGAAGACAGAGATTATGGCTTGTTTGGGTGTCACCCTGACAGTCTGTACCACGGGCACACCTATAGCACTACTAAATGAACAAGCCACCTGGTCCCAGATGTTCCACCTGTGTTAACCCTAGAACACGTACCTGGGGCCTCGCAGACCTGCTAGGTTACTTGTTTTCTATTATCTGTAAAACTACATTAGTTAGAATTTTGAAACCCTAAGGTAATCCTCAGGTATATAGTTGTTAGTAATATCCAGTTGTTCATATATTTTTATGTTATAGGCATCTCGTATAGCAACGCTTTTTTTGTGACTACCCCAGATTCACGTACCTGGGGCCTTTGAGGCCTGCTTTGGTTTACATGTACTCCTCAGTCTTTTTGTCTGTACTGTTGTTGGGGAAGAACTTATGACTCAGTCTTTATGACTATTGGTCGATGGCTGTTGCTGGGAAGAGTGTGGATTCTGCCTGACATGGTAATGTGATCCTGGAAGGGAGTTTCCCCTCACAAAGTAACGTGATTATGATGTCAGTACAGGTCCTTTAGTCCTAAATCCTAGTTGCTGGAGAGACTTTGGAGGAAGAAGTCAGCTTTCTTTGGTCTGTAACAAAGAACCTTTCTGAGCTCCAAAACCAGAGGCTTCTACTGCACTTACAAGAAAGTGATCTGTTGAAGGTAAGAGTAGGGGGGCTGTACTTTACCCTAAGCACACAAACACTAACAAAGTCTTAGCACACACAGTGTATAGTGCACAAGCCTGATTGTAATCTTTATTTTTTACTTTTCATTTTAGTTTACTCACATCTAAGATTACAATGGCACAGTCTACATCAAGGGGATTGACTGTCCAAGAAATTGAGGCGATTATTTTCAATAGTGATGAAGACAGTGACATTTCTTTGTCGGATGAAGAGTATATTCCACCAGCTAATGTATCAACTTCATCGTCCAGCGATTCCTCAGATGATGAAGAAGTAATGGATCCAGCAGAATGTGCAAGTAGAACATCTAAAACAAATGTTTTTTGGAACAGTACTGCTGTGGCTCATGCACACACCCCATCACATAACATTATTAGAGTTCCTCAAGGAGCTGTCGGAATTTCCCAATTCATGTCCAAAAAAGATGTTTTCAGTAAATTTGTTTCAGATGATATTGCAGATGAGGTAGTTTTGTGTACGAATGTGGAAGGTAAACGTATTGCTTCGGAAAAAAAAAAAACTTGGAAAAATTTAACTAAAGAGGAACTATATGCCTATATTGGCCTTACTCTTCTGGCAGGGTCGACTAAATCATATGATGTGCCAATCAGAGAGTTATTTCTGAACCCATTTGCAGATCCACATTACAAAGCCACTATGTCCGTAGATAGATTTGAGGCTATTCGGAGATGCATTCGTTTTGATGAAAAGAGAACTCGGCCTGTGAGGTTGGCAACCGATAAATTAGCGCCTATTAGCTATATATGGAATCTTTTTATCAAGAACTGTTACAAACTTTACAATTCTAGCGAATATGTGACAGTGGACGAACAAATTCTTGCCTTTAGGGGACGTTGCAAATTTATCCAATATATGCCCAGTAAGCCAGCTAAATACGGCATAAAAATTTTCTGGATGTGCGATTCAGCAACTTATTATGGGCTGAATGGCATGATTTACTGTGGAAAAGAAGCTGACGCTCCAGTCCAGAAAGATCTATGTTCCAACATAGTGAAAACACTAGCTTTACCAATTTTCCATTCTGGAAAAAATATCACTATGGATAATTATTTTACTAATTTAGAACTGGCCAATTTTTTGCTTCAGAAACAACTAACACTTGTTGGTACAATGAGACCAAACCGCCGCGAAATTCCACCAATAATGAAGCACAATGCACAGCGACCAATCTACGAGAGTGTATTCGGTTTCTGCAATGAGGCAACAATGGTGTCCTATAAAGCCAAGAAAGAAAAATCTGTGATATTACTGAGCACAATGCATTACGATGAAAGTATTGACACCAATGACAGGAAACAAAAACCTGAAATTATACTTCATTATAATAAGACAAAAGGAGGTGTCGACAAGATGGACGAAATGATTACTGAATATTCGTGTAAAAGGCAGACTAAACGTTGGCCTGTTGCCCTTTTTTCCAATATCCTTGATGTGTCATCCCTCAATAGCTATATTGTTTATTGTCAAACTAATCCAGAATTCCATGCCAACAGGAAGGACAATAGACGTATATTTTTGACAGAACTTTGTTATGAACTTTTGATGCCTACTATGCTAGAGAGAAGCAGCACAAAATGCTTATCAAGGCAAATTACAGAGGCAATGATCCGATGTGGAATATGCTTTCAGGAACAGCCAGAGCAAAGAGAAAAAAAAAGAAAGCGCTGCTATATTTGTCCAGCAAAGAAAGAAAGAAAATCGGAGCGTTTCTGTTCTACTTGCGGACAAAATGTATGCAGGGAACATTCTGAAGAAAAAATAATATGCAAGAATTGTCGGGGGAATATGTAAAGTGGAAAATAAATATTCCTGCACCAAGTTTGCTACAGACTTTATGTAAAAACTTTTTATAAGAAAAAATGTATCCATCATAAAAAATTGTACTGAGTGAATATATTGGGCGTGCCCGTTTAGTTACATTTTTGTTGTTTTATGTACATAATTTTTTTTTGGAATTATACACATATGTTCTAAGTAGCGCTGGGGTTCACCAGAATGGGATCCATAATGGATCTGACCTCCTGGTAACTCCAGCTAAGGCTGATGGAATGCCGGGATTCCACCAGCCTTAGCTGAGGTCACCAGGAGGTCAGATCCATTACGGATCCCCTCCTGGTGGACCCCAGCGCTAGTGGGAATGCATCCTTACTTTGCAAATTTAAAATAAACTTTGAAAAGTATTTTTATTTGAGTTATTCCATGTTATTTGCACACAGGCCTAAAAGGCCCCAGGTACGTGAATATGGGGTAGTCACAAAAAAAGCGTTGCTATACGAAATGCCTATAACATAAAAATATACGAACAACTGGAAATTACTAACAACTATATAGCTGAGGAATACCTAGAGTTTCAAAATTGTAACTAAAGTAGTTTTACAGAAAATAATAAAAAAGTAACCTGACAGGCCTGCGAGGCCCCAGGTACGCGTTCTACCAGCCTTAGCCGGGGTCACCAGGAGGTCAGATCCATTACGAAATCCCGTCCAGGCGGACCCCAGAGCTAGTGGGAATGCATGCTTACTTTCAAATAACTTTGAAAAAAAAAATTTGAGTTATTCCATGTTATTTGAAAACAGGCCTCAAAGGCCCCAGGTACGTAATAGTGTAGATTTCTATGGTCACGCATTCTAGGGTTAAATAAATGGTTAATCTCCATTCTGAATAAAATAGGAATTACTGAATATTGGTTGTGCAAGAGGTCATATGTTTTTAGTTATCATCTGACTACGGGTGGACGATTTCCCAGACATTCCACATAGCAGTGGTCAGTAATTCTCAGAATTGTCAAGGACATCAGTTGTTTTTCTCTAGATTAATGCTATGTGTCTGTTTTTGTCTGTATCCACCCAAAAATCCTGAATATTCAGCCAAAATCTCATAAAACGCAGACATGTGCAAAGCACCACCACATTCTTCTCATGTGATCTATCTTGTATCCCAGGATGTGTGACAATCCATTGTATAATCTATATTCTTGCCAATTTACTATGTAACTCTATTGTCACGGAGTTACCGCGACAGAGCAGTACCAGAAGACCACGGCGTCTGATGGCTTCTGCTTCATCTCTGAGAAGAAGCACTTCTCCTGTGTATTAATGGTGTTTTGTTTTCTTTCAGCAGGACAGGGGTTAATAGGCCATGTGGAAATTCCTGCTTTCAGCTGTGCTTGGTTAGCCACTCCTCTCTCCTATAAAAGCTAGGCCTTCTGATCAGACCTTTATCTGAGATAGCACTTGCTTGATAGACCTGGAGTAGTGAGGAGCTGGTGTTTGGAGATCTGGAGGAATTTATTTGTGCAACAGTTGTATGGTTTGTACGCTTGGAATATTCCTCATCCTTACCTGCCTTATTTACTCTCCCCGTCCTTCACACCCTGGTGGTTACCCCTGTTATTTGTGAGAGCATATTTTGTGTGAGTGGAGTTTTCTTTTTACCCTTGTCTTCGTTCCCCTGTTTGTCGGGTTGGTGTACTGTTGTACATGGTAGCGCCTCTCTTCCCCGGGTGGGGAGGGGGACAGACGCAGGGCGGCAGTCAGGAGACAGGGCAAGGGCGGAGGCCTCGGCATCCTCGCCATCTGAGGTATCCCGGGGAACAGGGCGAGTTTGGGCGCCCCCTAGAGCTAGGGACAGGAAAGGTGCCCCTGGTCCCAGTTTACTTGCCAGTCCAATCGTGACATCTATATTTCCTTTTGATCTTTGGGCTTTAAAAAGGCCAGGCCCTGAAAATAAAGACCAGAGGCTATTTGGACAGACAACGAGCAGTGTGTCTCTCTAATTATTGCTTCATTGCTTGGGTATCTAAGATACAGAACACCTGAGTAGGTTAGAAATCCCTTCTCTAACACCTGTTACACCTGGTGAAAAAATGGATGCAGCCTGAGACATTGTTTCAAGCACAGATGCTGGAAAGAGTGGTTATGGACCGATTTATCCACTCACAACAAAAACCCATGCAAAGCTGGGTTGCCTAAGGAGATCTGCAGAATGCAGATTAACTTGTGAGCCTCATGGAAAGCTACTTGGCCATGGAGAAATCCCTGTGCAATCACAGAAACCTAAAGTCACATTTCTAGGAGACCCAAAAGAAGAGACACAAGCTGCCATCTGAGGGGTGCATAGAAACTCTGGAGGGGTCAGAGCCGGGTCCAAAAGTTACATCTTGTACTATTACTTTTATTGTACTATATGAATTGCATATAATCCCCACCTGGTATGCTCATCCACCCAGCTCTCCTGCTTTGTCTATATGAAGTGCATATAATGTCCACGTGGTATGCTCATCCACCCAGCTCTCCTGCTTTGTCTGTGTATATGAAGTGCATATAATCCCCACCTGGTATGCTCATAAACCCAGCTCTCCTGCTTTGTCTGTCTATATGAAGTGCATATAATCCCCACCTGGTATGCTCATCCAACCAGTGCTCCTGCTTTGTCTGTCTATATGAAGTGCATATAATCCCCACCTGGTATGCTCATCCACCCAGCGCTCCTGCTTTGTCTGTCTATATGAAGTGCATATAATCCCCACCTGGTATGCTCATCCAACCAGTGCTCCTGCTTTGTCTGTCTATATGAAGTGCATATAATCCCCACCTGGTACGTCACCCCACTTTCCACACAGACTCCTACCTGTGCTCCTTGTATTCGCGTGGTATGTCTTTTAACTAACCCCAGCTTTACCCCAGTGTTATTTATGACCTTGTTTACTTTGGTATGATTATATGCATCTGGTCCACTCTTAATTATCTGACCAAGATGAACAGAGACCACTCCTCTCTGCTTCACACCTGAATGCACTTTGTAGCACATATATTGCATAGCTCAAGTCTGCCAAGACTTTAGTCTGCAGTGTGTATCCTATAAGTGTATCATACAAGTGTGAAGATCAGAATTAAAAACAAGAATTGAACCAGAAGGGAACTGAAGGTAACTGGACACAGTCACTAAACAATGTTTCTGTTTATTTTCACTCTCACCCCTATAATCCTTCACTTTCTGCTAACTCCCCTAATTCCTTCACCTAGTAAGGAACTGTTCATCTCTTTTTCAATCCTCCCCATCCATCTCACCTCCTCCTCAGAACTGTTCCTCAACATACAATCCTCTGTCTCCAAACACAGACAGCCACCTCATGCCCTCGCCTGCTCCCATCTACTAACACTTTTTCTGCTCCTTCTAACTGCTAATGATATCTCTCCAAATCCTGGTCCTCCTCACCACATCCCCACAGTCATTTCTTCCTCCATCCATGCTCTATCACAACTTTCTGTAACCTCTCTAACCTTATACCCATTCTCCCAGCCCCCTCTTCCCCAGTCCCACTAATAGGAGCTCTGTGGAACGCTCGCTCTGTCTGCAACAAGCTTTCCTACATCCATGATCTTTTTGTTACTACCAAACTTTCCTTCCTTGCCATCACTGAGACCTGGCTCACCCCTTCTGACACAGCCTCTCCTGCTGCACTTTCATATGGTGGATTCCACCTTTCTCACACACCCCGCCCCCGCAGCAAGCATGTTGGTGGAGTTGGTTTTTTCCTGTCAGATAACTGCTCTTTCACCCCAATCCAATTACCACCCTTTGTTACCCTCCCTTCCTTTGAGGTGCACTCTGTGCACATCTACTCCCCCTCCAACCTTCATCTGGCTGTCATTTACCAACCCCCAGGGCCAGCCACCACCTTCTTTGACCACTTCACCACCTGACTACTCCATTTCCTCTCCGCTGACATCCCCATCATCATCTTGGGTGACTTCAACATCCCCATTGACACTTCCCTCTCTGCTGCCACTAAGTTTCTATCTCTCACTTCCTCCTTTGGCCTCATTCAATGGTCTTCTACAGCCACCCACAAAGATGGCCACACACTGGACCTCATCTTCACCCTCCTCTGCTCCCTAACTAACCTCTCTAACTCACCTCTTCCTCTTTCTGACCACAACCTACTCACATTCTCTTCCCTCTCCATTCCTTGTCTACAACCCCAACCCACAAACTTGCACACCCTCACAGAAATCTTAAACACCTCGATCTACACTCACTCTCTGAATCCCTTTTCCCTCTTACAGAAATAAGTTCCCTACACAATGCCAATGCCGCTGCCGCTCTATATAACACCATAATAGCTGTAGCTTTGGAATCTGTTGCCCCTCTCACACATACCAAAGCTCGCAAAATCAACAGACAGCCCTGGCACACCAGCCTGACCAAAGAACTGAGGCGAGCTTCCAGGGTTGCTGAGTGGAGATGGAAAAAAGATCCCACTCCAACTTGCACTTTATCGCATTCAAACAGTCCCTCACTACTTTCAAGGCCACACTCCCCACAGTTAAACAAATCTACTTCTCATCTCTCATATCCACCCTGTAATAATTATAGGGGATAATTCAGGAGACTCTTTGCGTGGAACAAGACAACTACAGGACACAGTTTTATAAGTGGAAAGTCTATATTATCACACGGTGATTCAAACAGATGCAGAGAGAAACTCAAGTCCACAACACTTGGTGCAAATAATAAACGCAGCTTAGCAGTCTATAGGAAACTTCAGAGCAAAATGCAATCAAGCAGAAAGTCTATGAAGCACAGTTATTCTTGTGGATACTTGACACGAATAAATCCTTGTAACCAGAGATCAGGAGCTGGATGCAAGGCAGAATACTCTAGCACAGACTGAAGGCTGGGGTGGAGTTTTATAGCAGGAAGACACAGTGCACATGAGACCAAAGACGCCATCTTGGAAAAGGGCAGTAATGCATAAAAGGTAAAAAATGTTCAGAGTCCTGACACTCCCTGTCTCACAACCCTAAACAGTTATTCAACACCTTCAATTTTCTCCTCGATCCCCCAGCACCTCCTCCCTCCCCACTCATCTCAGCTGAAGACTTTGCCTTATTTTTTAAGCAGAAGATTGATCACATCAGAGACAGTTTTGGTCGACAACCCCCAGAGCCCTTCCTCCCAACTGCCCAGCCCTCCACCTCCAAAACCAACTTCTCCACCATTACAGAAGATCGACTCTCCACTCTAGTCTCAAGATCGCATCTGACCACCTGTGCACTTGACCCGATCCCTTCCCACTTCATCCCAAACCTCGCCACAATCTTCATCCCAACCCTAACCCATCTCTTCAACCTATCGCTAACAACTGATGTTTCCACCACAAGCTTTAAACATGCCTCAATCACACCTATCCTCAAAAAGCCCTCTCTTGACCCATCCTCTGTATCAAGCTATCGCCCTATATCACTTCTCCCCTATGCCTCAAAACTACTGGAACAACACGTCCATCTTGAACTGTCTTCCCAGCTGTCTTCCTGCTCCCTCTTTGACCACTTACAATCTGGATTCCGGTCACACCACTCTACTGAAACTGCCCTAACTAAGGTCACCAATGACCTATTAATCGCCAAGAGCAAGCGACACTACTCTGTCCTCCTCCTCCTGGACCTGTCCTCTGCCTTTGACACAGTGGACCATTCCCTATTATTACAGACCCTCTCATCCCTTGGCATCACAGACTTGGCCCTATCCTGGATCTCGTCATACCTAACAGACCGGACATTCAGCGTCTCCCACTCACACACCACCTTCTCACCTCGCCCCCTATCTGTCGGAGTCACGCAAGGTTCAGTCCTAGGGCCACTACTCTTCTCCATTTACACCTTTGGCCTGGGACAGCTCATAGAATCTCACGGCTTTCAGTATCACCTCTATGCTGATGACACACAGATTTCTAAAACTTAATATGGACAAAACAGAATCCATCATCTTTCACCCATCTCACGCGACCCAACCAACGAACCTATCCATTACAGTAAATAGCTGCCCACTCTTCCCAGTCCCACAAGCTCGCTGCCTCGGGGTAATCCTTGACACTGATCTTTCCTTCAAACCACATATCCAAGCCCTTTCCACTTCCTGCTGCCTTTAACTGAAAAATATTTCACGGATCCGTACATTCCAATACCAAGAATCTGCAAAAACCCTAGTCCATGCCCTCATCATCTCCCGCCTTGACTACTTCAACCTCCTGCTCTGTGGCCTCCCCTCGAACACTTTTGCACCCCTCCAATCTATTCTAAACGCTGCTGCCTGACTAATCCACCTGTCCCCCCTCTATTCCTCGGCCTCTCCCCTTTGTCAATCCCCTCACTGGCTCCCCATTACCCAGAGACTCTAGTACAAAACCCTAACCATGACATACAAAGCCATCCACAACCTGTCTCCTCCATACATCTGTGACCTCATCTCACGGTACTTACCTGCACTTCCGATCCTCACAAGATCTTCTCACCTCCCCTCTTATCTCTTCTTCCCACAATTGCATACAAGATTTCTCTCGCGCATCACCCCTACTCTGGAACTCTCTACCACAACATATCAGACTCTCGCCTACCATCGAAACCTTCAAAAAGAACCTGAAGACCTACCTCTTCTGACAAGCCTACTACCTGCAGTAACCACCTATCGACCAAACCACTGCACAACCAGCTCTACCCTCTCCTATTGTATCCTCACCCATCTCTTTTAGATTGTGAGCCCTTGCGGGCAGGGTCCTCTATCCTACTGTACCAGTCGTGACTTGTATTGTTTAAGATTATTGTACTTGTTTTTATTATGTATACCCCTCCTCACATGTAAACCGCCATGGAATAAATGGCGCTATAATAATAAATAATAATAATAATCGATTGGAGGTGTCGAGTTACGGGTCATATATAAGCCTTTTGCCCTTTTACCTCAGAGGCCAACGCTACTTCTACTTCCCCCACCCTACCTGCAGTGCTGTTCCTTAAGGAATGCCAGGTGACAGTGAACAGTGTCCAAGTGACAAGACTTCTGGACTCAGGAAGTTTGGTGACCCTAACAAGGGCCACAATTTTGCATGTGCTAGGACCTGAGAAGCAGATGGGGGTAGGTATATCCATGGAGATGACAAGAACTATCCTATAGCCCAGGTCGACATGCTCACAGACTGTGGTTCCATGTCCCATCACGTGGGAGTGGTCAAGAACTTGTAACATGCTATTGTTATCGGTCAAGATTTTCCTTTGTTCTGGGACTTGTGGGCTAACTCTGCGGCACCCAGCAGTCCAGTGTGTCCCAAGATTCAATTATAGCAACAAAGTCACATGATTTCTTGGTAGAAAGGAGGATGATTAAGCATCCCCTGAAGCAAATATCTCTGACTTGGAGGGATCCCAGGACAACTTTGGGACTGCCCAGCTCAGAGACTTAGCAGTAAAAGGTACTTCGTAAAATGTGAATGGATTTCCGTAGGAACCAAGAGCTGATAATCGGTTTCCACAAGTGGTCAGGCGTAATGATTTGTTGTGTTGTGGGAACAGAGTGAAGGGACTGGTAAAAGAGTGTCTCCTCAAGGCCCGAGGGGAAAAACCCAGGGGGAATAATCATTCAGCTCAAGTGAGACAATTTGAGCCTGGGGATTGAGTGCTTGTGTTAGTGCCCACAGGGGAGAAAAAGTTGCTTACTCAGTGGCAGGGGCCTTTAGGGTGGTGGAAAAAGTGGGAGAGGTCAACTATAAAGTACACCAACTAGGGAAAAAGAAGGCCTTTACCATATATTATGGCATTCTAGTAAAACCCTGGAACCCCGGATAGAGGTGCATCTCATGTAATGCTGTGAATGACACCCTTTGCAGACTTGTGTGCAATTAGAATACTAGGCAGCCACACCACAGATGTATGATGTGTTAGTAAGTGATTGTATTCAGTATTTTGCACCTGTCCAGCCTCCTGCCTTTATCATGGGGAACCTGCTGAATCCTGTTTGTGCATTTGTGTCTGGATATGGTATTGCAAGTATGGCTGATTTTTCTTTTTCAGTGATTTTTTTTTCTGGACTCACTTGAAACCCCTTGCTGGTTGGGCTGACCAGAAGCCAACTTTGTGGGTACCAAAGTGGCAGGAACTTTGCCATCTTCCAAAACTCAGCAAGGCCGAAAATTGTACCCAAAAATAGGGGCAGGTTCTTGGAGGTTACCCTTGTGTCAACAAACATAAGCCTCAAGGTTGCATCAATTTAAAGCCCTGTTGCCTCTATGTATTGGCAGATGATGCCCAGCCCTGGCTTTGGGCAGATGGGGGTATACCGCAAGGCCAGGTAGGCTAGGGTTAAATCCTAGCTCTCAGGTTCTGTTTAGACCACCTGGCTAGCCCAGCAAACAACCAGGCAGCTGGTCAGTGAGCTTAAGGAAACTGACCAGACTGGATGAATATTGGAGCTGAAAGAAAGAGACAAGCCAGAATCCCTCTCTGAGAAGAGTCTCCACAGGCCTTGTGCAGAGAACTGCGAATATCAGTGGTTGCTATGAACAATAGCTGTTTTCTTTGATGAAGCTGGGGCTAGCTCAGCCATGCATAAGGAGGCAGAGTCTCTTCTGTTTAGTTAGTACCTGGAAGGGGCTAGGAATTTAAGTATATGAGTTTGTTTTGATGCCGTGCAAACTGTGGAAAGCAATAAAAAGTGCACCTGAATGGACAAAAACTGTATTGCCTGTGTATGAACGTTACTGAGGCCGAATGCCTAATACCTACCAGAGAGAGTTAATCTATTTAGTAGTCTACATACAAAGCTGAAAATAAATAAAAATATAAAATAAGCCACAAAATCAGATCGTGATACTATCCCTGCCACATTATCATGTGCACACTTGCTGCAATAAGTGACAAGCTATCTGCTAAAAACAAACTAAAATTGCAAACTGTGGTATAGTGCAGCACCAAATAAACTTCAAAGGTATAAATATAACCAAAATGAATAGAAGTATAGGATCCTATATAAACTACTAATGAAGACAATCAATGCACAAAGAAACCTCTCCCTCTGCTGACTTGAATATTTGGTCGATAGTAATTCTGGATCCTTTGGAGACATTCAGAACAGAATTAGATGCTAATCAGTTTAGGGAGGATCCTCGTATACATCTATGCATATTGGTGATATACCTTTCAAGTGTTTTTGGTGGTGCACTATCGCGCAGTTTGCAATTTTTAGTTTGAAAATATAAAATAAGACACCAAGAGCAAAGTAGCAACCATATTACATTTTTTTCATGTCATACATTTCTGTGCTATCAATTTGACATTGATCTGATTTACTTTCAATGATCAAAACCTGAGTACAAAGTTCACACCACTGTTTAAGTATATTTTTATGTAGTCTTTAAAGAGATACGATCAACACATATTTTTGGGCTTAGTTTCTGCTGAAATTCTATTTCATTTTCCCTGTCAGAAGGCTGCATGACAGTCTATACTCTGGTCAAATTGAAGTTGTTCTTGGTGTTCTGCAGGTGAATGTTTTTAGAGCTCTAATTTTAAGAACTTTTTTCACTTGCATTTTCTTAACACTAACTGCAAGTCACCTCCCTTGCTTTTCTAGCGCCTTATTATGCTTCATTTCCAGCCCATGCTGGATGCTCCCATTTTTTTCTCAGGTTTTTATAATGTAGCAGTGATCAAAGAATAGCACTAAAACAAAAAATAAGATGAGCTTCTATGTTGTATTATAGGGATTAACATGCCGATAGCTGAATGATTTGCAGACAACAATCCTTGTGTTTTTTCATATATCACTTATGAAAATGAAAGATAAACACAAAATACAGTTAAGATATTTCATTTTGACAGTCCACTAAACATCACAGCAACAAAAACTCCCCCCAGGAATTATGCAATGCTCAGTCAGCAAGTTTTAGCTTGGTGTTGAATGTCCATCATTTTTAGTCTCCAGGTCGTTAATGGAATCCTTTTTAGCCATTGCAGTATTGCTGTTGGGATTTGATGGCTACCAAAGTAGCAAAATGTTAGCAGAAAGAGCTGGTGTTCATAGCAGGTGGCTGTATATTACTCTTTTTAAGTTCATGCTGAAAGAAAATAAGTGGTCCCAATAGCAGGAAAAGTGAAATAGCCCGTTGTACTAAGTGTAGATTGAGAAAAAAAGCTATTACTTTAACACTGAATGTGCTATGGAGTTTTATGGACATGTGCCAACACTTGCCTGATCAGGAACATTATTGTAACAATAACTATTTTATCTAAAAATAAAAATGACAAAATATAAATGTCACTAAAGGGCTGTCAAGTCCGTAAATTGAAATATTTATTAAAGAGTATTAAAAAAGGTAACAATCTCTAGTGAATTTGTTCTATTGATTTTTTTTTACAAATATACACTAGTTATCACTACTAGGGATGAGTGAACACATGGATGTTCTAGTTCGTTGCATTCGGTCGAATTGGAGTTCAAAGTTCGGTCCAGTATCTGAACTTGAGCTTGAACCCAAATTCAATAGAAGTCAATGGCGACCCGAACTTTGGTGCTTTAAAATGAGTGTAAAATGGTCACAGTAAGGGCTAGGAGGCTGCAAAATGAATTTAAATGGGGGTAAGAGCAGGACAATTGCCCTGCAAACAAATATGGATAGGGACTTTACAGAGAAGCACCGCATAGGCCCCAACACCCTCGCTCCTCTTCCGAGCGACCCTGTGCATCGTCTTGGGTGTGGTTGGTCATGAGGCAGGGTAGCCATGTTGTCCTCTGGAGGCCATTCATCTCACTCTTCCTGTGCAAGGGTTCTTTTATGTATGCCTGCTGCTTCAGGGCCTGCCAATGCAGTGAGCCACTTTCCCTTCTGACCACCCCCATATGCTGGGTGAGCTCCATTCCATGGTGACCACGGGTAACGCAGAATCAGGGTTTTATTCTGGAGAGCAGGCAGCCTGATAAATGGTAACTATATCCAAGGAAGGCAGCAGTCAAGCAAATTAACCACTCCTCGATTGAGTCAGCAGTTAATATTCAAAAACAAAATAGCCATCCATGACAATTTTGGCCATGTGGAAGAAAGTTTTCACACACGGTGAATCATACTGAGTTTTTAGAGAAGCTCTATACTATGCTACGCCTCTAACACTCTTTCGTTAAAGAATTAGTGCCCTGTCCGACTCCATATAAAGACACAAATTTTAACACTTCGGAGAATACCTTAATGAATACATTACTGATCACGCCTGATTAACTGTTATCTTGTTTCCCTTGTCACGTTCATCCATCCAATTTTCAGCCATCTGCATTATAGCAGCCTCCTGTGTCTCATTGCTATTTGTCAATTGACTATCACATAAAAGGAGGTGAGCATCACAAAAGTTTGAGTGTGCTTTTAATGACATAACTATTCTATTAATCATCACTATATATACAGTTGAAGCCAGAACTTTACATACACACATATATATATATATATATATATATATATATATATATATATATATATATATGTATATGTGCAGCGCCCCAGAGTCCTGGTCGTTGCAGTAATGTCGCTCTGCCACTAAGGGGAGTGATGTTACGTCTGATTGCACTAAAGGAGTTTCTCTGACCAGGTAACACTCACACTACACTTCACAGTCCGGCCACCAGGGGGGGTGGTTCTATCTAGTAGGCCACTCCTCACACTCTGGTAAAACTGGGGGTTGGACAGGAAGACAGAGAGAGAAGTAACTGGGAAGAGCTAGTGAGAGGACCTGTCAGGGATGGGATCCTGGCAGACTCCTAAGAGCAGAACTAACCAGTGAACAACGGGAATAGAGAAAAGAGGCATTAGGACCAGAAGGAGTCGTGCTGTTAGACCAAGGCAACATCCTTCTGAGGCGCAAACAGTCGGTGGCCGGAACGCCGAGCAAGTAAGAGACTCTAAGTACTACTGCAAACCACGGCTGGACAGCCAGTTATAGGTTGGCTGTCTCACACAAATCACCTAAGCAGACAACGGAGGCAGCTGTGGGAGAGGGGCGACTCTAGGGTCCTGGAAGAGCTCCAGGCCTACCCCGTCATACGGGTGCGTCCTACCATATCACCTGGGGGATGGAGAGAACGAACATCAGAGACAGACAGAATCAGTTGTGAGGACTATCCCGGGAGCTCAGCAGGGAAGGACTACAACACACAGCGCTAGAAGGTAGACACTGATTCCCACCTGTAAAGAGAACTCCTGATGTGCCTTTGGACCGGCCGGTCTCAAACAGCCCTGTTGACAGCGCTCTGGACTGAGGATTCTAAAACCTTCAGTAAAGAGGTAAAGAGACTGCAACCTGGTGTCCTCGTTATTTACTACGACCTACACTGCACCGCAATATCACCACCATTTACCACCACCTTTCACTGGACGCCCCTCAGCAGGGTCACGGACCGGGTCTAGCCACCATGACAACCCCAGAACAGAGACTCAGAGGCCCGGTACCGGGTACCCCTCGGCCCTGCGGCAGTGAGGGCGCTCCATTTTGGCGTCACGAACAGGATTTACTTAAGCCTGAAGAATCAGGTCATGTGTGCCTTGGAACTGTGATTTATTGTGCTTGGACTGTAACTTATTGCAAAGACTGTGCGATGACAATTGCCGCCAGGAGTTCCCGCCACGATTCGCCATCACAGCGTGCGGAGGGAGGAGCCTCAGCTTCGTGGGCAGGACCGGCCAAAAAGAAGCGCGGAACGAGAAAGCGCGGTAACGTGCCGATCCCGGAAGAGGAACTCCGATCTCCAGCAGGTTAGTGGAGGAAGGGCCAGCCATGTCCGAGTCGGGAGGAGCGGAGGAAGAGGCCGCAGCTGGGGACGCAGGGGCACCTCTGGGCCCCACAGCTGGCGAAGCCGCGGCCCTAATACAACCACCGGTTGCCGCAGAACCCGCTGTTCCCCTCAGCCAGTTGGACGCTGCCGCTAACACAAAAGCCATAATGCCCTTCTCTATGCCGTACCTGCCCGGAGCGGCCTGGCTCCCACGATACTCTGGGGAGTCGCATACATTCACTGACTTTAAGGAAGGGCTCTGCAGCCTGCTCGAGTTCTGTCCCCTGACAGAGCCTCAGAAGGTTCATATGATAACCGGCCAACTCTTTGGGGCGGCTCTGAGAGAATTGAAGTCCTGGCCCGCCGAGGATAAGGGAACTGCACAGCAGATTTTTGCAAAGCTTAAAGCTACCTTCGATACTCGCACTGCTACAGAAATTAAACTGACTTTCTATGGATGCAAACTGAGACCGCAGGATAGCTTACGGGACTATGCCCTTAATCTCCAGGAGGCGATGCGGGCCATTAAGCAGAGTGACCCTGGCAGCATGCAGGATGAGGATAAAATCCTGAAGGAGCGGTTCATTGAGGGGCTCCTGTGCAGTCACCAGCGGAGCCAATTGCACTTCCTGGCCATGCAAAATCCAGAGGAGGTGGCGTCGGATGCCCCAGTCGCCGCCGAGGCCGATGCCCAGAGCCTAGAGGATGACTCCCCTGCAGGACTTCGCCTCCAGATGCAGGAGCTAACCAAGAGCGTTGCTGCCCTGGCCCGGACGGTGCAGTCCCTACAGGAGGCCCCCAAGGAGAAGATCCAGTTGGCCTCCAGACCAGAGGATGTCCCTTGGATGCGACAGAGGAGGACTCCGCCGACCAGAGGCCGGAACGACGATCGCTTCCACCAGGACGGACGACCCATCTGCCGCCGCTGTCACCAGGTGGGCCACCTTGCAAGGTACTGTCCTTTAAACGAGCAACCCCTGGGGCAAAGGGCCAACCCCCAGGAGTAGGACGGTCAGGCCCGCAGCATTGGAGAACCAAGTACATTGGAGGACGACCAGTTCTCCCTGTAGTGGTTGATGGAATCCCCTTGAACGCTTTGCTGGACACCGGTTCTCAGGTGACGACTATACCTTACGTGCTTTATAAACGGTATTGGGAGGACACCGATATTACTCGTGGCCCTGACGATGATTTCACCATAATAGCCAGTAATGGTCAGCCGTTGCCACAAGTGGGGTATAAGGAGGTCACCATCAAGGTGGGGCGGGTGGAATTGAAAGCCCAAGGGATTGTGATTGTTGATATTGATCGTCGAGAATGTAATCCCATGATGACTCTTGGTACTAATGTTATAGAAAATTGTCTTGCAGAAGTTATTGTTTTGTTGCAACAGGTGGCAGAAACCGCTGGCCACAGTGAGCAACGTGCCCTGCAGAAGGAAATCAGAGCTCTGATGCAGAGACAGCAGGTAGAGCTGACTGGTGGTGAGATTGGTCGTGTCACTGTGAGTGATTCAAACCTCATCGCGATACCCCCCAGGAGTGAAATGTTAATATGGTGTCGGGCAGCCATAGGCCTCAGGGGAAAGGACTACCAGGCCTTGGTAGAACCCGTATATTCAGACAATAGGCCTACTATTCTGACAGCCCGGGGGGTGGTCGACGTTCGCCAGGGGAGAGTGCCCGTACGTGTCCTCAATTGTGGTTAGGAAGAGGTTCACCTCACCAAGTATGCCACGCTCGCCAAATTGTTCACTGTTAATAATAGTGTGATACAGACACCTGAACCCTTGGTCCCGTCAAACGTGGAGGAGGACAACGGTTCTGCAGAGCACTCGAAAGATTGGTGTCGGGAATTGCATGTGGGCACTGACTCTACCCCATCCCATCAAAAACAGGGGGCCTACAGGGTGGTACACGAGTACGAGCAGGTATTCAGCAAACACCCCTTAGATTTTGGGCAGGTGAAAGGGATCCAACATCATATCCCCACGGGAGATCACCGACCCATAAAAGAGAGATATCGCCCTGTACCCCCAGCTCATTACCAGTGTGCCAAGGACATGTTGCGGGAAATGAAGGCGGCTGGGGTGGTGAGAGACAGCTGTAGCCCCTGGGCAGCTCCGTTAGTCCTTGTTAAAAAGAAAGATGGTACAATGAGGATGTGTGTTGATTACAGGCAGTTGAATCGCATTACACATAAGGACGCATACCCAGTGCCCAGGATAGAGGAGTCTCTGGCTGCCTTAAAATCTGCTAACTACTTCTCTACCTTAGATCTCACCAGTGGGTACTGGCAGGTTCCTGTAGCGGAGGCGGACAAAGAGAAGACGGCCTTCACGACACCAATGGGTCTCTGCGAGTTCAATTACATGCCCTTCGGATTGTGCAATGCTCCCGGGACGTTCCAGAGGATGATGGAGTGCTGCCTGGGACACATGAACTTCAAAACCATGCTGCTGTATTTGGATGATGTCATTGTCTTCTCTAAGACCTACGAAGACCATCTGAAGCACCTGGCCGAGGTGTTTGAAGCCCTGTCCAACTTTGGCTTAAAGGTGAAACCGTCCAAGTGTCATCTGCTGAAACCTAAAGTGCAGTACCTGGGCCATGTGGTGAGCGCTGAAGGAGTGGCCCCAGACCCTGACAAGGTCACGGTGATCAAGGACTGGCCAAGGCCCAGTGACCTTCACGAAGTCCGGCAGTTCCTCGGGCTGGTAGGCTATTACCGAAGGTTCATTAAGGACTTTACCAAGAAGGCCGCACCCTTGCAAAACCTGTTGGTGGGCCAACCAAAGAAGACCAAGGGGAGGAACACCCCCTTTGATTGGAACGAGGAGCTGGAGGGATCCTTCGCTTGTTTGAAGTCGGCACTGACGGGAGAAGAGGTACTGGCTTACCCCGAATACGACCAACCGTTTGTGCTGTACACAGATGCCAGCAATGTGGGATTAGGAGCCGTGCTGTCCCAGGTCCAGAAAGGCAAAGAAAGGGTGATTGCTTACGCCAGCAGGAAACTCCGTCCCACGGAAAGAAACCCTGACAACTACAGTTCCTTTAAGCTGGAATTCCTTGCCATCGTCTGGGCAGTGACAGAGAGGTTCAAACACTACCTGGCCTCCGCGAAATTCACCGTCTTCATGGATAACAATCCGCTAACGCATCTGGATACTGCCAAACTCGGGGCCTTGGAACAGCGGTGGATGGCCCGGCTGTCCAACTACGATTTCACCATCAAGTACCGGGCAGGACACAAGAATGCCAATGCCGATGCCTTGTCCCGAATGCCCAATTTGCCAGAAACGGGAGAAGACCCGGAGGCACTTGAAGAGGTGGAGCTGCCTGCATTGCATCGCCCCAAAGCCACTCAGAACTCTCATCATGTGAAGAACAGGCACAGGAACCAACCGGATGCCACGCTGAATCCCCTGCCCCATCACGGGTGGGCGGAGACCCAGGATGGTGACCCCGCGGTCCGTCGGGTGAAAGAGCTCTTGACGCAGGCAGGGTTGCATCCCGGCCCAGATGATCCACAGGAAACCCAACAGCTGTGGAAGGGGAGAAGCAAACTGTTTATCCATGATGGCAAGCTGTGCAGGAGGAGCATCGACCCACGTACTCATGAATTGGTGTGGCAGATAGTGGTGCCAAGGCGAGATGCGTCCATGGTTCTGGGAGCCTACCACGATGGAGCCGGACACTTCGGATGGAGGAAGCTAGAGAGGCTACTCCGAGGGAGGTTCTGTTGGATTGGCATGAAGAGAGCCATTGAGAAGTGGTGTCGGGAGTGCGGTCCATGTAGCCTACGCAGGAAGGACCGTGGCAGCCAACGGGCTCCCCTGCAGCCTATCATCACCAAACGGCCGCTCGAACTGGTCGCGCTGGATCTTGTGAAGTTGACACCTAGCCGGTCCGGCTATATCTACGCTCTTACCATCGTAGATCACTACTCCAGATTTCTGGTGGTTGTACCTGTCAAGGATCTAACGGCCAGGACTGCCGCCAAGGCCTTCCAGCAGTACTTTTGTAGGCCCCATGGCTACCCGGAGAAGGTACTGACCGATCAGGGACCAGCATTCGAAGCAGAAGTGTTCCAAGAGTTCTGCCAACTGTACGGGTGTAAGAAGATCCGAACCATGCTGTACCATCCTCAAACCAATGGGATGTGCGAAAAGATGAACCAGGTGGTGATCGACTTATTGAAGACCTTGCCCGTAGAGGAACGGAACCTGTGGCCGACAAAGTTGCCTGACTTGGTGGATATCTACAATCACATCCCAGTAAATTCCACCAACTGTACTCCAGCGTACCTAATGAGGGGAAGGCCTAGCCAGTTACCCGTTGATCTGGACATGGGGGTCCTAGTCCCCGAAGATACCTCGCCGGATGCAGATTGGGATGCAGAAAGGCAGCGAAGGTACCGCAAAGTACAGGAGTGCATGGAAAGAAGTCTCGCCCAGGCTAGGCAAAAACAAGAAAGGGACTACAACCAGCACGCTCCTGCGATTCCCCTGTCACCTGGTGAGCAAGTACTTAAACGAAAGAGGAGACTACACAAGCTCGATGACCAATGGGAAGCGGAACCGTATACCATCCTGCCATCCGATTTCGACAACACGAAGGTCTGTCTCATCAGCAAGGACAGAGGGGAGACCTCGACAGCGGTATCCAGGGATCACCTTAAGGTCTGCCCCGATAAGTTGAGAGAGAGGGACACGGCCCCAAAAATCTCCCTGCCGGTGGAAAAGGAGAAGATGATCCATACCGTCCTAGGTGACTTTCCCCAGTCCTGGACTCAGATAAATCAGGCCATCGTGGTACCTGTTCTAACGTTTCAACAGCCGGACCCACCAGAAGCAATGGTGGTACCAGATCATCCGGCCCCGCAACCTCAACAAGCCCTACCTGAAGATGCCATGCCAACCGTTGAACCGGCAAATCCTCCCTCTGCTATCGGTGAATCTGCTGTACCCACTGTTGATAGCAGCATCTCTGAGAGCCCCAACCTGCCAGTGCTACCCAGACTCACTAGAAGTGTAGCTAGAAGACAGTGCACTACACCAGCGGTAGCAAGCATAGCGGGCCCTGTTAGGCCAATAGCAACCCCTGCACTGCGAAGGTCCACATGCAGCACTCAGAACCAAACTCCCCTCCGCTACAAAACTTGGAGGTATTAGCGAGGGCTGCTATTTAGTTGAAAATGTTTGTGTGCATATCTTTTGTTACAGGTTTTAAAATGGACAATAGAGTAATGGACGGTGAATTGCTCAAAAACTTTCAAAAGGGGGACCCCTTTGTTTACCCGGGGTCCCCACTGTTTCAACCATTGAACTGAGAGTCATAAACTGTGCATGACCTAACTTTTGCAACGTTCAAGAGTCCTCACCTCCCATAAAGGGAAGCACTGTTATGTTTAATTGTTTATGCTATTTCAAAATTTTGTGTGTTTTCTGTTAACATTTATTGTTGTTCTTGTTTTCCCAGTCCGGGAGTACTGGATTTAACCGGGGGGGAGTGCAGTAATGTCGCTCTGCCACTAAGGGGAGTGATGTTACGTCTGATTGCACTAAAGGAGTTTCTCTGATCAGGTAACACTCACACTACACTTCACACTCCGGCCACCAGGGGGGGTGGTTCTATCTAGTAGGCCACTCCTCACACTCTGGTAAAACTGGGGGTTGGACAGGAAGACAGAGAGAGAAGTAACTGGGAAGAGCTAGTGAGAGGACCTGTCAGGGATGGGATCCTGGCAGACTCCTAAGAGCAGAACTAACCAGTGAACCAGTGAACAACGGGAATACAGAAAAGAGGCATTAGGACCAAAAGGAGTCGTGCTGTTAGACCGAGGCAACATCCTTCTGAGGCGCAAACAGTCGGTGGCCGGAACGCCGAGCAAGTAAGAGACTCTAAGTACTACTGCAAACCACGGCCGGACAGCCAATTATAGGTTGGCTGTCTCACACAAATCACCTAAGCAGACAACGGAGGCAGCTATGGGAGAGGGGCGACTCTAGGGTCCCGGAAGAGCTCCAGGCCTACCCCGTCATACGGGTGCGTCCTACCATATCACCTGGGGGACGGAGAGAACGAACATCAGAGACAGACAGAATCAGTTGTGAGGACTATCCTGGGAGCTCAGCAGGGAAGGACTACAACACACAGCGCTAGAAGGTAGACACTGATTCCCACCTGTAAAGAGAACTCCTGATGTGCCTTTGGACCGGCCGGTCTCAAACAGCCCTGTTGACAGCGCTCTGGACTGAGGATTCTAAAACCTTCAGTAAAGCGGTAAAGAGACTGCAACCTGGTGTCCTCGTTATTTACTACGACCTACACTGCACCGCAATATCACCACCATTTACCACCACCTTTCACTGGACGCCCCTCAGCAGGGTCACGGACCGGGTCTAGCCACCGTGACAACCCCAGAACAGAGACTCAGAGGCCCGGTACCGGGTACCCCTCGGCCCTGCGGCATTGGGGGCGCTCTATATATATATATATATATATATATATATATATATATATAAAGACACCTACCTTTTCAGCTTTGCCCATAAATTTTCAATTCGCAAAGTGACAACTGGCAATTGGCAGTATGCTTTGAGTCATTGTCCATTTGGAAGACCCATTTCTGTCCAAGCTTTTACTTCATGGCTAATCTTCTTTTCTCATGATGCCATCTACACTGCTCAAAAAAAAATAAAGGGAACACTAAAATCCCACATCCTAGATATCACTGCATGAAATATTCCAGTTGTAAATCTTTATTCATTACATAGTGGAATGTGTTGAGAACAATACAACCTAAAAATGATCAACGTAAATCACAACTGCAGAGAAGAGCGACTAAGGTTATTAGAGGACTGGGGGGTCTGCAATACCAAGATAGGTTATTACACTTGGGGCTATTTAGTTTGGATAAACGAAGACTAAGGGGTGATCTTATTTTAATGTATAAATATATGAGGGGACAGTACAAAGACCTTTCTGATGATCTTTTTAATCATAGACCTGAGACAGGGACAAGGGGGCATCCTCTATGTCTGGAGGAAAGAAGGTTTAAGCATAATAACAGACGCGGATTCTTTACTGTAAGAGCAGTGAGACTATGGAACTCTCTGCCGTATGATGTTGTAATGAGTGATTCATTAATTAAATTTAAGAGGGGACTGGATACCTTTCTGGAAAAGTATAATGTTACAGGGTATATACACTAGATTCCTTGATAAGGCGTTGAGCCAGGGAACTAGTCTGATTGCCGTATGTGGAGTCGGGAAGGGATTTTTTTCCCCATGGTGGAGTTACTCTTTGCCACATGGGTTTTTTTTGCCTTCCTCTGGATCAACATGTTAGGGCATGTTAGGTTAGGCTATGGGTTGAACTAGATGGACTTACAGTCTTCCTTCAACCTTAATAACTATGTAACTATGTAACTAATATCCCACGGAGGTCTGGAGTTGGAATTATGCTCAAAAGCAAAGTGGAAGTTACAGGCTGATCCAACTTAAGTGGAAATGCCTCAAGACAAGGAAATGATGCTCAGTAGTGTGTGTGACCTCCATGTGCCTGTATGATCTCCCTACAATGCCTGGGCATACTCCTGATGAGGCGGCATATGGTCTCCTGAGGGATCTCCTCCCAGACCTGGACTAAAGCATCCACCAACTCCTGGACAGTCTGTGGTGCAATGTGACTTTTGTAGATGGAGCGAGACATGATGTCCCAGATGTGCTCAATCGGATTTAGGTCTGGGGAATGGGCGGGCCAGTCCAGAGCTTCAATGCCTTCATCTTGAAGGAACTGCTGACACACTCCAGCCACTGGCAAGCACATGGAGGGCTGTGTGACCCCCCCAAAGAAATGCCACCCCACACCATTACTGACCCACTGCCAAACCAGTCATGCTGAAGGATGTTGCAGGCAGCAGATTGCTCTCCACGGCATCTCCAGACTCTGTCACATCTGTCACGTTTGCTCAGTGTGAACTTGCTTTCATCTGTGAAGAACACAGGGTGCCAGTGGCTAGTTTGCCACAATCCTGGTGTTCTGTGGCAAATACCAAGCGTCCTGCACGTGTTGGGCTGTGACCACGACCCCCATCTGTGGACATCGGGCACTCAGACCATCCTCATGGAGTTGGTTTCTATCCGTTTGTGCAGACACATGCACATTTGTGGCCAGCTGGAGGTCATTTTGCAGGGCTCTGGCAGTGCTCCTCCTGTTCCTCCTTGCACAAAGGCTGAGGTAACGGCTTGCACATCCCAGCAACCTGTTCCGCTGGCCGTGACATTTTAAAGTTTGAATAAATGATGAAGTTTTAAGGACTGGTGAGTGCTATCTGCATTTTTCTTCTTTGCTGCATACACTCAGTTTTTGCATGAGCACCCGGAGTCCCTAGAGGCGGTCTCTATCCGGAAAAGCACTCCATTCAGCATATGGTTGTCTGGCCCCACAGCAGTGCCATTATATTTTTCTTTTTTGCATATGTGGGTCCATCCCTGGGTGAGTATAATCTAAGTTCTTTTTCTTATCTTTCAGGTTACATCGGGGGGGCTTATCTACAGCATTACAGAATGCTGTAGATAAGCCCCTGATGGCGGTGGCAGCAGCTTACATACGGAAAAGTAGGTGACAGATTCCGTTTAATAGAATTCTAAAGCTGTGCATCAGCCACCCATAAAAAGCCTGGCTACCAGGCCAGGAAAAAATGAACTTTATTTCTCCCAGCTGATTCTGGCTTTCGGTCATAACTTAGGTAATGACTTCAGTCACTGGTCGGTACATAGTGAGCAGTGCCTGTAACTACACCCGGCACTGACTGACCCCCAGCTCAGCAATAATACACTCCTAAGTCAACTGTCAGTCAGTACTGGGTACGGTTACAGCTGATGCTCACTATGTACTTAGAGGTGACTGAAGTCATGCCTCTATGACTGAAAGCCAGAGGCTACCAGAAAGAATAAAATTAATTTCCTTCGGGCAGCCAGGCTGTCAGCGTGGCTGCCACACAGCTTTAGAACTCTATTAGCTTGCATATTAACCCCATATCTTCAGGTTAATTGCATTTTTTTACACTACAGGTTCCCTTTAAAGGATTTTTTCAGGACTTTTTTTCCTATGCAGTTGTGCTCTAGATAGCATGTGGCTAACTACCTACTGCACTGCACTAATCAGCAATGCACTTATCTTTATCTTTTGTTATTATGTTGATAAAGTGGTTCCTTCAGTCTGCACTGTTGATGGGGCATTATTTACAACGTCATGCCGATAGAGAGTCAGATCCCAGTACAGGCACGCTAATACCTGTAAAATTTTCATCAAAGACTGGGGTAAGATTTGTGACATAAAGAAAGCCACAGCTTGCCATAAATTAGGTAAGTTATTCATCACCATGACCTATTATGCCCCCGCAACAACTTTGCTGGCCGACACTAGAATGAAAGCGCCAAGAGTCGCAAAATTTCTGCCCGACCTTGTGTTATGCAAATAATTTGCGACTATTGTTGAGCGATACCGTCCAATACTTGAAAGTATCGGTATCGGATAGTATCGGCCGATACCCGAAAAATATCGGATATCGGCGATACCGATACCCGATACCAATGCATTTCAATAGGACGCAAAGTATCGGAATGGTTCCCAGGGTCTGAAGGAGAGGAAACTCTCCTTCAGGCCCTGGGATCCATATTCATGTGTAAAATAAAGAATTAAAATAAAAAATATGAATATACTCACCTCTCCGGTGGCCCCTGGATCTTACCGCTGTAACCGGGAGCCTCCGTTCCTAAGAATGAGCACGTGAAGGGCCTTCGATGATGTAGCGGCTTCTGATTGGTCGCGTGACCGCTCATGTGACCGCTCACGCGACCAATCAGAAGCCGCGACATCAGCCGCGACATCATCGAAGGTCCTTCACGAGCTCATTCTTAGGAACGGATGCTCCCGGTTACAGCGGTAAGGTCCAGGGGCCGCCGGAGAGGTGAGTATATAGATATATATGGATATACTCACCTCTCCGGTGGCCCCTGGAACTTACTGCTGTAACCGGGAGCCTCCGTTTCTAAGAATGAGCCCATGAAGGACCTTCGATGACGTCGCGGCTGACGTCGCGGCTTCTGATTGGTCATGTGAGCGGTCACATGAGCGGTCACGTGACCAATCAGAAGCCGCGACGTCATCGAAGGCCCTTCACGCGCTCATTCTTAGGAACGGAGGCTCCCGGTTACAGCGGTAAGATCCAGGGGCCACCGGAGAGGTGAGTATATCCATATTTTTTATTTTAATTCTTTATTTTACACATGAATATGGTTCCGATACCGATTCCCGATACCACAAAAGTATCGAAACGCGGTATCGGAATTCCGATACCGCAAGTATCGACCAATACCCGATACTTGCGGTATCGGAATGCTCAACACTATTTGCGACTTTTCAAAATGCTTTATGCCAGATTTCCAGCATAGACACTTTCATGTATAAGGGCCATAAACTCGGTCTTAAGGTGGTGATTGCACAATTCTGGAGTTGCTCTTTGCCTCGCACATTTCCTTTGCACATATCCTATGTTGGCATAAAACATCTTCAAATTATTTCTGAACACACACACATTTATTATACAGTGAAACCACTAAGAGATAACCACTAAAGAATCTTTAAAAATAAGATAGCCTGTGTTCATTTGATTGGGTGGAACTGAAAATCTGTCAAAACTAATCTAGCATGAATATGGAGCAGCCCTCTCAAAGAGGTGATCTTTCAAAAAAACTTCAGTGATTGTGTGTGTACTAGGGATAGACGAACTCAAATAGTAAAGTTCAGCATCCATACAGACCACCTAGTGTCCCTGTACAGACTCCGAAGAAGGACTTCTCTAGAAAGTCTGTGTTACTGTTTGGGTTCGGCAGCCTGAGCATCCGGTATTTCCCCCACTGTCATCTGTGTGACAGCGCGAGAACCATAGGCTCTGATCAGTGGTAAATTCGGTCAGATGACAGCGTGTGAGCCAGCAGCTCTGACCAGAGGTAAAAAGGTCACCTCCCATCACAGGCATTGGCTCATGAGAGTACTACTCTCATCAGCTTATGC
This sequence comes from Ranitomeya variabilis, assembly GCF_051348905.1. Lineage (NCBI taxonomy): Eukaryota > Metazoa > Chordata > Amphibia > Anura > Dendrobatidae > Ranitomeya > Ranitomeya variabilis. The sequence continues at coordinate 117,058,527 of NC_135237.1, read as the reverse complement.
CTGCACTCGCTGATACTAGCAAGAGCAGGTGAGGCTGAAGAGGGTATTCATCAGCCGGCACCCATGGAATAAATAAATAAAAAATGGCCTGGGTTCCCCTCTATTTTTGATAACCAGTGCAGGAAAAGCTGACAGCTGGGGGCTTCAGCCACCAACTGTCAGCTTTATATTGGCTGGTCATCAAAAAAAGAGGTGTCCCCATGCCATATTTTTTAAATAAATAATTAAAAAAAATGGTGTGGGGTCCCCCCATTTTTGACAACCAGCCAAGCTACAGCAGACAGCTGGGGACAGGTATTAGACTGGGAAAGGGACATGGATATTATCCCTCCCCAGCTTAAATATAGAAGCCCGCAGCCGCCCCAGAAAAGGTGCAACTATTAGATGCGCCAATTCTGGTGCTTCTGGATATTTCCACTTGCCCTGATACAGTGGCATGTGGGATATTATTTGTAGAGTTGATGTCAGCTTTTTTCATGCTAAGATCAAGCCCAGGGGTTAGTAATGGAGAGGCGTCTATACAACGCCCCCATTACTAACCCCATAGTCATATTGCAAAAAAAAAAACAGCCAGAATAAAGTTCTTTATTTGAAATAAACATACAGATTCATTTATTTGAAATCCAAACTCCCCACCCTCTTTTACTCATTTATTACTGTAAGTGAAAAATAATAAAACACCACTTTCCACATGACGATCCAGATGCTTTGGAGAGCAGTCAGTGATGCGACCGCTCTCCAAGCCAGCCGGCTAACAAGCAGAGAGTTAGAAGCTGTGCCTGTGACAGGTAATAACCTTAAGGACAACACCGCTGACCACAGGCAGGCAGCTCTTCTCACGCTCTGCTCAGTGTGAGCTGGCTGGTGTGGAGAGCAGTCACATCACTGATGTGGCTACTCTCCAAATCATCCGGATTGTCGTGGGATATGGCCATTAATGGATTATCGGTGGGCAGGTGAGGAATATGATGTTATCTTGTTTTCTATTTTACAGTAATAAATGGGTAAAAGAGGATGGGGAGTTTTGATTTCAAATAAAGGAGTCTGAGTGTTTATTTCAAGTAAGAGCTTTATTTTGGCTGTGTCCTTATTACAATATGACAATGGGGTTAGTCATGGGGATGTCTGATAGATGCCTCTCCATTACTAACTTGTGGGCTACATGTCAGCTGACATTATAAAGCTGACATCAATCTCAACTATTACCCCACTAGGCATAACACAAGGGCAAGTGGGATGAGCGAGGCTAAGTGTCAGAATTGGAGCATCTAGTGGATGTGCCATTTCTGTGATGGCTGAGAGCTGATGTTTTTAGTCTGGGAGGTGTCCAAAATTCATAGCCCTTTCCTAGTCTATTAATATCAACCCCCACTTTCTGTTTAGCCTTTGCTGGCTTTTGAATATAGTGGGACCCTACATATTTTTTTGCAGTGAGGTCTTTCCTATAAAAACCATTAAAGGCAAAACTAACAGCTGTGAGCTGATATTAATAGCCTGGGAACCTTTATGGCTACCGGCTCGCTCCTAGAATATTAGCATCAGCCCCCAGTTGCAAACTTTCCCTCAACAGTAAATGAAAATTACAGGGGACCGCACACAGTTGTTTTCATTTAATATTTTATTTATTTAATAAATACACAGATTAGCGCACCAGAACACTAATGTTTAGGGTCAGTACTGTGCTGTGTACCAAACCCTGAACACGGGCTTTAAACCGGAAATGAATCGGCTGCACCTAATAAAGCTTGGTGAAAGGCAGCATCGTAGCTAATCACCAAGCTTTATGAATGTGGGCACTTCCTGCTCAGTCATAAACATGACAAGTATTGGCATGGCTGTGATTGGGCTTCGCAGCAAGCAAGATAACCTGTATAAAGGCAGGGTCACGGGTTGCACCGCCATTTTTAGCATTGTACGACAGGAGAAAAGAGTGCAGTACAGCCTAGTGCATACAGACTCTATTAATCTACTCTTTACAGCCTGATTAATATTGCTGATACTGCCTAGTATACAGTGAAGATTCATCCTTGTGTATTGTGCCAATCCAGCCTGGTGCACATTGCACTTCCAGTGTTGTGTATACACTCCGATTCATCCATCCTGGTGCACAGTCGACTTCCAGAGTTGTGTACTATGGCTGTAAAAATGAGTGCATCAAAAAAGAGACGTGGTCGTTGTGCTGATAATCATGATGATGGAGCTGCTGCTTGGAGAGGACGTGACTCTAGTTCCAGGGCCGGCTCCAGGTTTTTGAGGGCCCCGGACGAAAGAGTCTCAGTGGGCCCCCCCTTTAACACATACCACGATTTATGATGCCAAGATACAGCAGAGAAATATAGCTATAGTACAATGCCAGATTTCACTTCTTACATGAGTGATAGCTATTGAAAATTCTGCAGTGTATATATACAGGACACGAGGAGCGGTACTGTGCAGTGTATATATACAGGGCAGTGATGGTACTGTGCACGGTATATATACAGGGGCGTGATGGTACTGTGCAGTGTATATATACAGGGGAGTGATGGTACTGTGCACGGTATATATACAGGGGCGTGATAGTACTGTGCAGTGTATATATTACAGGGGAGTGATGGTACTGTGCAGTTTATATATACAGGACAGGAGGAGCGGTACTGTGCAGTGTATATATACAGGACAGGAGGAGTGGTACTGTGCAGTGTATATATACACAGTGGGAAGAGAGTGGCCAAGTGCCAGAATAGGCGCATCTTACAGATGTGCCTTTTCTGGGGTGGCTGGGGGCAGATGTTTTTAGCCGGGGGGGCCAATAACTGTGGACCCTCTCCAGGCTATTAATATCTGCCCTCAGTCACTGGCTTTACCACTCTGGCGGAGAAAATTGCGCGGGAGCCCACGCCATTTTTTTCCGCGATTTAACCCTTAAATTTAATAGCTACAGCGCCGAAATTTTGCACATACACACTACTAACATTAGTAGTGTGGAATATGCAAAAAAAAGGGGGATATGACATGGTTTACTGTATGTAAACCATGTCTCATATCATGTCGGGTTTAGGCAGGAGAAATGAAAAGCCGGCAATCGGCTTTTCTGCTATATCGCGCTGAAGTAAATATAAATATATATATATATATGTGTTTCAATGATATATATATATATATATATATATATATATATATATATATAACGAAACCCGTCGGCGACTTTTGAAATTGGCCGATCTGTTTCGCTCAACCTTAATTTTGATGATTGGCAGCTGTCACACACTTCTCAGCATGCGTTTCAAAAACGCAAACGCAGGAAAAAACGCATGTAAATGCGTCAAAACGCCGCGTTTTTTTACCGCATGAGAAAACGCATGCGTCTAAAAAACGCAGCGTTTGCACGCGTTTACATGCGTTTTTTTCACCACCTGCATTTGCGTTTTAAACGCTGCGTTTTTAAACGCAAATGTGAAACTAGCCTAAGAAGCTTCACTTTTGTAAGTAATTTTTAATTTTTTTTTTTACTTTTTATTACAGCTTACTCAGCAATTATGACAGATTTTGTGTTTGCATATATATTGGCCTCTACAGAGTGCTGCTGCGTTCCTCCTTTTTGCAAGTTATGTAGTCATGCAGCAGGCACCTGTTCACACTATATGGAGGTGCTGGTCTGTTTTTTTATTCTAAAACAGCCAAGCTGTCTGAGGACTCATCTCAGAGGATGGGGAAACATAGGTTCCACCTGGTGCATCTTTTTGCAGTGTGCTGACTGGCAAGGAGGGCAGGGGTGAGGAGTGAATTGAAGATGATGCGGGAGATGATGAGGTCCTTGACTCAACATGGAACAAAGGCCATCACAGTGACGTCCTCAGTTCGGAGGAAGAGGAGGTCATCTTGTTGCCCCAGCATCACAGACCAAGAGGGAGCAGGTTGGAAAAACACATTTAGCTAGTACATCGGCTGCTACTGCCCACAATGCCATGGAAATGAGCACACTCAAACGAGCTCAAAAGAGAAACCTGGTGTGGGATTTCTTCAGACAATATCCTGACGACAAGACACAAGTGGTGTGGATGCTGTTCTGTCAGAGCCTGTTGTAGCTAGGCTTAAATCTGCTGAAACTGAGCACCACCTGCATGATCAGGCTTTTGAAATCTAAATGGAAACATCAATAAGGTGAGTGGAGTTCATAATCGACGAAATCTGGTGACCTCAATGACATCAATGCTGGCTGCTTGAGAACTTTCTCACAAGTGCTGATATCATCAGTCTGGCACTTGAGCTAACATGAGACCCGATAGTTGTGAACACAGGTTACCTTTCAGGTTACCAGAGTTCACAGCCACCATGTCTCCCAGCATCTGTGTGGCCTGGAAACATCATGGGAAACTTTGAGGGACATTTTAAAGTTGCTGGAGTTTCCAACTGCTGGAACACCTCAAAGCTGTGAACTAAGGTTACCTTTGGTGTGTATTTTACTGTACTTGTTAATAAATTAAATGAAAAAAAACGTTATGAGGTCCCCTTTAACTTTCATAACCAGCTGAAGGAAAGCCGACTGCTGGGAGCTGATGTTAATATTCTGGGAATGGGCCAATAGTCCTAAAGCTTACCAGGCAATTAATATCAGCACAAATCTGCTAGCTTAGACTTTACTGGTTATTAATGGGGAAGAATGATGTGTGGTCCCTCTATATTCAATTAAGAGCAAAGTCTAAACAGACAGCTGAGGGATAATATTTATATTCTAGGAAAGGGCCATGGATATTGGCCCCCTCCCAGACTAATAACAGCAGCCCTCAGCCACCCCAGAAATGGCGCATCCATTAGATTTGCAAATTCTGGCTCTTAGCCTCGGCTCTTTCGACTTGCCCTGGTGCAGTGGCAAGTGGGGTAAAATTTGTGGGGGTTGACCTCAGCTTTGTAATGTCAGCTTACATCATGCCCACAGGTTAGTAACGGAGAGGTGTCTATAAGATACTCCCATTACTAACCCATTAGTCAAACGTAATAAAAACAGATACACAGAGTAAAGTCCTTTACTTGAAATAAAAACACAGACTCAATATTTGAAATAATCACTCTCGACGCTCTTTTACCCATTTATTAATGTAAAATTAAAAATAATAAAACACCATATTCATCACCTGTACGATGACAATCCATTTGTTCCAAGAAGAAGCCAGCTCTGTTTCATCTGGATTACATGGCTGAGCGCTAGCAAGATGGGAGCACTCAGCCGTGAATTCAGGAGACAATGAGCAGAGACCAAGGAGCACATCTTCAGTGACCTGCGGTAACCTCAATGATGTCACCACAGGTCACCAAAGCTGCACTGTGAGCCGGTGTTTCTTGCGCTGTCACACAGATGACAGCATGGGAAACACTGGATATTCGGCACCCCCATTCAGTTGAATGGGGTCCGGGTTCAAGTTTGGGAACTGTTCTGGTACCTGAACCAATTTTTTTTTAATGTCTCGGCGAACCCGCTGGAACCAAACATACATGGATTCGCCTATCACTACTTACTATTCTCCATATGATAACTTCATTAGAGTTTTTCTCCACTTGTCTGTAAACAGATTCACTTACATGAAAAACTCCAGTTATCAAACTATAAAAACAGAAATGATTAAGATGAGAATATTTGCAGTTTTCTGAATTTGGTTGCCTCAAGTGCTTGTTGTTGGCTGCCACTTTCAGCATGAATTTCTTACTCCATTAACCAAGCGATTGTCCATCCTCCTCCTTATCGCCCCATCTGTCATGTTTGTGACTAATTATGCCAGACCTCCCCACGACAGTTTGTGAACGTAAATTATGAAATATACCAGAAGGGAAACAAAATAAACAACAACAAAAATATATGGAAGAAAGACAATGAAGCGCTAACCATGTGCTCGCTTACCCGTGATTTCATCAATAAATAGTAGTGTAGCAGATGCTACTTACACCAGTCAGTTATCGTCTGGGGACTTCCACAGGGACTACATTTCAAATATTCTTTCAAGCATTGCAAGACTTCTCTGCCACAATATCTAGGTTGAAATTACGTTAGTGATTTTTTGGAAAACAGAGCATGACAGCAGGTTACATAAAAGTCATTAAAGGACGCTACATTTTTAGATAATAATAATAATCCAGTTTTAATAACACAGCTTAAAGCTCATTTACTGAGTATAAAGAAAGTGTTCTTTTTAGTTACTTGTAATAAACACTAGATAAATGTCCATATATTATTATTCTTTTTTATATTTTTAAAAGATACTGAGGGAGATTATTAATATTTTACAATTCCAACTGAGGTATTTGATGCAACTTTCTTTTGCTGTTTATTGCCCATAGTTAGTCAAAGTCAGGCTCTGGTAGCACGAACTGTTGGTGTGTCTCTCAGAAACTGAAGGGCGCTCCAGTCTCGAACCTGTAGCCTGTTATGTCATCCGGCTATAGCAAGATTATCACTTCTGAATCTTTATTGATAATATCATAAAAAGATAACAACTAACATTAATACCGCTTCATCTTTGTCATGAATTAGAGAATTTTATGGCAAAAACACAATATTTTTACCAAGATTTTCACTATATGGAGGGAAAAAATTAAAATTTTTACCATGATTTAGCGATCTTAGAGCATTTCTCTCGCCACTAACCATATTTAGTTTACAGAATGAAGCTGTTTGTCTGTCCATCTGCTTTGTGCTCATGCGATCCGTACAGTAGAGGGTTAGGCATAGTATCACAACAGGAAATTCCCAGCCGCAACGTTGTGCCTTTTTAATCAGCACAGCAGGAGGGTAGATAGTCTATGGAAATTAACTTTCATCTCATTTAGGGAACACTGTGCGTGCAATGGAATATGGGAAGTGTGGGAAAGGAAATCCTGCCAGTATAGTACTGGCAGACTTCCTCGCCCCATAGAACATGGTCGATTGTATAATGCTGAAGAAATGTACTGGATGGCAGAGCATGGAATATACGGATGTGTCCGCAGAGAAAAATCGATGAATCTTGAAGATGTGTGAACAAGTTAGTTAACAGACCTTTTTCCAAATTTTGTTGAAAACTAGTTACCCTTAAAAAGGGTTGACCTATTTTAGCTATCTTTTTCTAAAGGCTCAAAGATGTGTTAAAAAAATAACTAAGATTTATTTATCCTTCCTTGGTCTAGCGCTGTGCTCCACCGCTGCTTCAGCCTTTCTTGATCGGCTACAGTGGTGATGTCACAGCATTGGTGCTGCAGCCAACCAGTTGTGCTAATGCAAACAGCAGGAGCATTGGTCTCAGTTTAACTGCATGGTTTTCAACCTGACATTATTGTGCCAGCCAATTAACTAAGATCTTAGCAGTAGCAGAGGTACAGCCCTAGGCGGTAAGTAAAGATTGTTTTGATTTTTTACACATCATTGATCCTATGGGAAAAAGTTAGGTGCAAAGGGACAACCTTTTAAATGGATAGTATGTGTAAACATAATTATTGTGTGCTCCACCAGATGTTGTATATCAGAAAAAACTTTTCCCACATAAGAAATATTTTTAGTGCTTTTAGGGGAAAACATATTCCCGGATTTTGCACCTGATACACAACATGTGATCCACAAAAAAGGTTCGATATTAGGGCTCATACTCATTTGCGAAAAAAAATGTGCGATGAAAAAATTGGATTGCACCCTGACCAATATTAATCTATGACTCCCTGCTTATCTGCAATTTTTTTCTCAGCTCTGATAAGGCTGAGAAAAAAAAAATTGCAGCATGCTGCGATTGTCCTCCTATCTCAGACGAGATTCACCAATGTAAGGGTACCGTCACACAGTGCCATTTTCATCGCTATGACGGCACGATTCGTGACGTTCTAGCTATATCGTTACGATATCGTTGTGTCTGACACGCTACTGCGATCCGGATCCCCGCTGATAATCGTACGTCGTAGCAGATCGTTTGAAACTTTCTTTCGTCGTCTAGTGTCCCGCTGTGGCGGCATGATTGCATCGTGTGACACAGGTTGTATACGATGTGCGCACAGTAACCAATGGCTTCTACATCGCAAATACGTCATGAAATTATCGCTCCAGCGCCGTGTATTGCAACGTGTGACCGCAGTCTACGACGCTGGAGCGATAATCATACGACGCTGCAACGTCACGAATCGTGCCGTCGTAGCGATGAAAATGACACTGTGTGATGGTACCCTAAGTCAATGGGTGTGATTAAAAATTGCAGAACACTCTGACCATGCGAGTGCGGTCCAATTTTTACACACCCATGTCCTTAAAAACCTGACATTTCGTCTGCCTTGTACGGTGACCCGACGGAACAGAATAGATAAAATACGGTAGATATATATGCATGCAATAGATAGATAGATAGAAAGATGTCAGTGACTTACATAATTATTAGGTCGGGGTCCCAGTAGCGAATCACATGCCATGTGAGAGCATCAGATGCTATATGCTAATGAAACTCGGCTCCTGCTCTGCTGCGAGTGTGAGCCGAGTGTCAGTGCTCTGTGCTTTGATCCTCTCGCATGACAGGATTGAAGAACAGCTGTTGAGGAAGAGACAGAGAAATTAATTTCCGAAGGCGATCCGATCAGAGCATGAAAAAAAATGCCATTGAGATCAGAAATATAGGATTAAATTGGTACGAATGCAATCTGATTTTTACAGCCTGCCATTCAGCAGAGATACTGAGCTGTGCATGCTTGCTCAGCTCAGTGCCTTGCAGTGACGTGCTAAAGTTGAACAGAGTTAATATCCAATGAACTTCTTTGACCTTACTGACAAAAGGTCATCAGAGTTCAGAGCCAATGAACTCAGTTCAACTCAATGACATCAGCGCGAGCATCTAACTCCAATGACCTTTCTCAAGGCATTTTCTCAGAAAGTTCTCATGCTCGCTGTGAGGTCAAAGAAGTTCATGGTAGTATGAAAAAAAAATAACCAGGAAAAAATAGTGTATTTATATACTTCTCATGGGGACAGTGTATTTTTACTTGAGACCATACATAGCTATCCGTAAATATACTTAAGATTTTGCCTTTGTGTAAACGTTTGACATTTTCTTTATAAATTTCCATTAAAAGATGGAAAATGAGTTGTGACTACTTTTATTGTATAAATCAATGAAGCATGCAACTGCTATATGCAGTTTTGTAGGGTTGGTAATGTCTGTCTTGCAAAATGATGTTAGATTTGGATACCTGTGATTTTTTTTTATTTTACATTTTGCAAGCTACGCACATCAAAGATACTGTATATCCAGTCCAATCATATTAGCAGAGTTTGTTCACAAAACTCTACAATTTAGAGAATATAACATATGTTTGAAGTGTTTCCATTAGTAAACCAGTTACCAGGAAAGTCATCATGAGTGAACACAAATTAATACAAGTGTTTTAGCATTAAAAAATTCAAAGGAAAGAAATTGGCACTCACAGGAGAGATAGAAAACCAGGATTTCCTTTATTGATATCTTTGTTAAAATCACATCTGCAATTCCTTGTTTAATCAAATCCATTCATTATAAAAAAAAATCTATTTTACATCAGTCGGAAGCTTTAAAAAAATCCTTGATCAGGCATATAGAATTAAATGAGGTTTTTCACTAGCAAACTATTTAACTCCTAGTTTATACAAAGATCACAGCAGTAACAGAACAATATGGCTATCACAAAAAGGCATCTATAAGTGAGGAAAAAATAAATGTAGCATTTGTACAATACACACTAAAGAAAAAAAACAATAAAGATTCCTGAAGCAAAAGAGCGAATTATTAACAACTTTATGAATTGTGATTCAGAGCATATTTTGCACTGCATTAAATGTATATAATGTAATTTATTATATGTAGGTTGTACCATAAGGAAGATTAAAAAATGTGTGTCAATATCATAAATGGCAACAAAACATACAGGTGCTTCTCACAAAATTAGAACATTATCAAAAAGTTAATTTATTTCAGTTCTTCAAATCGAAAAGTGAAACTCATGTTATATAGAGTCATTAAAAACAGAGTGATATATTTCAAGTGGTTTTTTTCTGTTAATGTTGATGATTATGGCTTACACATGGATTGTGTGCCTCTCCACTCTTCCTCCAGACTCTGGGACCTTGATTTCCAAATTAAATGCAAATTTTACTTTCCTTGTGGAGTGTGTCAATGACTGCCTTTTGGACATCTGTCAAAACAGCAGTCTTTCCCATGATTGTGGAGCCTACTAAAACAGACTAAGGGACCTTTTTAAACACTTAGGAAGCCTTTGCAGGTGTTTTTGTTAATTATTCTAATTTTCTGAGATAATGACTTTTGGGTCTTCATTGCCTGTAAACCATAATCATCAACATTAACAGAAATTAACATTTGAAATAGATCTCTCTGTTTGTAATGACTCTATTATATAATATATGAGTTTCACTATTTGTATTGAAGAACTGAAGTAAAATAACTTTTTAATGATATTCTAATTTTGTGAGAAGCTCCTGAATATACTGATGAGAGAGCATCTTGCAAGCACCTTTCCTTATGAAAGCTAAAGAGAAACGGGCGTCGGGGCAGAGTGGGGCATTCCATCTCCATACACTATGGGTAAGTTGCAGATCATATTACTGATTTGCGGCTATGAGTGATATTACCAAGTAGATGACTGCTTTTTAGGAAGCCACTTGTGTTTTTTATTGTCTAATTCTTCTTTGTGAATTCACAAAATTTGAGTAGCTTATAGTCAATAATTACACAAGCACACCTATGGTCACTACCTCTGATCTTCTCTTTACCTTTCTGATCTCTTATATGAATTGCAATTCTCATTTGCTTTTCTCTCATGAACTTCTAATCATCTACAATTGCCACCCATCACCTATATATGTCATTTCCATACTTGGTGATTTATGCTTCCATGGTTGGTATTTTTGAAGGACAGGAAAAACCCCTTTCTTGTTGTTCCTCATTTACTATGAGACCTATATTGTAATGTTACTTGATTTTTTTTTATTATATCTTACTAAATAAACTGTCTTTTAATCTATTCTAGTGGTTTATGGTTACTCTGTTTTTCCATCTTTTCTTGAAAGTAGGATAATAGCACAATCTGTGATGGGGCTTTTGAGCTTAACGAGGAAGATGGAGTCACTTTGTGCTTTGTCTGACCTTTCTTTGCAGTGTGTTTTGTCTCTCTTTTCCCCTTAACCTCTGGGTGGTTCAGGACTCAGGTGTAGATATGGATATTCAGGGTCTGTCCTCTAGTGTGGATCAACTCGCTGCAAGGGTGCAAAGCATTCAAGATTATGTAGTTCAGAATCCGATATTAGAGCCTAGAATTCCAATTCCTGATTTGTTTTCTGGGGATAGGTCTAAGTTTCTGAATTTCAAAAATAATTGTAGACTTTTTCTTGCTTTGAAACCCCGCTCCTCTGGTGACCCCATTCAGCAAGTCAAAATTATTATTTCTTTGTTACGTGGCGACCCTCAAGACTGGGCATTCTCCCTTGTGCCAGGAGATCCTGCATTGCATAATGTAGATGCGTTTTTTCTGGCGCTGGGATTGCTTTATGACGAACCGAATTCAGTGGATCAGGCAGAGAAAATCTTGCTGGCTTTGTGTCAGGGTCAGGATGAAGCGGAGATATATTGCCAGAAGTTTAGAAAATGGTCTGTGCTTACTCAATGGAATGAGTGTGCCCTGGCAGCAATTTTTAGAAAGGGTCTTTCTGAAGCCCTTAAGGATGTTATGGTGGGGTTCCCCACGCCTGCTGGTTTGAATGAATCAATGTCCTTGGCCATTCAAATTGATCGGCGTTTGCGCGAGCGCAAAGTTGTGCACCATTTGGCGGTGTCCTCTGAGCAGAGGCCTGAGCCTATGCAATGTGATAGGACTTTGACCAGAGCTGAACGGCAAGAACATAGACGTCAGAATGGGCTGTGTTTTTACTGTGGTGACTCCACTCATGCTATCTCTGAGTGTCCTAAGCGCACTAAGCGGTTTGCTAGGTCTGTCACCATTGGTACTGTACAGCCTAAATTTCTTTTGTCTGTTACTCTGATTTGCTCTTTGTCGTCCTACTCTGTTATGGCATTTGTGGATTCCGGCGCTGCCCTGAATTTGATGGACTTGGAGTTTGCCAGGCGCTGTGGTTTTTCCTTGGAGCCTTTGCAGTATCCTATTCCATTAAGGGGAATTGATGCTACGCCTTTGGCCAAGAATAAACCTCAGTACTGGACTCAGTTGACCATGTGCATGGCTCCTGCACATCAGGAGGAAATTCGCTTTTTGGTGTTGCATAATTTGCGTGATGTGGTCGTGTTGGGTTTGCCATGGCTACAGGTTCATAATCCAGTATTGGATTGGAAATCAATGTCTGTGTCTAGTTGGGGTTGTCAAGGGGTACATGGCGATGTTCCGTTGATGTCAATTTCTTCTTCCACTCCTTCTGAAGTCCCTGAGTTCTTGTCGGATTACCGGGATGTATTTGATGAACCTAAATCTAGTGCTCTACCTCCTCATAGGGATTGTGATTGTGCTATTAATTTGATTCCTGGTAGTAAGTTTCCTAAGGGCCGACTTTTCAATTTATCTGTGCCAGAACACGCCGCTATGTGGAGTTATATAAAGGAGTCCTTGGAGAAAGGGCATATTCGCCCGTCTTCGTCACCGTTGAGAGCAGGGTTCTTTTTTGTGGCCAAGAAGGATGGTTCTCTGAGACCCTGTATAGATTACCGCCTTCTCAATAAAATCACGGTCAAATTTCAGTACCCTTTGCCTCTGCTGTCAGATTTGTTTGCTCGGATTAAGGGGGCTAGTTGGTTCACCAAAATAGATCTTCGAGGGGCGTATAATTTTGTGCGTATTAAACAGGGCGATGAATGGAAAACAGCATTTAATACGCCCGAGGGCCATTTTGAGTACCTGGTGATGCCTTTTGGGCTTTCTAATGCTCCATCTGTGTTTCAGTCCTTTATGCATGACATTTTCCGAAAGTATCTGGATAGATTCTTGATTGTATATTTGGATGATATTTTGGTCTTTTCGGATGATTGGGAGTCTCATGTTAAGCAGGTCAGAATGGTATTTCAGGTCCTTCGTGCTAATTCCCTGTTTGTGAAGGGGTCTAAATGTCTCTTCGGAGTTCAGAAGGTTTCCTTTTTGGGCTTAATTTTTTCCGCTTCTACTATCGAGATGGATCCTGTTAAAGTTCAGGCCATTTATGATTGGACTCAACCTACATCTACGAAGAGCCTTCAGAAATTCCTGGGCTTTGCTAATTTTTACCGTCGCTTCATCGCTAACTTTTCTAGTGTGGTTAAACCTTTGACTGATTTGACAAAGAAAGGTGCTGATGTGGTGAATTGGTCCTCTGCGGCCGTTGAGGCTTTTCAGGAGTTGAAACGTCGCTTTTCGTCGGCCCCTGTGTTGTGTCAGCCAGATGTTTCGCTCCCTTTTCAGGTCGAGTTTGATGCTTCTGAGATTGTGCTTTGTCTGACCTCACGTTTAGGGGCAGACAGATGGCTGTATTTCTCTTGCGAGGATCGCACTGCAATCATCGGACTGACCGTCGGCTCTCCTGACCTGACAAATTCATAGAAATACATTACTCTGCCATGCTCAGGAGAGGTGCGGGCCACTCCGTGCACTGAGATGATATCCTTGCCCTAGAAATAAGGGTTTCTATCTGTGCCCTTTGCAGTTTCCACCTTTCTGTAGCATGAGCAAAAGCATGGTCAATTGCACTTTTATGCCCACCTCAAAAAGATGGATACTGCCAAAGCTGAGGCCAGACAGCACAAACTGTCTAAGCCCACAAAAAACACACAAGCTTTGTCCTACTTGCTAGCTTAGTCCTCAAGTGTGTCTGCTTCTTCATGGCTGTGTCTACTGCAGGCACACAAAGACCTTGAGGAGCAGACACAGATTCACCACCACTTGTCTCCTCTGGTGCAGGCACACAGCTCTCTGGCTGCTGACTCTAATTAACTCACAGGGGGAGACAAGATGCCTGCAGGATAACTGCTCACTTGTCAGGTTCATAGGTATGAACAGGAGACTGGGGGTGTAGTAAGAAGCTGGAGGGGGCGAGGCCTGGAGCCAGCCGGGGTATGGCGGCTACTGCTCAATACAGTACAGAACAAGTAGATCCCGGCCGGGGCAGCGGGGCAGAGTCTCAAAATTGGACTGTCGCTGTATCTGGGACGGTTGGGAGCTATGGTCGCTGTATTGTTTCTTCCAAGTCTTTCAACTGGAAAGCGAAATCATCAGACAGAAAAATGTTGATACGTTAAAAAGTAATGGACAACCCTGTTAGCTTATCCTCTTGTTAATGGGAAGGTGTCATTAAAAAAATATCAACAATTGAAAAACGGAAAATATTAATGTTTTAGTTTAAAAAGAAATATTATCATTTGCTATTAATGGAGTAAAAGCTGAAAAATAATTTAAACATTTTTGATATTTTCCAATTTTAAACACTAGGAGGAGTGACGGCTGAAATTTGCCATGAAAACGTAGTGTACAACTAGCTTGCATTATGATTGCAGTAAATGTGGGTGGGATCTGCTCACATGTGTGTGACGTCACTCCTTTATTTCCCATTCTGGGCGTTTGCAAAAGGATAAGGGAGGAGTAAGTTTAGGATCACAGTGAGGAGTCATTTTGTTTGTGACTGCCAGTGATACTGAGATGTGAACAGTGTCACCGAGTGCAACTGGCAGCACTAATACTGTTAGCTGGTGCTGCTTACTGTATCATGCATTGGGGTTAGATACAGAGAGTGTATCACGTGCTGTGATTAGATACACAGAGTGTCACATGTTGGGGTTAGATACAGGGCTTAGTGTAATGTATCACATAATGGGATTAGATACAGGGCTTAGAGGACTATATCACACAGGATAGGATTAAATAGGCAGTATCTAATGTATGTAAAGTGTGACACCACTCTGTCCACAGTGGGAGAAGTGGTTTAATGTGCTGGCATTAGATACATGGCTCTAGGATGAATCACACATGATTAGCATTAGATACATGACACTGGGATGTATCATGCATGATGGCCATTAGATACATGGCTCTAGAGTGTATCACACATGATTGGCATTAGATACATGGCTCTGGGATGTATCATGCATGATGGGCATTAGATACAATGCTTTGGGGCATATCATGCATGATGGAATTAGATGCAGGGCTCTGGGGTGTATCGGGCATGATGGCACTTATATGCATATCTCTGGAGCGAATTGAGCATAAAGGGCATTAGATTCAGGAATGATAGATTCAGACACATGGAACTCGGGGGCATATCACCCATGATTTGATTAGATACACAGCACTGGGGCATATCACGCATGATTTGATTAGATACATGGCTTTGGGGTGTATCGCCTATAATGGAATTAGATACAAGGCTTTGTGGTGTATCACGCATGATGGGCATTAGATGCATCGACTGCTATGTTACTGTAAATCTCCTTAGGTCACTTAGTGACACCACAGAGTTGCATCAGGGTTCAGAGCACAGTAGCTTGGCCATTACTCTGCTGTGTTCTGAACACCGTGGCGGCAGGGAGCGGTGATCAGCAGCCTGGTATTGTACTGCTAAAATTAAGCTCTTGATCATTGCTCACCACCGGACCTCCTCATCCTGGCATCTCGTGTCACCACTTGCACAGAACACTGACAGGGGAACAGTATAGCTCGCAGACTAGCTGCGGGCTTAAGAAAATAGTGCCTATCTCCTCCCACAGATGTAACCTAGACCGCCCAGTGGGTGTGCCCAGGCCACAGCTGGAGGTAGTCACAATGCAGGAGATGTGGTCGGACACTAACCGGAGTCTCCTATGCACATTAGCTGCTGTACTTTAGGTGTGTAACTGTCGTGCTCAGACACTTACATACCAGCAAATTTAAATGGCAGCCCCCAGTGACTGCAGAAAAAAAAAAATCAGTAATTATTAGTACAAAAATAAAAATCACTCTATCTTCCCTTTAAATAAGGCTCAAAGTACATTTACAGTTTACTCACTCTCACTGTTATTACTTGATATTTTTTTTTAACAGTGAGAAGGCAAATGTTAAAAATTTTCACACAGCCTTGGATATAACTTTTTAACCAGTCTGATTACTGTCAAATCATGAATACATGTAATTCGGAAGGAAGAGGATTAGCTTATTGGGGCTTCTGGAAGATTTGACAATTTCCAGGCAGGTGCAGCACCATGAATTAATATGGGTTGACTTTGAAAATACTTGACAAAACAAATTCCTTCCTACAGGCATTATATTATTTTTTCTTATTGACACCATGAAAGGTTTTCAATGTCATACAAGCTGAAGCAGGTTGCAAATAATAGACTTGCTTTACGTAGAAGTAGAAATGAAGGCTGTGTTTTATTGGTACTGAATGTTTTTCTTGCTTGCAATATGTTATATTTTATAGTTGTAGCCGAGTTACTTATTTCTCCTTTACTGTAGATTTTTTAGCTATTGCGAGTTGAATAATTTCCAACTTTTATTTTGTACTTATTTATCTTACAGTAGAAAAAAGGTCTTGTTACTTACTGAAGGTGTAATCATCAGAACTCGATACTTATTACTACACGGGGGGAGGAGGTGGCTAATTGTCAACATAGCAGTAAATTCTCAATCGTTCTCACAACACTTCCCCACATGCATTTCTGAAAGCCATCAACACATTTCATTGTCGCGATGACACTTTTTCCTGTTATACTGCAATGAGAAACCACAGGACAGCCCCTGTGTAAAAAAATTCAAGTGCGGTTCCAGTGGTAGTTATCACCAAAATTATTTTAAGCTTTTTCAATGTTGTTTTTGAGATTCCAAGCAACACATGTAAAATGTGACAATTAAATGACAATTGAGGTGTTAAATCTGTCTTGCTAAAATTAATTTCTTTAAGTGATAGGATTAAGCAGCTAGGGAAACTTCCAAGGAAAGAACTGTTCTTATAATATTGTAAATGATATTAGAGAAAATACAATACTTAAACTGTGGCATCAACACATAAAATGCTTCAAAATAATAAGTTAAATATTGATTCATTCATATGAATAAAACACATAAATTACTGTAGAGAATTGGAGTTAAATGATGTTGGGTACTGTGCAAGTCATTCCCAGCTTGCACAACCTTATACATCTTATACTAAGTAGATTATACTATATTATATACCCTAACTGTGTATGATCACATACATTATATATCCTATATTCTACACACGTGGTCAAAATTGTTGGCACCCCTCCTTTAATGACAGAAAAAAAACACAATAATCACAGAGATAACTTGAATCTGACAAAAGTAATAATAAATAAAAGATCTATGAAAATGAGCAAATGAAAGTCAGACATTGCTTTTCAACCATGCTTCCACAGAATTTAAAAAAAAAATAAAACTCATGAAATTGGCCTGGACAGAAATTATGGCACCCTTAACTTAATATTTTGTTGCACAACCTATTGAGGCAATCACCGCAATAAAACGATTCCTGTAACTGTCAATGAGACTTCTGCACCTCTCAACAGGTATTTTGGCCCACTCCTGTGCAGAAGGGTGCAGAGGTCCCTCATCTGTGCCCACTCTGCAAATGTGATTTGCACCATGTCCTTACTGCGTTGGCCCAGGCTATGCAAAATGACATACCGCCCCAGGACTCGTCGCTGCTGCCACAGTCGCTGTAACATGTACAGAGTGAAATTCCACCCTATCGGCACATCGCAAGTCAGATGGTTAACCGGTAGGCCAAAAGACCTCTGCAGCAATGCAAGTTGATGACTTGCAGGGTGCGATCGTCGGAAGGGAGCACACAGTGACCATGCTTTCTGCAGCACTGCATCCAGACTGGGATAGTGGCGGAGAAATTGCTGTACCACCAGGTTGAGGACGTGAGCCATGCAAGACACGTGTGTGAGGCCGCCACCAGGTTCAGTGGAGACAGCCATTGCTCAAGCTCGAACTTTACAGTCCAAAATGATGGCAGCCATTGGGCAAGAAGAGATACCCGACTTAAAGGTTAAAAACTATTACATTTTATAATAAATGAATGAATAAATAAAAATAACTATGATATTAGATAAAAAAAACAAGAAATAAAAAGACAGGGCAAACAAGCCTCCAAAAAAGGGGAGGACACAGCAATCAAAGGCAATTAATCACATAAGTCGCAAAAAATTAATGCTGTATAGTATATAAAAAATGAACAAAACAGGAATGCCCATAGCAATGAATGTGAGAATGATGAAGAACTATTCAAGTTATATGTCAATAAAGTGCAAATGCAGTCATAGGTATGTCTATCCTCAAATGGTTTTAGTTATCCATAGGAAAAGGGGGAAGATCATGATGAGATGAGCAGGACACTGTGTATAAAAATGTAGATCCAAGTGATCCAGAATTGTAACACCCCAGGTAACCAGTTGTGACAGTGGCATTACTTTCCTCACAGGGAGAATGATGCCATGCTTGGAAGCGAGGAAGGATCCCTTTAACAGGTAACCTGCACATGCCATACTGTTCTGACTCCAGGCCAGAAGGAGGAGCTCTGAACCCAGTTTCAGGGGAGCTTCCCCAGATATATATATTCTGGCCTGGGGGAGGAGTTTGTCAGTCTGTAAGAGGAGAGAGAGGAGATAGAAGTCAGACAGAGAAAGTCTGAGAGGAAAGCCGGGACTGTGCAGCCACACGAGGTGCTGCAGCTCCTGAAAGGAATGAGAACAGAGCAGTCTATAGGAGACTGAGAGGGGAAGAGAAGCACAGGAGAGTAAAGAGCTGGAGGGAAGCTGCGACTGAGCTTCCTCCACGCTGAAGCACAGAATTCTGGTAGCCGGACGACCGAGGTTGTGGGGGTATCTCTATGCCCCACAGCAGAAACCGGCAGACATCAGATTGCAGGTCACCTGTCCACCATTAACACCCGAAGGCAGAGTAACAGATAGAGCCTGGAGTCATCTTGAGAGACCCTGTAAAAAGGCTCGAGTTACCAGCCATGCAGGTAGTGTCATACCAGCAAGGGGGACAGAGAGAACATGAGGACCTTGTGTGAGGCCTAAGGCAGCAAGGGACTACAACACAGCTCAGAAGGGAAGGCTTCCAACCTCACCTGGCTAGGGGGATTCCTGAGTTGCTTCCAAGCCGGCCGGACCATACCAGTACCTGTGATCCGGTACCCTGGACTGTGGCTGCCTTACACCAGTAAAGAGGTAAAGAGACTGCAACCTTGTGTCCTCTGTTTTCTTACTACACCATGTTTATCTACTACACTGGGAGCCCTGGGGACCAAGCTTCACCTGTGGGAAGCCATACCATCCCTGCTGTAATAGCATCACCCCACTGGACACCTTTAAGCAGCGTCGGTTATCCCTGACCAAATACCACAGGTGGCGTCATGAATAGTGTTGAGCATTCCGATACCGCAAGTTCCTAATTCCTAATTCTAGGAATTTAGGACCTGAGAATGACGTCACGGCTTGTGATTGGTCGCGTGGCGGTCACATGAGCGGCACGCAACCAATCAGAAGCCGTGACGTCATGGAAGGCCCTAAACGCGCTCATTTTAAGCAAAGAAGGCTGCCGGTTACCAGCGGTGATGTCCAGGGGCCTCCGGAGAGGTGAGTATATCAATATTTTTTATTTTAATTCTTTATTTTACACAGTAATATGGATCCCAGGGCCTGAAGGAGAGTT
This sequence comes from Ranitomeya variabilis, assembly GCF_051348905.1. Classification (NCBI taxonomy): domain Eukaryota; kingdom Metazoa; phylum Chordata; class Amphibia; order Anura; family Dendrobatidae; genus Ranitomeya; species Ranitomeya variabilis. The sequence continues at coordinate 117,038,868 of NC_135237.1, read as the reverse complement.
TCCTCTCCTTCAGACCCTGGGAACCATCAGGATACCTTCCGATACTTGGTGTCCCATTGACTTGTATTGGTATCGGGTATCGGTATCGGCGATATCCGATACTTTTCGGGTATCGGCCGATACTATTCGATACTGATACTTTCAAGTATCGGACGGTATCGCTCAACACTATTCCTGACATGCAATCCACACTTTCTCAGTATCAATATTAATCACAGTAATTACCTGCAAGGGAGAGACATCAAAAGATATAGGCCTGAAGCTGAGTCCACCCCACACCCGACGGGCGCTGTTGCGCTGTTCTCTTCTCCTGGGGGCTCTTCTTCGCTGCTCGCTTCTAAGTCAGCCTGGATAGCTGTACACAACTCTCGAGCTGTGTGACTGAGATTTCCAAGTCATATTAATTTATTATTATTATTATTATTATTATAGCGCCATTTATTCCATGGCACTTTACATGTGAAGAAGGGTATACATAATAAAAACAAGTGCAATAATCTTGAACAATACAAGTCACAACTGGTACAGGAAGAGAGAGGACCCTGCCCATGAGGGCTCACAATCTACAAGGGATGGGTGAGGATACAGTAGGTTAGGATAGAGCTGGTCGTGCAGTGGTTTGATTGATCGGTGGTTACTGCAGGTTTGTCAGAAGAGGTGGGTCTTCAGGTTCTTTTTGAAGGTTTCGATGGTAGGCGAGAGTCTGATATGTTGTGGTAGACAGTTCCAGAGTAGGGGTGATGTGCGAGAGAAATCTTGTATGCGATTGTGGGAAGAGGAGATAAGAGGGGAGTTGAGAAGTAGATCTTGTGGGGATCGGAGGTTGCATGCAGGAAAGTATCGGGAGACGAGGTCACAGATGTATGGAGGAGACAGGTTGTGGATGGCTTTGTATATCATGGTTAGGCTTTTGTACTGGAGTCTCTGGGTAATGGGGAGCCAGTGAAGGGATTGACAGAGGGGAGAGGCCAGGGAATAGCGGAGGGACAGGTGGATTAGTCGGGCAGCTGAGTTTAGAATAGATTGGAGGGGTGTGAGAGTCTTAGAGGGGAGGCCTGTTAGCAGGAGGTTACAGTAGTCGAGGCAGGAGATGATGAGGGCATGGACTAGGGTTTTTGCAGATTCTTGGTTTAGGAATGTATGGATCCGTGAAATACTTTTGAGATGAAGTTGGCAGGAAGTGGAAAGGGCTTGGATATGTGGTTTGAAGGAGGATTACCCTGAGACAGCGAGCTTGTGTGACTGGGGAGTGTGGGCAGCCGTTTACTGTAATGGATAGGTTAATTGGAGGGGTCATGTGAGATGAGGGAAAGACGATGAATTCTGTTTTTCCATGTTAAGTTTTAGAAATCTAGCCGAGAAGAAGGATGAAATAGCAGATAGACATTGAGGGATTCTGGTTAGTAGGGTGGTGATATCTGGTCCAGAGATGTAGATCTGTGTGTCGTCAGCAGATCTGATTGTGGTGATCCTTGGCTGTACTGTTGAAACTCGTGTCTCACTAAGGGAGAGGTTGAGCGCGCAGGTGGAGGCCCTAGAGGAGGAAGAGGAGCCAGAAGCAGTGGCGGAAGTCTTAAATGCAAAAGTTTGATCAAGATTTGTGGAGCATCCTCTTGACTGCCTTCCCCCACAGCCAACAGAGTCACCTAGTGCCCAGTCAGAGATATGTAACGCCTCTGCCCATGTGTGCTCGTCCAGGTGTCAGTGCTAGTGTTGAGCGATACCTTCCGATATGCAAAGGTATCGGTATCGGATTGGATCGGCCGATATCCAAAAAATATCGGATATCGCCGAAACCGATACCCGATACCAATGCATATCAATGGGACACAAAATATCGGAATGGTTCCCAGGGTCTGAAGGAGAGGAAACTCTCCTTCAGGCCCTGGGATCCATATTCATGTATAAAATAAAGATTAAAAATAAAAAATATTGATATTCTCACCCCTCCGACGGCCCCGGTTCTTGCCGGTCCAAGCGTCTGCCTCCGTTCCTAAGAATGCAGAGTGAAGGACCTTCGATGACGTCATGGCTTGTGATTGGTCGCATGACCGCTCATGTGACCGCTCACGCGACCAATCACAAGCCGCGACATCATCGAAGGTCCTTCACTCCCTGCATTCTTAGGAACGGAGGCACCGCTAAGAGCCAGGGTCCGCCGGAGGGGTGAGTATATCAATATTTTTTATTTTTATTATTTATTTTTTACATGAATATGGATCCCAGGGCCTGAAGGAGAGTCTCCTCTCCTCCAGACCCTGGGAACCATACGCACCGCACACTTCCGATTCCGATTTCCAATATCGCAAAAATATTGGCACTCGGTATCGGAATTCCGATACAGCAAATATCGGCCGATACCCGATATTTGCAGTATCGGAATGCTCAACACTAGTCAGTGCTGAAATGCACCCTTGCAGACAGATTTTTTCAGGGAATAGGTGATGTTGTCTGCAACATGCCGGTGTAACGCAGGCACAGCATTCTTAGAGAAGCAATGGCGACTGTGCAAGTGGTGCTGGGGGACTGTGACAGCCATCAGCTTTTGGAAACCATCTGTATCCTCCAGGCAGAAAGGCAGTATTTCCATGGCCAACAGATTGGAGATGATGGAGTTCAGACTCTTAGCTAATAACCATGTATAAGTATATAAGGGGACAATACAAATATCTCTCCGAGGATCTGTTTATACCAAGGAAGGTTTTTCCACCAACATAGAAGAGGATTCTTTACTGTTAGGGCAGTGAGAATCTGAATTCCTTGCCTGAGGAGGTGGTGATGGCGGACACAGTCGAGGAGTTCAAGAGAGGCCTGGATGTCTTCCTGGAGCATAACAAGGATGTAGATCTGGGGATATATTCTGAATTAGGCTGAACTGGATGGATAAATGTCTTTTTTTTGGCCTTGCTAACTATGTAACTATGTAACTATGTAGCTTTACCATGTGCCAGAGGTAACATTCTTTTACATGACCACAGCTGCAAGACAGAGGGCTAGCTGCAGTGCTGAGAGAGGGTGCAGTATGGTGAACATGACAAAATTCTGTACTGTGAGTGAGGTGCAGGAGGAAATGTTATGCTGGATTGAGAAAAAGTTTTGCGCTTGATGAAACATAAACAGTAGGCATATCCACTTCCAAAACAGCTGATGGGCTCTCACTCACTCTGACTGTAGGGGTAAATAAGTGGCAGATGGAAACCTGTATGAGAACATATAGCACTGTGAAGGAGGAGGAAGCAGAAGATGCTTTTGATGGGACAGCCAGTGGTTGGCGAGGCCCACTAGTCCCCATTTTGGTGCAATGTGATTCCCAGACTAAGGCATGTTGATCACGCATGTGCCGATTCATGCATGTTGTAGTCAAATTATTGCAATTGTTGCCTCTAATGGGTCGTTTTTTGCAATTTTGGCAGATAACTAAAGTTGGGTCATCCTTTGCGGTCCCAAAAAAGGCCCAGGCTAGGCAACCCTTGCCACCTCTGTGAACTGCAGACTAGCGACCAGAACTGGCCACAGTCACAGTTCTGATTGAGGATACAGTGCTTGTCATGGTTGCATCACTCTGTGTCTGTGCAGCTAGCTGCAACATAATCTCCTCATCTTCCTCCTCCACCTCCTCTGCTGAGCTACTCAGCTGCATGCCTCTGGATTCACACCAAGAGGGATCTACAACCTCATCATCATCCTCTCTGTTCTCCTACTCCTCACCCTGAGAGACACTCTCCTCCTTTTTCTGCTCTGATAGCACAGTACATTCCGCGTGTGCCTCTGGTATCTGAGTCTCCTCAGTATCATTTCTACTCCAGGGGGTTAATGTCTGGTGACAAGAGTCTGGATTCTGCTTGGACTTTACTTTGTCCAGCCCCGGATTCAACAAGAAAAAATTTGGGGCATTGGTGCAGATGCTTTCATCTTCTGGATTCTGTGAATTTTCGGAGCAGACCTTTGATGCCCATGGAATAGAATGTGTGATCAGCTCTGCAGACTGGCCCATTTGTGGTTCCCCACAGTCAGTTGCGTGGTTGGAAATTTGTGACGTGGGGGAAGCAAGATTGATTGGGTTGCATATCTTAAACTGTACTGTGTGTGCGAGCCAATCCGGAGCTGCCACATCACCAGAGCAGGCGATGCCTGAGCACCAATGAGAAGGCCCAACATCACGGACATGCTCAGTAAAGTGCTTTCTGGACGTAGACTCCAGTACGCAATGCGGTGCCTGCAATACACTGGTTATCATAGACTTGACTGGAGAGCCAGCAGTAAACTAAAGTGTGGCACGAGCCTGAGCAAGACGCTAGGACCGATGTCCAAGCTGAGCAGCAGTCCCAGTGGCCGGGACCGAATGGGAGACCACAGAACCCAACATGGCCTGGGATCCATCCCACGCAGCGGGAAGATCCCGATGCCTAACATGGGGTCTCCTGATTCCTGACGGCAACACAGGTTTAGCCCAAATGATTTTGAGTAGGAAATATGGACTCCTGCTTGCACAACACTATTAGGACAATCTAGTTAGATCCTGGAAAAATGGTGCCAGCAAAAAAAGATGTCTGCTTTTTATTTGTAGAGGGACATGTGACTTCAGCAGCCAATTACAGAAGCCCTTGTGTCCTGACGTTGTGGATAATTTCTGAACCCTGATTGGCTGCCGGAATGTACACACATTAAGTTATTGAAATAAAAATTACACGCCGCCGCTCCTCTGACCTAAACACACCACCTCCCCTCATAAAACAGGCCCCCTCGCTAATCATACAGCACCACTGTCCTAGATAAAGACAAAACAAAATATTAGTGGAAACGTGATCATTTACTGATCTTTGACCGGATTTTGCTGATTTTGAGGAAAAATGCTTGGGAAACCGAACACGAATGCGAATGTGCTAAGTTCGTGCCGAATTGGAGATTGTCAAATGTTTTACGAACACGTTAGTTCATCTCTGCTAAAAATGACCTGTCATTTGCTCAAAAAACTAAATTAAAAAAACTCCTTTCTGATTTGCACAGCATCGATATTCACATTTAGCAAATAGATAATGGCTGCACTCAAGTTTATTGTGCTAAAGCAAGGAAATGTGCAATACATGAAATGTGAACAGCATAATGGCTTGTGAAATTTATGAAAAAACACATGAGATTTTTAGCACAAGATTTGGCCAAAATTTGTGAGCCCATTCACCAAACGTCAAGGTAATCTCAGATCGAATGGGTAACTAACCTGTCTGCCTAGTGTGAACACTTACCTATGGCTAATAAAATGGTAAAGCCTGCATTTATAGAGGAGGTTAGAAACAACTGTGTTTGGATGTAATTAAAATCACAGCATGGTGAAGGGCGGGGCGTTCAAGTCAGAAAAAGCAATACCTAGTAAATATAGAAAAACTGACTGAACAGCCATCTAGTCTGAACTGGTGCATAACCAAAAAGTCTTACATAGCAAATAGATAATGGCTGCACTCAAGTTTATTGTGCTAAAGCAAGGAAATGTGCAATACATGAAATGTGAACAGCATAATGGCTTGTGAAATTTATGAAAAAACACATGAGATTTTTAGCACAAGATTTGGCCAAAAGTTGTGAGCCCATTCACCAAACGTCAAGGTAATCTCAGATCGAATGGGTAACTAACCTGTCTGCCTAGTGTGAACACTTACCTATGGCTAATAAAATGGTAAAGCCTGCAATTATAGAGGAGGTTAGAACCAACTGTGTTTGGATGTAATTAAAATCACAGCATGGTGAAGGGCGGGGCGTTCAAGTCAGAAAAAGCAATACCTAGTAAATATAGAAAAACTGACTGAACAGCCATCTAGTCTGAACTGGTGCATAACCAAAACGTCTTACATAGCAAATAGATAATGGCTGCACTCAAGTTTATTGTGCTAAAGCAAGGAAATGTGCAATACATGAAATGTGAACAGCATAATGGCTTGTGAAATTTATGAAAAAACACATGAGATTTTTAGCACAAGATTTGGCCAAAAGTTGTGAGCCCATTCACCAAACGTCAAGGTAATCTCAGATCGAATGGGTAACTAACCTGTCTGCCTAGTGTGAACACTTACCTATGGCTAATAAAATTCACATTTATTCCTTCTGGAGCGCTACTTGTTAAATGTTTACTTGCAGTAAAATAGAGCTTTTCTTCAAAGTCTTGGGGTAATGTTCTTTCCTCCCTAGTTCCCAGACCGTATATGCATCTCATCAGCATCTGAGACTGCTAGACTGCTAGATCAGCTACTGAGCTGTGAATAGCAGCATCTGGGATTGGATTGAGCTGTGAAAGCTCATGCCCCTAGAGAAACACCCAGTTGCACTTCAAGCAGAGATTTCATATATTGCACTCTACAATAAACAAATATGAAAATCTCTGTAATGGAGTGATGCAGCTCAAAACGGAAAAGAACGGCAAAATAAGGGGGGCCCTGGGATTTTAAAAAAAGTGTTTAACTCAATTTTTTGAGCAAGTCATGAGTCTACTTTAAAGTAAACCTTTTGGGTCTTCTAAGCCTACTCTACCCCAACATAAAATTAAAATCACTACATTTTAAGGCAGTGCTTGTTGTACCTAAAGCTTCTGTGTTGTAAAATTTTACTTTGCAAAAATAGTTTTCTATGCAAATGGATAAGAAACAGTCTGGCAGGGTTTTGCTTCCCCTAGACATTCTCTGTCTCAGCTTCTGTAATCATGCATGGGGATGTGTATTTAACATCCTCTATACTTTACCTGTCATTTTAGAAGCCTTTATCCTGCCAACCTGAGAATACCCAATGCAAAATAAAGGTAAAATGCTCCTGATTATTTGGACATTGCCTCTGATTATTTTCCTGAGTGGAGGAACATTGTTTTTTAAACTTTGACAAATGTAAATGCTGTAGCTGATCACTGATCTCTAATTGGCTGCAGCACTCCCATAACGCCTCTGCTGGATGTTAATTCCAGCAGACCGGCGAAGGAAGCAGCACTGCGTCTGGAAGAATGGTGCCAGTCCAGGTGATGAGTATACATTATTTTTTCACCTCCCTTGATCAATTAATTAGTTGTACAGTAGTGGACAATCCCTTCAATGTTTTTTTAATCTGCTAGTGACAACAATTTTTTGGCATACAGATTGCACATTGAATGTTAATGTTTTGGGATGCTGATGATTCTTCTTTACATTCATATTGTCTACGAAGGTTTGAGTCTTCCAAAAGCATGTATTTGCTTTCCCATTTATTTTCTATTGGACAATACTACAGATGGTCACAATGATATCACATCCTCATATTTGATATACAGAGCGCAACATCACAACATTACACAGTAAAGAAAAATCACCTTAATTCATTATTAATTTATTTTTTATTTATTTTACTGACTTATATAGCACCATTAATTCCACAGCACTTTACAGCCATTATCATCACTGTCCCCAATGGGGTTCACAATCAAGTTTCCCTATCAGTATGTGTTTGGAGTAGGGGAGGAAACCAGAGAACCCGGAGAAAACCCACACAAACACGGGGAGAACAAACAAACTCATTGCAGATGATTAATTGGAAAGAATTAATTTTCTTTAAGAAGTGATAATTACCATACTCTTGTTTTGAATAGGGTTGGTGTAATCCTGGCTAATGAGTATAACATTTTCATTTATCCCAATAATTGCTTGCTTTAGGCTCTCTCAAATTAACACATTTACAATTTTTACATATCATTCACTATGTCCATTAAAATGATCAATAAATAATCTCTTTCATTTCATGGTGGCATATGACAATGAGTGGACATTAAAATGTAATTCGTGCAGACGACAGTAGCATCATGGCACAAAAATTATTCTATAACTGCAAAATACTTAGCTTGTCACTGCAACACAGTACATGTCAAAAACAAGCAGGTCTAGGAATGACCTTTCTCATCGACAGTTGAGCAATGACCTTTGTAAGCAGCACACACAGAAAGCTCACTGCTGTGTCAGAGGCTGTTAACATTTGGAAGCTGGCAAAATTGCCTGGCTACGTGAAATACTGCATAACTTGGGATGATGGCATCTTTGTCTATTTCAAAGCATTTGCGACAGCGCATCAGGATAAAATTGTAGCATTACCATGACCAAGATAAGGGACATTTTTGGCCACCTGCTAGGAAGCAACATGCTGATTCCTGGTGAATTTATAGCAAACCTCAATCATTAATTAATTTGTAGAGAGTAACTGTATCGGCGCGCTGTGCTCGCCCATACAATTACATAGCGTAGCTCCGGGTGGGCCCCTTCAGAGCGCAGGGCCCAGGACCACTGCCCCCTCTGCCCCCCCCTAGTAGCTAAGCTACTGGTGTCTCCCCTAATTTCTAGATTGATTGTAAGCTTGGGAGCAGTTCCCTCACTCCTCTTAATATCTGTTGTGTTATGTGTTGTTCTATTCTGTAATGTCTTTATTGTCTGTACAAATTTCCTCTAAAACGTAAAGTGCTGTGGAATATGTTGGCACTATAGAAATAAAAATTATTATTATTATTATTATGGTGAAAGAGGATCAGGGAAAAGACAATATGCTAAACTCCTTTTTCTCTTCAGTATTTATAAAGAAAATCCCATGACATATAATATGATCAAAGATACTAAAAATCCTCCACTAAATGTCACCTACAAATATGGTGCCAGTATTCAAAAAGGGGACAAACTCTGAACCTGGAAATGATAGGTCGAAAGTGTAACCTCGGCTGTGGGTAAAATCCTTGAGAATTTCCTAAGAGATGCTATCCTGGAGCATCTCAACAAGAATAACCTCATGACCCAGCATCAACATGAGTTTGAGGATTGGTCCTATCATACTAATCTGATCAGTTTCTAAGAGGAAGTAACTTCCAGACTGGACAAGGGAAATTTGATATGGTGCACACAAAAGGTTGGTATATAGAAACAAGAAAAATGTAACTAGGGGGAAATATGTGTAACTGGGTTAACAACTGGCTCAGTGATAAGTAACAATGGGACTTGGGTCCAAATTAACCCCTTCCCGACATGCGCCATATATATACTGTATACGGCGCTGCAGGAGTACCATTACGAATGTTCCCACTGCGCTCGCATTGACGTCAGGTGATGTGAGCTCATTGGCTGTGAAATCCCAGGACCTTTCTGATGGCACCGCGTGCATGTGAACTTTTTCACACTTGTAGTGACATCAGTAAGGTAATACAGGTTCATCAAGAGACACTGAGCAGTGGTAGAAAAATTCAGCCGAACCTGAGCAGTAACACGGATTTTATGGAGAAGTCTGTGATTGGGGTCCATGCCTGAACATTAGGTGTTCGGTATGGACTCTGAAATTTAATGTACGGGTACGCCCCTCTCTACAAGCAATGTATCTAAAGATTTTTTGGAATTAGCCCAAAAGTCCTTCATTCTCTGAAAATGAGTTACCTCTTAGAGCCATTCTGTTAGAATTGGATTTAAAAGGTTCTCCTTTTTCTCAGGATTATTGTGTAGGGGGCAATAAAAAGAAATCTATTTAGGTTCTGATGTAACGATATTAAGGACCTTTGAAGCATAGGGTGAATTAGAACTGAAGCATTATTAGAAACGATAAAGCATGTAATTTTATGTATCATCTATAGCACTTTGGTCCAGAAATCTTGAATGGAAGGACATTCCCACCACACCAGGGCCCGTCCACATCGCCATAAATACCCTACAGATTAACAGCGCAGCAAGCTATGTTACCTTGTCAAATGCTTACTACATCTGTAAAAAGCACTTGTTCCGTGTTTCCCTGCAATTCATAATCCCTTTAGCATAGAGTACATGAAGAGTTTTTCGGAGATCAATAGAGCACTATTTTTAGGTTGTTTGCACTCTATGTACTCAAACAACTCTATGAACATAGCCTAAAATAAAAATGTTCTGAAAAAAAAAAGAGCAAACTCTAATAAAAGGCACACTTTGCATTAGACTTTCACTCCTGGCATATAAAAAATACATTGTCTGAGTTTTCTTTGTAATCCTACACACCAAACTGATAAGTTAGATAATGAACACTTTTGTCAGCTATTATATTGCCTGTAAAGCAGTTCCCCAGTTTTCTACAGACCTTGAATCTAAATCTTCATTACGTTGCTAAGTGCTGCCTCTATCTCTTATTTTACTTTAAGGTTTTATGTACTTAGAATTTTTTTTTTTTTAAATGCAACGCAGCACACCATAATCTTTTACTATTGGATTCTGTATCAACCCAATACTATATATGCTATATCAAACGGTTTTTTTTCTGGTGCTTGTGGCCTAAGGGTCTATTTGCATTGGCCGATCAGTGTTCTTATTCGTCTGTGCAAACAGACCCTTAGGCCACAAGCACCAGAAAAAAGTTTTTATCTGTCTGCGGTTGTCTGAATGCCTGACCAATGCAGATGATGTGCACTGAGCGATCTATGGTAGGGTGCTGATTTTAGCAAGTTTTATTCCAGTATTCCTCAGTTTGATGGCATTAACATCAGCTCTCAACAGGTTTTCCTGTGCAATGTATCCTCTTTTAGTAGCCCTCAAGTTGCTTGTCTCAGCATTAGATCCCACAAGGCTCTGTCTTTCCAAATTCAGTTCCTTAAATACCTAAATGGGCATTCATCTTTGTCACTCATTCGAACCTTTCAGCAAATGGACTGTAGAAATTAATCAGGCACAGAGCAAGGAGTGTCTGCAAAATCCAGACAATTAGATGAGTTGAAAAATCAAGTGTAAAACAGGTTTGCACCAGCCAATAATTAGATAAGTGGGCATTTGTAAGTGCGCTCTTTAGGATCGTTTGCCTATTTTTTGTTTTTTTACCATTTTTTATGGCAGTAATGCAGTTTAAATGTTTTAGAGTGATCATTCTTAGTAAATCATGGTGCAACGTTTATCGTTTTTCAAGTTACCGTATATATACTCGAGCATAAGCCGACCAGAGTAAAAGCCGAGACCCCTAATTTTGCCACAATAAACAGGGAAAACTTAATGACTCGAGTATAAGCCTAGGGTGGAAAATGCAGCAGCTACTGGTATATGTCAAAAATAAAATTAGATACCAATAAAGGTAAAATTAATTGAGACATCAGCAGGTTAAGTGTTTTTGAATATCCATATTGAATCAGGAGCCCCATATAATGCTCCATACAGTTCATGATGGGCCCCATAAGATGCTCCATACAGACATTTGCTCCATATAATGCTGCACATTTGCTGATTATGGCACCATAAGATGCTCCATAGAGATATTTGCCCCATATAATGCTGCACAAATGCTGATTATGGCCCCATAAAATGCTCCATAGACACATTTGCCCCATATAATGCTGCACAAATGCTGATTATGGCCCCATAAGATGCTCCATAGACACATTTGCCCCATATAATGCTGCACAAATGCTGATTATGGCCCCATAAGATGCTCCATAGAGATATTTGCCACATACAATGCTGCACAAATGCTGATTATGGCCCCATAAGATGCTCCATAGACTATTATGCCCCATATGCTGTTGCTGCGATTTAAAAAAAAAATCACATACTCACCTTTCGTCGCTCAGGCCCCCGGCACTTGCTATAGTCACCTGTCCACGTTCCACCACTGGGCGCTGCTCCATCTTCCACGTCCTCTGCACTAACTGTTCAGGCAGAGGGCGGCAAGCACACTAATCGCGACATCGCGCCCTCTGATCTGAGCGTCACTGCAGAGGATGCAGAAGACACAGCAGCACCGACGGTGGAATATCGCGCAATGCCCCATCATACTCACCTGCTCCGGGCATGGTCCCTGCACGTCCCTGGTTCTCCAGGTGCTGGCAGCTTCTTCCTGTATTGAGCGGTCACAGGGTACTGCTCATTACAGTAATGAATATGCGGCTCCACCCCTATGGGAGTGGAGTCGGGTTCATATTCATTACTGTAATGAGCGGTACCCTGTGACTGCTCAGTACAGGAAGAAGCTGTCAGCGCCCAGAGAACCAGGGACATGCAGGGACTGCGCCAGGAGCAGGTGAGTATTATTAGACAGCTGCGGCTCCCCCTCCCCTGCTGACCCCTGGAAATGACTAGAATATAAGCCGAGAGGGGCAATTTCAGCCTAAAAAAATGGGCTGAAATTCTTGGCTTATACTCGAGTATATACGGTATATGCTTTTTTTTGGTTGGCACCTGTTCGCACTAACTTGAATGTGCTGGTCTTTTCCTTTATTTATATAAGGCAACATTCTGTTTACAAATAAGTGTCGTAGCTGTTTTCATTCTGACCCAATGTCAGTACGCCAGATCACCAGTGAGGCCAAATCAGGTAGTTACGCCCGTCATTTTACAAGCGCGCTTGGAGACAAAAAGACACCTCACACATATCCTGTGAGCAAGTCACTTTTATTTGAAGTAATGCAGCAAGAAGCAATATTTTATACCATTTACAACAAATGTAACACACAATGTAATTCATGTAGCCCCCACCATCACCCAGGGTCATACTGACCTTTATTCCTCACCACGTACCAAAAACATGTTGTGACTGACTATTGAGAACATACATTATAAGAAGTGTAGTCTCCTTGAAGGGGAGACCATCAGACTACTGTGTCAACAGATTCTAGTAATTCTAGCAATTAAAGGCAAAAGGCACTTAAAGGCAACCTATTAAACCTTCTATATCAATTTCTCCTTTTGTAAATGGTATAACCTTTGCTACGGGGTCAGCTGATGTCCACAAAGGAGCTACTGTCTCATGGGTCTAGTACCCACAAGGGGGCTTTCTACCTCCTTCGTCCATCCACCCTCAGTGTGAACACTCACCTCCCCCGTCAGCAGTGGCTATACGGAGCCTATGATACTCTACAGAAGGTTCAGCCTTAGGTAATACATATATTAGTGCTTTTCCGGCTACATAAAACAGTAAGCAAAGCAACAAAATTTGCATACAAGTCTGTAAAATACCAAAAATAATCCATCCCTCTAAGCCGCTAAGCCAATCGGCTGGATTTAAAAAGGAGTCTCTATATTGTATTAGTCTCATTAAGAGCCTTAAGGAACCTAGAAAATCTGAGTCCAAGTCTCTTTGTGTATGCAGTGTGGTGTTAATACCTTCCTTGGCTCCAGGGGTAAGGCTAAATACAGCATAGTCCTTGCAGATACTGGGCTGTGTATACAGATCCAACAGTCCAGCAGTTTTTGTCCTTCCGCGTCTTTTATGAGAAAAGCAAGATGTTGAATAAGTTGTTGTCCTTGTCAACATTTGAAAGTGTATCCAGTGTCTCTGTAAGGTGCAAACATCCTACCACTGCCAGCAAGGTGATTAGAACAACAGTCTTTCTGCTGGTGAAAAGATCTTTTTGCAGTGACTGGCATGGATCCAGGTTGGCTTTCCCTCAAGTTTCACTGAGGTGAATGTGGTCAGCCGGACCTTACACCGGGCCGTCAAACCGTGGGTCTAGGCTCCTTCTCACGTGTCTGTGTATGACCACCCAATCACCTGGATTCAGCAGATGTACGTCTGCACTTGCATTAGGATCTGGAATGGATGAAAACACATGTTTATGCACCACATTAAGTCTTTTCTGCAAGGCCTGGACATGGGCTGTCATAGCACCGTGTTGCATTTGTAGCACCTGTGGGAAGTACAGACCAGTCTTTGGCAAACTGCCAAACAGGATTTCAAAAGGAGACAAGACTGTCTTTCTATTTGGAGTGTGTCTGACTGAAGAGTGCAAGAGACAAGCACTCTACCCAGCTCTTTCCTGTGTCTGCCATGGCCTTTGAATTTTCAAATTAAGTGTCCCATTAAGTCTCTCCACTTTCCCACTACTTTGTGGCCTATATGGTGTATGAAATGCTTGCTGTAGTCCCAGGGCCTGCATGACTTCCCTCATTATTTCTCCCGTGAAGTGTGTACCTCTATCGCTTTCTATGGTTTCTGGGACACCATACCTGCAGATAACTTCTTTCATCAGTTTGTCTGCAGTCGCTTTAGCATTTGCACATTTTACCAGATAGACTTCCAGCCAACCAGAGAAGAGAGCTACACATACTAGGACATTTTTCACACACTCCTACCTTGAGTAGCTGTATGTAGTCAGTCTGCAGTCTCTGAAACGGGTAGAGAGGCCTGAGTGTCGCTTTCTTAGGGATTTTTTCTGGGTTGTGCTGTGCACAGATGAGGCATGACTGTATAAGCTTTGCGGCTGCGTAATTGAAACCAGGAGCGATCCAGAAGGCATCTACCATGGACACATGTGACATTTTGAGGTGTGAGTGGGGCCATGTGTTGCTTGCGCCATAATTAGGAACAGGGACTTTGGTATATACAATTTATCCTTATTCTCCCATACTCCTTCTGAGTTCAGCTCAGCTCCCATTCTTCCACAGTGTTTCCTCTCTGTTTGGGCAGCTGGAGGGATTTCAGGACATCTAGGCTTAGTGTGGCTGGAATACGCTGACTCCCCGCCACTGTCCACTGCTCCCTAGGCCGCCTTGCTGCTACTTTAGCAGCCTCGTCCGCCCTTCTGTTGCCCTCTACCTCCACAGAGTCACCGTTCGTGTGTGCTTTTACCTTGACGATGCCAACCTGGACTGGTAACATCAATGCCTCCATTAATTGTTTCACCAGCTCTGCATTTTTAATGGGCTTACCGGCTGATGTAAGAAACATCCGCTTCTCCAGATAGGGCAATAATCATGGGATATTCCCCATGAACAATTTGTATCTGTGTAAATATTAGCGACTTTACCTGCAGCAGCTCTACACGCCTCAGTGAGTGCCTTCAACTCTGCCTCCTGCACCGACATGTGAGGAGGGAGTGGTTCAGCTCGGATTACCTCATGTGAGGATACTACTGCATATCTAATCTAGAATCACCCATCCTGATGGTATCTGGAGCCATCTACAAAAATAAAAACCTCATTTTTTTTTTCATGAACATATGTAAAACCCACTGTCTCCTGACTCATCAGTTCCTATGCAGTCATGTTCGTGCATCATGTCAACGTACCAGAGTACTCTTTTTTTTTTTCTCAACGCTGTCACCAATTCCCCCTTTTCTGAATCCAAAGGCAGATGAGTGGCTGGATTCAGAACATTATATCTTTTGAGGTTGATGTATTCATTAAATTAGTATTAGAGCACATTCAAGTCTGATCTGTCTAGCCATAGACAGGTGTTTTGGTTGAACTTGTACGAGTATAGCATTAATGTCATGTGGGGAACAAATTGTCAAAAGAAAAAGTCAATGTGAGCTCACATGCCTAGCAGTAATACAGCAGCTCTTACAACACGGACACACATAGGAGACCCTCTAATCACTGGGTCTAATTGTGCTGAGTAGTAAGCTATTGGTCTCTGTTTCTCTCCATGTTGTTGTGTCAGTACTGCGGTAGCATGTCCTCCCTGCTCTGTGCAAAATAAGAAAAATGGCTGATCATAGTTTGGAATGCCTAAGGCCATGGCTGACACAATGAGCAGCTTGAGAGAATAGAAGGAATCACTTGCTTCTTGAGTGAGATTGTAGGGGTCTGATGACACAGTCATAGAGTGGTTACATCATTTGTGAAGCAGACCTTATCCAAGGCCTACAGTAGGTCACCAAACCTAGGAAAATGCGTAGATGCTGGTGTGACCTGGGTAAAGGGAGATTTTGTATTGCCTGTTTTCTGTCTTCAGTCAGGTGTCTTGTACCTTCAGCAATACAATGTCCTAAAAATGTCACCTTTTGTTTGCAATACTGTAATTTGTCACGTGAGACCTTGCAACCCTTCTCTGCCAAAAAACACAGCAAGGAAACTGTAGTTTCCTTGAAGGATGTCTGGTCCGGGCAGCAGAGCAAGAGGTCATCCACGTAGTGCAATAGTACAGTATGTGGATGAGGTGGTTGCCACTGATCAAGAATCCCTGCCATCGCTGTTGGATAGATGGTTGGGGAGTTCTTTCCCCCTTGTGGGAGGACCGTCCAACAGTATTGTTTACCTTCATGAGTAAAAGAGAAAAGATACTGACAGTCAGAGTGCAGGGGTACAGAGAAGAATTCATTTGCCAAATCAATGACTGTGAAACATTTCGACGTCACTGGAATCTGTGACAGTAAGGTGTGTGGGTTAGGGACAATTGAAGTCATACTCTCTGTACCATCATTACTAGCCTGTAAGTCAAGAACTATTCTGTAAGTGTCAGGGGAACCCTTGGGTCCTTTTTCTTCTTAATGGGATACAAAGGGGTGTTGCAGGGGGAAGATCTTTGCACCAGAACCCCTGCCTTAACGTACTCTTTAATATCCCTGCTCAGGGCCATTGATTTGACTAGACTTAAGGGGCATTGTCTTAACCAAAAAGGAGTGGTTCCTTCTTTTAATTTAATCATGACAGGGGGAATGGGCAGCTGACCCACATCAGATTTTCCCCTTGCCCAAACGGTGTTTGGTACCTGAGTCTTTTTCCTGTTCTCAGACATTCTGGTGTCAGGTGTTACTTTCACTACTCTTGCCATATACACCATTTCTGCAATATTACACAAGTGATTATATAAGTCACACATTAATGTCCAAATATTGCTTATACCTGTATTTGATTGGGTAGAGTACCCCTTAAAGAACTAAATTTGACTCACAAAATATGTTACCAAAAGAAAATTATATATATTTACGAAATGTGCTGAGTCATAAAATGGGGGAGCACAATGCCATAGGCCACAGCAAAGCACAAGCTTATTCTAAGAACGTAGCAGCCCTATATAAATTCATAACTAACAGTTCCAAATACAAAAAGAAGGGATTTGAAAAATACCAAATATCAATGCCTTGTTGCTTGCGATAAGGTATAAGAAGTGGAAAAGACAAATAAACAGTGACTAAGGTTTGAGCCAATATAATGAATGGCTAAAAAACTATATATCATATGAAGACAACCTAGAAATACACGGTAACTATACCATCTTGTGTAAGGAAACGACTAAACTGGCAAATGAATGGAATTAAGTGTAACTATAATAGGGCATGATTTACCTGTGGTATAATGTGCACGTGGAAGACCCTGGCGTCCCTCTGCCCCAAGTGTTTATATTAAAGGGGTCTTGTGACTGTAATACCCTCAGGAGAGTACTGTATAGTGGCCTAGACAGCACTCAACTCTGCTCTCAGCAAAGTCAAAGGGGCATTGTCACTAACAATAAGTTTGTAAGCACCTCTTGGCTGTCTCATGATTCTAGTCTTATTTGTTTAGTCATAGGGGCTTCAGTCGCTTGTCCTTCTACCCTCACGCATTCCACAGTCTCGTCAGTAATCATGTCTGGCATTATCAAGTCTTTGTGTACCACAGTCCCGGCTGCCCCAGTGTCAATCAAGAATTCTGTCTCTTTCCCTCCCGACATTGTTATGGTGGTCATCAACGCAGGACCAGGTCAGGAGGGGGCAAGCACAGGGCACACATTTGTCACTGGGTTGTCAGTTTCCTAGTCTGAAGGTGAAGGAGGTGGAAGATTTGTCTGAGTGTCTCCTATATCTGTCTTTCCCTACCTGATGTGGTTGGTTCTCTGGTGGTGGGGGTGACTAGATGTCCGGTTGGGGGTGACATGACATGCTGGTCTACAGCTCCTTCCCAAAAGGATTACTGTCAGCTTACTCCCAAAAAGTCAATGTCCCCACTACCCACTAACCACAATCCTGTGTCTGCTTCTTATGTCACTACATGTGATCTTGTCTGGACAGGATTCAGTGCAATTCTCTTAGGTCAGGTTGCAGCACAGATCATACAAGTATTTCTCCAGTCTGGGTTTGTCTGACCTCAATGTTTTCAAGTCCATCTGTCTTGTCTGGGTCTCTGGTTATACAAAAGTATGACCGTAGCAGTAATGTGTCAGTCATAGTCGGACTTTTGAGCATCAAAACATTCATAATACACCTTACTTCCATCCTGCTGCACTCTCTCAGACTCCATTTATTCACTTGCTATTTTTCCTCCTTTGTCTGTGCCTTTTTGAACATCCAAACATCCACTCACTGGCATTTTTGCCTTTTTCAATATTGGTCTCACATCTTTCACTGCTTCCTTTTTAAACTGTCTAATGGTTCTGGATCCCATTGGGGGCCCTGACTGCACACAGAACAAGTTGCCCATGGCTTCAACTTATTCGCTCAAACACTCACCTTTATTCTGAAAATGCCCTTTTTAGTGTGCCTTGCCTTCACCAGGCAGCGACACGTGATAAGTCAGAGCGAGTGTCAAGATTTAGCGTGAATGGTTACATCCACCTATTACCCGGTAGACCTTAAAGATTTAGCGGGGATGGTTACATCCACCTATGACCCGGTAGATCAGCTGGCTAGCACAGCTCCATGGAACAGCAAGGTTACATCTACCTATGTGCCGCAAGCTGACTGTAGCAGGAAGACTCTCACCTACTACATCAGCCGTGCAGTTGTCTACCTCCTCTGTTGATCCTCAATTTTCTATATATCAATCACTCAATTTGAAGCAGGTGATTCTTTTAATCACACTGATAACCAAACAATCACTTACAAGTTCCTTCTAAAACTAGGCACAGTTCTTTTCACTTTCAACTTCCAACTTCAACTTACAATATTTATTTCTACGTCAATACATACAGTACTATTGCTTTAAACACAAATCTCTCAGCGTGTACTACACCAAGGACAGGATATTTGAGCTCCATGCCCCCCTTCCTCTGGCACTCAACACAGATAAGGACAGAGAGGAGAAATCACAAGCAAGTCGCCAGGGGTTCGACTCACCCCTCCTATCAGGTATTCAGTAGAGATCTTAGAATCTAAAGAGGTTATTGTCTTCCACACAGAAACAGAATGCAGAAGTTTTCAGACTTAGTCTCTACAAAACATTCATCCTGGACCTTCAACAACAGTTAGATAAGTAATGATACTTATGTGATCACTCATTCATACATGCTCATTCAGGGATTGTTTTTTTCTTTCCCTTTCACTTTTCAGTTGATTTTTCCAAGAAGAAAATCCCTTATCTAAATCACTCCACCTAATTCAGCTCAAACTGAGTTGAAAAATGTCTTCTGTCACATACAGAGGACCACACCTAACGAAACCCCTCATCAATCAGGGATTTATCTATTTATCCCTTCTACTCATTTGCTCACCTCTCATCTCATTTACAGGTTCTCATAGACATACATACATACAAGGTTCACACAGCCTGCCTATTTTGCACTTTGGAATTAACACAACTCTATATAAAAAAAACTGCAGCAGTGTCCACTGACACTCTGAAAGCACTTTAAGGCCAAACAACAAAAACCACGGCCTTATACAAAATACAGCTTCATGTAATGTACTGCCAATCCAAAATGACCAAAAGAACAACACTGCACAGAGCCTGTCCCAGCTCTGTTTTACACACACACACTAAACAAATACACAACCAATTAGGATATTGACAAATAATACAGAAAACAATTATCAAAATTATCGTCTTATAACTCTATTATTCAACTCTCATACGGACATAAACACACAAAACACAAAACTCACTGGTGATGGGGCTTCTTTGAACCGTGTTCGCAGCCTTTTACCCAGAGGTATGTACAGATCCAGAAGAGAGATTGCAAGTGCAAAACAGATTGTAAGAATAAAATTTCTCACCTTGCTTCAGCTGGTGTTTTGCATGTCCAATCTCCCAGGAAGCTCCCACATACAGATTCCGAGTAGGCTGGTTACCACGGCCCCACGTTGGGCACCAAAACTGTCGTAGCTGTTTTCATTCTGACCCAATGTCAGTACGCCAGATCACCAGTGAGGCCAAATCAGGTAGTTACGCCCGTCATTTTACAAGCGCGCTTGGAGACAAAAAGACACCTCACACATATCCTGTGAGCAAGTCACTTTTATCTGAAGTAATGCAGCAAGAAGCAATATTTTATACCATTTACAACAAATGTAACACACAATGTAATTCATGTAGCCCCCACCATTACCCAGGGTCATACTGACCTTTGTTCTTCACCACGTACCAAAAACATGTTGCGACTGACTATTGAGAACATACATGATAAGAAGTGTAGTCTCCTTGAAGGGGAGACCATCAGAATACTGCGTCAACAGATTCTAGTAATTCTAGCAATTAAAGGCAAAAGGCACTTAAAGGCAACCTATTAACCTTTCTATATCATAAGCAAAGTGCTTGCCCATTGTGCCCATAGGCTGACTGCATGTTTTAAGCAGTATTAAAAATAATTGCTGTTAGCAGACCATTTTGTAATGTAAACTGGGAGTGTGATAATATGCAAACTGTATAAGGATTTAATAATCAGATCACTTCGCATCAGCCTGTTTAAAGGGAATCTGTCACCAGGTTTTCACTAGCCAATCTTAGAGCAGCACACTACATGGGGCAGATACCCTGATTTCAATAATATGTCACTTAATTGGCAGCTTGAAGTCATTTTAATAACATCACTGTTTTATCTGCTGCAGATCTACCCATTCTCTGAGTGCACCAATTAGCAGCTTTCTGTGTGCACTGTGCATAGACAGAACGCTGACAATCAGTGGTGGGATGGGGTTATACAGAGCTCTTGAATATGGAGGACAACATGGCAGCAGGTTTACTAATCCTTTAGTGATGATCTTCCACTGATAAAACAGTTTTTTTTTTCAAAACTACAGCAAGTACCCCAGTAAGTGACACACATCGCTCGAATCAGGGTCTCTGTCTCTTATGTTGCTGTCAGATTAGGTGGGAAAATCTTGGTGACAAATTCTTTTTAGAAGAACTTTAAAGTAGACCTGTCACCTGCTCAAAAAATGTAATGATCTTGTAATATTACTTAAGCTTCCCTGTTTCTGCCACTTTTTTCAGTTTTGTGTTGCGTTGCTCCATTGTAGAGATATTCACATTTTTCCATCAATGGTCGGTAGCTGATCTAGCTGTCTGGCAGTCTCAGATGCTGCCAAACTGTGATTGTCAGAATCTGGGAGGGAGAGGTGGAAGTGCATAATCCCACAGAAAACTCTGTATATACAACCAGACGAACTGAAAGCAGAGATTTCACATATTGCATTTCAGGAGAAAGAATGTGAATTTCTCTGCAATGGGATGATGCAATACAGAATAGAAAAAAAGTAACAGAATCAGGGATTTTTACAAGGTATTTAACACATTTTTTTAAAGCAAGTAACGGATTCTTTTGAAAATCAGACTAATTAACTTATTGTAGTGTCAACCAATGTCTGGTATGCATAGAAATCTGCCAGTGAAAACCTATCTTAAAGTGCCCCAATAGTCTGGTCTCAGTGGGTGGCCATCAAAATTGCACGTAATTGGGATGTAGACTGGCAGCTAAAACATACTATCTGCTTCTTTGTGTTATTAATTCAGACTTTGGGAGATGATAATTGGGCAAAACAGAAAAACTGCAAACAGTTAACAAAATAACCCCAAATTATTAACACGAATTAAACAGAACATGATATAATGTCACCTACAGCTTTAAAATGTTTTACTTAAAAAATAAAGCAGAAAGTCCCTAGTCTGCAATATAAGTGACTCAGCAATAAACTTCAACTTCTTTTTTCTGCCGCTGAGATGCTCTTGTACAGCTGCAGGCTGATTTCTAATGTTCTGCATTGCTTTGAGGCTCCACTGTATTCTGTAAATTTCCTTCCTAGCAAACATCCTTTCCTTTAGGATCTAATTAACTTTATTGACTTTCTGGTCAGGGCAAATTCTATGTTCCACGCAGGTTATCTAGATAGTGCAGTCAAGTCTTTTCATGAATGTGGGATATGATATATGCAAAAAATGCAGAACATTTGACTTAAATATATTTTCTTTTCTTTGTAAATTTCTCTGTCTATCAATCTTTCTGCTTTGAATTACATTGCAATACTGCATATTTCACTTGATCAGTTCAGGAGTAAATCATGCATATTCTGTAACATGAAGAATGTATTTAAAATCCACGATATGCTAATAAAGGACTTCAGTCTTGAAAATGATTGAGCACTGATGAGTACAAAATGAATAATATAGCAAAATCTCATTTGCATTTTAATGAACTTTTTTGTTCCTAGACAATGTTGACAGCTGAACTAGAAACTCACTGACCAAGATATTGCGAGTATCAATTCAGGTGTCATGTATCCAAATGCTAATAGTATGTTGAGTATGCCTGGGTTCAGACATGGAACCACATTTATAGAAATTGGTATACTTTGTAAAATGTTTAGCATTCTCAGTTCAACTCTGCCACTGTTTTATAGGGAACCTGTCAGCAGGATTGTGCACAGTAACCTACAGTGTCAGGTCGGCGCCTTATACTGGTCTTGTCTCTCCATTCCTCATCTGGTCATGTCAGGGGTTAACGTTCTCTGCCTGGTTCCAGTGTCAGGTCGGCAATTTCTCTGTGCTGCATCCTGCAGGCAGTGCCAGTCATACTTCCTGCTTACGGCATGTGTAGCTGGCTCTGGTGAGATAAGACCCTGATTTGTCCTGCTGAGTTTAGCTCTCTTTGATCGTGTCTGTTTATTCCTCTTTTCCCGTCCCGACTCTGTGTGTCCCTGTGTGTTTGGATTCAACAGTACTTGACTCTGCTTTGGCTCGGACCTGATTCTGTCTCTTCCCTCTGGTATTTCTGCTATGGACTGTTACTGACCTTTTGGTGCTCCTCTGACTGTATTTGGGATTCCACTTGGTTCTACACTATACTCTGGTATAGACCCGGCTTGTCTGACTATTCTGCTGCCAGCTGGTGGTAGCCTTGCTGCAATTCTGCTGGTCTGCTCTTAGTAGGTTTTCAGCCCTCTCTCCACTCAGCTGCCATCTAGTGGAGTTTGCATTTACCTGCAGTGCTGCAGCGTGACAGATTCTCCTGGTTGCTGAAATCCATCTTGTGGTTGTTTAATCTTTATTTTCAGTTTTGAGTTAATGATATGCTCGTGTTCCGCGTGGCCTGTGGGTGGTCTTCATGTGGTTCTCTAATTAGGTATTTATCTGTATGGCTTCTGACAGGTCACTTATCCCTCAGTGATCTGCCCCCTATTTTACTGTTGTGAACTATACTTATTGGCTCCCTCTTGTGGTCACTAGTGATTTGGCACTTGGATTGTCTTTTACCAGGTTGGTACTCACCTGCTTCGTTAGGCCTGGGGTGTTGCTATTTAAACTTCCTGGATTCTCAGTCCAGTGCCTGGCATTGTTGTAATCAGTTCATTTCTGTTTGCTCCTGTCTTCAGGTCCTGGTTCTTTGCAAGATAAGCTAAGTCCTGCTTCCTTATTTTTGATCATTTGCATTGTTTATATTTTTTGTCCAGCTTGTACAAAATGTGATTCCTGTTATCGCTGGAAGCTCTAGGGGGCTGATATTCTCCCCCCACACCGTTAGTCGGTTTGGGGGTTCTTGGATATTCAGCGTGGATATTTTGCAGGGTTTTTGCTGACCATATAAGTCATCTTACTATATTCTGCTATTAGTCAGTGGGCCTCTCTTTGCTAAAGTCTAGTTCATTCTTACATTTGTCTTTTCTTCTTACCTCACCGTTATTATTTGTTGGGGGGCTTGTATTACTTTGGGGTCTTTTCTCTGGAGGCAAGAGAGGTCTTATTTTCCCTTATAGGGTTAGTTAGTTCTCCGGCTGGCGCGAGACGTCTAGGATCAACGTAGGCACGTTCTCCGGCTGCTGTTAGTGTTTGTGCTAGGATCAGGTATATGGTCAGCTTAGTTACCACGTCCCTATGAGCTGGTATTTATGTTTGCAGACTTTGCTGGAATCTCTGAGATCCTTTGCCATTGGGATCATAATAGTATGCCAGGCCCATGAATAGTTAATGCATTGCAGAAGTGGGATTAAAAGAAAAGGAGTTCTGAGTTTTTTTTTCTCCTCTTTCTTCCTTCCCCTTTTTCTCAGAGTGGCTGTAAGCTTTGCTGCAGACATGAATGTTCAGACCTTGATTACTAGTGTGGATCAGCTTGCTGCACGAGTGCAGAGCATTCAGGATTTTGTTGTTAGCAGTCCTATGTCTGAGCCTAAGATACCTATTCCTGAGCTGTTCTCTGGAGATCGATTTAAATTTAGGAATTTTAGGAATAATTGTAAATTGTTTCTATCTTTGAAACCTTGTTCGTCTGGAGATTCAGCTCAGCAAGTTAAAATTGTTATCTCCTTTTTGCGTGGCGACCCTCAGGATTGGGCTTTCTCGTTAGCGCCAGGAGATCCGGCATTGGCGGATGTCGATGCATTTTTTCTGGCGCTCGGATTGCTTTATGAGGAGCCTAATCTTGAAATTCAGGCAGAAAAAGCTCTATTGGCTATCTCTCAGGGCCAGGATGAAGCCGAAGTGTATTGCCAAAAATTTCGGAAATGGTCCGTGCTTACTCAATGGAATGAATGTGCTCTGGCCGCAAATTTCAGAAATGGTCTTTCTGAAGCCATTAAGAATGTGATGGTCTGTGGTGATTCTACACATGTTATATCAGCATGCTCTAAATGCCTAACCAAGGTTGTCAGTCCTGTCTCCATTGGTAATTTGCAGCCTAAATTTATTTTGTCTGTGACTTTAATTTGTTCATTGTCTTCCTACCCTGTTATGGCGTTTGTGGATTCAGGTGCTGCCCTGAGTCTTATGGACTTGTCGTTTGCCAAGCGCTGTGGTTTTGTCCTGGAGCCTTTAAAAGTTCCTATTCCTCTCAGAGGAATTGATGCTACGCCACTGGCGGAAAATAAACCGCAGTATTGGACACAAGTGACCATGTGCATGACTCCTGAACATCGGGAGGTGATTCGTTTTCTTGTTCTGCATAAAATGAATGATTTGGTCGTGTTGGGTCTGCCATGGTTACAGACCCATAATCCTGTTTTGGATTGGAAGGCTATGTCGGTGTCGAGTTGGGGTTGTCAGGGAATTCATTGCGATTCTCCGCCGGTGTCTATTGCTACTTCTTCTCCTTCAGAGGTTCCTGAGTATTTGTGTGACTATCAGGATGTATTCAGTGAGTCCAGGTCCAGTGCTCTTCCTCCTCATAGGGACTGTGACTGCGCTATAGATTTGATTCCTGGCAGTAAATTTCCTAAGGGACGATTATTTAATTTGTCTGTACCCGAGCATGCCGCGATGCGTTCTTATGTCAAGGAGTCTTTGGAGAAGGGGCATATTCGTCCATCCTCTTCCCCTCTTGGTGCGGGATTCTTTTTTGAGGCCAAGAAGGACGGGTCTTTGAGACCTTGTATAGACTATCGGCTTCTGAATAAAATCACTGTTAAGTTTCAGTATCCTAGTCAGTGGGGGTGGATAGGTTGCAGCGGATTTGGAATCTTGTGGTGGACAACTTGAAGTTGTCACAGGAGAAGGCTCAGCGTTTTGCCAACCGCCGCCGCGGTGTGGGCCCCCGACTTCGTGTTGGGGATTTGGTTTGGTTGTCTTCTCGGTATGTCCCTCTGAAGGTTTCCTCTCCTAAGTTTAAGCCTCGCTTTATTGGTCCTTATAAAATTTTGGAAGTTCTTAACCCGGTTTCTTTTCGTTTGGATCTTCCGGTGTCGTTTGCCATTCACAACGTGTTCCATAGGTCTTTGTTGCGGCGGTACGTTGTGCCTGTGGTTCCTGCTGTTGAGCCTCCTGCTCCGGTGTTGGTTGAGGGCGAGTTGGAGTACGTGGTGGAGAAGATCTTGGATTCTCGTCTCTCTAGATGGAGGCTTCAGTATTTGGTCAAATGGAAGGGCTATGGTCAGGAGGATAATTCCTGGGTGGCCGCCTCTGATATTCATGCGGCCGATTTGGTTCGTGCCTTCCACGCTGCTCATCCTGGTCGCCCTGGTGGTCTTGGTGAGGGTTCGGTGACCCCTCCTTAAAGGGGGGGTACTGTTGTGAACTATACTTCTTGGCTCCCTCTTGTGGTCACTAGTGATTTGGCACTTGGATTGTCTTTTACCAGGTTGGTACTCACCTGCTTCGTTAGGCCTGGGGTGTTGCTATTTAAACTTCCTGGATTCTCAGTCCAGTGCCTGGCATCGTTGTAATCAGTTCATTTCTG
Source organism: Ranitomeya variabilis (assembly GCF_051348905.1). Lineage (NCBI taxonomy): Eukaryota > Metazoa > Chordata > Amphibia > Anura > Dendrobatidae > Ranitomeya > Ranitomeya variabilis. The sequence goes on along the minus strand of NC_135237.1, from coordinate 117,012,879 downwards.
TTTGCTCCTGTCTTCAGGTCCTGGTTCTTTGCAAGATAAGCTAAGTCCTGCTTCCTTATTTTTGATCATTTGCAGTTTATATTTTTTTGTCCAGCTTGTACAAAATGTGATTCCTGTTATCGCTGGAAGCTCTAGGGGGCTGATATTCTCCCCCCACACCGTTAGTCGGTTTGGGGGTTCTTGGATATTCAGCGTGGATATTTTGCAGGGTTTTTGCTGACCATATAAGTCATCTTACTATATTCTGCTATTAGTCAGTGGGCCTCTCTTTGCTAAAGTCTAGTTCATTCTTACGTTTGTCTTTTCTTCTTACCTCACCGTTATTATTTGTTGGGGGGCTTGTATTACTTTGGGGTCTTTTCTCTGGAGGCAAGAGAGGTCTTATTTTCCCTTATAGGGTTAGTTAGTTCTCCGGCTGGCGCGAGACATCTAGGATCAATGTAGGCACGTTCCCCGGCTGCTGTTAGTGTTTGTGCTAGGATCAGGTATATGGTCAGCTTAGTTACCACGTCCCTATGAGCTGGTATTTATGTTTGCAGACTTTGATGGAATCTCTGAGATCCTTTGCCATTGGGATCATAACATTTTACATAATGAATATCATATATATTGAAAAAAAAATCACCTGCTGCAGGCAGGCAGTGGCGCCCATGCTGCTGCATGATCACATAAATCAAGCACCAAGGATGTTATTCCAGATTTAGTTGAGTCACGGAGGGGAAAAGAACCAATTTCACATAGTCCACTTTCTTGAACTATTTTACTTAGGGATGAAATTATTCCTACTCTGTTTTGATAGCCACACAAAGAGAACACATCAAACAAATATTTTGCCAGAAGGCTATATCTTCTGTGCTGAACAGCTCGGCACCGAAGAGAACTCTTTTTGTTATATTCTCTATGTAAATTTACCTGTTGGCAGGCCCATGTAAACCAGCTGCCATTACCTTTTTACACCCTGAGAGAAGTTGGTTTAATTACATGAGTGCAAAGCATGGGTTCACCTGCGGTTCAGCACAGTGATTTACAATCCTAAGAATATATATTTCTATTAATGCGGTCAAGAAACTATTTTTTATACTGCATAAATTAGTTCAATTGCAGGACCAAGTCTAATCACTTGTTCAGACTAGGGTTGAGCGAAACGGATCGGACAAATTGAAAAATCGCCGACTTTCGGCAAAGTCGGGCTTCATGAAACCCGACCCGATCCCAGTGTGGGATCGGCCATGCTGTCGGCGATCTTCGCGCCAAAGTCGCGTTTCGTATGACGCTTTCAGCACCATTTCTCAGCCAATGAAGGAGGACGCAGAGTGTGGGCAGCGTGATGACATACGTCTCGGTCCCCACCATCTTAGAGAAGGGCATGACTGTGATTGGCTTGCTTTCTGCGGCGTCACATGGGCTATAAAGGGGCATGCACGCCGACCGCCATCTTACTTCTGCCGATCTGAGCATAGGGAGAGGTTGCTGCAGCTTCGTCAGAAGCAGGGATATCGTTAGGGAGGGAAGATTAACCCCCAAACCGCTTGTGCTGTAGTGATTTCCACTGTCTAACACCACCTTTTCTTTGCAGGGACAGTGGAGGCTAGATTTTTGTGCATCAGCTCTGTAGCTTATAAGGCTCCCTGATAGCTGCATTGCTGTTTGTACGCCGCTGTGCAAACCAACTGCTTTTTTAAAAGCAAAAATCCTGTTGCTCCTTTCTGCACAGTTCCATTGTTTATTTGTCCACACTTTTGTGTGCAGCAGTCCTTTTTATTGCTGGCTGCCATACTTGTCCTGAGATCATTGTAGGGAGATTGTTATTGTAGTACAATCCCTTTTTTTATATATCTTCCAGCCGCATTCTGCCACTTATATTGTGTAGTGTAATACAGTGGGTCTGGTTTTTGCAGCAGTCTCCCACATAATAAAGGGAGATTTAAATTGCCCCTAAGTGGATCTGCGTCAGTTCTGTTTGTCGTATATCTTCCAGCCACTTTCTACCACTTACATTATGTAGTGTAATACAGTGGGCCTGATTTTTGCAGCAGTCTCCCACACAAAAAAGGGAGATTTAAATTGCCCCTAAGTGGATCTGCGTCAGTTCTGTTTGTCGTATATCTGCCAGCCACATTCTGCCACTTACATTGTGTAGTGTAATAGGGTGGGCCTGGTTTTTGCAGCAGTCTCCCACATAATAAAGGGAGATTTAAATTGCCCCTAAGTGGATCTGCGTCAGTTCTGTTTGTCGTACATCTGCCAGCCACTTTCTGCCACTTACATTGTGTAGTGTAATACAGTGGGCCTGATTTTTGCAGCAGTCTCCCACACAAAAAAGGGAGATATAAATTGCCGAAGATAGATATAAAGTAATACACCAGCGCTCCCCACAAGGACACTGAGCTGCAAGAACCGAGACAGAAAGGGGTTTCAGCTGTCAATTAGTGAGTGGAAAACAATGTAAAAGCAAATGGGTTCGCGCTACAGTGTACAATAACTAAGGATATGCACCTAATACTGTGCTTAGGTTGTGCATAATGTGCCAGTAGAATAAATGCCAGATAAATGGGTGCTGCAAAGCCCAGCACAACAAGGAGCCACTATAGACCAGCTACCGATGGTTAGAATTGCGACCTGGTGAGCCTGGGAAAGCCTGTGAGCGAATTGTGCACTCACCGTTCTGTTGCAGTGGTCCGGTGTACGATAATGGCTGTAGGTCCAGTCGGGAAGTGGTGTTCGTCAGGCAAGTGTGCGGGCAGGAGGGCGGTGAAGCAGGGAGAGGCGACCCGCAGAGTGGCGTGCCTAGCGGGAGCTCCGTAGAGCCAGGGATCGCTCCGGCCGGTAGCGTCCCTGGATACGAGCGGGAACCAGTGGAGGGAGGAGCTCGCTGGCGCAGGGCTCAGCGCGTGACGTCACTGAGCTCAGGGAAGAGTACGGGGTACCGCAGGGATCAACCGACGCGTTTCGAAGGAGTGGCGTCCTTCTTCCTCAGGGTTGCCGATCACAGAGGATGCCCCGGTATTTAACCCTCCAAGGTTGTCGCTCAAAGTGCCCAGGCCCGCCCATTTAGCACACTGCTGAAACAAATCGGATATGAGTGCTGGCAATATGAGCAACTAGTTGTTCAGTGGAATAGTGAATGTCATGAAAAAACGTATGGGAACTACCGGACTCTGTTTCTCTTTATGGTTCAGTTAATGGGACAGTGCTGTCACAGAAAATGGGTGAAATTTAATAAAAACACATCTTTAATATAAATTTAGTTAAAAATAGGAGATAAATAATTGTAAAGGGTAGACACTAACACTTTAATATATACTTAGAATAAAAATGGGTAATAAATAATTTTGTTGATGGGTACTAATTAAGAACAGATAAAAAACGGATAAAAACAAATACATAGAATGAGTAAAATTGGAAAGGGAAAGAGTGGAGATGTCTAGGCCAACCCTAATAAAAGTTTAGTCCATGTTCAATAAAACCAATCAGAGACCAAGGTGATGGACCGGGTGATACTATACTTCACCCAGTGTACCGTGGCCCCAAGGAAAACAAGAAAGATAAAATAAAAGAAAAAAACAAAAGAGGGAGGGGAGCTCGTGGCCTAAAAGGCAAATATTTCCAGTCCATGGTTAAGGCCTTTAGGTGCAAGACTGTTTAGGGAGAAGATCCATTGAGATTCGGCCCTGGACATGGCTTTAATTACATTGCCCCCTCTTAAATTTTGTTTCACTTTTTGAATTCCCCAAAATGTAATACCCCTGGTAGAATTGCCATGTCTCTCTTTGAAGTGCCGAGAAAGAGGGTGGCCCATGAAGCCTTTTTGGATGTTAATGAAATGTTCTTTTATCCGGACCATCATGGGCCTCTTAGTGCGACCAACGTAGAGTTTTCTGCACGGACATTCAATAGCATATATGACTCTTGAGGTAGCGCACGTGATGTGGTCTCTGATGGTGTATTCATTTCTGTCATCCGAATCTGTGAAGGTGGAGCGGCATGTTTTATGGAAGGATGAATGCCGGCACCCATAACAAAATCCGCATGGTGTGAAACCAATCTTGCTGCCGGTGGGAGCTTCCGTGGTGTATCTATGCTTGGAGACTTGTTTTGTAGTGGGAGCTATAATACTGCCCAGAGATTTGGCCTTCTTAAATACAAATTTTGGTGAAGGTGGCAGAAATTCCCCTATAGTTTTGTCCCCTTGAAGTATAGTCCAGTGTTTGTGGATGATGGACTTAAATTTAGTATGCCCAGCGTGGAATTGGGTGATGAACGGTAACTGATGGATCTGGTCCTGAATATTTATTGGCTGGTTGGTGGATTTTACTCTGTGGAGTAAAGACTCCCTGGGTGTCTCCATGATGGCGTTCTTGGCCCGTTCCAGTAATTCACTGGGGTAACCCTTATCTAAAAATTGTTGGGTGAGAACAGTGGAGTCCTTCTTGAAGTCTTCCAAGGTGGTGCAATTCCGTCTTATTCTTGTGTACTGGCCCTTAGGGACGTTTGTAAGCCAAACTGGAAGGTGGCAGCTTGTCATACCGATGAAACTATTGGAATCCACCTTCTTGCGGTAACATTTGGTCAATATCTGGTTGTTCTCTACATAAATATTAAGGTCCAGAAAGTTTATACTTGTTACGCTGATTGTGGATGTGAACTCCAACCCAAAGATATTGTTGTTTAAACCAGATATGAAGGAATCCAGCTCAGCCTTGGGGCCATTCCAAACAAAGAACACGTCGTCGATGAAACGACGCCAAAGAACCAAACCTGTACGGAGGTTGCCAGCTGGAAAAATGCAGGACTCCTCCCACTTGGCCACGAAGAGATTGGCATACGCGGGGGCAAACCGTGTGCCCATAGCGGTGCCACAGGTTTGCAGGAAGAAGTCGCCTTCATACAAAAAATAGTTGTGCTGTAAGATGAATTGAATGCACTCCTCAATAAAGGTGACCTGGGTATTTGGATACGTACCCAGGGTTTGAAGGTACTGCCCTGCAATTTGGCATCCCATTTTTTGATCGATCACTGTATAGAGTGATTTTATATCCAGGGTGCCTAGAAAGTAGTGAGATTCCCATTTGACTTTTTCCAGGATACGAAGGATATGGCCCGTATCTTTGAGGTAGGCCGGTATGAGTTGCATGCACTTCTGTAAGTGCATGTCCACATATCGGGACAGATTTGCTGTTAAGCTGTTGATCCCCGAGATAATCGGCCTACCTGGAGGGCATGTGTCATTTTTGTGCATTTTGGGGATATGGTAGAAGATGGCCAGACTTGGATCTTTATTGAGAACAAAGCCTAATTCCTTCTTGTTTAATATACCCAGAGATTGGCCTTTTATACACAAAGAATTAAGTTTGTTGATAAACTGCGGTGTGGGGTCACTTCTAAGTTTCCTGTAGGTGGTAGTGTCGCTGAGAAGACGGATAGATTCCTCATGGTACATTGTTTGATCCATAATCACGATACCACCTCCCTTGTCCGCAGGGCGGATAATAATATTGTTATTGTTCTGTATGTCTTTGATCGCTTTTTTCTCAGCATTGGTCAAATTGCAGGGAATAAACCTGGATTTCACTCTTTGTAATTTCCTGATGTCATTTGTGACCAGTTTGTCAAAGGTTGAGAATGCCTCAGAATGTTCATGTATGGGGTTAAAGGAAGAGGGATTAGCCAGTGTGGTATGGATATACTTATTCGGATTAGGGGTAGTATTTCCTGTGGATAATTTATCTTTTTTGAGAAAAAATTTCTTTATAGCTAGGTTCCTTAAGTATTTCTTCATACTTATGTAGAGCGAAAATGGTTTTCCGACGGAAGTAGGTGCATATTTCAACCCTTTCTGTAAAAGGGATGTTTCATTATTGGTCAGTTTGTATGAACTTAAATTGAATATTTTTTGGGGATTCTTAACAGTTGGATTTATTTTAGTTTTGGCGAGTTTCCTCCCCCTCCTGCCCCTTTTAGTTTTGTGGACCTTACCCGGAAAAAATCCTGATTTACCGGTGGGCGGGTCTTAGACTTCGCGGGATGTTTCAATGTTGAACTGGTCCCCTTGCTTCTATTAGATAGGGTGGACTTATGTTCATTCCTGAGGGTGTTCCTGGAGGGTCCAGAAGATGGATTACCGGACAAATTGCCCCTGGATGTTGAAGTTGGGCCCACAGATTGTTTCTCCGTGGGTCTAGTTTGAGTAGATGTGATTCGATGGGTGGCCTGTTGGGAGGTGCGTTGAAGTTCGCCCTCTTGTGTATCGTTCTGTAAACTGCCAGAGTGTACATCTCCTCCACTTAGTAATAGTGGGGAAAATCTGTTGGAAGTATATACGGGAGTATTAGGCCGTGAATGAATCGCATCATATACATTGGGATTCTCATAAGTGGGTGTGGTGGGGTACACCGAAACCTCCAAAGTGTTGTCATGGGTATGAGTCCTGGCCTCTACAGATTCCGAGGGGAGCTTGTTCCTGATTGACACAGGTGTGTACTGTGTTGAGTTGGAGTCCGCATATGTAGAGAATACCAGTGAGACATTTAACAAATCCTGCTCAGTGGATAGATTATATTCATCTATTACTACGAGTTCATCAGATTTTTGTATATCGTTGTTAAATGTGTCACCCAAAGCTGTATCTGGATGTTGGTTCAAGTATAGTTCCTCCGGGATTCCATCCCTTTGGAATTTCCTAATTTTCTTGTCAATGATCTCTTTTTCCCTTTCTTTGAGTCTGTATAAAATGTTGTCAGCTAGGACATGTGTATCTTCAGTGAGGATGCAGGTGTTTAATTGCTCGAACGTTTGTTCAATAAGACGGCTTGTCTTGTTTATGTTAGACAGCCGCTTGTCAATCACAAATTGAAGGATTTTCAAAGAGAAGGAATTAAGCATGTTATTCCATTCACTCAGTATATTGGGATCACCAAAATCCCCTGCCAGTGTTTTGTGAATGGTGAGACCTTTTGGGACTATGCGGGCTAGAGCGTATTTTTCGAGGGAGGCCACCTCCCACATATCCCGCATCTCTGAAAAGAGTAATTTCTCCAAAGATTTAAGCAATTCCCTAGCTCTGAGTGAATCCCTGCCTGAAGGGCCTTTAAATGAAAATTTCTCCTTAATAAACGATAACCTATGGTCCCTATCTGTGCGTAACGCAAAGACGGCCATTGAGGAGCTGCTGAAGTGTATAAACCCCTAGGCAAGACAGAAGATAGATATAAAGTAATACACCAGCGCTCCCCACAAGGACACTGAGCTGCAAGAACCGAGACAGAAAGGGGTTTCAGCTGTCAATTAGTGAGTGGAAAACAATGTAAAAGCAAATGGGTTCGCGCTACAGTGTACAATAACTAAGGATATGCACCTAATACTGTGCTTAGGTTGTGCATAATGTGCCAGTAGAATAAATGCCAGATAAATGGGTGCTGCAAAGCCCAGCACAACAAGGAGCCACTATAGACCAGCTACCGATGGTTAGAATTGCGACCTGGTGAGCCTGGGAAAGCCTGTGAGCGAATTGTGCACTCACCGTTCTGTTGCAGTGGTCCGGTGTACGATAATGGCTGTAGGTCCAGTCGGGAAGTGGTGTTCGTCAGGCAAGTGTGCGGGCAGGCGGGCGGTGAAGCAGGGAGAGGCGACCCGCAGAGTGGCGTGCCTAGCGGGAGCTCCGTAGAGCCAGGGATCGCTCCGGCCGGTAGCGTCCCTGGATACGAGCGGGAACCAGTGGAGGGAGGAGCTCGCTGGCGCAGGGCTCAGCGCGTGACGTCACTGAGCTCAGGGAAGAGTACGGGGTACCGCAGGGATCAACCGACGCGTTTCGAAGGAGTGGCGTCCTTCTTCCTCAGGGTTGCCGATCACAGAGGATGCCCCGGTATTTAACCCTCCAAGGTTGTCGCTCAAAGTGCCCAGGCCCGCCCATTTAGCACACTGCTGAAACAAATCGGATATGAGTGCTGGCAATATGAGCAACTAGTTGTTCAGTGGAATAGTGAATGTCATGAAAAAACGTATGGGAACTACCGGACTCTGTTTCTCTTTATGGTTCAGTTAATGGGACAGTGCTGTCACAGAAAATGGGTGAAATTTAATAAAAACACATCTTTAATATAAATTTAGTTAAAAATAGGAGATAAATAATTGTAAAGGGTAGACACTAACACTTTAATATATACTTAGAATAAAAATGGGTAATAAATAATTTTGTTGATGGGTACTAATTAAGAACAGATAAAAAACGGATAAAAACAAATACATAGAATGAGTAAAATTGGAAAGGGAAAGAGTGGAGATGTCTAGGCCAACCCTAATAAAAGTTTAGTCCATGTTCAATAAAACCAATCAGAGACCAAGGTGATGGACCGGGTGATACTATACTTCACCCAGTGTACCGTGGCCCCAAGGAAAACAAGAAAGATAAAATAAAAGAAAAAAACAAAAGAGGGAGGGGAGCTCGTGGCCTAAAAGGCAAATATTTCCAGTCCATGGTTAAGGCCTTTAGGTGCAAGACTGTTTAGGGAGAAGATCCATTGAGATTCGGCCCTGGACATGGCTTTAATTACATTGCCCCCTCTTAAATTTTGTTTCACTTTTTGAATTCCCCAAAATGTAATACCCCTGGTAGAATTGCCATGTCTCTCTTTGAAGTGCCGAGAAAGAGGGTGGCCCATGAAGCCTTTTTGGATGTTAATGAAATGTTCTTTTATCCGGACCATCATGGGCCTCTTAGTGCGACCAACGTAGAGTTTTCTGCACGGACATTCAATAGCATATATGACTCTTGAGGTAGCGCACGTGATGTGGTCTCTGATGGTGTATTCATTTCTGTCATCCGAATCTGTGAAGGTGGAGCGGCATGTTTTATGGAAGGATGAATGCCGGCACCCATAACAAAATCCGCATGGTGTGAAACCAATCTTGCTGCCGGTGGGAGCTTCCGTGGTGTATCTATGCTTGGAGACTTGTTTTGTAGTGGGAGCTATAATACTGCCCAGAGATTTGGCCTTCTTAAATACAAATTTTGGTGAAGGTGGCAGAAATTCCCCTATAGTTTTGTCCCCTTGAAGTATAGTCCAGTGTTTGTGGATGATGGACTTAAATTTAGTATGCCCAGCGTGGAATTGGGTGATGAACGGTAACTGATGGATCTGGTCCTGAATATTTATTGGCTGGTTGGTGGATTTTACTCTGTGGAGTAAAGACTCCCTGGGTGTCTCCATGATGGCGTTCTTGGCCCGTTCCAGTAATTCACTGGGGTAACCCTTATCTAAAAATTGTTGGGTGAGAACAGTGGAGTCCTTCTTGAAGTCTTCCAAGGTGGTGCAATTCCGTCTTATTCTTGTGTACTGGCCCTTAGGGACGTTTGTAAGCCAAACTGGAAGGTGGCAGCTTGTCATACCGATGAAACTATTGGAATCCACCTTCTTGCGGTAACATTTGGTCAATATCTGGTTGTTCTCTACATAAATATTAAGGTCCAGAAAGTTTATACTTGTTACGCTGATTGTGGATGTGAACTCCAACCCAAAGATATTGTTGTTTAAACCAGATATGAAGGAATCCAGCTCAGCCTTGGGGCCATTCCAAACAAAGAACACGTCGTCGATGAAACGACGCCAAAGAACCAAACCTGTACGGAGGTTGCCAGCTGGAAAAATGCAGGACTCCTCCCACTTGGCCACGAAGAGATTGGCATACGCGGGGGCAAACCGTGTGCCCATAGCGGTGCCACAGGTTTGCAGGAAGAAGTCGCCTTCATACAAAAAATAGTTGTGCTGTAAGATGAATTGAATGCACTCCTCAATAAAGGTGACCTGGGTATTTGGATACGTACCCAGGGTTTGAAGGTACTGCCCTGCAATTTGGCATCCCATTTTTTGATCGATCACTGTATAGAGTGATTTTATATCCAGGGTGCCTAGAAAGTAGTGAGATTCCCATTTGACTTTTTCCAGGATACGAAGGATATGGCCCGTATCTTTGAGGTAGGCCGGTATGAGTTGCATGCACTTCTGTAAGTGCATGTCCACATATCGGGACAGATTTGCTGTTAAGCTGTTGATCCCCGAGATAATCGGCCTACCTGGAGGGCATGTGTCATTTTTGTGCATTTTGGGGATATGGTAGAAGATGGCCAGACTTGGATCTTTATTGAGAACAAAGCCTAATTCCTTCTTGTTTAATATACCCAGAGATTGGCCTTTTATACACAAAGAATTAAGTTTGTTGATAAACTGCGGTGTGGGGTCACTTCTAAGTTTCCTGTAGGTGGTAGTGTCGCTGAGAAGACGGATAGATTCCTCATGGTACATTGTTTGATCCATAATCACGATACCACCTCCCTTGTCCGCAGGGCGGATAATAATATTGTTATTGTTCTGTATGTCTTTGATCGCTTTTTTCTCAGCATTGGTCAAATTGCAGGGAATAAACCTGGATTTCACTCTTTGTAATTTCCTGATGTCATTTGTGACCAGTTTGTCAAAGGTTGAGAATGCCTCAGAATGTTCATGTATGGGGTTAAAGGAAGAGGGATTAGCCAGTGTGGTATGGATATACTTATTCGGATTAGGGGTAGTATTTCCTGTGGATAATTTATCTTTTTTGAGAAAAAATTTCTTTATAGCTAGGTTCCTTAAGTATTTCTTCATACTTATGTAGAGCGAAAATGGTTTTCCGACGGAAGTAGGTGCATATTTCAACCCTTTCTGTAAAAGGGATGTTTCATTATTGGTCAGTTTGTATGAACTTAAATTGAATATTTTTTGGGGATTCTTAACAGTTGGATTTATTTTAGTTTTGGCGAGTTTCCTCCCCCTCCTGCCCCTTTTAGTTTTGTGGACCTTACCCGGAAAAAATCCTGATTTACCGGTGGGCGGGTCTTAGACTTCGCGGGATGTTTCAATGTTGAACTGGTCCCCTTGCTTCTATTAGATAGGGTGGACTTATGTTCATTCCTGAGGGTGTTCCTGGAGGGTCCAGAAGATGGATTACCGGACAAATTGCCCCTGGATGTTGAAGTTGGGCCCACAGATTGTTTCTCCGTGGGTCTAGTTTGAGTAGATGTGATTCGATGGGTGGCCTGTTGGGAGGTGCGTTGAAGTTCGCCCTCTTGTGTATCGTTCTGTAAACTGCCAGAGTGTACATCTCCTCCACTTAGTAATAGTGGGGAAAATCTGTTGGAAGTATATACGGGAGTATTAGGCCGTGAATGAATCGCATCATATACATTGGGATTCTCATAAGTGGGTGTGGTGGGGTACACCGAAACCTCCAAAGTGTTGTCATGGGTATGAGTCCTGGCCTCTACAGATTCCGAGGGGAGCTTGTTCCTGATTGACACAGGTGTGTACTGTGTTGAGTTGGAGTCCGCATATGTAGAGAATACCAGTGAGACATTTAACAAATCCTGCTCAGTGGATAGATTATATTCATCTATTACTACGAGTTCATCAGATTTTTGTATATCGTTGTTAAATGTGTCACCCAAAGCTGTATCTGGATGTTGGTTCAAGTATAGTTCCTCCGGGATTCCATCCCTTTGGAATTTCCTAATTTTCTTGTCAATGATCTCTTTTTCCCTTTCTTTGAGTCTGTATAAAATGTTGTCAGCTAGGACATGTGTATCTTCAGTGAGGATGCAGGTGTTTAATTGCTCGAACGTTTGTTCAATAAGACGGCTTGTCTTGTTTATGTTAGACAGCCGCTTGTCAATCACAAATTGAAGGATTTTCAAAGAGAAGGAATTAAGCATGTTATTCCATTCACTCAGTATATTGGGATCACCAAAATCCCCTGCCAGTGTTTTGTGAATGGTGAGACCTTTTGGGACTATGCGGGCTAGAGCGTATTTTTCGAGGGAGGCCACCTCCCACATATCCCGCATCTCTGAAAAGAGTAATTTCTCCAAAGATTTAAGCAATTCCCTAGCTCTGAGTGAATCCCTGCCTGAAACTCAACACAGTACACACCTGTGTCAATCAGGAACAAGCTCCCCTCGGAATCTGTAGAGGCCAGGACTCATACCCATGACAACACTTTGGAGGTTTCGGTGTACCCCACCACACCCACTTATGAGAATCCCAATGTATATGATGCGATTCATTCACGGCCTAATACTCCCGTATATACTTCCAACAGATTTTCCCCACTATTACTAAGTGGAGGAGATGTACACTCTGGCAGTTTACAGAACGATACACAAGAGGGCGAACTTCAACGCACCTCCCAACAGGCCACCCATCGAATCACATCTACTCAAACTAGACCCACGGAGAAACAATCTGTGGGCCCAACTTCAACATCCAGGGGCAATTTGTCCGGTAATCCATCTTCTGGACCCTCCAGGAACACCCTCAGGAATGAACATAAGTCCACCCTATCTAATAGAAGCAAGGGGACCAGTTCAACATTGAAACATCCCGCGAAGTCTAAGACCCGCCCACCGGTAAATCAGGATTTTTTCCGGGTAAGGTCCACAAAACTAAAAGGGGCAGGAGGGGGAGGAAACTCGCCAAAACTAAAATAAATCCAACTGTTAAGAATCCCCAAAAAATATTCAATTTAAGTTCATACAAACTGACCAATAATGAAACATCCCTTTTACAGAAAGGGTTGAAATATGCACCTACTTCCGTCGGAAAACCATTTTCGCTCTACATAAGTATGAAGAAATACTTAAGGAACCTAGCTATAAAGAAATTTTTTCTCAAAAAAGATAAATTATCCACAGGAAATACTACCCCTAATCCGAATAAGTATATCCATACCACACTGGCTAATCCCTCTTCCTTTAACCCCATACATGAACATTCTGAGGCATTCTCAACCTTTGACAAACTGGTCACAAATGACATCAGGAAATTACAAAGAGTGAAATCCAGGTTTATTCCCTGCAATTTGACCAATGCTGAGAAAAAAGCGATCAAAGACATACAGAACAATAACAATATTATTATCCGCCCTGCGGACAAGGGAGGTGGTATCGTGATTATGGATCAAACAATGTACCATGAGGAATCTATCCGTCTTCTCAGCGACACTACCACCTACAGGAAACTTAGAAGTGACCCCACACCGCAGTTTATCAACAAACTTAATTCTTTGTGTATAAAAGGCCAATCTCTGGGTATATTAAACAAGAAGGAATTAGGCTTTGTTCTCAATAAAGATCCAAGTCTGGCCATCTTCTACCATATCCCCAAAATGCACAAAAATGACACATGCCCTCCAGGTAGGCCGATTATCTCGGGGATCAACAGCTTAACAGCAAATCTGTCCCGATATGTGGACATGCACTTACAGAAGTGCATGCAACTCATACCGGCCTACCTCAAAGATACGGGCCATATCCTTCGTATCCTGGAAAAAGTCAAATGGGAATCTCACTACTTTCTAGGCACCCTGGATATAAAATCACTCTATACAGTGATCGATCAAAAAATGGGATGCCAAATTGCAGGGCAGTACCTTCAAACCCTGGGTACGTATCCAAATACCCAGGTCACCTTTATTGAGGAGTGCATTCAATTCATCTTACAGCACAACTATTTTTTGTATGAAGGCGACTTCTTCCTGCAAACCTGTGGCACCGCTATGGGCACACGGTTTGCCCCCGCGTATGCCAATCTCTTCGTGGCCAAGTGGGAGGAGTCCTGCATTTTTCCAGCTGGCAACCTCCGTACAGGTTTGGTTCTTTGGCGTCGTTTCATCGACGACGTGTTCTTTGTTTGGAATGGCCCCAAGGCTGAGCTGGATTCCTTCATATCTGGTTTAAACAACAATATCTTTGGGTTGGAGTTCACATCCACAATCAGCGTAACAAGTATAAACTTTCTGGACCTTAATATTTATGTAGAGAACAACCAGATATTGACCAAATGTTACCGCAAGAAGGTGGATTCCAATAGTTTCATCGGTATGACAAGCTGCCACCTTCCAGTTTGGCTTACAAACGTCCCTAAGGGCCAGTACACAAGAATAAGACGGAATTGCACCACCTTGGAAGACTTCAAGAAGGACTCCACTGTTCTCACCCAACAATTTTTAGATAAGGGTTACCCCAGTGAATTACTGGAACGGGCCAAGAACGCCATCATGGAGACACCCAGGGAGTCTTTACTCCACAGAGTAAAATCCACCAACCAGCCAATAAATATTCAGGACCAGATCCATCAGTTACCGTTCATCACCCAATTCCACGCTGGGCATACTAAATTTAAGTCCATCATCCACAAACACTGGACTATACTTCAAGGGGACAAAACTATAGGGGAATTTCTGCCACCTTCACCAAAATTTGTATTTAAGAAGGCCAAATCTCTGGGCAGTATTATAGCTCCCACTACAAAACAAGTCTCCAAGCATAGATACACCACGGAAGCTCCCACCGGCAGCAAGATTGGTTTCACACCATGCGGATTTTGTTATGGGTGCCGGCATTCATCCTTCCATAAAACATGCCGCTCCACCTTCACAGATTCGGATGACAGAAATGAATACACCATCAGAGACCACATCACGTGCGCTACCTCAAGAGTCATATATGCTATTGAATGTCCGTGCAGAAAACTCTACGTTGGTCGCACTAAGAGGCCCATGATGGTCCGGATAAAAGAACATTTCATTAACATCCAAAAAGGCTTCATGGGCCACCCTCTTTCTCGGCACTTCAAAGAGAGACATGGCAATTCTACCAGGGGTATTACATTTTGGGGAATTCAAAAAGTGAAACAAAATTTAAGAGGGGGCAATGTAATTAAAGCCATGTCCAGGGCCGAATCTCAATGGATCTTCTCCCTAAACAGTCTTGCACCTAAAGGCCTTAACCATGGACTGGAAATATTTGCCTTTTAGGCCACGAGCTCCCCTCCCTCTTTTGTTTTTTTCTTTTATTTTATCTTTCTTGTTTTCCTTGGGGCCACGGTACACTGGGTGAAGTATAGTATCACCCGGTCCATCACCTTGGTCTCTGATTGGTTTTATTGAACATGGACTAAACTTTTATTAGGGTTGGCCTAGACATCTCCACTCTTTCCCTTTCCAATTTTACTCATTCTATGTATTTGTTTTTATCCGTTTTTTATCTGTTCTTAATTAGTACCCATCAACAAAATTATTTATTACCCATTTTTATTCTAAGTATATATTAAAGTGTTAGTGTCTACCCTTTACAATTATTTATCTCCTATTTTTAACTAAATTTATATTAAAGATGTGTTTTTATTAAATTTCACCCATTTTCTGTGACAGCACTGTCCCATTAACTGAACCATAAAGAGAAACAGAGTCCGGTAGTTCCCATACGTTTTTTCATGACATTCACTATTCCACTGAACAACTAGTTGCTCATATTGCCAGCACTCATATCCGATTTGTTTCAGCAGTGTGCTAAATGGGCGGGCCTGGGCACTTTGAGCGACAACCTTGGAGGGTTAAATACCGGGGCATCCTCTGTGATCGGCAACCCTGAGGAAGAAGGACGCCACTCCTTCGAAACGCGTCGGTTGATCCCTGCGGTACCCCGTACTCTTCCCTGAGCTCAGTGACGTCACGCGCTGAGCCCTGCGCCAGCGAGCTCCTCCCTCCACTGGTTCCCGCTCGTATCCAGGGACGCTACCGGCCGGAGCGATCCCTGGCTCTACGGAGCTCCCGCTAGGCACGCCACTCTGCGGGTCGCCTCTCCCTGCTTCACCGCCCGCCTGCCCGCACACTTGCCTGACGAACACCACTTCCCGACTGGACCTACAGCCATTATCGTACACCGGACCACTGCAACAGAACGGTGAGTGCACAATTCGCTCACAGGCTTTCCCAGGCTCACCAGGTCGCAATTCTAACCATCGGTAGCTGGTCTATAGTGGCTCCTTGTTGTGCTGGGCTTTGCAGCACCCATTTATCTGGCATTTATTCTACTGGCACATTATGCACAACCTAAGCACAGTATTAGGTGCATATCCTTAGTTATTGTACACTGTAGCGCGAACCCATTTGCTTTTACATTGTTTTCCACTCACTAATTGACAGCTGAAACCCCTTTCTGTCTCGGTTCTTGCAGCTCAGTGTCCTTGTGGGGAGCGCTGGTGTATTACTTTATATCTATCTTCTGTCTTGCCTAGGGGTTTATACACTTCAGCAGCTCCTCAATGGCCGTCTTTGCGTTACGCACAGATAGGGACCATAGGTTATCGTTTATTAAGGAGAAATTTTCATTTAAAGGCCCTTCAGGCAGGGATTCACTCAGAGCTAGGGAATTGCTTAAATCTTTGGAGAAATTACTCTTTTCAGAGATGCGGGATATGTGGGAGGTGGCCTCCCTCGAAAAATACGCTCTAGCCCGCATAGTCCCAAAAGGTCTCACCATTCACAAAACACTGGCAGGGGATTTTGGTGATCCCAATATACTGAGTGAATGGAATAACATGCTTAATTCCTTCTCTTTGAAAATCCTTCAATTTGTGATTGACAAGCGGCTGTCTAACATAAACAAGACAAGCCGTCTTATTGAACAAACGTTCGAGCAATTAAACACCTGCATCCTCACTGAAGATACACATGTCCTAGCTGACAACATTTTATACAGACTCAAAGAAAGGGAAAAAGAGATCATTGACAAGAAAATTAGGAAATTCCAAAGGGATGGAATCCCGGAGGAACTATACTTGAACCAACATCCAGATACAGCTTTGGGTGACACATTTAACAACGATATACAAAAATCTGATGAACTCGTAGTAATAGATGAATATAATCTATCCACTGAGCAGGATTTGTTAAATGTCTCACTGGTATTCTCTACATATGCGGACTCCAACTCAACACAGTACACACCTGTGTCAATCAGGAACAAGCTCCCCTCGGAATCTGTAGAGGCCAGGACTCATACCCATGACAACACTTTGGAGGTTTCGGTGTACCCCACCACACCCACTTATGAGAATCCCAATGTATATGATGCGATTCATTCACGGCCTAATACTCCCGTATATACTTCCAACAGATTTTCCCCACTATTACTAAGTGGAGGAGATGTACACTCTGGCAGTTTACAGAACGATACACAAGAGGGCGAACTTCAACGCACCTCCCAACAGGCCACCCATCGAATCACATCTACTCAAACTAGACCCACGGAGAAACAATCTGTGGGCCCAACTTCAACATCCAGGGGCAATTTGTCCGGTAATCCATCTTCTGGACCCTCCAGGAACACCCTCAGGAATGAACATAAGTCCACCCTATCTAATAGAAGCAAGGGGACCAGTTCAACATTGAAACATCCCGCGAAGTCTAAGACCCGCCCACCGGTAAATCAGGATTTTTTCCGGGTAAGGTCCACAAAACTAAAAGGGGCAGGAGGGGGAGGAAACTCGCCAAAACTAAAATAAATCCAACTGTTAAGAATCCCCAAAAAATATTCAATTTAAGTTCATACAAACTGACCAATAATGAAACATCCCTTTTACAGAAAGGGTTGAAATATGCACCTACTTCCGTCGGAAAACCATTTTCGCTCTACATAAGTATGAAGAAATACTTAAGGAACCTAGCTATAAAGAAATTTTTTCTCAAAAAAGATAAATTATCCACAGGAAATACTACCCCTAATCCGAATAAGTATATCCATACCACACTGGCTAATCCCTCTTCCTTTAACCCCATACATGAACATTCTGAGGCATTCTCAACCTTTGACAAACTGGTCACAAATGACATCAGGAAATTACAAAGAGTGAAATCCAGGTTTATTCCCTGCAATTTGACCAATGCTGAGAAAAAAGCGATCAAAGACATACAGAACAATAACAATATTATTATCCGCCCTGCGGACAAGGGAGGTGGTATCGTGATTATGGATCAAACAATGTACCATGAGGAATCTATCCGTCTTCTCAGCGACACTACCACCTACAGGAAACTTAGAAGTGACCCCACACCGCAGTTTATCAACAAACTTAATTCTTTGTGTATAAAAGGCCAATCTCTGGGTATATTAAACAAGAAGGAATTAGGCTTTGTTCTCAATAAAGATCCAAGTCTGGCCATCTTCTACCATATCCCCAAAATGCACAAAAATGACACATGCCCTCCAGGTAGGCCGATTATCTCGGGGATCAACAGCTTAACAGCAAATCTGTCCCGATATGTGGACATGCACTTACAGAAGTGCATGCAACTCATACCGGCCTACCTCAAAGATACGGGCCATATCCTTCGTATCCTGGAAAAAGTCAAATGGGAATCTCACTACTTTCTAGGCACCCTGGATATAAAATCACTCTATACAGTGATCGATCAAAAAATGGGATGCCAAATTGCAGGGCAGTACCTTCAAACCCTGGGTACGTATCCAAATACCCAGGTCACCTTTATTGAGGAGTGCATTCAATTCATCTTACAGCACAACTATTTTTTGTATGAAGGCGACTTCTTCCTGCAAACCTGTGGCACCGCTATGGGCACACGGTTTGCCCCCGCGTATGCCAATCTCTTCGTGGCCAAGTGGGAGGAGTCCTGCATTTTTCCAGCTGGCAACCTCCGTACAGGTTTGGTTCTTTGGCGTCGTTTCATCGACGACGTGTTCTTTGTTTGGAATGGCCCCAAGGCTGAGCTGGATTCCTTCATATCTGGTTTAAACAACAATATCTTTGGGTTGGAGTTCACATCCACAATCAGCGTAACAAGTATAAACTTTCTGGACCTTAATATTTATGTAGAGAACAACCAGATATTGACCAAATGTTACCGCAAGAAGGTGGATTCCAATAGTTTCATCGGTATGACAAGCTGCCACCTTCCAGTTTGGCTTACAAACGTCCCTAAGGGCCAGTACACAAGAATAAGACGGAATTGCACCACCTTGGAAGACTTCAAGAAGGACTCCACTGTTCTCACCCAACAATTTTTAGATAAGGGTTACCCCAGTGAATTACTGGAACGGGCCAAGAACGCCATCATGGAGACACCCAGGGAGTCTTTACTCCACAGAGTAAAATCCACCAACCAGCCAATAAATATTCAGGACCAGATCCATCAGTTACCGTTCATCACCCAATTCCACGCTGGGCATACTAAATTTAAGTCCATCATCCACAAACACTGGACTATACTTCAAGGGGACAAAACTATAGGGGAATTTCTGCCACCTTCACCAAAATTTGTATTTAAGAAGGCCAAATCTCTGGGCAGTATTATAGCTCCCACTACAAAACAAGTCTCCAAGCATAGATACACCACGGAAGCTCCCACCAGCAGCAAGATTGGTTTCACACCATGCGGATTTTGTTATGGGTGCCGGCATTCATCCTTCCATAAAACATGCCGCTCCACCTTCACAGATTCGGATGACAGAAATGAATACACCATCAGAGACCACATCACGTGCGCTACCTCAAGAGTCATATATGCTATTGAATGTCCGTGCAGAAAACTCTACGTTGGTCGCACTAAGAGGCCCATGATGGTCCGGATAAAAGAACATTTCATTAACATCCAAAAAGGCTTCATGGGCCACCCTCTTTCTCGGCACTTCAAAGAGAGACATGGCAATTCTACCAGGGGTATTACATTTTGGGGAATTCAAAAAGTGAAACAAAATTTAAGAGGGGGCAATGTAATTAAAGCCATGTCCAGGGCCGAATCTCAATGGATCTTCTCCCTAAACAGTCTTGCACCTAAAGGCCTTAACCATGGACTGGAAATATTTGCCTTTTAGGCCACGAGCTCCCCTCCCTCTTTTGTTTTTTTCTTTTATTTTATCTTTCTTGTTTTCCTTGGGGCCACGGTACACTGGGTGAAGTATAGTATCACCCGGTCCATCACCTTGGTCTCTGATTGGTTTTATTGAACATGGACTAAACTTTTATTAGGGTTGGCCTAGACATCTCCACTCTTTCCCTTTCCAATTTTACTCATTCTATGTATTTGTTTTTATCCGTTTTTTATCTGTTCTTAATTAGTACCCATCAACAAAATTATTTATTACCCATTTTTATTCTAAGTATATATTAAAGTGTTAGTGTCTACCCTTTACAATTATTTATCTCCTATTTTTAACTAAATTTATATTAAAGATGTGTTTTTATTAAATTTCACCCATTTTCTGTGACAGCACTGTCCCATTAACTGAACCATAAAGAGAAACAGAGTCCGGTAGTTCCCATACGTTTTTTCATGACATTCACTATTCCACTGAACAACTAGTTGCTCATATTGCCAGCACTCATATCCGATTTGTTTCAGCAGTGTGCTAAATGGGCGGGCCTGGGCACTTTGAGCGACAACCTTGGAGGGTTAAATACCGGGGCATCCTCTGTGATCGGCAACCCTGAGGAAGAAGGACGCCACTCCTTCGAAACGCGTCGGTTGATCCCTGCGGTACCCCGTACTCTTCCCTGAGCTCAGTGACGTCACGCGCTGAGCCCTGCGCCAGCGAGCTCCTCCCTCCACTGGTTCCCGCTCGTATCCAGGGACGCTACCGGCCGGAGCGATCCCTGGCTCTACGGAGCTCCCGCTAGGCACGCCACTCTGCGGGTCGCCTCTCCCTGCTTCACCGCCCGCCTGCCCGCACACTTGCCTGACGAACACCACTTCCCGACTGGACCTACAGCCATTATCGTACACCGGACCACTGCAACAGAACGGTGAGTGCACAATTCGCTCACAGGCTTTCCCAGGCTCACCAGGTCGCAATTCTAACCATCGGTAGCTGGTCTATAGTGGCTCCTTGTTGTGCTGGGCTTTGCAGCACCCATTTATCTGGCATTTATTCTACTGGCACATTATGCACAACCTAAGCACAGTATTAGGTGCATATCCTTAGTTATTGTACACTGTAGCGCGAACCCATTTGCTTTTACATTGTTTTCCACTCACTAATTGACAGCTGAAACCCCTTTCTGTCTCGGTTCTTGCAGCTCAGTGTCCTTGTGGGGAGCGCTGGTGTATTACTTTATATCTATCTTCTGTCTTGCCTAGGGGTTTATACACTTCAGCAGCTCCTCAATGGCCGTCTTTGCGTTACGCACAGATAGGGACCATAGGTTATCGTTTATTAAGGAGAAATTTTCATTTAAAGGCCCTTCAGGCAGGGATTCACTCAGAGCTAGGGAATTGCTTAAATCTTTGGAGAAATTACTCTTTTCAGAGATGCGGGATATGTGGGAGGTGGCCTCCCTCGAAAAATACGCTCTAGCCCGCATAGTCCCAAAAGGTCTCACCATTCACAAAACACTGGCAGGGGATTTTGGTGATCCCAATATACTGAGTGAATGGAATAACATGCTTAATTCCTTCTCTTTGAAAATCCTTCAATTTGTGATTGACAAGCGGCTGTCTAACATAAACAAGACAAGCCGTCTTATTGAACAAACGTTCGAGCAATTAAACACCTGCATCCTCACTGAAGATACACATGTCCTAGCTGACAACATTTTATACAGACTCAAAGAAAGGGAAAAAGAGATCATTGACAAGAAAATTAGGAAATTCCAAAGGGATGGAATCCCGGAGGAACTATACTTGAACCAACATCCAGATACAGCTTTGGGTGACACATTTAACAACGATATACAAAAATCTGATGAACTCGTAGTAATAGATGAATATAATCTATCCACTGAGCAGGATTTGTTAAATGTCTCACTGGTATTCTCTACATATGCGGACTCCAACTCAACACAGTACACACCTGTGTCAATCAGGAACAAGCTCCCCTCGGAATCTGTAGAGGCCAGGACTCATACCCATGACAACACTTTGGAGGTTTCGGTGTACCCCACCACACCCACTTATGAGAATCCCAATGTATATGATGCGATTCATTCACGGCCTAATACTCCCGTATATACTTCCAACAGATTTTCCCCACTATTACTAAGTGGAGGAGATGTACACTCTGGCAGTTTACAGAACGATACACAAGAGGGCGAACTTCAACGCACCTCCCAACAGGCCACCCATCGAATCACATCTACTCAAACTAGACCCACGGAGAAACAATCTGTGGGCCCAACTTCAACATCCAGGGGCAATTTGTCCGGTAATCCATCTTCTGGACCCTCCAGGAACACCCTCAGGAATGAACATAAGTCCACCCTATCTAATAGAAGCAAGGGGACCAGTTCAACATTGAAACATCCCGCGAAGTCTAAGACCCGCCCACCGGTAAATCAGGATTTTTTCCGGGTAAGGTCCACAAAACTAAAAGGGGCAGGAGGGGGAGGAAACTCGCCAAAACTAAAATAAATCCAACTGTTAAGAATCCCCAAAAAATATTCAATTTAAGTTCATACAAACTGACCAATAATGAAACATCCCTTTTACAGAAAGGGTTGAAATATGCACCTACTTCCGTCGGAAAACCATTTTCGCTCTACATAAGTATGAAGAAATACTTAAGGAACCTAGCTATAAAGAAATTTTTTCTCAAAAAAGATAAATTATCCACAGGAAATACTACCCCTAATCCGAATAAGTATATCCATACCACACTGGCTAATCCCTCTTCCTTTAACCCCATACATGAACATTCTGAGGCATTCTCAACCTTTGACAAACTGGTCACAAATGACATCAGGAAATTACAAAGAGTGAAATCCAGGTTTATTCCCTGCAATTTGACCAATGCTGAGAAAAAAGCGATCAAAGACATACAGAACAATAACAATATTATTATCCGCCCTGCGGACAAGGGAGGTGGTATCGTGATTATGGATCAAACAATGTACCATGAGGAATCTATCCGTCTTCTCAGCGACACTACCACCTACAGGAAACTTAGAAGTGACCCCACACCGCAGTTTATCAACAAACTTAATTCTTTGTGTATAAAAGGCCAATCTCTGGGTATATTAAACAAGAAGGAATTAGGCTTTGTTCTCAATAAAGATCCAAGTCTGGCCATCTTCTACCATATCCCCAAAATGCACAAAAATGACACATGCCCTCCAGGTAGGCCGATTATCTCGGGGATCAACAGCTTAACAGCAAATCTGTCCCGATATGTGGACATGCACTTACAGAAGTGCATGCAACTCATACCGGCCTACCTCAAAGATACGGGCCATATCCTTCGTATCCTGGAAAAAGTCAAATGGGAATCTCACTACTTTCTAGGCACCCTGGATATAAAATCACTCTATACAGTGATCGATCAAAAAATGGGATGCCAAATTGCAGGGCAGTACCTTCAAACCCTGGGTACGTATCCAAATACCCAGGTCACCTTTATTGAGGAGTGCATTCAATTCATCTTACAGCACAACTATTTTTTGTATGAAGGCGACTTCTTCCTGCAAACCTGTGGCACCGCTATGGGCACACGGTTTGCCCCCGCGTATGCCAATCTCTTCGTGGCCAAGTGGGAGGAGTCCTGCATTTTTCCAGCTGGCAACCTCCGTACAGGTTTGGTTCTTTGGCGTCGTTTCATCGACGACGTGTTCTTTGTTTGGAATGGCCCCAAGGCTGAGCTGGATTCCTTCATATCTGGTTTAAACAACAATATCTTTGGGTTGGAGTTCACATCCACAATCAGCGTAACAAGTATAAACTTTCTGGACCTTAATATTTATGTAGAGAACAACCAGATATTGACCAAATGTTACCGCAAGAAGGTGGATTCCAATAGTTTCATCGGTATGACAAGCTGCCACCTTCCAGTTTGGCTTACAAACGTCCCTAAGGGCCAGTACACAAGAATAAGACGGAATTGCACCACCTTGGAAGACTTCAAGAAGGACTCCACTGTTCTCACCCAACAATTTTTAGATAAGGGTTACCCCAGTGAATTACTGGAACGGGCCAAGAACGCCATCATGGAGACACCCAGGGAGTCTTTACTCCACAGAGTAAAATCCACCAACCAGCCAATAAATATTCAGGACCAGATCCATCAGTTACCGTTCATCACCCAATTCCACGCTGGGCATACTAAATTTAAGTCCATCATCCACAAACACTGGACTATACTTCAAGGGGACAAAACTATAGGGGAATTTCTGCCACCTTCACCAAAATTTGTATTTAAGAAGGCCAAATCTCTGGGCAGTATTATAGCTCCCACTACAAAACAAGTCTCCAAGCATAGATACACCACGGAAGCTCCCACCGGCAGCAAGATTGGTTTCACACCATGCGGATTTTGTTATGGGTGCCGGCATTCATCCTTCCATAAAACATGCCGCTCCACCTTCACAGATTCGGATGACAGAAATGAATACACCATCAGAGACCACATCACGTGCGCTACCTCAAGAGTCATATATGCTATTGAATGTCCGTGCAGAAAACTCTACGTTGGTCGCACTAAGAGGCCCATGATGGTCCGGATAAAAGAACATTTCATTAACATCCAAAAAGGCTTCATGGGCCACCCTCTTTCTCGGCACTTCAAAGAGAGACATGGCAATTCTACCAGGGGTATTACATTTTGGGGAATTCAAAAAGTGAAACAAAATTTAAGAGGGGGCAATGTAATTAAAGCCATGTCCAGGGCCGAATCTCAATGGATCTTCTCCCTAAACAGTCTTGCACCTAAAGGCCTTAACCATGGACTGGAAATATTTGCCTTTTAGGCCACGAGCTCCCCTCCCTCTTTTGTTTTTTTCTTTTATTTTATCTTTCTTGTTTTCCTTGGGGCCACGGTACACTGGGTGAAGTATAGTATCACCCGGTCCATCACCTTGGTCTCTGATTGGTTTTATTGAACATGGACTAAACTTTTATTAGGGTTGGCCTAGACATCTCCACTCTTTCCCTTTCCAATTTTACTCATTCTATGTATTTGTTTTTATCCGTTTTTTATCTGTTCTTAATTAGTACCCATCAACAAAATTATTTATTACCCATTTTTATTCTAAGTATATATTAAAGTGTTAGTGTCTACCCTTTACAATTATTTATCTCCTATTTTTAACTAAATTTATATTAAAGATGTGTTTTTATTAAATTTCACCCATTTTCTGTGACAGCACTGTCCCATTAACTGAACCATAAAGAGAAACAGAGTCCGGTAGTTCCCATACGTTTTTTCATGACATTCACTATTCCACTGAACAACTAGTTGCTCATATTGCCAGCACTCATATCCGATTTGTTTCAGCAGTGTGCTAAATGGGCGGGCCTGGGCACTTTGAGCGACAACCTTGGAGGGTTAAATACCGGGGCATCCTCTGTGATCGGCAACCCTGAGGAAGAAGGACGCCACTCCTTCGAAACGCGTCGGTTGATCCCTGCGGTACCCCGTACTCTTCCCTGAGCTCAGTGACGTCACGCGCTGAGCCCTGCGCCAGCGAGCTCCTCCCTCCACTGGTTCCCGCTCGTATCCAGGGACGCTACCGGCCGGAGCGATCCCTGGCTCTACGGAGCTCCCGCTAGGCACGCCACTCTGCGGGTCGCCTCTCCCTGCTTCACCGCCCGCCTGCCCGCACACTTGCCTGACGAACACCACTTCCCGACTGGACCTACAGCCATTATCGTACACCGGACCACTGCAACAGAACGGTGAGTGCACAATTCGCTCACAGGCTTTCCCAGGCTCACCAGGTCGCAATTCTAACCATCGGTAGCTGGTCTATAGTGGCTCCTTGTTGTGCTGGGCTTTGCAGCACCCATTTATCTGGCATTTATTCTACTGGCACATTATGCACAACCTAAGCACAGTATTAGGTGCATATCCTTAGTTATTGTACACTGTAGCGCGAACCCATTTGCTTTTACATTGTTTTCCACTCACTAATTGACAGCTGAAACCCCTTTCTGTCTCGGTTCTTGCAGCTCAGTGTCCTTGTGGGGAGCGCTGGTGTATTACTTTATATCTATCTTCTGTCTTGCCTAGGGGTTTATACACTTCAGCAGCTCCTCAATGGCCGTCTTTGCGTTACGCACAGATAGGGACCATAGGTTATCGTTTATTAAGGAGAAATTTTCATTTAAAGGCCCTTCAGGCAGGGATTCACTCAGAGCTAGGGAATTGCTTAAATCTTTGGAGAAATTACTCTTTTCAGAGATGCGGGATATGTGGGAGGTGGCCTCCCTCGAAAAATACGCTCTAGCCCGCATAGTCCCAAAAGGTCTCACCATTCACAAAACACTGGCAGGGGATTTTGGTGATCCCAATATACTGAGTGAATGGAATAACATGCTTAATTCCTTCTCTTTGAAAATCCTTCAATTTGTGATTGACAAGCGGCTGTCTAACATAAACAAGACAAGCCGTCTTATTGAACAAACGTTCGAGCAATTAAACACCTGCATCCTCACTGAAGATACACATGTCCTAGCTGACAACATTTTATACAGACTCAAAGAAAGGGAAAAAGAGATCATTGACAAGAAAATTAGGAAATTCCAAAGGGATGGAATCCCGGAGGAACTATACTTGAACCAACATCCAGATACAGCTTTGGGTGACACATTTAACAACGATATACAAAAATCTGATGAACTCGTAGTAATAGATGAATATAATCTATCCACTGAGCAGGATTTGTTAAATGTCTCACTGGTATTCTCTACATATGCGGACTCCAACTCAACACAGTACACACCTGTGTCAATCAGGAACAAGCTCCCCTCGGAATCTGTAGAGGCCAGGACTCATACCCATGACAACACTTTGGAGGTTTCGGTGTACCCCACCACACCCACTTATGAGAATCCCAATGTATATGATGCGATTCATTCACGGCCTAATACTCCCGTATATACTTCCAACAGATTTTCCCCACTATTACTAAGTGGAGGAGATGTACACTCTGGCAGTTTACAGAACGATACACAAGAGGGCGAACTTCAACGCACCTCCCAACAGGCCACCCATCGAATCACATCTACTCAAACTAGACCCACGGAGAAACAATCTGTGGGCCCAACTTCAACATCCAGGGGCAATTTGTCCGGTAATCCATCTTCTGGACCCTCCAGGAACACCCTCAGGAATGAACATAAGTCCACCCTATCTAATAGAAGCAAGGGGACCAGTTCAACATTGAAACATCCCGCGAAGTCTAAGACCCGCCCACCGGTAAATCAGGATTTTTTCCGGGTAAGGTCCACAAAACTAAAAGGGGCAGGAGGGGGAGGAAACTCGCCAAAACTAAAATAAATCCAACTGTTAAGAATCCCCAAAAAATATTCAATTTAAGTTCATACAAACTGACCAATAATGAAACATCCCTTTTACAGAAAGGGTTGAAATATGCACCTACTTCCGTCGGAAAACCATTTTCGCTCTACATAAGTATGAAGAAATACTTAAGGAACCTAGCTATAAAGAAATTTTTTCTCAAAAAAGATAAATTATCCACAGGAAATACTACCCCTAATCCGAATAAGTATATCCATACCACACTGGCTAATCCCTCTTCCTTTAACCCCATACATGAACATTCTGAGGCATTCTCAACCTTTGACAAACTGGTCACAAATGACATCAGGAAATTACAAAGAGTGAAATCCAGGTTTATTCCCTGCAATTTGACCAATGCTGAGAAAAAAGCGATCAAAGACATACAGAACAATAACAATATTATTATCCGCCCTGCGGACAAGGGAGGTGGTATCGTGATTATGGATCAAACAATGTACCATGAGGAATCTATCCGTCTTCTCAGCGACACTACCACCTACAGGAAACTTAGAAGTGACCCCACACCGCAGTTTATCAACAAACTTAATTCTTTGTGTATAAAAGGCCAATCTCTGGGTATATTAAACAAGAAGGAATTAGGCTTTGTTCTCAATAAAGATCCAAGTCTGGCCATCTTCTACCATATCCCCAAAATGCACAAAAATGACACATGCCCTCCAGGTAGGCCGATTATCTCGGGGATCAACAGCTTAACAGCAAATCTGTCCCGATATGTGGACATGCACTTACAGAAGTGCATGCAACTCATACCGGCCTACCTCAAAGATACGGGCCATATCCTTCGTATCCTGGAAAAAGTCAAATGGGAATCTCACTACTTTCTAGGCACCCTGGATATAAAATCACTCTATACAGTGATCGATCAAAAAATGGGATGCCAAATTGCAGGGCAGTACCTTCAAACCCTGGGTACGTATCCAAATACCCAGGTCACCTTTATTGAGGAGTGCATTCAATTCATCTTACAGCACAACTATTTTTTGTATGAAGGCGACTTCTTCCTGCAAACCTGTGGCACCGCTATGGGCACACGGTTTGCCCCCGCGTATGCCAATCTCTTCGTGGCCAAGTGGGAGGAGTCCTGCATTTTTCCAGCTGGCAACCTCCGTACAGGTTTGGTTCTTTGGCGTCGTTTCATCGACGACGTGTTCTTTGTTTGGAATGGCCCCAAGGCTGAGCTGGATTCCTTCATATCTGGTTTAAACAACAATATCTTTGGGTTGGAGTTCACATCCACAATCAGCGTAACAAGTATAAACTTTCTGGACCTTAATATTTATGTAGAGAACAACCAGATATTGACCAAATGTTACCGCAAGAAGGTGGATTCCAATAGTTTCATCGGTATGACAAGCTGCCACCTTCCAGTTTGGCTTACAAACGTCCCTAAGGGCCAGTACACAAGAATAAGACGGAATTGCACCACCTTGGAAGACTTCAAGAAGGACTCCACTGTTCTCACCCAACAATTTTTAGATAAGGGTTACCCCAGTGAATTACTGGAACGGGCCAAGAACGCCATCATGGAGACACCCAGGGAGTCTTTACTCCACAGAGTAAAATCCACCAACCAGCCAATAAATATTCAGGACCAGATCCATCAGTTACCGTTCATCACCCAATTCCACGCTGGGCATACTAAATTTAAGTCCATCATCCACAAACACTGGACTATACTTCAAGGGGACAAAACTATAGGGGAATTTCTGCCACCTTCACCAAAATTTGTATTTAAGAAGGCCAAATCTCTGGGCAGTATTATAGCTCCCACTACAAAACAAGTCTCCAAGCATAGATACACCACGGAAGCTCCCACCGGCAGCAAGATTGGTTTCACACCATGCGGATTTTGTTATGGGTGCCGGCATTCATCCTTCCATAAAACATGCCGCTCCACCTTCACAGATTCAGATGACAGAAATGAATACACCATCAGAGACCACATCACGTGCGCTACCTCAAGAGTCATATATGCTATTGAATGTCCGTGCAGAAAACTCTACGTTGGTCGCACTAAGAGGCCCATGATGGTCCGGATAAAAGAACATTTCATTAACATCCAAAAAGGCTTCATGGGCCACCCTCTTTCTCGGCACTTCAAAGAGAGACATGGCAATTCTACCAGGGGTATTACATTTTGGGGAATTCAAAAAGTGAAACAAAATTTAAGAGGGGGCAATGTAATTAAAGCCATGTCCAGGGCCGAATCTCAATGGATCTTCTCCCTAAACAGTCTTGCACCTAAAGGCCTTAACCATGGACTGGAAATATTTGCCTTTTAGGCCACGAGCTCCCCTCCCTCTTTTGTTTTTTTCTTTTATTTTATCTTTCTTGTTTTCCTTGGGGCCACGGTACACTGGGTGAAGTATAGTATCACCCGGTCCATCACCTTGGTCTCTGATTGGTTTTATTGAACATGGACTAAACTTTTATTAGGGTTGGCCTAGACATCTCCACTCTTTCCCTTTCCAATTTTACTCATTCTATGTATTTGTTTTTATCCGTTTTTTATCTGTTCTTAATTAGTACCCATCAACAAAATTATTTATTACCCATTTTTATTCTAAGTATATATTAAAGTGTTAGTGTCTACCCTTTACAATTATTTATCTCCTATTTTTAACTAAATTTATATTAAAGATGTGTTTTTATTAAATTTCACCCATTTTCTGTGACAGCACTGTCCCATTAACTGAACCATAAAGAGAAACAGAGTCCGGTAGTTCCCATACGTTTTTTCATGACATTCACTATTCCACTGAACAACTAGTTGCTCATATTGCCAGCACTCATATCCGATTTGTTTCAGCAGTGTGCTAAATGGGCGGGCCTGGGCACTTTGAGCGACAACCTTGGAGGGTTAAATACCGGGGCATCCTCTGTGATCGGCAACCCTGAGGAAGAAGGACGCCACTCCTTCGAAACGCGTCGGTTGATCCCTGCGGTACCCCGTACTCTTCCCTGAGCTCAGTGACGTCACGCGCTGAGCCCTGCGCCAGCGAGCTCCTCCCTCCACTGGTTCCCGCTCGTATCCAGGGACGCTACCGGCCGGAGCGATCCCTGGCTCTACGGAGCTCCCGCTAGGCACGCCACTCTGCGGGTCGCCTCTCCCTGCTTCACCGCCCGCCTGCCCGCACACTTGCCTGACGAACACCACTTCCCGACTGGACCTACAGCCATTATCGTACACCGGACCACTGCAACAGAACGGTGAGTGCACAATTCGCTCACAGGCTTTCCCAGGCTCACCAGGTCGCAATTCTAACCATCGGTAGCTGGTCTATAGTGGCTCCTTGTTGTGCTGGGCTTTGCAGCACCCATTTATCTGGCATTTATTCTACTGGCACATTATGCACAACCTAAGCACAGTATTAGGTGCATATCCTTAGTTATTGTACACTGTAGCGCGAACCCATTTGCTTTTACATTGTTTTCCACTCACTAATTGACAGCTGAAACCCCTTTCTGTCTCGGTTCTTGCAGCTCAGTGTCCTTGTGGGGAGCGCTGGTGTATTACTTTATATCTATCTTCTGTCTTGCCTAGGGGTTTATACACTTCAGCAGCTCCTCAATGGCCGTCTTTGCGTTACGCACAGATAGGGACCATAGGTTATCGTTTATTAAGGAGAAATTTTCATTTAAAGGCCCTTCAGGCAGGGATTCACTCAGAGCTAGGGAATTGCTTAAATCTTTGGAGAAATTACTCTTTTCAGAGATGCGGGATATGTGGGAGGTGGCCTCCCTCGAAAAATACGCTCTAGCCCGCATAGTCCCAAAAGGTCTCACCATTCACAAAACACTGGCAGGGGATTTTGGTGATCCCAATATACTGAGTGAATGGAATAACATGCTTAATTCCTTCTCTTTGAAAATCCTTCAATTTGTGATTGACAAGCGGCTGTCTAACATAAACAAGACAAGCCGTCTTATTGAACAAACGTTCGAGCAATTAAACACCTGCATCCTCACTGAAGATACACATGTCCTAGCTGACAACATTTTATACAGACTCAAAGAAAGGGAAAAAGAGATCATTGACAAGAAAATTAGGAAATTCCAAAGGGATGGAATCCCGGAGGAACTATACTTGAACCAACATCCAGATACAGCTTTGGGTGACACATTTAACAACGATATACAAAAATCTGATGAACTCGTAGTAATAGATGAATATAATCTATCCACTGAGCAGGATTTGTTAAATGTCTCACTGGTATTCTCTACATATGCGGACTCCAACTCAACACAGTACACACCTGTGTCAATCAGGAACAAGCTCCCCTCGGAATCTGTAGAGGCCAGGACTCATACCCATGACAACACTTTGGAGGTTTCGGTGTACCCCACCACACCCACTTATGAGAATCCCAATGTATATGATGCGATTCATTCACGGCCTAATACTCCCGTATATACTTCCAACAGATTTTCCCCACTATTACTAAGTGGAGGAGATGTACACTCTGGCAGTTTACAGAACGATACACAAGAGGGCGAACTTCAACGCACCTCCCAACAGGCCACCCATCGAATCACATCTACTCAAACTAGACCCACGGAGAAACAATCTGTGGGCCCAACTTCAACATCCAGGGGCAATTTGTCCGGTAATCCATCTTCTGGACCCTCCAGGAACACCCTCAGGAATGAACATAAGTCCACCCTATCTAATAGAAGCAAGGGGACCAGTTCAACATTGAAACATCCCGCGAAGTCTAAGACCCGCCCACCGGTAAATCAGGATTTTTTCCGGGTAAGGTCCACAAAACTAAAAGGGGCAGGAGGGGGAGGAAACTCGCCAAAACTAAAATAAATCCAACTGTTAAGAATCCCCAAAAAATATTCAATTTAAGTTCATACAAACTGACCAATAATGAAACATCCCTTTTACAGAAAGGGTTGAAATATGCACCTACTTCCGTCGGAAAACCATTTTCGCTCTACATAAGTATGAAGAAATACTTAAGGAACCTAGCTATAAAGAAATTTTTTCTCAAAAAAGATAAATTATCCACAGGAAATACTACCCCTAATCCGAATAAGTATATCCATACCACACTGGCTAATCCCTCTTCCTTTAACCCCATACATGAACATTCTGAGGCATTCTCAACCTTTGACAAACTGGTCACAAATGACATCAGGAAATTACAAAGAGTGAAATCCAGGTTTATTCCCTGCAATTTGACCAATGCTGAGAAAAAAGCGATCAAAGACATACAGAACAATAACAATATTATTATCCGCCCTGCGGACAAGGGAGGTGGTATCGTGATTATGGATCAAACAATGTACCATGAGGAATCTATCCGTCTTCTCAGCGACACTACCACCTACAGGAAACTTAGAAGTGACCCCACACCGCAGTTTATCAACAAACTTAATTCTTTGTGTATAAAAGGCCAATCTCTGGGTATATTAAACAAGAAGGAATTAGGCTTTGTTCTCAATAAAGATCCAAGTCTGGCCATCTTCTACCATATCCCCAAAATGCACAAAAATGACACATGCCCTCCAGGTAGGCCGATTATCTCGGGGATCAACAGCTTAACAGCAAATCTGTCCCGATATGTGGACATGCACTTACAGAAGTGCATGCAACTCATACCGGCCTACCTCAAAGATACGGGCCATATCCTTCGTATCCTGGAAAAAGTCAAATGGGAATCTCACTACTTTCTAGGCACCCTGGATATAAAATCACTCTATACAGTGATCGATCAAAAAATGGGATGCCAAATTGCAGGGCAGTACCTTCAAACCCTGGGTACGTATCCAAATACCCAGGTCACCTTTATTGAGGAGTGCATTCAATTCATCTTACAGCACAACTATTTTTTGTATGAAGGCGACTTCTTCCTGCAAACCTGTGGCACCGCTATGGGCACACGGTTTGCCCCCGCGTATGCCAATCTCTTCGTGGCCAAGTGGGAGGAGTCCTGCATTTTTCCAGCTGGCAACCTCCGTACAGGTTTGGTTCTTTGGCGTCGTTTCATCGACGACGTGTTCTTTGTTTGGAATGGCCCCAAGGCTGAGCTGGATTCCTTCATATCTGGTTTAAACAACAATATCTTTGGGTTGGAGTTCACATCCACAATCAGCGTAACAAGTATAAACTTTCTGGACCTTAATATTTATGTAGAGAACAACCAGATATTGACCAAATGTTACCGCAAGAAGGTGGATTCCAATAGTTTCATCGGTATGACAAGCTGCCACCTTCCAGTTTGGCTTACAAACGTCCCTAAGGGCCAGTACACAAGAATAAGATGGAATTGCACCACCTTGGAAGACTTCAAGAAGGACTCCACTGTTCTCACCCAACAATTTTTAGATAAGGGTTACCCCAGTGAATTACTGGAACGGGCCAAGAACGCCATCATGGAGACACCCAGGGAGTCTTTACTCCACAGAGTAAAATCCACCAACCAGCCAATAAATATTCAGGACCAGATCCATCAGTTACCGTTCATCACCCAATTCCACGCTGGGCATACTAAATTTAAGTCCATCATCCACAAACACTGGACTATACTTCAAGGGGACAAAACTATAGGGGAATTTCTGCCACCTTCACCAAAATTTGTATTTAAGAAGGCCAAATCTCTGGGCAGTATTATAGCTCCCACTACAAAACAAGTCTCCAAGCATAGATACACCACGGAAGCTCCCACCGGCAGCAAGATTGGTTTCACACCATGCGGATTTTGTTATGGGTGCCGGCATTCATCCTTCCATAAAACATGCCGCTCCACCTTCACAGATTCGGATGACAGAAATGAATACACCATCAGAGACCACATCACGTGCGCTACCTCAAGAGTCATATATGCTATTGAATGTCCGTGCAGAAAACTCTACGTTGGTCGCACTAAGAGGCCCATGATGGTCCGGATAAAAGAACATTTCATTAACATCCAAAAAGGCTTCATGGGCCACCCTCTTTCTCGGCACTTCAAAGAGAGACATGGCAATTCTACCAGGGGTATTACATTTTGGGGAATTCAAAAAGTGAAACAAAATTTAAGAGGGGGCAATGTAATTAAAGCCATGTCCAGGGCCGAATCTCAATGGATCTTCTCCCTAAACAGTCTTGCACCTAAAGGCCTTAACCATGGACTGGAAATATTTGCCTTTTAGGCCACGAGCTCCCCTCCCTCTTTTGTTTTTTTCTTTTATTTTATCTTTCTTGTTTTCCTTGGGGCCACGGTACACTGGGTGAAGTATAGTATCACCCGGTCCATCACCTTGGTCTCTGATTGGTTTTATTGAACATGGACTAAACTTTTATTAGGGTTGGCCTAGACATCTCCACTCTTTCCCTTTCCAATTTTACTCATTCTATGTATTTGTTTTTATCCGTTTTTTATCTGTTCTTAATTAGTACCCATCAACAAAATTATTTATTACCCATTTTTATTCTAAGTATATATTAAAGTGTTAGTGTCTACCCTTTACAATTATTTATCTCCTATTTTTAACTAAATTTATATTAAAGATGTGTTTTTATTAAATTTCACCCATTTTCTGTGACAGCACTGTCCCATTAACTGAACCATAAAGAGAAACAGAGTCCGGTAGTTCCCATACGTTTTTTCATGACATTCACTATTCCACTGAACAACTAGTTGCTCATATTGCCAGCACTCATATCCGATTTGTTTCAGCAGTGTGCTAAATGGGCGGGCCTGGGCACTTTGAGCGACAACCTTGGAGGGTTAAATACCGGGGCATCCTCTGTGATCGGCAACCCTGAGGAAGAAGGACGCCACTCCTTCGAAACGCGTCGGTTGATCCCTGCGGTACCCCGTACTCTTCCCTGAGCTCAGTGACGTCACGCGCTGAGCCCTGCGCCAGCGAGCTCCTCCCTCCACTGGTTCCCGCTCGTATCCAGGGACGCTACCGGCCGGAGCGATCCCTGGCTCTACGGAGCTCCCGCTAGGCACGCCACTCTGCGGGTCGCCTCTCCCTGCTTCACCGCCCGCCTGCCCGCACACTTGCCTGACGAACACCACTTCCCGACTGGACCTACAGCCATTATCGTACACCGGACCACTGCAACAGAACGGTGAGTGCACAATTCGCTCACAGGCTTTCCCAGGCTCACCAGGTCGCAATTCTAACCATCGGTAGCTGGTCTATAGTGGCTCCTTGTTGTGCTGGGCTTTGCAGCACCCATTTATCTGGCATTTATTCTACTGGCACATTATGCACAACCTAAGCACAGTATTAGGTGCATATCCTTAGTTATTGTACACTGTAGCGCGAACCCATTTGCTTTTACATTGTTTTCCACTCACTAATTGACAGCTGAAACCCCTTTCTGTCTCGGTTCTTGCAGCTCAGTGTCCTTGTGGGGAGCGCTGGTGTATTACTTTATATCTATCTTCTGTCTTGCCTAGGGGTTTATACACTTCAGCAGCTCCTCAATGGCCGTCTTTGCGTTACGCACAGATAGGGACCATAGGTTATCGTTTATTAAGGAGAAATTTTCATTTAAAGGCCCTTCAGGCAGGGATTCACTCAGAGCTAGGGAATTGCTTAAATCTTTGGAGAAATTACTCTTTTCAGAGATGCGGGATATGTGGGAGGTGGCCTCCCTCGAAAAATACGCTCTAGCCCGCATAGTCCCAAAAGGTCTCACCATTCACAAAACACTGGCAGGGGATTTTGGTGATCCCAATATACTGAGTGAATGGAATAACATGCTTAATTCCTTCTCTTTGAAAATCCTTCAATTTGTGATTGACAAGCGGCTGTCTAACATAAACAAGACAAGCCGTCTTATTGAACAAACGTTCGAGCAATTAAACACCTGCATCCTCACTGAAGATACACATGTCCTAGCTGACAACATTTTATACAGACTCAAAGAAAGGGAAAAAGAGATCATTGACAAGAAAATTAGGAAATTCCAAAGGGATGGAATCCCGGAGGAACTATACTTGAACCAACATCCAGATACAGCTTTGGGTGACACATTTAACAACGATATACAAAAATCTGATGAACTCGTAGTAATAGATGAATATAATCTATCCACTGAGCAGGATTTGTTAAATGTCTCACTGGTATTCTCTACATATGCGGACTCCAACTCAACACAGTACACACCTGTGTCAATCAGGAACAAGCTCCCCTCGGAATCTGTAGAGGCCAGGACTCATACCCATGACAACACTTTGGAGGTTTCGGTGTACCCCACCACACCCACTTATGAGAATCCCAATGTATATGATGCGATTCATTCACGGCCTAATACTCCCGTATATACTTCCAACAGATTTTCCCCACTATTACTAAGTGGAGGAGATGTACACTCTGGCAGTTTACAGAACGATACACAAGAGGGCGAACTTCAACGCACCTCCCAACAGGCCACCCATCGAATCACATCTACTCAAACTAGACCCACGGAGAAACAATCTGTGGGCCCAACTTCAACATCCAGGGGCAATTTGTCCGGTAATCCATCTTCTGGACCCTCCAGGAACACCCTCAGGAATGAACATAAGTCCACCCTATCTAATAGAAGCAAGGGGACCAGTTCAACATTGAAACATCCCGCGAAGTCTAAGACCCGCCCACCGGTAAATCAGGATTTTTTCCGGGTAAGGTCCACAAAACTAAAAGGGGCAGGAGGGGGAGGAAACTCGCCAAAACTAAAATAAATCCAACTGTTAAGAATCCCCAAAAAATATTCAATTTAAGTTCATACAAACTGACCAATAATGAAACATCCCTTTTACAGAAAGGGTTGAAATATGCACCTACTTCCGTCGGAAAACCATTTTCGCTCTACATAAGTATGAAGAAATACTTAAGGAACCTAGCTATAAAGAAATTTTTTCTCAAAAAAGATAAATTATCCA
Source organism: Ranitomeya variabilis (assembly GCF_051348905.1). Taxonomy (NCBI): domain Eukaryota; kingdom Metazoa; phylum Chordata; class Amphibia; order Anura; family Dendrobatidae; genus Ranitomeya; species Ranitomeya variabilis. The sequence continues at coordinate 116,975,874 of NC_135237.1, read as the reverse complement.
CAGGAAATACTACCCCTAATCCGAATAAGTATATCCATACCACACTGGCTAATCCCTCTTCCTTTAACCCCATACATGAACATTCTGAGGCATTCTCAACCTTTGACAAACTGGTCACAAATGACATCAGGAAATTACAAAGAGTGAAATCCAGGTTTATTCCCTGCAATTTGACCAATGCTGAGAAAAAAGCGATCAAAGACATACAGAACAATAACAATATTATTATCCGCCCTGCGGACAAGGGAGGTGGTATCGTGATTATGGATCAAACAATGTACCATGAGGAATCTATCCGTCTTCTCAGCGACACTACCACCTACAGGAAACTTAGAAGTGACCCCACACCGCAGTTTATCAACAAACTTAATTCTTTGTGTATAAAAGGCCAATCTCTGGGTATATTAAACAAGAAGGAATTAGGCTTTGTTCTCAATAAAGATCCAAGTCTGGCCATCTTCTACCATATCCCCAAAATGCACAAAAATGACACATGCCCTCCAGGTAGGCCGATTATCTCGGGGATCAACAGCTTAACAGCAAATCTGTCCCGATATGTGGACATGCACTTACAGAAGTGCATGCAACTCATACCGGCCTACCTCAAAGATACGGGCCATATCCTTCGTATCCTGGAAAAAGTCAAATGGGAATCTCACTACTTTCTAGGCACCCTGGATATAAAATCACTCTATACAGTGATCGATCAAAAAATGGGATGCCAAATTGCAGGGCAGTACCTTCAAACCCTGGGTACGTATCCAAATACCCAGGTCACCTTTATTGAGGAGTGCATTCAATTCATCTTACAGCACAACTATTTTTTGTATGAAGGCGACTTCTTCCTGCAAACCTGTGGCACCGCTATGGGCACACGGTTTGCCCCCGCGTATGCCAATCTCTTCGTGGCCAAGTGGGAGGAGTCCTGCATTTTTCCAGCTGGCAACCTCCGTACAGGTTTGGTTCTTTGGCGTCGTTTCATCGACGACGTGTTCTTTGTTTGGAATGGCCCCAAGGCTGAGCTGGATTCCTTCATATCTGGTTTAAACAACAATATCTTTGGGTTGGAGTTCACATCCACAATCAGCGTAACAAGTATAAACTTTCTGGACCTTAATATTTATGTAGAGAACAACCAGATATTGACCAAATGTTACCGCAAGAAGGTGGATTCCAATAGTTTCATCGGTATGACAAGCTGCCACCTTCCAGTTTGGCTTACAAACGTCCCTAAGGGCCAGTACACAAGAATAAGACGGAATTGCACCACCTTGGAAGACTTCAAGAAGGACTCCACTGTTCTCACCCAACAATTTTTAGATAAGGGTTACCCCAGTGAATTACTGGAACGGGCCAAGAACGCCATCATGGAGACACCCAGGGAGTCTTTACTCCACAGAGTAAAATCCACCAACCAGCCAATAAATATTCAGGACCAGATCCATCAGTTACCGTTCATCACCCAATTCCACGCTGGGCATACTAAATTTAAGTCCATCATCCACAAACACTGGACTATACTTCAAGGGGACAAAACTATAGGGGAATTTCTGCCACCTTCACCAAAATTTGTATTTAAGAAGGCCAAATCTCTGGGCAGTATTATAGCTCCCACTACAAAACAAGTCTCCAAGCATAGATACACCACGGAAGCTCCCACCGGCAGCAAGATTGGTTTCACACCATGCGGATTTTGTTATGGGTGCCGGCATTCATCCTTCCATAAAACATGCCGCTCCACCTTCACAGATTCAGATGACAGAAATGAATACACCATCAGAGACCACATCACGTGCGCTACCTCAAGAGTCATATATGCTATTGAATGTCCGTGCAGAAAACTCTACGTTGGTCGCACTAAGAGGCCCATGATGGTCCGGATAAAAGAACATTTCATTAACATCCAAAAAGGCTTCATGGGCCACCCTCTTTCTCGGCACTTCAAAGAGAGACATGGCAATTCTACCAGGGGTATTACATTTTGGGGAATTCAAAAAGTGAAACAAAATTTAAGAGGGGGCAATGTAATTAAAGCCATGTCCAGGGCCGAATCTCAATGGATCTTCTCCCTAAACAGTCTTGCACCTAAAGGCCTTAACCATGGACTGGAAATATTTGCCTTTTAGGCCACGAGCTCCCCTCCCTCTTTTGTTTTTTTCTTTTATTTTATCTTTCTTGTTTTCCTTGGGGCCACGGTACACTGGGTGAAGTATAGTATCACCCGGTCCATCACCTTGGTCTCTGATTGGTTTTATTGAACATGGACTAAACTTTTATTAGGGTTGGCCTAGACATCTCCACTCTTTCCCTTTCCAATTTTACTCATTCTATGTATTTGTTTTTATCCGTTTTTTATCTGTTCTTAATTAGTACCCATCAACAAAATTATTTATTACCCATTTTTATTCTAAGTATATATTAAAGTGTTAGTGTCTACCCTTTACAATTATTTATCTCCTATTTTTAACTAAATTTATATTAAAGATGTGTTTTTATTAAATTTCACCCATTTTCTGTGACAGCACTGTCCCATTAACTGAACCATAAAGAGAAACAGAGTCCGGTAGTTCCCATACGTTTTTTCATGACATTCACTATTCCACTGAACAACTAGTTGCTCATATTGCCAGCACTCATATCCGATTTGTTTCAGCAGTGTGCTAAATGGGCGGGCCTGGGCACTTTGAGCGACAACCTTGGAGGGTTAAATACCGGGGCATCCTCTGTGATCGGCAACCCTGAGGAAGAAGGACGCCACTCCTTCGAAACGCGTCGGTTGATCCCTGCGGTACCCCGTACTCTTCCCTGAGCTCAGTGACGTCACGCGCTGAGCCCTGCGCCAGCGAGCTCCTCCCTCCACTGGTTCCCGCTCGTATCCAGGGACGCTACCGGCCGGAGCGATCCCTGGCTCTACGGAGCTCCCGCTAGGCACGCCACTCTGCGGGTCGCCTCTCCCTGCTTCACCGCCCGCCTGCCCGCACACTTGCCTGACGAACACCACTTCCCGACTGGACCTACAGCCATTATCGTACACCGGACCACTGCAACAGAACGGTGAGTGCACAATTCGCTCACAGGCTTTCCCAGGCTCACCAGGTCGCAATTCTAACCATCGGTAGCTGGTCTATAGTGGCTCCTTGTTGTGCTGGGCTTTGCAGCACCCATTTATCTGGCATTTATTCTACTGGCACATTATGCACAACCTAAGCACAGTATTAGGTGCATATCCTTAGATATAAATTGCCACTAAGTGGATCTGCGTCAGTTCTGTTTGTCGTATATCTGACAGCCATGTTCTGCCACTTACATTGTGTAGTGTAATACAGTGGGCCTGGTTTTTGCAGCAGTCTCCCACATAATAAAGGGAGATTTAAATTGCCCCTAAGTGGATCTGCGTCAGTTCTGTTTGTCGTATATCTGCCAGCCACTTTCTGCCACTTACATTGTGTAGTGTAATACAGTGGGCCTGGTTTTTGCAGCAGTCTCACACACAAAAAAGGAGATTTAAATTGCCACTAAGTGGATCTGCGTCAGCTCTGTTTGTCGTATATCTGCCAGCCACTTTCTGCCACTTACATTGTGTAGTGTAATACAGTGGGCCTGGTTTTTGCAGCAGTCTCCCACATAATAAAGGGACATTTAAATTGCCCCTAAGTGGATCTGCGTCAGTTCTGTTTGTCGTATATCTGCCAGACACGTTCTGCCACTTACATTGTGTGGTGTAATACAGTGGGCCTGGTTTTTGCAGCAGACTCCCACACAAAAAAGGGAGATTTAAATTGCCAACAAGTTTATATACATCAGCTCTGTTTATCGTATATCTGCCAGCCACTTTCTGCCACTTACATTGTGTAGTGTAATAGGGTGGACCTGGTTTTTGCAGCAGTCTCCCACATAATAAAGGGAGATTTAAATTGCCCCTAAGTGGATCTGCATCAGTTATGTTTGTCGTACATCTGCCAGCCACTTTCTGCCACTTACATTGTGTAGTGTAATACAGTGGGCCTGATATTTGCAGCAGTCAACCACACAAAAAAGGGAGATTTAAACTGCCCGTAAATGGATCTGCGTCAGTTCTGTTTGTCGTATATCTGCCAGCAACTTTCTGCCACTTACATTGTGTAGTGTAATACAGTGGGCCTGATTTTTGCAGCAGTCTCCCACACAAAAAAGGGAGATTTAAATTGCCACTAAGTGGATCTGCGTCAGTTCTGTTTGTCGTATATCTGCCAGCCACGTTCTGCCACTTACATTGTGTATTGTAATACAGTGGGCCTGATATTTGCAGCAGTCTCCCACACAAAAAAGGAGATTTACATTGCCACTAATTGGATCTGCGTCAGTTCTGTTTGTTGTATATCTGCCAGCCACGCTCTGCCACTTACATTGTGTAGTGTAATACAGCGGGCCTAATTTTTGCAGCAGTCTCCCACACAAGAGAGGGAGATTTAAATTGCCACTAAGTGGATCTGCATCATTTCTGTTTGTCGCATATCTACCAGCCACGTTCTGCCACTTACATTGTGTAGTGTAATACAGTGGGCCTGGTTTTTGAAGCAGTCTCCCACATAATAAAGGGAGATTTAAATTGCCCCTAAGTGGATCTGCGTCAGTTCTGTTTGTCGTATATCTGCCAGACACTTTCTGCCACTTACATTGTGTAGTGTAATACAGTGGGCCTGGTTTTTGCAGCAGTCTCCCACATAATAAAGGGACATTTAAATTGCCCCTAAGTGGATCTGCGTCAGTTCTGTTTGTTGTATATCTGCCAGACACGTTCTGCCACTTACATTGTGTAGTGTAATACAGTGGGCCTGGTTTTTGCAGCAGTCTCCCACACAAAAAAGGGAGATTTAAATTACCACTAAGTGGATCTGCGTCAGCTCTGTTTGTCGTATATCTGCCAGCCACGTTCTGCCACATACATTGTGTTGTGTAATACAGTGGGCCTGATTTTTGCAGCAGACTCCCACACAAAAAAGGGAGATTTAAATTGCCAACAAGTTTATATACGTCAGTTCTGTTTGTCGCATATTTGCCAGCCACGTTCGGCCACTTACATTGTGTAGTGCAATACAGTGGGCCTGATTTTTGCAGCAGTCTCCCACACAAAAAAGGGAGATTTAAATTGCCCCTAAGTGGATCTGCGTCAGTTCTGTTTGTCCTATATCTGCCAGCAACTTTCTGCCACTTACATTGTGTAGTGTAATACAGTGAGCCTGTTTTTTGCAGCAGTCTCCCACACAAAAAAGGAGATTTAAATTGCCACTAAGTGGATCTGCGTCAGTTCTGTTTGTCGTATATCTGCCAGCCACGTTCTGCCACTTACATTGTGTAGTGTAATACAGTGGGCCTGATTTTTGCAGCAGTCTCCCACACAAAAAAGGGAGATTTAAATTGCCACTAAGTGGATCTGCATCAGTTCTCTTTGTCGTATATCTGCCAGCCACGTTCTGCCACTTACATTGTGTAGTGTAATACAGTGGGCCTGATTTTTGCAGCAGTCTCCCCCTCAAAAAAGGGAGATTTAAATTGCCAACAAGTTTATATACACCTTCTACCTTGTTTTACAGTACTATATAACGGTTGTTAGTTTGGTTACATGTTCCCAAAAATGAGGAAGTCTGGTGGAAGAGGCCGTCGTTGCTAGCTGGTAATGATGGTGGTGGTGGTGGTGGAGCATCTGGTGGTAATGGGAAAAGCAAATAGCACCTAAAGGCTCGAGTTGTTCAGACAGCGTCATCGTCTGGCTACACAAGGCCTCGAAGGCTCCCTTATTTTGGAGTAGGAAAACCGCTTTTAAAGCCGGAGCAGCAGGAACAAGTTTTGGCTTTCATTGCTGACTCAGCCTCTAGCTCTTTCGCCTCCTCTTCAGAAAGTTAGAAATATAAAAGCAGCGAGTCGTCAGTGGATGCTCCCGGTCAGGAACAAGTCGCTTCCTTGTGTCCTTCACCCAAAGCAAAAGTGAAGGATGCGGCAGGCGCACTGCAGTTTACTCCATGGAGCTCTTTACACATACCGTGCCAGGGTTAGAAAGGGAAATAGTTAACAGCCCATTACAAGATGAATCCGACATGGATGACAGATGCACAGCCACAGCTAGATTATTATGCTGTTCCATTGACTCAGATCACTACATTGCCCTCACAGTGTACTGAGACAGAATCTGACCCTGATGAGACTATGGTGCCCCTTCCCGAACGCTATAGCACCTTACACGGTGACACAGAGGAAGGCGCACAAAACATTGAAGAGGAGGTGATAGATGACCCAATTGTTGACCCAGATTGGCAACCATTGGGGGAACAGGGTGTCGCTGGCAGTAGCTTTGAAGCGGAGGAGGATGAGCCGCAGCAGGCATCAACATCGCAACAGCTTTCATCTGGCAGGCCCGTATCAGGCCAAAAACGTGTGTCTAAAACAAAAACAGTTTTAGGACAGCGTGGCCATCCGGTGAAAGTAGCACAGTGTGCAATGCCTGAAAAGGTATTCGATAGTAGGAAGAGTGCAGTGTGGCAATTTTTTAACCAAGATCCAAATGATCAGTGCAAAGTTATCTGTAAGAAATGCTCAAAGACCTTTAGCAGAGGGAAGAATCCCCTAAATTTAAATACAACGTGCATGCGTAGACATTTAACCAGCATGCACTTGCAAGCCTGGACTAACTACCAAACGTCCCGTAACATTGGTGCACATGCTCAGAATGAAAGTACTCAGCAACGCTACATTGCTTCCCTCACTGTAAGCCCACCGTTTAGGACACCAACTGCAGTAAATGTGGAGGTATCGTCGCAAGGCCAAGGCAGTCAGGGAATCACCAGGTTCTTGGTAGGAAATAGAACAAATAGAGGAGAAAATCCAGCTTCCAAAAATATCAAAATTTATTAAAGATAAAATCCAAAGTCCAAAAACATGGTTCACAGGAGAAGAAATAGCAGCAAGCTACATGTTTCGAACAATAAGTTCTTTTTCAAAGCTGCTCACCAGGCACCAGAGTGAGGTTTAAATAGCAGCTGTGAAAATCACAGAAAATCACTCCACCACCTGATGCAGCAGTGATTATATACAATAAAAACGCAAAAATATCACAAAAAACATCACAAAAAAACAAAGAAATATATAATATACATATGTGAAATATATAGTACAACTAGACAATGTGAATCTCTCAGTAATGAAACATGATTTCCTTGCGAGCATTTAAGCCCATGGGATGGCAAGTGTTAAGGTAAAACATCCAATAAGCTTCACGCGTCATAAGACGTCTCTTCAAGTCTCCTCCTCTGGCTGTCACTCCAAGCCTCTCAATGCCGACAACCCGAAGGAATGCAGTATTTCTTTGATGACTGGTGATAAAATGCTTAGACGCATGAGACACAGAACGATTATTGTTTTTGGACTTTGGATTTTATCTTTAATAAATTTTGATATTTTTGGAAGCTGGATTTTCTCCTCTATTTGTTCTATTGCCTCACGTGAAGACTGCACGTCATCCGGGCTTCCCCACAACAAATGCCTAGTAGGTGAGCTGGTTTTGTCTCATTTTTTTTTTTTCTTCTGTCTTGGTAGGAAACACTGTATGTAGGCCAACATCAAGAATACCATCACCAACCCTCTCTCAATCTGCCATGTCCACACCACCCCCGCTAGTTCCACCATATGCAGCTCTCCAGTCCAGCTCACCCTAAAAGAGACTCTCGTTAGGAAAAGGAAGTACTCATCCTCTCATCCGCATACACAGGGTTTGAACGCCCACATTGCTAGACTAATCTCGTTAGAGATGATGCCCTACCCGTTGGTTGAAAGCCATGCTTTCAAAGCCCTGATGGCCTACGCAGTACCACGCTATGACCTACCCAGTCGACACTTCTTTGCGAGAAAAGCCATCCCAGCCCTCCACCAGCATGTCAAAGACCGCATTGTCCATGCACGGAGGCAATCAGTCAGTGGAAAGGTGCACCTCACAACATATGCATGGACCAGTAGGCATGGCCAGGGATGTTACGTGTCCATCACGGCGCACTGGGTTAATGTGGTGGATGCACGGTCCACAGGGGACAGCCATAGTGGGACAGTTCTGCCTAGCCCATGGTCTAGGAAACAGTTGGCAGTAGGCGTTCGACACCCCTCCTCCTCCTCCAGAAGTGAAAGCTCGTCCACAGAGCACAGTCGCCCAACCACTCCATCCACAGCTGCCAGTGTTGCACACGAGGTGTCACACTATTGAACAGCTAGTGGTAAGCATCAGCAGGCTGTGTTGGAAATGAAGTGTTTGGGCGACAACAGACACACCGCGGAAGTACTGGCAGAGTACTTGCAGCAAGAAACTCAGTCATGGCTGGGCAGTGTACATCTTGAGGCAGGCAAGGTAGTCAGTGATAACGGAAGGAATTTTATGGCTGCCATAGCCCTTTCAGAACTGAAACACATACCTTGCCTGGCTCACACCTTGAACCTGGTGGTGCAGTGCTTCCTGAAAAGTTATCCGGGGTTACCAGCCCTGCTCCTGAAGGTGCGAAGACTTTGCTCGCACATCCGCCGGTCGCCCGTTCACTCCAGCCGTATGCAGAAACATCAGCGATCGCTGAAGCTTCCCCAGTACCACCTAATAATCGACGTTGCAACAAGGTGGAACTCCACACTGCACATGCTTCAGGCTGTGCGAACAGAGGCGTGCTGTAATGTATTTGTGGGTGGATACACATACACGGGCAGGCAGTTGGATGGCAGACATGGAGTTGTCAGGTGTGCAGTGGTCGAAGCTACAAGACCTCTGTCAAGTCCTTCAGTGTTTTGAGGAATGCACACGGCTGGTAAGTGCAGACGACGGCATCATTAGCATGAGCATCCCACTAATGTGTCTCCTGATGCAAAGTTTGACGCACATTAAGGAGCAGGCGTCTGCAGCCGAGGATGAGGGAAGCCTTGATGATAGTCAGCCATTGTCTGCTCAGGGAACTCTCCTGGATGAGGTGGCGGATGAAGAGGAGGAGGATGATGGGAATGAATATTTATGGGAGGAGGATGCTTCTCAGGGGGCAATAGAAACTGGTGGAGTTGCAAGGTCAGGTACAGGGTTTTTGCGGGAGACAAGTGATGTTGATTTGCAAGAAAGTGCTCCTCAACCCAGCACAAGCAGTGAACTGACACCTGGAACATTGACCCACATGGATAATTATGCCTTGCGTATCCTAAAAAGGGATCCCTGCATTATAAAAATGATGACCGATGACGATTACTGGTTGGCCTGCCTCCTGGATCCACGCTAGGGAAATTACAAAATATCATGCCACATGAGAACCTTGAGCAAATATTGGCTGCAAAACAAGCAACTCTTGTAGACCGTTTGGTTCAGGCATTCCCAGCATACAGCGGCAGTGATGGTTCTCACACGAGCTGCAGGGGGCCACATGGCAGAGGTGTTAGAGGTGCACAAATCAGAAGTGGTGTTGGACAGAGGGGTTTTATGACCAGGTTGTGGAGTGATTACGCAATGACCGCAGACACGACAGGTACTGCTGCATCAATTCAAAGTGACAGGAGACAACATTTGTCCAGTATGGTTACAAACTATTTTTCCTCCCTTATCGATGTTCTCCCTCACACGTCATTCCCCTTTGATTACTGGGCATCTAAAATAGACACCTGGCCTGAATTGGCAGAATATGCATTACAGGAGCTCGCTTGCCCAGCTGCTAGTGTGCTATCAGAAAGAGTCTTCATTGCTGCTTGTTCAATACTGACCGAAAAAAGGACTCGTCTGGCTACCCAAAATGTTGATGATCTAACCTTCATTAAAATGAACTAATCATGGATTTCTAATTATTTTGCCCCACCTTCCCCTGCTGACACGTAGCTTGCCTGAAAAATGTCTTACTTTTGGCTTCCTCTTACTGACTGCTCCAATTCCTCCATTTGCAGCTGCTGAATGTTAGGGGTCGAGATCCCACCTCTGCACAGGGGCAATCTCGAGCCATCTCCGCTGTGGTCTCCCATCCTTCTCCAGCCACGGTGGAGCCTGCTCAGCAGAGACATCGGTCCCAGCGTCTTGCTCAGTCTGTCTCTGTCCAAAGGGTTCCTGCTGCTTTTCCAGCTTCTGCCATTAAAGCCAGTACTGGGCAGCGGCGAGCAGACGCTTCTGGGACTAAGTCCTGCTTTTCTCGTTCTGAGCATGCCTAGAGTAAGATCTCTCAGTGGAGATCGAGGGTCACATGTTCAGATACTGCAGCCAAATCTATTGGTCCTTCTAGGAAGGTCCTGTAGGTGCGCAGGCTCTGTAGCAGCCTCTCATTGGTCCTTCTAGGAAGGTCCTGTACATGCTGCAGCTATTTAAGGCTCGCTTGGCTGCACGGCCATACGCTGGTATTAAATCAGTTTTGTGCACACGCCAGTATGGTCACATTTATGTGTGTGTTCAGGGACTCGGCTGAAATAAGCCCCTAGAATGCCGGCACCTCCGGCGAGGAGATTGTGTGTGTGGATCTAGGGCCCCGGCTGAAATAAGCCCCTAGAATACCGGCTTCTCCGGTGACGAGATTGCATGTGTGTGTGACCACAGACTGCCTTCAGCTCGGCAGTTAGCTGTGAACTCCTGTGGGGTTAACAGGGCACAGCGTATTGTTTCCGTGTGACTCTGTGAAGTAACAGAGGTCGCTTAAACCACCATATACTGCCGTCATTTGCTAGCAGCAGGTTCCTCCTGCACAGTGGACCCAGTGGACCCTGGGCTGCGAATGCACCAATAATAACATCTATATTTACTCGGTACGTTCCGCTAGCCTTAACATAATACTAGCGCCAGGGTCTGGCTAGCAATGGCGGACAAACAGCAATCTTTGCGGTACATCCAGCAGCTGGAGGGTAGGTTGGCAGCTCTCGAGCGCACAACCTCAGCTGTGGATGTTACCGCAGTAGCTGTTCAGGCTGCTAGCGTGGCTGCAGCAACTTTGTCCACTGCCACTCCTGTTCTGACCCTATCTCACCTCCCGCTGCCAGAAAAATTCTCTGGTGATGGCAAATCTTGTAGGGGTTTCATGAGTCAGTGCTCAATACACCTCGAGCTTCTGGCTGCACGTTTCCCTACAGAGCGGGCAAAGGTGGGATTCATTATGTCCCTCCTGTCGGACAGGGCGTTGGAGTGGGCTACGCCGCTGTGGGAGCGTGGTGATCATGTGGTGCAGAGTGCTCCGCTGTTTCTGAGCACTCTGAAACAGGTCTTTTTAGGACCTCGAGTCACCCATGATACGGCGCTCCAACTGTTGGCATTGACTCAGGGCTCGTCCTTGGTCAGCCATTTTGCTGTCCACTTCCGCACCTTAGCATCTGAGCTGGAGTGGTCGGATAAAGCCCTCATCCCTATATTTTGGAGGGGGCTGGCTGACCATGTTAAGGACGCTCTTGCCACTAGGGAGATTCCCGCCACAGTGGAGGAGTTAACCCCTTCACCCCCAAGGGTGGTTTGCACGTTAATGACCGGGCCAATTTTTACAATTCTGACCACTGTCCCTTTATGAGGTTATAACTCTGGAACGCTTCAACGGATCTTGGCGATTCTGACATTGTTTTCTCGTGACATATTGTACTTCATGATAGTGGTAAAATTTCTTCGATATAACTTGCGTTTATTTGTGAAAAAAACGAATATTTGGCGAAAATTTTGAAAATTTTGCAATTTTCCAACTTTGAATTTTTATGCCCTTAAATCACAGACATATGTCACGCAAAATACTTAATAAGTAACATTTCCCACATGTCTACTTTACATCAGCACAATTTTGGAACCAAAATTTTTTTTTGTGACGGAGTTATAAGGGTTAAAAGTTGACCAGCAATTTCTCATTTTTACAACACCATTTTTTTTTAGGGACCACATCTCATTTGAAGTCATTTTGAGGGGTCTATATGATAGAAAATACCCAAGTGTGACACCATTCTAAAAACTGCACCCCTCAAGGTGCTCAAAACCACATTCAAGAAGTTTATTAACCCTTCAGGTGTTTCACAGGAATTTTTGGAATGTTTAAATAAAAATAAACATTTAACTTTTTTTCACACAAAATTTGTTTCAGCTCCAATTTGTTTTATTTTACCAAGGGTAACAGGAGAAAATAGACCCCAAAATTTGTTGTACAATTCATCCTGAGTACGCTGATACCCCATATGTGGGTGTAAACCATTGTTTGGGCGCAGGGCAGAGCTCGGAAGGAAAGGAGTGCCATTTGACTTTTCAATGCAAAATTGACTGGAATTGAGATGGGACGCCATGTTGCATTTGGAGAGCCCCTGATGTGCCTAAACATTGAAACCCCCCACAAGTGACACCATTTTGGAAAGTAGACCCCCTAAGGATCTTATCTAGATGTGTGGTGAGCACTTTGACCCAACAAGTGCTTCACAGAAGTTTATAATGCAGAGCCGTAAAAATAAAAAATCATATTTTTTCACAAAAATGATCTTTTCGCCCCCAATTTTTTATTTTCCCAAGGGTAAGAGAAGAAATTGGACCCCAAAAATTGTTGTGCAATTTGTCCTGAGTACGCTGATACCCCATATGTGGGTGTAAACCATTGTTTGGGCGCAGGGCAGAGCTCGGAAGGGAAGGAGCGCCATTTGACTTTTCAATGCAAAATTGACTGGAATTGAGATGGGACGCCATGTTGCGTTTGGAGAGCCCCTGATGTGCCTAAACATTGAAACCCCCCACAAGTGACACCATTTTGGAAAGTAGACCCCCTAAGGATCTTATCTAGATGTGTGGTGAGCACTTTGACCCAACAAGTGCTTCACAGAAGTTTATAATGCAGAGCCGTAAAAATAAAAAATCATATTTTTTCACAAAAATGATCTTTTCGCCCCCAATTTTTTATTTTCCCAAGGGTAAGAGAAGAAATTGGACCCCAAAAATTGTTGTGCAATTTGTCCTGAGTACGCTGATACCCCATATGTGGGTGTAAACCATTGTTTGGGCGCAGGGCAGAGCTCGGAAGGGAAGGAGCGCCATTTGACTTTTCAATGCAAAATTGACTGGAATTGAGATGGGACGCCATGTTGCGTTTGGAGAGCCCCTGATGTGCCTAAACATTGAAACCCCCCACAAGTGACACCATTTTGGAAAGTAGACCCCTTAAGGAACTTATCTAGATGTGTGTTGAGCACTTTGACCCAACAAGTGCTTCACAGAAGTTTATAATGCAGAGCCGTAAAAATAAAAATCATATTTTTTCACAAAAATAATCTTTTCGCCCCCATTTTTTTATTTCCCCACGGGTAAGAGAAGAAATTAGACCACAAAAGTTGTTGTGCAATTTGTCCTGAGTACGACGATACCCCATATGTGGGGGTAAACCACTGTTTGGGCGCATAGCAGAGCTCGGAAGGGAAGGAGCGCTATTTTACTTTTCAATGCAAAATTGACTGGAATTAAGATGGGATGCCATGTTGCGTTTGGAGAGCCCCTGATGTACCTAAACATTAAAAAACCCCACAAGTGACACCATTTTGGAAAGTAGACCCCCTAAGGAACTTATCTAGATGTGTTTTGATAGCTTTGAACCCCCAAGTGTTTCACTACAGTTTAGAACGCAGAGCCATGAAAATAAAAATTATTTTTTTTTTTTCACAAAAATGATTTTTAGCCCCCAGTTTTGTATTTTCACAAGGGTATCAGGATAAATTGGACCCCAAACTTTGTTGTCCAATTTGTCCTGAGTATGCTGATACCCCATATGTGGGGGGGAACCACTGTTTGGGTGCATGACAGAGCTCGGAAGGGAAGGAGTGTCATTTGGAATGCAGACTAAAATGGATTGGTCTGCAGGCGTCACGTTGAATTTGCAGAGCCCCTGATGTACCCAAACAGTACAAACCCCCCACAAGTGACCCCATATTGGAAACTAGACCCCCCAAGGAACTTATCTAGATGTGTTGTGAGAACTTTGAACCCCCAAGTGTTTCACTACAGTTTATAACGCAGAGCCGTGAAAATAAAAATTCTTTTTTTTTTTTCACAAAAATGATTTTTTAGCCCCCAGTTTTGTATTTTCACAAGGGTATCAGGATAAATTGGACCCCAAAAGTTGTTGATCAATTTGTCCTGAGTACGCTGATACTCCATATGTGGGGGAGAACCACTGTTTGGGCGCATGACAGAGCTCGGAAGGGAAGGAGCGCCATTTGGAATGCAGACTTAAATGGATTGGTCTGCAGGCGTCACGTTGCATTTGCAGAGCCCCTGATGTACCCAAACAGTACAAACCCCCCACAAGTGACCCCATATCGGAAACTAGACCCCCCAAGGAACTTATCTAGATGTGTTGTGAGAACTTTGAACCTCCAAGTGTTTCACTACAGTTTATAACGAAGAGCCGTGAAAATAAAAATTCTTTTTTTTTTTCACAAAAATGATTTTTTAGCCCCCAGTTTTGTATTTTCACAAGGGTATCAGGATAAATTGGGCTCCAAAAGTTGTTGTCCAATTTGTCCTGAGTACGTTGATACCCCATATGTGGGGGGGAACCACTGTTTGGGTGCATGACAGAGCTCGGAAGGGAAGGAGCGTCATTTGGAATGCAGACTTAAATGGATTGGTCTGCAGGCGTCACGTTGCATTTGCAGAGCCCCTGATGTACCCAAACAGTACAAACCCCCCCCAAGTGACCCCATATTGGAAACTAGACCCCCAAAGTAACTTATCTAGATGTGTTGTGAGAACTTTGAACCCCCAAGTGTTTCACTACAGTTTACAACGCAGAGCCGTGAAAATAAAAAATCTTTTTTTTCCCACAAAACTTATTTTTTGGCCCCCAGTTTTGTATTTTCCCAAGGGTAGCAGGAGAAATTGGACCCCAAAAGATGATGTCCAATTTGTCCTGAGTACGCTGATACCCAATATGTTGGGGTAAACCCCTGTTTGGGCACACGGGAGAGCTCTGAAGGGAAGGAGCACTGTTTTCCTTTTTCAACGCAGAATTGGCTGGAATTCAGATCGGATGCCATGTCCCGTTTGGAGAGCCCCTGATGTGCCTAAACAGTGGAAACCCCCCAATTATAACTGAAACCCTAATCCAAACACATCCCTAACCCTAATCCCAACGGTAACCCTAACCACTCCTCTAACCCAGACACACCCAACCCTATTCCCAACCGTAAATGTAATCCAAACCCTAACCCTATCTTTAGCCCCAACTCTAACTGTAGCTCCAACCCTAACCCTAGCCCTAACCCTAGCAATAACCCTAGTCCTATCACTAGCCCTAACACTAGCCGTAACACTAGCCCTAACCCTAGCCCTAACCCTAGCCCTAACCCTATCCCCAACCCTAGCCCTAACCCTAGCCCTAACCCTATCCCCAACCCTAACCCTAGCCCTAACCCTAGCCCCAACCCTAGCCCTAACCCTAGTCCTAACCCTTGCCCTAACCCTAGCCCTAACTCTAGTCCTAACTCTAGCCCTAACCCTAGCCCCAACCCTAGCCCTAACCCTTGCCCTAACCCTAGTCCTAACTCTAGCCCTAACCCTAGCCCCAACCCTAGCCCTAACCCTAGCCCTAACCCTAACCCTAGCCCTAACCCTAGCCCTAACTCTAGTCCTAACTCTAGCCCTAACCCTAATGGGAAAATGGAAATAAATACATTTTTTAAATTTTTTTATTTTTCCCTAACTAAGCGGGTGATGAAGGGGGGTTTGATTTACTTTTATAGCGGGTTATTTAGTGGATTTTTATGATTGGCAGCCGTCACACACTGAAAGACGCTTTTCATTGCAAAAAATATTTTTTGCGTTACCACATTTTGAGAGCTGTAATTTTTCCATATTTGAGTCCACAGAGTCATGTGAGATCTTGTTTTTTGCGGGACGAGTTGACGTTTTTATTGGTAACATTTTCGGACACGTGACATTTTTTGATCGCTTTTTATTCCGATTTTTGTGAGGCAGAGTGATCAAAAACCAGCTATTCATGAATTTCTTTTGGGGGAGGCGTTTATACCGTTCCGTGTTTGGTAAAATTGATAAAGCAGTTTTATTCGTCGGGTCAGTACGATTACAGCGATATCTCATTTATATCATTTTTTTATGTTTTGGCGCTTTTATACGATAAAAACTATTTTATAGAAAAAATAATTATTTTGGTATCGCTTTATTCTCAGGACTATAACTTTTTTATTTTTTTGCTGATGATGCTATATGGCGGCTCGTTTTTTGCGGGACAAGATGACGTTTTCAGCGGTACCATGGTTATTTATATCCGTCTTTTTGATCGCGTGTTATTCCACTTTTTGTTCGGCGGTATGGTAATAAAGCGTTGTTTTTTGCCTCGTTTTTTTTTTTTTTTTCTTACGGTGTTTACTGAAGGGGTTAACTAGTGGGCCAGTTTTATAGGTCGGGTCGTTACGGACGCGGCGATACTAAATATGTGTACTTTTATTGTTTTTTTTATTTTATTTAGCTAAAGAAATGTATTTATGGGAATAATTTTTTTTTTTTTTTTCTTTATTTAGGATATTTTTTTTATTTTTTTTTTATACACATGTGGGGAATTTTTTTTTTTACTTTTTTACTTTGTCCCAGGGGGGGACATCACAGATCATTGATCTGGCAGTGTGCACAGCACTCTGCCAGATCTGCGATCTGCTGTGCAGGGCTGCAGGCTTACCAAGCGTCTGCTCTGAGCAGACACTCGGTAAGCCACCTCCCTCCCTGCAGGACCCGGATGCCGCGGCCATCTTGGATCCGGGACCTGCGGCGAGGAGGGAGGTAGGAGACCCTCAGAGCAACGCGATCACATCGCGTTGCTCCGGGGGTCTCAGGGAAGCCCGCAGGGAGCCCCCTCCCTGCGCGATGCTTCCCTATACCGCCGGTACACCGCGATCATGTTTGATCGCGGTGTGCCGGGGGTTAATGTGCCGGGGGCGGTCCGTGACCGCTCCTGGCACATAGTGCCGGATGTCAGCTGCGATAGTCAGCTGACACCCGGCCGCGATCGGCCGCGCTCCCCCCGTGAGCGCGGCCGATCGGCTATGACGTACTATCCCGTCGAGGGTCAGATAGGCCCAGGTCACCTCGACGGGATAGTACGTCCAAGGTCACAGAGGGGTTAATAGCTGTATCTACTCGTATTGACCTCCGTTTTCATGAGCGGAGGTTAGAGCGAGCCCAGTGTAGGCAGAGGTTTCGGCTGGCTCCCACCTTTGCCAAACCTTTGGAATCTCCGGTTCAGGCAATCGAGTCACATGAGGCAATGGAGTTGCCACGAGCGGGACCTAAGTCAAGGACCGCTCGTGCACTTAGGGTCTGTCATGTTTGCTGGCAGTCAGGACATTTTGCCACCAGATGTCCTCAGCGGTCGGGGAAACGTCAGCGTCTAGTGGTAGTGGGTGGAGGTTCACTAGACACGGCGACCTTTGCTTCCAAATTGTCCTTTAAGGGCACAATTACCATTGGCCCATCCACTCATTTGGTAGAGCTTTGGGTGGACTCCGGGGCGGTGGTCAATTTTATGTCTTCTGCCTTCACCCAACGATATGCAATACCTCTGGTGATGCTCGCCCAACCAGTGACCGTACGAGTGGTGAATGGGTCGACACTGCCCTCACAGATTACACACCAGACCATCCCATTTACTCTATCCATGTCGCCATCTCATCAGGAGATAATTTCTCTGCTCATCATTCCTGAGGGAATTGATGAGGTCCTGTTAGGGATACCTTGGCTACGGTACCACTCTCCTCATATTGAGTGGTCCACAGGCAGGATTTTGGGATGGAGTAAATCTTGTGGGGGTAGATGTCAGAGGGAATGCGTTCAGTGTGCTACAACTGAGGTACCTGCAGATCTCTCCTCTCTCCCCAAGCAATATTGGCCCTATGCGGACGTGTTCTCCAAAAGGGCTGTGGAGACTCTTCCACCTCACCGCCTCTATGACTGTCCTATTGACCTCTTGCCTGGTGCTGAGCCTCCCCGGGGTTGAGTCTACCCATTGTCTCTCCCAGAGACAGAGGCTATGTCTCAGTACATCCAGGAGAATTTGGCAAGGGGATTCATTAGGAAGTCTGTGTCACCTGCAGGGGCTGGGTTCTTCTTTGTGCAGAAGAAGAATGGAGAATTACGTCCATGCATTGATTACAGGGGTCTTAACGCCATCACCGTTAAGAACAAGTACCCTCTGCCCCTGATATCTGAGCTTTTTGACAGGTTTTGGGGAGCAAGAGTGTTTACTAAACTAGATCTGAGGGGTGCTTACAACCTGATTCGCATCCATGAGGGGGACGAATGGAAGATGGCTTTTAACACCAGGGATGGGCACTATGAGTATCTGGTGATGCCCTTTGGGCTCTGTATTGCCCCAGCCGTTTTCCAAGACTTTGTAAACGATATCTTCCGGGATATGCTCTCCACCTCGGTGGTAGTCTACCTGGATGATATTCTCATCTATTCTCCAGATATAGACTCCCACCGGAGAGATATGTGCAAAGTCTTCAACCTCCTACGGGCAAATTCCCTCTATGCCAAGTTGGAGAAGTGTGTGTTTGAGCAGGAGTCTTTGCCTTTCCTGGGCTATATCATCTCGGCCCAAGGATTGGCTATGGATCCTGCCAAGCTACAGGCTGTGATGGACAGGCAGGAACCCCATTCTCTCAAAGCGGTGCAGCGCTTTATGGGGTTCATTAACTACTATCGCCAGTTCATTCCCCACTTCTCAACTTTGGTAGCTCCTTTAGTTGCCCTCACCAAAAAGGGAGCAAATCCAAAATTGTGGTCAGAAGAGGTCTCCAAGGCCTTCCTCTCTATTAAGTCCCACTTTGCTAGCGCTCCCATTCTACATCGCCCCGATGTAGATAAACCTTTCATAATGGAGGTGGATGCCTCATCTGTCGGTGCTGGAGCAGTCCTATTCCACAAGGATGCTCAAGGTCGGAAGCATCCCTGCTTCTTTTTCTCTAAGACCTTCACACCGGCAGAGAGGAATTATTCCATCGGGGACAGGGAGTTGCTAGCTATGAAGTTGGCCTTCTCGGAGTGGAGACATCTCTTGGAGGGGGCTCGTTTTCCCTTCCAAGTTTTCACTGACCACAAGAATTTGGTCTATATTCAGACTGCCCAGCAGATAAATTCTCGCCAGGCCAGATGGTCCCTGTTCTTCTCCCAGTTCCATTTCACCCTCCATTTTCTCTCCGGGAAGAAGAACATTCGTGCCGATGCTCTCTCCCGCTCGGTAGTGTCATCAGCGGAGGAGGAGGAACCTCGGCTTATTGTCCCTTGTGAGAGTCTGAGGACCGTGGCTCTGGTTTCACTTGAGTCTGTGCCAGCACTTGAGTCTGTGGTAGGACTTTCGTGCCAGCAAATTTGAGACCGGAGGTTCTCTCTTGTGCTCATTCGTCCAGAGTGGGTGGGCACTTTGGGACTAAAAGGACATCTGAGCTGCTGGCGAGAACGTACTGGTGGCCACATATGGTCCGTGACGTTGGCGACTATATCCGGGCGTGTGTCTCCTGCGCCAAAAATAAGTCTTCTCGACAATGGCCAGCTGGGTTATTATATCCCCTGCCGGTGGCAGACAGGCCCTGGGAGATGGTCGGGATGGACTTTGTGGTGGGTTTGCCCAAGTCTCATGGCTGTACCATAATTTGGGTTATCACCGATCATTTTTCTAAGATGGTGCACTTGGTGGCGCTTCCCCGGCTACTTTCTGCACGGGCCTTGGCAGCATTGTTTATAAAACACATCTTCTGTCTACACGGTATGCCGGACAAAATTGTCAGTGACCAGGGTCCCCAGTTTGCATCTCGGTTCTGGAGAGAGCTTTGTCATCTTCTCAGCATTGAGTTGAATCTCTCTTCTGCGTATCATCCCGAGACGAATGGGTTGGTAGAGAGGGCCAACCAGACCTTGGTCACATATCTGCGACATTTTGTCTCAGCCAGGCAGGATGACTGGGCATCTTTGCTATCGTGGGCAGAGTTTGCACTGAACAACGCTGTAGCTGACTCCACTGGACAGACTCCATTCCTCCTTAACTATGGTCAGCATCCTCGGGTACCTGTGCCCATGCCCGTGTCTTCCGCCAACTCCAGGGTGGCAGACTGGGCTGTGGAGGCACGGGACATTTGGGTCCGCTGCTATGACCTGGTGGTTAAGAGGCCACACTGATATGACCTGGTGGCTAAAACGCAACATGGGACGAGCTCTGAGGAGGTGGTATCTCTACTGACCGCAGTCCCTAATCCTAACAACAACACTAGTAATAGCCGTGGGATGTTCCTGACTCTCCCTAGACACCTCTTCACAGCCTAAGAATTAACTACCCCTAAAGAAGGAAATAGAAAGCTATCTTGCCTCAGAGAAAACCCCAAAAGGAAAGATAGCCCCCCACAAATATTGACTGTGAGTGGAGAGGGAAATGACATACACAGAAATGAAATCAGTTTTCAGCAAAGGAGGCCAATACTAAACTTGATAGACAGAGAGAAAAGGATACTGTGCGGTCAGTATTAAAAACTATAAAAATCCTCGCAGAGTTTACAAAAATGAACTCCACACCGACTCACGGTGTGGAGGGGCAAATCTGCTTCCCAGAGCTTCCAGCTAGCCTGAATATGACATAGTGACAAGCTGGACAAAAAGAGACATATTTGCAAAGCAATAGTGTCCAAAGAAAATGGACAAACAAGAACTAGCAGAAACTTATCTTTTGCTGACAAGGACAGGCCATATGAGAAATCCAAGGAGAGAACCAAATCCAACCTAAGACATTGACAGCTGGCATGAACTAAAGCCCAGAGCAGGTTTAAATAACAAACCCAGGCAAGGCGATCAGTGATGGCAGCTGCTACAGCTACCTAACGGAGCAGCAGTTCCACTCGAAACCACCAGAGGGAGCCCAAGGGCAGAACTCACAAAAATACCATTAGCAACCACAGGAGGGAGCTCCAGAACGGAATTAACAACAGACCGCACTCAGGATTCCATTCGGGCCTCCAAGGAGAGAATGAGGTTCTCCGCCGATACACATTGGCGACCCGCTCCGACCTTTGCTCCTGGCGATTTAGTGTGGGTCTCCGCCCGTAACATCAGTCTGCGAGTTGAGTCCACTAAGTTTGCACCTCGCTACTTGGGTCCTTTCAAGGTCCTCGAACAGGTTAACCCTGTGGTCTACCATTTAGCCCTTCCGCCACGCCTGGGTATCACCGACACCTTTCATGTGTCCCTCTTGAAGCCCGTATTCTTGTCCCGGTTTTCTGAGTCATCTGCCGGGACATCGGGTTCATCTTCGGATGATTACGAGGTGAAAGCTATCTTGGGGTGCAAGGTGGTACGTGGCAAAAAATTTTATTTGGTGGATTGGAGGGGTTATGGCCCAGAGGACAGGTCCTGGGAGCCTGCTGAACATATTCGAGCTCCGCAGCTCATTGCTGCCTTCGAACGTAGCGAGGTCCAAGCAGGGGGGACCTAGGAGGGGGGGTAATGTTAGGGGTCGAGATCCCCCCTCTGCACTCTGGTGGTTACCCCTGGTGGTCTGCAGAATGGGTAAGATTTAGGGAACGATATGTGGCATTTTATGCACTTTATCGGACTTGTCCTGACTTCTGGGATGCACGATACGCAGTTTAATATTGACATATTTTTTGCTGTATATCCCTTATCTGCTCAGTGATATGCACTATTGGCTTTATACCTGATACGCGGACTTTTTTAGGGGTGGCCCTTCCTTTTTTCAGTGTTGTTTCCCCAGTTTTCCTCACTGTTACAATGTGTTATTGATTTTGTGATGCTATGTCTATATATATGATGACTATTGTATAATAAAATTTGTATTGATTTTTTTACTAAAATCTTGGACGTGTACTCCTATTTTTTCTCTCAGTATTTATCTATGGCATTTGGAGTGTCCTCAGTATTCATGGGTATGCGATCTCTGGTGTTTATTGCCTGAACACATGGCTATATGCATGTGTCTGAGATTGCTTGTGTCTTGGTCCATGCTGGGCTGTATTTATTATATCAAATATTAAACTGCATTTGGCCTACTTGTTTGTTTGGGCCTAGTAATGGTGTCTGCCGCTCCTTGCTTTTCTCCTCCACTGAACAAAGCTGAGCTTCAATTTTCAGCCTATATCACATATTAAACTGCATTTGGCCTACTTGTTTGGTTGGGCCTACTAACGGTGTCTGCCGCTCCTTGCTTTTCTCCTCCACTGAACAAAGCTGAGCTTCAATTTTCAGCCTATATCACATATTAAACTGCATTTGGCCTACTTGTTTGGTTGGGCCTACTAACGGTGTCTGCCGCTCCTTGCTTTTCTCCTCCACTGAACAAAGCTGAGCTTCAATTTTCAGCCTATATCACATATTAAACTGCATTTGGCCTACTTGTTTGGTTGGACCTACTAACGGTGTCTGCCGCTGCTTGTTCTTCTCCTCCACTGAACAAAGCTGAGCTTCAATTTTCAGCCTATATCAAATATTAAACTGCATTTGGCCTACTTGTTTGGTTGGGCCTACTAACGGTGTCTGCCACTGCTTGTTGTTCTCCTCCACTGAACAAAGCTGAGCTTCAATTTTCAGCCTATATCACTGCATTTGGCCTACTTGTTTGGTTGGGCCTACTAACGGTGTCTGCCGCTCCTTGCTTTTCTCCTCCACTGAACAAAGCTGAGCTTCAATTTTCAGCCTATATCAAATATTAAACTGCATTTGGCCTACTTGTTTGGTTGGGCCTACTAACGGTGTCTGCCACTGCTTGTTGTTCTCCTCCACTGAACAAAGCTGAGCTTCAATTTTCAGCCTATATCACTGCATTTGGCCTACTTGTTTGGTTGGGCCTACTAACGGTGTCTGCCGCTGCTTGTTGTTCTCCTCCACTGAACAAAGCTGAGCTTCAATTTTCAGCCTATATCACATATTAAACTGCATTTGGCCCACTTTATTACTTGGCCTTACTAACTGTGTCTGCCACTCCTTACAGTTGTCCTCTGCTGAACAAGGGATGCCGCCTGTTTACTCCTGTTACAAATTTTGAACTGCATTTAGCCTACGTACTTTTTTGGGCCTGCTAACTGTCTGCCACTCCTTACAATTGTCCTCCGCTCAACAAAGCTATGCTGCCAGTTTACTCCTGTTACCAATTTTGAACAGAATTTAGCCCACTTTATTATTTGGGCCTATATCTGTGTTTCCTCCTCATCCTGCCCATTGCCCAGCCACTGCTAGATGAGTCTGCTGGTACATTGACCCAGACCACTACATTCCCCTTGCACTCTACACAGCCAGAATCTGACCCTGCTGAAAGTCAGGTTCCCCTTCCTGCATACTATACCTCCTTACACGGGGACAAAGAGGAAGGTGCAGATGAAAGTGCAGGTTCCTTCATCAGGTGGGGGGGCATACTCATTGGCAACGTTACTGGCACAGGGCCCCTCACAGTACGAAAAAGTGTCTCCGCTGGTGGGAGGCGCCCCATCGTCAAACACACCACCGTACTTTGAGGGGCCCTGTGCCAGTGCCAATGCGAACGAGTGGGCCCCCCCCCCTGCTTGCTCAGGATCACAGCACTTGCAAAGATGAAATACTTACCTCTCCCTGCTCCACCGCCATGACGTAGTCCGCGTTTCCTGAGACCATGAAAAACTTGAAAGAGCCCTACCCCCCCACAACTTTAGCCAAATGACCCCCAATTTTCAATGCCTAACTATTATTATAAAGTTAATTAAGATTGACAAGCTTCAGTAATAAGAATTGATGTTTTTGGCATTAAAATAGGCACTGTAGGTGTTTTCCTGTCCTCCACTCTCTGCCGACTTTGATTCCCCATTGACTTGCATTAGGTTTCGTGTTTCAGTCGGCCCCCGACTTTTCGCAATAATCGGCCGATTTCACCAAACCCGACTTTTGACAAAGTCGGGTTTCGCGAAACCCGACTCGATCCTAAAAAACTAAAAGATGCTCAACTCTAGTTCAGACCTTTATGGTAGACGTGTGTTTAGTTTGAAAATCCAAAGGGACTCTTTTTTTCAGGATTTTCCTTCTATGATCCCCTCCCCTAGAGGGTTTAAAAACTTTTTCAAAGGCGGAAATTTTGAGAGCATTTCTATTGCCTGCATAAATGGTTTTGCAGTGATGTGAAACTGCTCAGATATTATGACTGGTCGCACTAGCGGAGACATTTTTTTTCTAACTCTAGCAAAATGACGATGCCTGTGCAGTAGCATCTAACAGCGATGGCCGATAGATACTACTGCGCAGGCGCTGGCGGTGCCATCTTGGCGGAGGCATTTTTTAAAAATGAATTTAGTTATATCATCAAATAAAATAATTGAATGTACATTACACATGTGATCATGCTGCAGCGCCAGTACCGGTGATCTGCAGGTGATTTTTTTTTTACAGTATATATAATATTCATTTTCACTACCAGTGTGTGAAATGTTACAAGTCAATGCAGTTAATTTTTACAGAGAGCTGTGGTGGATCTAGTTCATCATCAAATCACACTGATGACATCTTGATTTTACTCAACGCCATGTAATGCATTTTCCATGCTGCATTTCTGAGTTAAAGTCATATAGCATAAAAAGGAGGCAAAAATTGCAATTTTTTAATCAGAAAATAAAAGAAAGTGTTAAAGTTTTTTTATGTATACAAAGCTAAACCTATAACAAAAATGTTATACCTGAATGTTATACCAAAAATGAAATGAAAAACTGAACAATTATTATGGTTCCTAACAAAATGTTTTTGCACAATGTTTAATTTGAAAGTTTTTCAGATTTTCATTACCATGAAGTATTTTTTTCTCATTTCTTTTTCTTAAAATTACGTTTTTAATTTAAACTAGTGAAACGATTTTCTGTAAAAATACAAATACAAGGAAACAAAGGGACCAACCATGACATTAATTTAATTAGGAAAGTTAACAATGGTAAATCTGGTTTGCTTGCGTGGGTTAATGAGGCATTAATTACTAAGAAACAAAAGATTATAAAGCTGTTACCAGCATCTGGAATGAGGGGAGTTTGATGAAGAGATTGAGCCTGAAATAATACTGGACACCAGTTGCTATGTTCTTCGATGTGACGGGGTGATTATTGGTTATCTGCTGAGCTACAGATGCCATGATGGAAGACTCTCAGCTGTTTCTCCTGCTGGATTTAATGCACCAGTAAATATTACTCTATTTTAAATCCTAAATATGCAGTAAACATTTAAAGGAAAAGTGCAACTATTATAAAGTGAGGAGTCATGGCAGTATGTGGCCTCTTTTCAACTTTCGCTATGGTGCCACATTGTTATCAGTTAAGCAAGAGTAAACTAGGATACCAGTTTGGATTGTGCTTAGCCCGGAGTTGTCATTAGACTTCACAATACAGACTGCAAACATTCTTGTCCAGGATTATTTTTTAGTATAGGCTGCAGACATAAAAAATAACAAACACACAAATACTCACCTTACCCAGGTTCAGCGCTGCCTCTCAAAATCATTCTTTTAAATAGATCTCTTAGACTTGATGAGGCTGATGTACTAACTATGAAATTCCAAATTAGAATGACTATATAATCCAGATATCATGATGAGCATTTTATGTGTCTAGCTAGAGCTGTAACATGACGCAGGAAAACTTTAACCCCTCAACGACATGCAGGAAGTGCGTTCCCTTAAATTGCTGTACATGTACGGAAGAAAGATTGCGCTGGCTCAATTGCAGAGTCGATGATATCCTCAGCGGGTGTTAACTATACAGTGGCAAATAAAAGTTTTGGCACTACTGATCAAAATTATTGTTATTGTGAAGAGTTAGGCTTCTTTTACTATATTGGTACTATATTATTTTTTGGATTGTCTTACAACATTTCTGGACACTATTTTGCTGCCCAAAAAATCTCTAGCTGGCCCAAAAATATTTAGCTACAGTTCTTATATTTATCACTGTGATTTGTACGCCACACATATCGCATATAATTGCGCTAAATATTTTACAATTTTAGTACTCCAATTTTTTTTAAAGTGTCATAGCCTACTTATTGACACAATTTTGGTGGGCCCAAAAAAATCAAGGCCACATTTTGATCAATTTGTTATCTTCGTCAGATGCCTGGTGTATCTGTGGTGTCAAAATCCTAGCTTTGCAGGCATACATTGCATTTCTTTGTCTGCTAGTCTTGGTCGATACAGTATTTGGTGGTTAAAAAAATTATAAAACCAAAAAATAGGCCACATATTGAAACAGTCTGTTATCTCCGTCTGAAGCCCGGTGTATCTGTGGTTTCCAAATTCTTGCTTTTCAGGCATTCATTCCACTTTTTTGTGTGTCTGCTACTCTTGTTCTACACAGCTTTTTGTGACTAAAAAAAGGCCATATATTTAAACATTCTGTTATCTCCGTCAGACACCTGGTGTATCTGTGGAGTTAAATTCCTCGCTTTTCAGGCGTACATTCCACTTTTTGATCTGCTATCCTTGGTCTATACAGTATTTTGTGGTTAAAAAAATGCAGCAAAATCCAGGCCACAGATTGAATTAGTCTGTTATCTCAGTCAGATGACCGGTCTATCTGTGGTCTCCAAATGCTTGCTTTTCAGGCATACCAATCACATATAAGTTTTCTCAAAATTAACCCATTTGTATTGAACTTTTAAAATATTTTAGTAGTCCATTTAAAATGGGCAAGGAAGGGGCAAGGGAGAGGGAAGTGAACGTGATGCTGATGGTGTATGCAGAGGACGAGGCAGTGGCCAAGCTGAAAGTGGGCCACAACAAAGACCCATATCTTCTCGCTCAACCTTCCTGTCCCAGTTTCTAGGGGACCGCAGCATACCACTATTGAAGCCAGTGCAGTATGAAATGGTTGTTGGTTGGATAGCAGATAATACTTCCAGTCACTTAGCCATCACTACCACCATGTCTTCCACATGGTCAAGTCTGAGTAGCCATGAGTGTGGACCGCATATTACTCACTCTGATCCTCCTTCCTTCCACCATGCCGAGTGCCCTGAGACAACTGATTCCATACTTGGACACTCCAAAGAGCTGTGCAGTTTTCACTTTAAAGATTCCGGACTCTCGGCTGGCCAAGTTGAAGTGGGGCCAGATGAGATTGCATGTAGCGATGCCCAAAGATTTGAACTGCCACGGTCACACGAAGGCAATGGTGGGAAAGTGTCACAAGAGATGGATGATGATGAGACACAATTGCCAGAAAGTCAGGAGGAGGAGCAGGGTGCGGATGTGGAAGACGAGGTGGTGGATGACATAGTAAATTACCCTACCTGGCAGGATCACATGCAGAGTGAGGACAGCAGCACACATGGGGAAGAAGGCATAGCACCCCAACAGGCAGGAAGAGGCAGTGTGGTGGCCGCAGACAGACGGCGTGCATCTGTTCCCTGTAACACCAACATGAGGGAAGTTGCCATTCCAACTGTTAGATCTTCCTGAGTCTGGTTATTTTTTAAAGATTCTGATAATAACACCAAACAGGCCATTTTCAGCACCTGCCATGCCCGCATCAGCAAGGGTAGCAAATCTACCAGCCTGACCACCACCAGCATGATCAGGCACATGGCAGCAAAGCACCCAACTTTGTGGGCCGAACCTCCGGCTCCAGGAACACTGTCTGCAGCTGACACCACTGTTTCTTCCTCTGTTTTGCGTAGAAGCCAATCCCCAGTCCATGGTGCATGTGAAGATGCCTCTTGCCCTGCATCTGTTGTTGCCCACAGTCAAACAGCTCCATCATCAAGCCCATCCCGTCCTTGTTCCAGTGCAGCCATTAGTTGTCTATACCCCAGTCATTGGAACGCAAGCAGAAATGCCCATCCAACGCCCCACAGACCACAGTACAAAATTCTAACATTTCTCATCTGTTGCTTTCAAAATGTTGCCTTTTTGGCTCATTGAGACGGAAGCTTTCTGCAACCTGATGGCGGTGGCCATCCCAAGGTACTCGGTCCCCAGTCACCACTATTTCTCCCCGTGTGCCATACTGGCATTACACCAGCACGTGACCCAGAACATTACCCGTGCCCTCAACAATGCTGTTACTGAGAAAGTCTACCTAACCACGGACACATGGACAAGTGCTTGTAGGCAGGGATGGTACATCTCAATGATGGCACACTGGGCAAACATAGTGGAAGCCAGGATCAAGTTGGACCTTGGGATGGAACACATCCTCCCCATGCCAAGGATTGCAGACCCTATGTCAGGACTCTGAACATTTTTTGATTACCTTGTAATCAAAAACCTGTTTGAATCACCGTGTGATAATATAGACTTTACCACTTATAAAACTGTGTCCTGTACTTGTCTTGTTCCATGCAAAGAGTATCCTGTAATAATTATAGGGGATAACTCAGGAGACACTTTGCGTGGAACAAGACAACTACAGGACACAGTTTTATAAGTGGTAAAGTCTATATTATCACACGGTGATTCAAACAGGTGCAGAGAGAAACTCAAGTCCACAACACTTGGTGTAAATGATAAACGCAGCTTAACAGTCTATAGGGGACTTCAGAGGAAAATGCAATCAAGCAGAAAGTCTATGAAGCACAGTTAATCTTGAGGATACTTGACACGAATAAGTCCTTGTTTAGTCCAAACACAGATAAATATGCTTATAAGGCAGTGCAAGCAAAGTCTTATCTCAACCAGGAAGGCCTGGGTGATAATCTCAGGTTTAAGCAGAGCAGCAACAGCTTACATGTCCAGCAAATGCAGATGCAAGTAAACACAAGCAGCAGATGAAGGATGATTACTGGAAACCGGTGTATGCAGCTGGAACTCAGAGCAGAGTAGCAGGATCTCCACACAGGTTCACAGGAGCAGGTACAAAGCCAGGAAGCCATCCGGGTCAGAAGCTGGATGCAAGGCAGAATACTCTAGCACAGACTAAAGGCTGGGTGGAGTTATATAGCAGGAAGACAAAGTGCACATGAAACCAAAGACACCATCTTGGAAAAGGGCAGTAATGCACAAAAGGTAATCAAAAAATGTGCAGAATCCTGACACCCTACGTCAATCAGCATTGCCCCCACAGTCTACAGCTCCAGCACCTCCCCCTAATCTTCAGCCTCTATCTCGGAAATGAGCACATCAGTCAGAAGCTGGAAGCACTGCAGCACTGCCTCAGCTAAGTGGCAACAGGCTGTGTTAAAGCTAATCTGCTTTGGTGACAAACCACACAATGCTGAAGAGTTGTGGACAACACTGAAAGTGCAGTCAGATTTTTGTATGACACTGCTGAACCTACCGCCAGGCATGGTCATGTGTGACAATGGCCGGAGCCTGGCAGCTCTGAGGCAATGTGAGCTCACACACATATCTTGCCTGGCCCATGTGCTTAACTTCGTCATTCAACGCTTTCTCAAAGGCTACCCAGAGCTGCTGGATCTGCTAGTGAAAGTACACTGCCTGTATGCCCATTTTAAAAAGTCAGCTACAGCTTGAGCCACCCTTACCGTGCTTCAGCAGTGTTTGCAGCTTCCGGTGTTGTGAATTCCGTTCTCGGGCTCCCTCCTGTGGTCGTGAATGGTACTTTTGTGAGTTCGGTCCTTGGACACCCTCTGGTGGCTTTGAGTGGAATTGCTGATCTTTGAGGTTGGCTTTCTCAGCTGCCCTTGCTTATTGCTTCTGCTGGCTTCCCTATTTAACTCTGCTCAGGTCGTTAGTTCATGCCAGCTGTCAATGTCTCAGTACTGGTTCAGATCTCTCTTGGATTTCTCAGATGACCTGTCTACTCCAGCAGAAGCTAAGTCCCTGCTAGTTAGTGTTGAGCATTCCGATACCGCAAGTATCGGGTATCGGCCGATACTTGCGGGTATCGGAATTCCAATACCGAGATCCGATACTTTTGTGGTATCGGG
The DNA here is from genome assembly GCF_051348905.1 of Ranitomeya variabilis. Classification (NCBI taxonomy): domain Eukaryota; kingdom Metazoa; phylum Chordata; class Amphibia; order Anura; family Dendrobatidae; genus Ranitomeya; species Ranitomeya variabilis. Next base: position 116,946,017 of record NC_135237.1, on the reverse strand, counting down.
TATCGGTATCGAAATAACATTAATGTGTAAAATAAAGAATTAAAATAAAAAATATTGCTATACTCACCTCTCCGACGCAGCCTGCACCTTACCGAGGGAACCGGCAGCGTTGTTTGCTTAAAATTCACGCTTTAACTTCCTTATGTGAAGTCCCGGCTTGTGATTGGTCGCGCGCCGCCCATGTGGCCGCGACGCGACCAATCACAGCAAGCCGTGACGTAATTTCAGGTCCTTCAGGATTTTAAAATTACGTTCCGGCGTTGTGATTGGTCGCGTCGCGGTCACATGGGCGACGTGACCAATCACAAGCCGTGACGTCACGGGAGGCAGGAGACGCGCGCATTTTAAAATGTGCGCGTGTCCAGCCTCCCGTGACGTCACGGCTTGTGATTGGTCGCGTCGCCCATGTGGCCGTGACGCAACCAATCACAGCAAGCCGTGACGTAATTTCAGGTCCTTCAGGATTTTAAAATTACGTTCCGGCGTTGTGATTGGTCGCGTCGCGGTCACATGGGCGACGCGACCAATCACAAGCCGTGACGTCACGGGAGGCTGGACACGCGCGCATTTTAAAATGCGCGCGTCTCCTGCCTCCCGTGACGTCACGGCTTGTGATTGGTCGCGTCGCCCATGTGACCGCGACGCGACCAATCACAACACCGGAACGTAATTTTAAAATCCTGAAGGACCTGAAATTACGTCACGGCTTGCTGTGATTGGTCGCGTCGTGGCCACATGGGCGGCGCGCGACCAATCACAAGCCGGGACTTCACGTAAAGAAGTTAAAGCGCGAATTTTAAGCAAACAACGCTGCCGGTTCCCTCGGTAAGGTGCAGGCTGCGTCGGAGAGGTGAGTATAGCAATATTTTTTTATTTTAATTCTTTATTTTACACATCAATATGGTTCCCAGGGCCTGAAGGAGAGTTTCCTCTCCTTCAGACCCTGGGAACCATCAGGAATACCGTCCGATACATGAGTCCCATTGACTTGTATTGGTATCGGGTATCGGTATCAGATTAGATCCGATACTTTGCCGGTATCGGCCGATATTTTCCGATACCGATACTTTCAAGTATCGGACGGTATCGCTCAACACTACTGCTAGTTCATTTGCTGTTTATTGGTTTTTTGAATATATTTCTCAGTACATGCTATGTTTCTAGTCCAGCTTGCTATTATGATATTTCCTTGCTAGCTGGAAGCTCTGGGGTGCAGAGCTGCACCTCCACACCGTGAGTCGGTGTGGAGGTCTTTTTGCACACTCTGCGTGGTTTTTGTAGTTTTTTATTACTGACCGCATAGTTCCCTTTCCTATCCTCTGTCTATCTAGAGAAGATTCGGCCTCCTTTGCTAAAATCTGTTTCACTCCTGTGTTTGTCACTTCCCTCTTAACTCACAGTCAATATTTGTGGGGGGCTACCTTTACTTTGGGGAATTTCTCTGAGGCAAGGTAGGCTGCTATTTCTATCTTTAGGGGTAGTTAGCTCTTAGGCTGTTAAGAGGCGTCTAGGGAGAGTTAGGCACGCTCCATGGCTATTTCTAGTGTGTGTGATAGGATTAGGGATTGCGGTCAGTAGAGTTACCACCTCCTCAGAGCTTGTCCCAGGTTTTCCGTTTTGACCATCAGGTCATTCTGGGTGCTCCTAACCACCAGGTCATAACATTCCGGCTTACCGACTAGTGTGTGATGTACCCACGCATTGGAACTCTACACTGCATATGTTGGAAAGGATTTGTGAGCAGAAAAGGGCAGTTGTTGACTACCAGCATCAACAAGGCCATCGTTATTCAGTTCAGACTCCACACATAAGACCTCAGGAGTGGACATGAATGTCAGACATATGTACCATCCTCAAAAACTTTTAGGACTGCACCAAGATGGTGAGTGGTGATGACGCCATAATTAGCATCACCATCCTGCTTCTATGCATTCTCTCAGCTCACAATGAAAGAGGATGAATAGCAGGCAGAGCACGAGGGCATGGTGCAAGGAACCATACAGGTTGATTACACTCAGCCCAGCCTCATGTTGTCTCAATGTGGATTGGTAGACAATGAGGAAAAGGAAGAGGAGGAGGAAGAACAGGAGCTACTTTCATGCTCTATAGACAGTACTACAAGCACAGCTGTCATACCGTCTGTTCAGGGTGGATGGCTTGGGGACAGGGAGGAGGAGGATGAGGAGGAGGACAGCATGATCAGTCTTCCTGTTGGTGAGGACACGGAAGTCTTGCCTGTTAGCAGTCTGGCACGCATGGCTGACTTTATGTTGCGCTGCGTTTCCCATGACCCTCGCATTGCAATTATTTTCGGTGACACTCATTACTGGTTGGTGACACTTCTAAACCCACGCTTCAAGGAGACCTTTCAATCTCATCTTCCAGAGGCAGACAGGTGTACTAAAATGTTGCAGTACCAGAGGGCCCTTGTAGCGGAATTACAAAAAAAATTCCCATCTGAGAACGCTGGCAGCAGACGTCAGAGTTTGTTGTACAACCAAGGAGTCCAAGCAAGAGAGACAGAAGTACAATCCAGCTCAGGCAGGGGAACAATGGCCAAGATCTGTGACAGTTTTCTCAGACCCTCACATCGTGCCGCCACAGAGGCAAGGGGTGATGTCACAAGAAGTGCAATGTTTGAGAAGATTTTGAGGGAGTACCTTGCTCATCATACAAACGTCCTCCGTGATTCCTCTGTGCCTTTTAATTATTGGGTGTCCAAGCTGGACACGTGGCATGAACTGGCTCTCTATGCCTTGGAGGTCCTGGCCTGCCCTGCTGCTAGCGTTCTGTCAGAGCAGGTTGTTAGTGCTGCTGGTGGAATTATAACAGATAAGCGCATCTGACTGTCAACTGAAAATGCTGACAGGCTGACTTATAAAAATGAACAAGGGCTGGATTTGGCAAGACTTCTGTACACCACCGAATGAAAACAGTGAAACATAACCTCAAATACATTTTCCTTTTTTTGGAGGTGCATTCTCATGCACCTCTTCACAACCGCACATGGGTATACGCTTTCTGATTTGGTCTGTTTGGTGTTATGCTCCTGCTTATCCTCATCCTCATCATCCACAACCACTAGAACACCAGGGTGAATGTATTCTGTGATGCAAATCTCAGTCATTTTTTGTGCAAGTGTGTCTATGATGCCCATAAAATATTTTTTTTAAACGTACCCCTCATTGGGAAATGTTTGTCAGCCCATGCACTTAGTGTATGGGCATTACAAGCCTAGGAGACCCACTCCTTTAAATTGGGCCTAGTTTTTAATGAGGCCTTCCTCAAGGTCTCATCATCCACCGCCACTAGATCACCAGGATTAACGTTTTCTGTGCTGCTAGAGCCAGACCAATTTTTGGCAAGGGTGTCTATGATGCCCATAAAAAATTTTTTTAAATGTATCCTCCATGGGGAAATGTTTGTCAGCACATGCACTTCGTGTACGGGCATTACAAGTCTAGGAGACCTGCTCCTTTAGATTGAGCCTAGTTTTTAATGAGGCATTCATCAACTTCTCATCATCCACTGCCACTAGATCACCAGGGTTAACATGTTCCGTGCTGCTACAGCCAGTTAAATTTTTGGCAAGACTGTCTATGATGCCTATAAAATATTTTTTTAAATGTACCCCACATGAGGAAATGTTTGTCAGCCCAGTGTATGGGCATTACGAGTCTAGGAGACCCGCTCCTTTTGCAATGGGACAGTTTTTTCCAAAGAGGGATTCTGTTGCGTGCAAATGTGGGTCAAGGCGGCCCTTACATTCAATGCATAAGGAAACTGTATGGCAGGACCAACTGCATAATGCAAAGTGGGTTTTCCTGTGGCCATCCAGTACCTTGGTTCAAAAGCTTATTGGGGTGCATATGACTTGGTAGCAGGGCAGGCCTTGCTGTTAATACATAAGAAAACAGTACGGCAGGAACAACTGAATAATGTGAAGTGGGTTTTCCTGTGGCCATCCAGTAGTACCTGGGTTCAAAGGCCTATTGGGGTGCATATGGCTTGGTAGCAGGGCAGGCCTTGCATTCAATGCAACATTTTTTCAGGAAGCCCTCCTGTACCTCTCGTGAAAGGGGTATTGGGGTGAGTCGTAATTATTGGCAACCCAGCCACTCACTGCATAGGCAATAACAACATAGGAGACCCACTGTTTAATAGTGGCCCTTTAAGAATATTAATACCACCTGATGCCCCCTCTAAAAATAGGCTTTGCGACTTTAAGAGTCCCTCCTTCATAAATGAAACAAGATGTTTCTCCTTATGTGTCACACACCACATGGCCAGCTAGGGTTGTTTAATGTTACAATGACATTTCCCAGTGAATGCATTTGTATTGGTTGAAAGCAATGTTAAAATTGAAAAATGCATCAAAAACACTGTGTGTGAACATAGCCCAACTAGTGGAGGAACATTTTGGTCTGGGGTTCATTATTTTGCCTTATATACAAGTCATTACCCTGGAAAGGATGTACCTTAACATATTTCCCAACAAAATCCATTTTGGTTTCATTTTTGTATGTTTTTTGCTGCACCTGTAAAAATGGCATGAAACTCTGACAACATTGCTTACAGCTGTGACCTAGGAGTCAGAAATGCTTCCAGGGGCGATCCCCATGATGTTTCTGTGTCATTTGAGCAGTGTTTCCATCATTTTCAGATGTTTTTAGACCTTAAAATGACCCCGGGGGGGATCGTAGTAAAAATACTCGGGTTTCCCATAGACTTACATTGGGCTCATTGCTCGGGTCGAGTGCCCGAGTATTCCAATCTGTTTGACCCGAGCAACGAGCACCTGAGCATTTTAGTGCTCGCCCATCACTACACATACCGTGTTTTCTGCGGTTCTTTATTGCGGGCCTTTTTTGCAGGCAGTATCACCGCAATTTTCATGGTCTGCCGCCATAACAGACTGCAAAAAACTTGCGGATCGCCATTTTTCCAGTTTCCAATACTATGGAAATAGTATTGGAAAAAAAAAACGGCGTTCCACAAAAACCGGAAGTCACGGTGCATCGCAAAAACAAACTTCCGTTGTTTTAGCGGCCCCATTGATTTTCAATGAGGGCTGTGTCCACATAAATATGGCACTCACGGCCATATGGTGCAAGGTGCACCGTGAATTTATCGAGGCCCGTTTTTGCGGCCCAATAGAAATCTATTGGGGCCGCAAAAACGGGATGCAAAGCAACAGTATGTGTAAAAGAAGCCTTATGCAAGATTAAATGATCTCTCAAAGGCTTAAAATAAAGATGACACATTTTCTTTGTATTTTAGGCAAAAATAAAAAATACATTTTCATCTTTTTCATTTTAAAAATTGCAAAAAGGAAAATGAGCCTATGCAAAAGTTTGGGCTTCCTTAGGCCGGGGTCACACATGCGAGTTTTACGGACGTAAGAGTGCAGAAACTACGTCCGTAAAACTCGCATAACATACGGCACAATTATTCTCAATGGGGCTGCTCCTATTAGCCGTATATTACGGTTCAGTATTAGGCTGGGGTCACACATGCGAGTTTTACGGACGTAAGAGCGCAGAAACTACGTCCGTAAAACTCGCATTACATACGGCACAATTATTCTCAATGGGGCTGCTCCTATTAGCCGTATATTACGGTTCAGTATTATACGGCTTTCTACGGCCGTACAAAATCGCAGCATGCTGCGTTTGTCAGCGTACTGCGCAAATAATACGCCAATGAAAGTCTATGGGGGCGCGAAAAATACGGATTCCACACGGACCTGCAGTGTGACTTGCGAGAAATACGCAGCGCTGTTAGTGAAAAGTCGGTAATTCAATTGCCGGCTTTTCATTTCTCCTGCACAAACCCGACAGGATATGAGACATGGTTTTCATACAGTAAACCATCTCATATCCCCTTTTTTGTTCCATATTCCACACTACTAATGTTAGTAGTGTGTATGTGCAAAATTTCAGCGCTGTAGCTGCTGAAATAAAGGGTTAAATTGCGGAAAAAATTGGCGTGGGCTCCCGCGCAAGTTTCTCCGCCAGAGTGGTAAAGCCAGTGACTGAGGGCAGATATTAATAGCCAGGAGAGGGTCCATGGTTATTGGCCCCCCCGTGGCTAAAAACATCTGCCCCCAGCCACCCCAGAAAAGGCACATCTGGAAGATGCGCCAATTCTGGCACTTGGCCACTCTCTTCCCACTCCCTGTAGCGGTGGGATATGGGGTAATGAAGGGTTAATGCCACCTTGCTATTGTAAGGTGACATTAAGCCAGATTAATAATGGAGAGGCGTCAATTATGACACCTATCCATTATTAATCCAATTGTAGGAAAGGGTTAAAAAACACACACACACATGATTACAAAGTAGTTTAATGAAATAAACACAGCGGTTGTTGTAATAATTTATTGTTCTCCCATTCCATTTCCAGGACCTCGCTTGGCAACATAATAAACGCACAAGATACATACCTTCTGCTGTCAGATCTCGTCCCAAGAAGTAATCCATCTGAAGGGGTTAACTAATATTACAGGCAGGAGCCCTGCAAATGCAGCTGTGCTCCCTGCTTGTAATTCCCCTGCGAATGAATGAAATCTAGGTCATTGACCTACATTTCATTCATTCGCGGTGAGGCGCCCTCTGGTGGATGTTCTCATGAACTGCAGCCTGGGAACTTTTTCCCACGCTCCAGGTCATATGAGGACATCCACCAGGGGGCGCCTCACCGCGACTGAAGGAAATGTAGGTCAATGACCTACATTTCATTCATTCGCAGGGGAATTACAAGCAGGGAGCACAGCTGCATTATTGCAGGGCTCCTGCCTGTAATATTAGTTAACCCCTTCAGATGGATTACATCGTGGGACCTGATCTGACAGCAGAAGGTATGTATTTTGTGCGTTTATTATGTTGCCAAGCGAGGGACTGCAAATGGATTTGAGAGAGCAATAAATTATTACAACAACCGCTGTGTTTATTTCATTAAAATACTTTTCAATCATGTGTGTGTGTGTTTTTTAACCCTTTCCTACAATTGGATTAATAATGGATAGGTGTCATAATTGACGCCTCTCCATCATTAATCTGGCTTAATGTCAGCTTACAATAGCAAGGTGGCATTAACCCTTCATTACCCCATATCCCACCGCTACAGGGAGTGGGAAGAGAGTGGCCAAGTGCCAGAATAGGCGCATCTTCCAGATGTGCCTTTTCTGGGGTGGCTGGGGGCAGATGTTTTTAGCCACGGGGGGGCCAATAACCATGGACCCTCTCCTGGCTATTAATATCTGCCCTCAGTCACTGGCTTTACCGCTCTGGCGGAGAAAATTGCGCGGGAGCCCACGCCAATTTTTTCCGCCATTTAACCCTTTATTTAAGCAGCTACAGCGCTAAAATTTTGCACATACACACTACTAACATTAGTAGTGTGGAATATGCAAAAAAAAAGGGGATATGAGATGGTTTACTGTATGTAAACCATGTCTCATATCCTGTCGGGTTTGTGCAGGAGAAATGAAAAGCCGGCAATTGAATTACCGGCTGTTCACAGATATCGCGCTGAATGAAATCTAAATACAGAATATATATATATGTGTCTCAATGACATATATATATATATATACTGTATATATGTTTTCCCTAACATTTGAGCACATAAATCCATTAGATGTCGGTTTTGCAAGCCTGTGCGAAAATCGCGCAGTACGGATGCCATACGGATTACATACGGAGGATGCCATGCGCAAAATACGCTGACACACCCTGCCTACGGATCAATATTTTGGGAACATTTCTCCGTATTACGGCCGTAGTACGGACGTATAATACGTGGCGTATTGTCTTACGCCATGTGTGACTCCAGCCTTAGAGATTTGTGTGCTCAGATAACTTTGACCAGGGTTTCAGACCTTAGCCTGTTAGGATAATAACTCATTCATGGTCAGCGTTAGGAAAGGCCAAGTGATGCAAGTTTACCAGCTTTATAAAAACCCAACCTTTTCTAACCTTGTGCCAAAAAGCAGCAGCCATGGGTTCTTCTAAGCAGCGGCCTAGCATTCTGAAAATAAAAATGGTGGAGGCCCACAAAGCAAGAGAAGGCTATAAAAAGATAGCAAGGTGTTTTCAAGTTGCCCTTTCGCGAGTTCGAAATGTAATTAAGAAATGGCAGTTAACAGAAACAATGGAGGTCAAGATAAGTTCTGGAAGACAAAGCAAAACTTCAGTCAGAGCTGTTCGTAGGATTGCTAGAGAGGGGAATCAGTACCGTTGCTTGACTGGAAAAGACCTTTAGAAAGATTTATCAGATTTTGGATTAGTGGTACATTTTTCCATTGTTCAGAGACACCTGCACAAATATGTCCTTGATGGAAGAGTCATCAGAAGAAAACCTCTCCTGCATCCGCACCATAAAATGCAGGGTCAGAAGTATGCAAAAGAACATCTAAGCAAGCCTGATGCATTTTGTAAGCAAGTCCTGTGAACTGATGAGCTTAAAATAGAACTCTTTGGCCACAATGGTCAAAGGTATGTGTGGAGAAAAAAGGGCACAGAATTTCAGGAAAAGAACATCTTGACAAAAGGGATGAGTAAACATGCTCAGTGATACTTGGTTATCACTCGAGTTTTACGTTGCTCAGATGTGCTTGTTACTTGTTGAGTAATGGACATTGCTCGATGTAAAACGCAGATCCCCAACCCACATCTTTGGTGCCTCTTACACAGCCAATATGACTGTGGGATTGCCTGTGAGTCACTGTTATGCCATAGCCATCTTGGATGTGGTATTACTGTGATTGGCTGGCCTTGTGACATGATCAGATGTTTTAAAAGGACAGTGAATGGGAAAATTGTGTGGGATTTGGTGCACCCAATGCTGGATCAAGTTTATGACCTCTACGAAGATAACATTTATACTGTTATATGTGATTTACAGTAGCCTGCAGTACTGTCAGAGAGAGGCTTCCCAAAGACACTAACTGGGCTCAAAAAGGTGACAGCAGAGCCCAATGTAGTGACAACATGCTGGTGGTCAAGTACAGGAACAAGAGGGATGTCCTTTCCTTGACCATCATACATGGTAATGGCAGCACCCCAGCACTCTCTGAGGTACCTCTACACAAGTCCACAAACCACACTGTGTACTGGGGTACAACAAGAACATGGGAGGAGTTGAATCCTCTGATCAAGTCCTCCAGCCGTATAGTGCTATGAGAAAAGTCAATGTGTGGAACAAGAAGCTGGCCATGCACATCGTACAGATAGTAATGCACATTTTTGTGCTATCATGATGTGTAAGCCATACCGGTATGTTGTACCTTCAGTTCCAGAAGGTAGTGATCAAGACCCTAATCTTCAGAGTTCAGGTAGGAGCAGACCTCAGTAGTACCGGAACTGAAGGTGCTCGTATAGTACCAGGCCAACATTTCCCCGGGGAGGTCCCTCAAAGCACAATAAAAGGAAGGTCACAAAAGAGGTGCCGAGTGTGTTGCAGAAGGGGGATATGCAAGGACACTGCTTATCAATGCGACACCTGCCCCAAGAAACCTGGCCTGTGTATAAAAAAATGCTTCAGACTGTGGATCGCCCCCACGTCAGGGCAATGGGATACTCGGTACCGGGTCCTTCTCGGTTTTGGGGATGTCATGGTGGCCTGACCCGGTCTGTGGCCCTTTGAGGGGCGTCCAATTCAAGGTGTAGTTTGTACGGTGTTCGTGACGCCACCTGTGGTTCTCGGTCAGGGTGACCGATGCTGCTTAGGGGTCCGCTGGGGTGATGGAATGGCAGCTAGATGGTATACCTTCCCACAGGGGAAGTATGTCCCCAGGGCTTCCCAGATGTGTAGGTGGTGATGGTGGACGATGAAAGGCGCAGTGAATAACGAGGACACAAAGTTTGCAGTCTCTTTACCTTTTACTGGAAGCTTCAGCATCCACAGTCAAGGGTGCAGACCACAGGGTAGGCAGAGTCCAGTCCGAAGGCAAATCCAGAGTCCCCTTATCCAGGTGGAAATCAGTAGCCTTCCTACTAGCACCTGTGTGTTGTAGTACTTCCCTGCTGAGCACCATGGGATATCCCTCACAACTTTCGTGGATGTTTCTGATGTTCTCTCTCTGTCCCCCAGATGGTATGGATAGGACAAACCTGTATGACTGGGATGGCCTGAGGCTTGTTTATAGGGATGCTAGAGACGCCCCGACCCCCACAATTTGCCACCGTGTCTTCTTAGGTATTAAGGTCGGGCAGCCAACTTGGAATTGACTGTCCTGCCGGTCTCTGAAGTAATGCGTAGAGTCAATTACTCCCTCGGTGTTCCGGCCACCGGCTACACGCCTCAGAAGGAGGCTGCCTGTTTCGGGGCAGAACTCCTCCCAGTGTTTTCTCCTTGTGCTGTGACTTCGTTTCTCACTCTCTACAATACACTTCTCTTCGTGTCCTTTCTTAGGATGCTGCCGCACATGGGGCAGGTGCAGCTCCGTGTCTTTCTGTCTCGTGCTAGGCCTCTGCCAGGATCCCACCCCTGACAGGGACCCTCTGTCTGCATCTCAGATGTTCCTCCTTTCCCCCAGTCTGCCTGACAGGTGTTTCCTGGGCAAAGCCCAGCCAGCGTCTCTCTAACTTTCTATCCAAACCACCAGTTTTACCCTTCTGTGAGGAGTGCCCTACTAGATAGGAGCATGGCTCCCCCTGGAGGGTTGGAGTGTGAAGTGTGGAGTGATGCTGTGATACCTGGAAAGATGGACTCCTTTATTACCTTCAGACGTAATATCACTCCCCCTGGTGGAAGAATGACATTACTGCAGCAACCAGGACTCTGGGGCGCTGCAACTGTAACACACATCCATGGACTACTAAATTAATTCCTGACCTACACAACTCACGCATGCCAATGTGATGAACACTACACTAGTCACATATGCCCCTACATTATAAAATTCATATACCAGGAAACAGTAGTTTAGTTCCAAAATGGGGTCACTTGTAAGCATCTCTACTCCAAACATGACATAACGTCCACAGACCATTCCATCAAAGCCTGCATTCCAAAATGTCACTCCTTCCCTTCCAAGCCTTGCCGTGCACCCAAACAGTGGTTTTCCCCCATATATGGAGTATCAGAATACTTTGGAGAAATTGCACAACAGATTTTGGGGTCCATTTTTTCCTGTTACCCTTGTGAAAAAAAAAATGTGGGCTGAAAGGTCAGTTTTGTTGAAAAAATGTGATTTTTTTATTTTCACAACTCAACGTTATAAACTTCTGTAAGGCACTTGGGAGTTCACGGTGCTCACACATATCTAAATAAATTCCTTGGGGGTGAAGTCTCCAAAATAGGGTTAATTGTGAGGCGTTTCAACTGTTTAGACACATCAGGGGCTCTGCAAATGCGACATGACACCTGCAGACCATTCCATAAAAGTCTGCATTCCAAAACGTCACTCCTTCCCTTCCGAGCACTGACGTGTGCCCAAACAGTGTTTGTTTCCCCACATATGCAGTTTCAGCGTACTCATAAGAAATTGTGCAACAAATTCTGGTGCACATTTTCTCCTGTTATCCTTGTGAAAATAAAGAAAAATGGCTAAGTGATCATTTTTTAATTTTCACGGTTCTACCTTATAAACTTCTGTGAAGTATTTCCGGTTTTAAAGAGTTCATCACGCATCTATATAAGTTCATTGAGGGGTCTAGTTTCCAAAATATTGTCACTTGGGGGAGTTTCACTATATAGGCACATCAGGGGCTCTCCAAATTCAACATCACATCCTCTTTCAATTTCAGCCAATTTTGCATTCAAAAAGTCAAATGATGCTCCTTCCCTTCCAAGCCCTGCCGTGTGCCCAAACAGTGGTTTTCCCTCACATATTGAGTATCAGTGTACTTAGGAGAAACTGTCCAACAACTTTTGGGGTCCAATTTCTCCTGTTATCCTTGTAAAGATTAAAAAAATCGGGAGCTAAATGATCATTTTTGTGCAGAAAAGTATGATTTTTTTAATTTTCACGGCTCTACATTATAAACTTCTATGAAGCACCTGGAGGTTCAAAGTTCTCACCACGCATCAAGTTCCTTGAGGAGTCTAGTTTACAAAATGGGTCACTTGTGGGGGTTTCCACTGTTTAGGCACATTAGTGGCTCTTCAAATGTGACATGACGTTAGCAAGTCAAATGGTGAGCCCAAACAGTGTTTTTCTCCAACATGTCGGGTATTGGCATGTTCAGGAGAAATTGCACTGCTAATTTTCTGGTCCATTTTTAGCTGTTACCCTTTTAAAAATAAAAAAATGGGGTCTGAAATAAACTTTTAGTGAAAAAAAGTTAAATGTTCATTTTTTCTTTTCGCATTGCTTCTACTTCTGTGAAGCACATGAAGGGTACTTATTGGATGTGGCTTTGAGCACATTGAGGGGTGCAGTTTTTACAATGGTGTAACTTTTGGGTATTTTTTGTCATATAGGGGGTATCAGCATGCTCAGGAGAAATTGCACAACAAATTTTGGGGTCCATTTTTTCCTGCTACTATTGCAAAAATAAAAAAAAATTAGGTCTAAAGTTACATTTTTGTGAAAAAATATAAGCAAAGAAAAAGAATAAGCAAAGATAGTGGTGATTACCTGGCAATACAAACGTGCAACCACACTGAGACTTTGCATTGTAGTAGACACTCAGATATGTGAGACAATCTTGAAAGATTTTTTATGTTTTAATATCTCTATCAAACCCATAAAAGACACTTGCACAACAGTTAGGCTATGTGCACACATTGTGGATTTTGCTGCGGATCCACAGCGGATCTACAGCTGTGGGTCCACAGCAGTTTCCTGTGAGTTTACAGTACAATGTAAACCAATGGAAAACGGAAAATGCTATGCCCATGCTGCGGAAAAAAACGAGCGGAAACGTAGCGGGTTACATTCCGCAGCATGTCAATTCTTTGTGCGGATTCCGCAGCGGTTTACACCGCTCCACAATAGGAATCCCCAGGTGTAAAACCGCAGTGGAATCCGCACAAAATCTGCAGTAAATCCGCGGTAAATCCACAGGTAAAACGCAGTGCCTTTTACCTGCGGATTTCTAAAATCCGCTGCGGAAAAATCCCCAGAGGTCCATTCTAAGTGTGCACATAGCCTTATATGCAGCTGTTCTGTGATTTTGGCTGTGTTTTCCAGCAAAAAAATAGGTTAGTAACTCTGCTCAGGTGGCTGACAGGATTTAACTTTTGTAAAAATTAGTATGACTAAGTATGACTAAGACTTTGCATTATCTGTCTGACAGCTGGAATATTGAGCATCAGCTCTTTCACCTTAAGCAAATTGTGATTTCTTTTTCTTTATAGTTCAGCCGACCTACAATAAAATGTAAATTCAAAGCATGAATTTATTACATCTGCAAATGTTTTGCACAACAAATAATTTTGTTTTGCAATCTATTATTATGCTCAATATACTGTATTATCTGTTTGCATAAACTAGCTCATTGTGTACACTTCATGCAAAGATGAAAAAACCCTAAATCACAGCTCAAGCAATATGCGAATCTCAGAAGTATAATAAATAGAGATGAGCGAGCACTAAAATGCTCGTATGCTCTTTATTCAAACCAAGCAATTCCTAAGGCCAGCGTCACACCTAATGCATCAAAGTACGGTCCGTTTTTTACAGCCGAGATACGCAGAAAATTTACTGAACAGTGATCCAAATTCAATGCGAGGATGCGATTTTTTTCTCCCAAAATTATCCGTGTGTCATACGTATGGCATCCGTATGGCGAAATTTTCTCGCCGGCTTGCAAAATGGACATAGAATGGATCCATGGGCTCAAATATTTGTGAAAACATATATACAGTTGGAAAACCAGTGACTGAGGGCAGATATTAATAGCCTAGAGAGGGACCATGGTTATTGCCCCCCCCCTGGCTAAAAACATCTGCCCCCAGCCACCCCAGAAAAGGCACATCTGTAAGATGCGCCTATTCTGGCACTTAGCCACTCTCTTCCCACTCCCGAGTAGCGGTGGGATATGGGGTAATAAGGGGTTAATGTCACCTTGCTAATGTAAGGTGACATTGAGCCTGGTTAATAATGGAGTGATGTCAATAAGACATCTATCCATTATTAATCCAATAGTAATAAAGAGTTAAATAAACACACACCTTATGAATAAAGTATTTTAATGAAATAAATAAACACTGGGGGTTTTAATATCTTTATTGTACTCTCAATCTAACTGACGACCCTCGATCTTCTGAAAGAAAAGGAAAAATAAAAAAAACAACAATATCCCATACTTATATATCCAAGAAAGGCCCTTAGTAAACTGGAACTTCCAATATAATAACAGCAACATGCATAGAAAGAAGTCTATGCCACATATCTTTAGAAAACCATATTAAATTTTATCAAAGAATTCAAAAATGCACACATAAAAATTAATTAATAATAAAATAAGGGGAAATTTGATAGCAGATACTACACCTACAGAATAAATATTGAGGTACAATTCCTCCAATATCTATAAATAGCATATGCTCCACAAGGTTAGTATTGTATCCCTACATAAATGGTATGTAATAGCCAACACTCCCAGTGATCAATTATGGCTTAATACTCTTATAATAACTTCTGGTCATTGATAGACCTAGACTACAGAGATATTTGTACAACATTAAAGTGCATAGTGCTAGTTGGATCTCATACCCATGTAAACATTCAATGGTGCAATTAGTAGCATATTAAATAAAGTGTGGGCATTTAATAAATAGAGATAAGCGGTGTTCGAGTCGAACTGTTCGCCAATTTCAAATTCGAGCTGTTTTGGGCAGTGTTCAAGTCGTTCGACGAACCCGAACAATTTGCTTAAAATTTGGCTGTTCGAGTTTCTGTTCGATAACTGTTCATTCACCAAAAGCCTAGCTTGATTTGCACATTAAAACTGTTTATCATTGTTAATGGACTGTTTCAGTGTATAGTGCGTGGGGGGGGGGGGGGCGAGGGATAGATCTGTGCTGAAATAACACCGATCTCCTTTTCTTTTTTTTTTTCCCGCATTTACAGAGAGGCGGTGCAGTCTCTCAGCCTATCAGCAGTGCACACACACAGCAATGTGCATGTGATGCACACAAGCAAGGGCATGTGTCATGTCACATGTCCTTGCCCTATAAGAACCAGCCATTTGCCCCGTCGCCACCATTTCCTCACTGCTGCAGCTTAGTGTTAGATGGCACCGCTGCTGCTGCTGTGGGCGCTATACAGACTAAGAGTGTTTCTTTTGGAGCAAATTGTCAGAGAGATAGGTTTAGGGAGTCGGGAGGAGTCGGGGCTAGTTGTAATATCAGCCCTTTTCAGGGTAGGTTACAGCAATATCTTACCGAGTTTTCACTCCGGGAGGGGAAAACCCCTTACTTACGTAGCGCTCACTAATATACTAATTAGGCAAGAAGACTACTAGGTCTCTATTTCGGTAAAACAACTTATATTATATTAATAATGAAAAAGTTTAATAATCAACAATTTAAGCTATGATTTGATATATGTACTACAGGCACATGAATTATAACAGCGCTAGCCTAACATTACATGATCATAATCATCATCTATATAATAGAGAAAGTAAGCATCTATATAATTACCAAATATTGTAACATCACTTCCCTGCCGGGGGACTCGACTGATGAGAAGGAAATATTCGGTAACACATCATCACAGAAGTTATGCGTCCATAAAGTCTCCTGGAATGTCCCTACCCCCACCTAAATGCCGTCCTGTTTTATACAATTAAAACTGGATTCAGTTTCGTCATGCGTACTGGCATTTTTCTCATATAACTTATTATTTTACAGATCACGAGCTGTTATTGTACAAATTCCATGCTTATCTTGTTGTTCACCCTTGAGAATATTTTCCTCACACTACAAGAATGCCGCTGCGCATGCGTACATAGCTGTTTATGCCACATCTCCTCATACAATGCAAATAGGTCACTCTGAGGGCACTTTCCCGCTTCCATTTTGTCTTGTTTTACTCAGTTAATGGCAATAGATACGTGAAATCACTATCTACACATACATTCAGACATTCTTGTCTCATTTGTATCACAAGCAGTTCATAGCACTGTTTGCCAGGCAGGTCACTGCATCTAATCCAGTTAAAAGTTTTGGGCCTAGGAGCAGTGTCTGCACGTCAGCAGAGTAGTCAGCCTGTGAAACAAACTATACCGCCTGTGTATCTCAATTTTTACTGCATCTAACCCAGTTAATAGTTTTGGGCCTAGGAGCAGTGTCTGCACTGTCCGACGAGCCCTGGTGCAATACGTTATGACTTATAGCCTGGGCCAACGAGCTCAAGAGGTGGGGCAAATCACGCTGCAGGAGTGGTCTCAGATCAGGGACCTATGCACCCTTCTGCGCAGTTTTGAAATAGCAACGAAGATGTTTAGTGCTGAGTCTGACGATGCCATTATCAGCATGACCATTCCGGTGATTTACATGCTGGAGCACACCTTACACAGTGTTCCGAGTCAGGTGGTGGAACAAGAGGAGGAGGAGGAACAGGAGGAGTCGTATGCGGAAGGGATCATATCTCCAAGGTCAAGAAGGTTGGCAGCACCAAGGCGGCTGGCATTGGAGGCTGGGGGAGAGGGATTACCGAGGGCACATGGTAGCAGCCAAACTGTTGAGGAAGGTGCAGGAGGAGAGGAAGAAGTGGAGGACGAACTGGCGCTGGGCATGGAAGACTCATCAGATGAGGGAGACCTTGATCAAATTTCTGTTGTGCGAGGTTGGGGGAGAGGGCAGATGAAGGAAGCATGATTCTCACCTCGCCACCACCAAGACAACAAGAACTTGGTCCTCCTGGATGCGCAAGACACATGAGTGCCTTCTTGCTGCACTTCCTGCAACATGACCGTCGGATTTTCAGAATCCGAAGTAATGCTGACTACTGGGTTGCCACACTCTTAGATTCCCGGTACAAAAGCAAATTTGGCTAAATAATTCCTGCCATAGAAAGGGATTCACGCATGCAGGAGTATCAGCAGAGACTGTTACAGCATCTAACATCTGCTTTTCCACAAAACACCAGTGGTGCACGTAGTCAATCTCTGAGTTCTAACTTGCCAACTGTGGGACTATCGAGTCATCACTTTAACCGTAACAGTAACATCGTATCTGGTGGTAACAGCAATTTTTTCCAATTGTTTCAAGATTTTTTTATTAGACCATCCCTTGCAAGGCCACAGGAGACAAGAAGTCTGATGCACAGCCAACACCTAGAGAGGATGGTACAAGAGTATCTCCAAGTTAACATTGATGCCATGACTGTGGAACTGGACCCTTGCTCATTTTGGGCTTCCAATCTTGAAAATTGGCCTGAGCTCGCCACTCACGCCTTGGAGATCTGTTGTGAAATTGGATTTTGGGCTCCCCCGGTGGCCACTGGTGGAATTGAACTGGTGTGCATCATCCCCTCTGTTCACCTGTTTCCATCAGGATGTGGGAGTCGCTATTTAACCTTGCTCCTCTGTCACTTCCATGCCGGTCAACATTGTAATCAGAAGCCTTTCTGTGCATGTTCCTGCTGCTAGACAACTCCCAGCTAAGTTGGACTTTAGTCCTCGTTTGTTTTTGCATTTTGTTCCAGTTCACTGCTGTAGTTTCGTTTCTGTGTCTGGAAAGCTCTTGTGATCTGAAATTGCCACTCTGATGTTATGAGTTAATACTAGAGTCTTAAAGTAATTTCAGGATGGTATTTTGATAGGGTTTTCAGCTGACCATGAAAGTGCCCTTTCTGTCTTCCTGCTATCTAGTAAGCGGACCTCAATTTTGCTAAACCTATTTTCATACTACGTTTGTCATTTCATCTAAAATCACCGCCAATATATGTGGGGGCCTCTGTCTGCCTATCGGGGAAACTTCTCTAGAGGTGAGCCAGGACTATATTTTCCTCTGCCAGGATTAGTTAGTCCTCCGGCCGGCGCTGGGCGTCTAGGGATAAAAAACGTAGGCAACGCTACCCGGCTACTGTTAGTTGTGCGGCAGGTTTAGTTCATGGTCAGTTTAGTTTCCATCCTTCCAAGAGCTAGTACTTATGTTTGCTGGGCTATGTTCTCTTGCCATTGAGAACCATAACAGAGATCTTGTCGTGCCCCGCAGCCAGCGTTCTCTCTGAACGTATGTTCAGCGCTGCTGGTGGTATGCTGACAGATAAGCGCACGCGGCTGTCCAGTGACAATGTAGACAGACTAACGTTCATCAAGATGAACAAATCCTGGATCCGCAAGGACTTTTCTACCCCTGTGTCATCTTGGGGAGAATAAAAGCTTGATGATTTTTGAAAATCACCTCACCAACTGTTTTAAAAAACTCTGGCGAAATTGATGCCACTTAAGTGGTGTCTGTGGCCGAATTTTTTTAAAAAATGGAGACTCTTTTGTTTAGTCCCCTTGCTGAGTATTAAATGACGTTGCCATCCTCAATTCCAGGTGGGTGGGGTCGTCTGCAGAGTTGTTTACTCATACTATGGCCTGGGATTCAGAGGTCTGCTCCAAAGCTTCAGTGTCTGCTAGCCAGCAGAGTAGCTCAGCCACCCACCGCCTGTTTACCTAAGTACTATTTTTAACGGCATCTGACCCAGGAAATCCATTTGGGCGTAGTAGAATTTGGTGCTACTCAGCAGCGTACCCCACCCACGAAGCAAGCTACACCGCCTGTTTACCTAACTTCTATTTTGTATCGACATCTAGCCCGGGAAATCCTTTTGGGCCTAGTAGAATTTAGTGCTACTCAGCAGCGTACCCCACCCATGAAGCAAGCTACACCGCCTGTTTACCTAAGTACTATTTTGTAACGGCATCTAGCCCGGGAAATCCTTTTGGGCCTAGTAGAATTTAGTGCTACTCAGCAGCGTACCCCACCCATGAAGCAAGCTACACCGCCTGTTTACCTAAGTACTATTTTGTAACAGCATCTAGCCCGGTAAATCCTTTTGGGCCTAGTAGAATTTAGTGCTACTCAGCAGCGTACCCCACCCATGAAGCAAGCTACACCGCCTGTTTACCTAACTACTATTTTGTAATGGCATCTAGCCCGGGAAATCCTTTTGGGCCTAGTAGCAATTTCTGCTACTCAGCAGAGTACCCCACCAATGAAGCAAGCTACACCGCCTTCTTTCTTTCTCAATCTAACCCCTCGGCTCTAGGGTGTCCACTCTCCCTCCAGCTCTCTCCTTCTCACAGGTGGACTACCGTGTGTTTTCACACTGTGGCGAATCTTTTGGGCCCAGGCATAAGAAGTCGTCGAGGTAATGGATAATATGTGCCGCCTTACAAACGTCCATGATGACACATTCGAGGAAGCAACTAAACGCCTCAAATAGTGAGCAGGATATGGAGCACCCCATGGGCAAACAGCGATCTATGTAGTATGCTCCTTCACAGAAGCAGCCCAATGGGAGGACACTATTCAGAGGCACAGGTAGTAACCGGAACGCCCCCTCAATGTCTGTTTTGGCCATTAGGGTGCCCCTTACTAACTTCTTGACCCACCTGATTGCGTCGTCAAAGGAGGTACAGTACATAGTACTGTACTTGGTTCCGCGTCGATGTTGTCATTTACTGACCTGCCCCTTGGATATGACAAATGGTGGATTAGTCTGAATTAGGATTGAGCGACTTTGACTTTTTTAGGATCGAGGCGGGTTTCGCGAAACCCGACTTTGTCAAAAGTCGAGTCGAGTGAAATCGGCTGATTATCGCGCAAAGTCGGGGATCGACCGAAACACGAAACACGAAACCCAATGTAAGTCAATGGGGAGCAAAGTCGGCAGTGAGAGGAGGTAAGGAAAACACCTACAGTGCCCATTTTAATGTCAAAAACATCAATTCGTGTCACTTAAGCTTGTGAATCTTAATTTACCTTATAATAATAGTTAGGCATTGAAAATTGGGGGTCATTTGGCTAAAGTTGAGGGGGGGTAGGGCTGGCTCAAGTTATCCGTGGGCCCAGGAAACGCGGACTATGTCACGGCGGTGGAGCAGGGAGAGGTCAGTATTTCAACTTTGCAAGTGCTGTGATCCTGAGCAAGCAGGGGGGGCACACTCATTCGCATTGGCACTGACACAGGCCCCCTCAAAGTACGGCGTAGTGTTTGACGGCGGGGGCGCCTCCCACCAGCAGAGACACTTTTGCATACTATGAGGGGCCCTGTGACAGTGACGTCGCCAACGAGTATGCACTCCCCACCTGATGAAGGAACCTGCACTTTCAGCTGTGCCTTCCTCTTCGTCCCCGTGTAAGGTGGTATAGTATGCGGGAAGGGGAACCTGAATTTCAGCAGGGTCAGATTCTGGCTGTGTAGAGTGCAAGGGGAATGTAGCGGTCTGGGTCAATGTACAAGCAGACTCATGCAGCACTGGCTGGGCAATGGGCAGGATGAGGAGGAAACACAGATATAGGCCCAAATAATAAAGTGGGCAAAATGCAGTTCAAAATTGGTAACAGGACTAACCAGGTGGCATTGCTTTGTTCAGTGGAGGACAACTGTAATAAGAGGCAGACACAGTTAGTAGGCCCAAATAATAAAGTGGGCCAAATAAAGTTCAAAATTGTTAACAGGAGTAAACAGGCGGCACTGCTTTGTTCAGTGGAGGAGAACACCAAGGAGCGTCAGACACCGTTAGTAGGCCCAACCAAACTAGTATCCCAAATGCAGTTTCATATTAAAAATATAGGACGAAAGCCTGAAGATTGAAGCTCAGGAAAAAAAACCCAGGAGAACACCAAGGAGCGGCAGACACCGTTAGTAGGCCCCAACCAAACTAGTATCCCAAATGCAGTTTCATATTAAAAATATAGGCCGAAAGCCTGAAGATTGAAGCTCAGCCCTGTTCAGTGGAGAACACCAAGGAGAGGCAGACACCGTTAATAGGGCCCAACCAAACTAGGAGGCCAAAAGCAGTTTAAAATTTTTAAATATAGGCCGAAAGCCTGAAGATTGAAGCTCAGCTCTGTTCCGTGGAGGAGAACACCAAGGAGAGGCAGACACCGTTAGTAGGGCCCAACCAAACTAGGAGGCCAAATGCAGTTTAAAATTTTTAAATATAGGCCGAAAGCCTGAAGATTGAAGCTCAGCTCTGTTCAGTGGAGGAGAACACCAAGGAGAGGCAGACACCGTTAGTAGGGCCCAACCAAACTAGGAGGCCAAAAGCAGTTTTAAATTTTTAAATATAGGCCGAAAGCCTGAAGATTGAAGCTCAGCTCTGTTCAGTGGAGGAGAACACCAAGAAGAGGCAGACACCGTTAGTAGGGCCCAACCAAACTAGGAGGCCAAATGCAGTTTAAAATCTGATATCGGCCGAAAGCCTGAAGATTGAAGCTCAGTTCTGTTCAGTGGAGGAGAAAAGCAAGGAGCGGCAGACACCGTTAGTAGGGCCCAATCAAACTAGTAGGCCAAATGCATTTTAAAATCTGATATAGGCCGAAAGCCTGAAGATTGGAGCTCAGGAAAAAAACAAGGAAAACACCACGGAGCGGCAGACACCGTTAGTAGGCCCCAACCAAACAAGTAGGCCAAATGCATTTTAAAATCTGATATAGGCCGAAAGCCTGAAGATTGAAGCTCAGGAAAAAAAAACAGGAGAACACCAAGGAGCGGCAGACACCGTTAGTAGGCCCCAACCAAACTAGTAGGCCAAATGCAGTTTAAAATCTGATATAGGCCGAAAGCCTGAAGATTGAAGCTCAGCTTTGTTCAGTGGAGGACAACACCAAGGAGCGGCTGACACCGTTAGTAGGCCCAACCCAACTAGTAGCCCCAATGCAGTTTTCAAATTCCTATAGGTTGAAAACCTAACAATTGAAGCTCAGCTTTTTTCAGAGGAGGACAGCTGTATTGAGTGGCGCAGACAGACACAGGTAGCAGGCCTTAAACAAAAAAGTTGGCTCAATGCAGTTTAAAAAAGGTTACAGGGGTACACAGGCAGCATTGGTGTGGTCAGCGGAGGACGATTGCAAGGAGGGACCGCAGACAGACTTACTAGGCCTAAAATAAAAAAGTAGGCTCTATGCAGGTTTAAATAGGTTACAGGGGTACACAGGCAGCATTGGTGTGGTCAGCGGAGGACAATTGGAAGGAGTGGCGCAGACTTACTAGGTCTAAAATAAAAAAGTAGGCTCTATGCAGGTTTAAATAGGTTACAGGGATACACAGGCAGCATTGGTGTGGTCAGCGGAGGACGATTGCACCGAGGGGCAGACACAGATAGTAGGGCCAAAAAAGTAATAGGCAAAATGCAGTTAAAAATAGGTTAAAGGAGTACGCAGGCGGCCTAGCTTTGTTCAGTGGAGCACAACTGTAAGGAGTGTCTGACACAGTTAGTAGGCCAAAATAATAAAGTGAGGTTAATGTCTGGCAAAAAAAAAAATTCACAAATAAACAGGTGGCATACCTAGGTGCAGAGGTGGGCTCCTCTGCTGACTTGCAGACAGTGGTAGTTGGCGCAAAGTATTAACTGGTGTAAATGTATGACAGGGTCCCTGAATATTTTTACTAGCATCAATCATGTCAACAAATTGGTATTGGCAGTGCCATTGAAGGATTTAACAGCACAGACTAAACAGTGGTGGAGCAGTGAGAGGTAATTTTGCAAGTGGTAGAACACTGTTTGAGCTGGGGGGGAACACTCTCTCGTGGGCGGCGGTACTGGCCCAGGGCCCTTCATGTTACGACGGTGTGTCTGATGTTGGCCACCGCCAGAGACACTTCATTGTACTATGAGGGACCCTGTGCAAGTGCCGTCGCCCAAAAGTGGGCACACCCACCTGTTCAGCCAAACAGCACTCGCACGGGTGCTTGCGCCAAGTGGTGACCACGGCCCTGTGGGGGGAGTCAGCCCATTTAGGGAGGTGTAAAAATGGCCTATGGTGGACATACAGCAGTTGCAAATGGAGAAATTGGAGCAGTCAGTAAGACGAGTCCAAAAGCAAGACCTTTTTACAGGAAAGCTAGGTGTCAGCAGGGAAAGGTGGGGCAAAATAATTAGAAATCCATGATTGGTTCATTTTAATGAAGGTTAGATCATCAACATTTTGGGTAGCCAGACGAGTCCCTTTTTCGGTCAGTATTGAACCAGCATCACTGAATACTCTTTCTGATAGCAAACTAGCAGCTGGGCAAGCAAGCTCCTGTAAAGCATATTTTGCCAATTCAGGCCAGGTGTCTATTTTGGATGCCCAGTATTCAAATGGGAATGACGTGTGAGGGAGAACATCGATAAGGGCGGAAAAATAGTTAGTAACCATACTGGACAAATGTTGTCTCCTGTCACTTTGAATTGATGCTGCAGTACCTGTAGTGTCTGCGGTCATTGCGAAATCACTCCACAACCTGGTCAGAAAACCCCTCTGTCCAACGCCACTTCTGATTTGTGCACCTCTAACACCTCTGCCATGTGGCCCCCTGCAGCTAGTGTGATAACCATCACCGCCGCTGTGTGCTGGGAATGCCTGAACCAAGCGGTCTACAAGAGTTGCTTGTTTGGTAGCCAATATTTGCTCAAGGTTCTCATGTGGCATGATATTTTGCAATTTCCCTTTATAGCGTGGATCCAGGAGGCAGGCCAACCAGTAATCGTCATCGGTCATCATTTTGATAATGCGGGGGTCCCTTTTTAGGATATGGAAGGCATAATCTGCCATGTGGGCCAATGTTCCAGGTGACAATTCACTGCTTGTGCTGGGTTGAGGAGCACTTTCTGGCAAATCAACATCACTTGTCTCCCTCAAAAACCCTGTACCTGACCTTGCAACGCCACCAGTTTCTATTGCCCCCTGAGAAGCTTCCTCCTCCCATAAATATTCATCCCCATCATCCTCCTCGTCCTCTTCCTCTTCGTCCGCCACCACGTCCAGGAGACTTCCATGAGCAGACAATGGCTGACTGTCATCAAGGCTTCCCTCGTCCTCGGCTGCAGACGCCTGCTCCTTTATGTGCGTCAAACTTTGCATCAGCAGACGCATTAGGGGGATGCTCATGCTTATGATGGCATCCTCTGCACTAACCAGGCGTGTGCATTCCTCAAAACACTGAAGGACTTGACACAGGTCTTGTAGCTTCGACCACTGCACACCTGACAACTCCATGTCTGCCATCCAACTGCCTGCCCGTGTATGTGTATCCTCCCACAAATACATAACAGCATGCCTCTGTTTGCACAGCCTCTGAAGCATGTGCAGTGTGGAGTTCCACCTTGTTGCAACGTCGATTATTAGGCGGTGCTGGGGAAGCTTCAAAGATCGCTGATAGTTCTGCATACGGCTGGAGTGTACGGGTGAACGGCGGATGTGCGAGCAAAGTCTTCGCACCTTCAGGAGAAGGGCGGGTAACCCCGGATAACTTTTCAGGAAGCACTGCACTACCAGGTTCAAGGTGTGAGCAAGGCAAGGAATGTGTTTCAGTTGTGAAAGGGCTATGGTGGCCATAAAATTCCTTCCGTTATCACTGACTACCTTGCCTGCCTCAAGATGTACACTGCCCAGCCATGACTGAGTTTCTTGCTGCAAGAACTCGGCCAGAACTTCCGCGGTGTGTCTGTTGTCACCCAAACACTTCATTTCCAACACAGCCTGCTGATGCTTACCACTAGCTGTTCCATAATGGGACACCTCGTGTGCAACACTGGCAGCTGCGGATGGAGTGGTCGTGCGACTGCGGTCTGTGGACGAGCTCTCGCTTCTGCTGGAGGAGGAGGAGGGGGGCGAACGCCTACAGCCAACTGTTTCCTAGATCGTGAGCTAGGCAGAACTGTCCCAATATGGCTGTCCCCTGTGGACCCTGCATCCAGCACATTAACGCAGTGTGTCGTGGTGGACACGTAACGTCCCCGGCCATGCCTACTGGTCCATGCATCTGTTGTGAGGTGCACCTTTCTACTGACAGATTGCCTGAGTGCATGGACAATGCGGTCTTTGACATGCTGGTGGAGGGCTCGGATGGCTTTTCTCGCAAAGAAGTGGCGACTGGGTAGGTCATAGCGTGGCACTGCGTAGGCCATCAGGGCTTTGAAAGCTTCGCTT
This sequence comes from Ranitomeya variabilis, assembly GCF_051348905.1. Classification (NCBI taxonomy): domain Eukaryota; kingdom Metazoa; phylum Chordata; class Amphibia; order Anura; family Dendrobatidae; genus Ranitomeya; species Ranitomeya variabilis. The sequence goes on along the minus strand of NC_135237.1, from coordinate 116,920,979 downwards.
TCAATTAACCGGTACGGCATCATCTCTAACGAGACTAGTCTAGCAATGTGGGCATTCAAACCCTGTGTACGCGGATGAGAGGATGAGTACTTCCTTTTCCTAACGAGAGTCTCTTGTAGGGTGAGCTGGACTGGAAAGCTGCATATGGTGGAACTAGCGGGGGTGGTGGTGGACATGGCAGACTGAGGGAGGGTTGGTGATGTTATTCTTGCTGTGGGCCTACATACAGTGTTTCCTACCAAGAACCTGTTGATTCCCTGACTGCTTTGGCCTTGCGACGATACCTCCACATTTGCTGCTGGTGGTGTCCTAACCGGTGGGCTTAGAGTGAGGGAAGGAATGTAGCGTTGCTGACTAGATTCATTGTGAGCTGGTGCAACAACGTTACGGGACGTTTGGTAGCTAGTCCCGGCTTGCAAGTGCATGGTGGTTAAATGTCGACGCATGCAAGTTGTATTTAAACTTTTGACATTCTGACCTCGGCTAAAGGTCCTTGAGCATTTCTTACAGATCACTTTGCGCTGATCATTCGGATCTTGGTAAAAAAATTGCCAGACTGCACTCTTCCTACTATTGAATACCTTTTCAGGCATTGCACACTGTGCTACTTTAACCGGATGGCAACGCTGTCCTACAACTGTTTTTGGTTTTGACACACGTTTTTGGCCAGATACGGGCCTGCCAGATGAAAGCTGTTGCGATGTTGATGCCTGCTGCGGCTCCTCCTCCTCCGCTTCAGAGCTACTGCCAGCGGCACCCTGTTCCCCCAATGGCTGCCAATCAGGGTCAACAACTGGGTCATCTATCACCTCCTCTTCTATGTCCTGTGCACCTTCCTCTGTGTCACCGTGTAAGCCGGTGCTATAGCGTTCGGGACGGGGCACCATAGTCTCATCAGGGTCAGATTCTGGCTCAGTACACTGCAAGGGCAATGTTGTGATCTGAGTCAATGGAACAGCATAATGATCTAGCTGTGGCTGTGCATCTGTGCACTCCATGTCCAATTCATCTTGTAATGGGCATGGCCTGTTAACAATTTCCCTTTCTAACCCAGGCACGGTATGTGTAAAGAGCTCCATGGAGTAACCTATTGTGTCGCCTGACGCATCCTTCACTGTTGTCCTGGGTGAAGGACACAAGGAAGCGACTTGTTCCTGACCGGAAGCATCCACTCACGATGCACTGCTTTTAAATTTTGCACTATCCGAAGAGGAGGCAAAAGAACTAGAGGCAGAGTCAGCAAGGAAAGCCAAAACTTTTTCCTGCTGCTCCGGCTTTAAAAGCGGTTTTCCTACTCCCAGAAAAGGGAGCATTCGAGGCCTTGTGTAGCCAGACGATGACGCTGGCTCAACAACTCGAGACTTAGGTGCTACATTGCTTTTCCCACGACCACCTGATGCTCCACAACCACCACCACTACCATCATTACCAGCTGGCAATGACCGCCCACGGCCACGACCTCTTCCACCAGACTTCCTCATTCTTTCAAAAATGTTACCAAACTAACAACCGTTATATGGTACTGTAAAACCAGGTAGAAGGTGTACGTAAACTTGTTGTGAATTTAAATCTCCCTTTATAGGTGTGGGAGACTGCTGGGAAAATCAGGCCCACTGTATTACACTACACAGTTTGAGTGTCAGAAAGTGGCTGGCAGATATGCCACAAACAGGAATGACGCAGATGCACACACTGGCAATATAAATCTCCCTTTTTTATGTGTGGGAGACAGCAGAAAAATCAGGCCCACTGTATTACATTACAGAGTTTGAGTGTCAGAAAGTGGCTGGCAGATATGCCACAAACAGGAATGACGCAGATGTACTCAGTGGCAATAGAAATCTCCCTCTTTATGTGTGGGAAAATGCATAAAAAACAGGCCCACTGTCTTACACTACAGAGTTTGAGTGTCAGAAAGTGGCTGGCAGATATGCCACAAACAGGGCTGACGCAGATGCACACACTGGCAATATAAATCTCCCTTTTTTATGTGTGGGAGACAGCAGAAAAATCAGGCCCAGTATATTACACTACAGAGTTTGATTGGCAGAAAGAGGCTGGCAGATATGCCACTAACAGGGCCGACGTAGATGCACACACTGGCAATATAAATCTCCCTTTTTTATGTGTGGGAGACAGCAGAAAAATCAGGCCCACTGTATTACACTACACAGTTTGATTGGCAGAAAGAGGCTGGCAGATATGCCACTAACAGGGCTGACGTAGATGCACACACTGGCAATATAAATCTTCCTTTTTTATGTGTGGGAGACAGCAGAAAAATCAGGCCCACTGTATTACACTACACAGTTTGATTGGCAGAAAGAGGCTGGCAGATATGCCACTAACAGGGCTGACGTAGATGCACACACTGGCAATATAAATCTTCCTTTTTTATGTGTGGGAAACAGCAGAAAAATCAGGCCCACTGTATTACACTACACAGTTTGATTGGCAGAAAGAGGCTGGCAGATATGCCACTAACAGGGCTGACGTAGATGCACACACTGGCAATATAAATCTTCCTTTTTTATGTGTGGGAGACAGCAGAAAAATCAGGCCCACTGTATTACACTACACAGTTTGATTGGCAGAAAGAGGCTGGCAGATATGCCACTAACAGGGCTGACGTAGATGCACACACTGGCAATATAAATCTTCCTTTTTTATGTGTGGGAAACAGCAGAAAAATCAGGCCCACTGTATTACACACCACAGTTTGATCGGCAGAAAGAGGCAGGCAGATATGCCACTAACAGGGCTGACGCAGATGCACACACTGGCAATATAAATCTCCCTTTTTTATGTGTGGGAGACAGCAGAAAAATCAGGCCCACTGTATTACACTACACAGTTTGATTGGCAGAAAGAGGCTGGCAGATATGCCACTAACAGGGCTGACGCAGATGCACACACTGGCAATATAAATCTCCCTTTTTTATGTGTGGGAGACAGCAGAAAAATCAGGCCCACTGTATCACACTACACAGTTTGATTGGCAGAAAGAGGCAGGCAGATATGCCTCTAACAGGACTGACGCAGATGCACACACTGGCAATATAAATCTCCCTTTTTTATGTGTGGGAGACAGCAGAAAAATCAGGCCAACTGTATTACACCACAGAGTTTGATTGAATAAAAAGTACTGCTGCACACAAGAATGTGGACAAAGAAACAAGAGAACTGTGCAGAAAGGAGCAGCAGGACTTTTGCTTTTAAAAAAGCAGTTGGTTTGCGTACAAACAGCAATGCAGCTATCAGGGAGCCTTATAAGCTACAGAGCTGATGCACAGAAATCTAGCCTCCACTGTCCCTGCCAAGAAAGGGTGGTGTTGGATAGTGGAAATCACTGCAGCACAAGCGGTTTGGGGGTTTATCTTCCCTCCCTAACAATATCCCTGCTTCAGACGAAGCTACAGCAACCTCTCCCTATGCTCAGATCAGCAGCAGTAAGATGGCGGTCGGCGTGCACGCCCCTTTATAGCCCCTGTGATGCCGCAGAAAGCAAGCCAATCACTGCCATGCCCTTCTCTAAGATGGTGGAGACCAGGACCTATGTCATCACGCTGCCCACACTCTGCGTCCACCTTCATTGGCTGAGAAATGGCGCTGAACACGTCATATGAAACGCGACTTTGGCACGAAGATCGCCGACGACATGGCCGATCCCACGCTGGGATCGGGTCGGGTTTCACGAAACCCGACTTTGCCAAAAGTCGGCGACTTTTGAAATTGTTCGATCCGTTTCGCTCAACCCTAGTCTGAGTGTATTGGGTTCATTTTTTGGCACAACTCCCAACGGGGGTACCACTACGTCTTCTAAGGAAAGTATTCTGAATGGCCCGCCGCCATTCTACCTAAAGATATTTCTTTTTTTTATTTTTTTGTCAAGATGTCAGGGTGTTGGTAGAGTGAGTTTAGATTTTTACTCCAACCTTTCTTGATTTTAGAAGGGCATGACATGCCTATATCTGTGTCTCCTCCTCCTTTTACTCCTCCACCTCTTTTCTTTTCGCATGACTATATGTAGTTGTGATTTTTCCATGTGTTTGTTGCATCTTCTGAGCAGTTTGTCAGCTTTTGGACACCTTTTAAGGTGTTTTCTATGTGTTTTCCATGTGTTTGTATGTGTTTGTGTTTGCCTGCCATTGGTTTCAATGGGGTTCGACGGTGTTCGTCGAACGTTCGACGAACAGTTCGTCGAACATGTCCCTGTTCGACGAACCGAACCGAACCCGAACACTAGGGAGGTGGCTCATCTCTATTAATAAATAAAATATAGTGGAGTCATAACCTGTAGGTGAAGTCCAGGCCCCTGCTTGTTTCGCGATACAGCTTCTTCTTTGGGGGTCTATCTTGTGGGGATTTGTTGGTCTTTTTATAATGCTAACCTCTCATTGATGTCAGCGGTTTGCACAGCGCTTCTACCCCGGAAAACCAGAAGTCCGGTCACAGCAAGTCAGCCTCACATTCCACATGGCCACGCCCCCTCCGACACATCAGAAGGAGACGTGACCACTGCGGGGTTACAGACGCGTCGCCACAGCAAGCCGAGAGCCAGAAGTCAAGGAGAAGCGCTCCCCGCTGCAATGTATCTAAAGCTGCTTCTATATCTCCTAGGCAACTTGTCAAAGTGAAGGAGATATTTCAGCTCCTGCTAAGGAGACCTTCCATGGACAAAAAGACATTTAAGGTTGGATTTTTTTCTTTTAGATATATAAATGAATGTGCAAATATATCTCTCTCTCTAATCCCTTATGTATATGTTTGTATGGATAATGAATAAAAAAATTAAACATGGGCCTGGACTTCACCTACAGGTTATGACTCCACTATATTTTATTTATTAAATGCCCGCACTTTATTTAATATGCTACATAAAAATACACAAAGAAAATGGGAGACGTTTATTGGCATGCTGGATAGGACCTGTGCACAGTATATACCGTATGGGAATAAACATACTAGAAATAGGAGGAAACCAATATGGCTAAATAGAGCTGTAAGGGGCGCAATAAGTGACAAAAAGAAAGCATTTAGAGAATTAAAGGAAGTAGGTAGTGAGGAGGCATTAAATAAATACAAAAAATTAAATAAATTCTGTAAAAAGCAAATCAAGGCAGCAAAAATTGAGACAGAGAGACTCATTGCCAGAGAGAGTAAAAATAATCTCAAAATATTCTTTAACTATATAAATAGTAAGAAACTAAAAAATGAAAGTGTTGGCCCCCTTAAAAATAGTCTGGGGGAAATGGTGGATGAGGATGAGGAAAAAGCCAATATGCTAAATGACTTTTTTTCATCAGTATTTACACAAGAAAATCCCATGGCAGCCAATATGATCAGTGATAACAAAAATTCCCCATTAAGTGTCACCTGCTTAACCCAGCAGGAAGTATGGCGGCATCTAAAAATCACTAAAATTGACAAATCTCCGGGCCTGGATGGGATACACCCCTGAGTACTGCAGGAATTAAGTACAGGCATTGATAGACCATTATTTTTAATCTTTAAAGAGTCCATAATAACAGGGTCTGTACCACAGGACTGGCTTATAGCAAATGTGGTGCCAATATTCAAAAAGGGGACAAAAACTGAACTCGGAAATTATAGGCCAGTAAGTTTAACCTCTACTGTGGGTAAAATCCTGGAGGGCATTCTATGGGATGCTATACTGGAGTATCTGAAGAGGAATAACCTCATGACCCAGTATCAGCACGGCTTTACTAGGGACCGTTCATGTCAGACTAATTTGATCAGCTTCTATGAAGAGGTAAGTTCCGGACTGGACCAAGGGAACCCAGTAGATGTAGTGTATATGGACTTTTCAAAAGCTTTTGATACGGTGCCACACAAAAGGTTGATACATAAAATGAGAATAATGGGGATAGGGGAAAATATGTGTAAGTGGGTTGAGAGCTAGCTCAGGGATAGGAAACAAAGGGTGGTTATTAATGGAGCACACTCGGACTGGGTCGCGGTTAGCAGTGGGGTACCACAAGGGTCAGTATTGGGCCCTCTTCTTTTTAACATATTTATTAATGACCTTGTAGGGGGTGTTCAGAGTAGAATTTCAATATTTGCAGATGACACTAAACTCTGCAGGGTAATCAATACAGGGGAGGACAATTTTATATTACAGGATGAGTTATGTAAACTAGAAGCTTGGGCTGATAAATGGCAAATGAGCTTTAATGGGGATAAATGTAAGGTCATGCACTTCGGTAGAAGTAATAAGATGTATAACTATGTGCTTAATTCTAAAACTCTGGCAAAACCGTCAATGAAAAAGACCTGGGTGTATGGGTGGATGACAAACTCATATTTAGTGGCCAGTGTCAGGCAGCTGCTACAAAGGTAAATAAAATAATGGGATGTATTAAAAGAAGCATAGATGCTCATGAGGAGAACATAATTTTACCTCTATACAAGTCACTAGTTCGACGACACTTAGAATACTGTGCACAGTTCTGGTCTCAGGTGTATAAGAAAGACATAGCTGAACTGGAGTGGGTGAGGAGAAGAGCGACCAAGGTTATTACAGGACTGGGGGGTCTGCAATACCAAGATAGGTTATTACACTTGGGGCTGTTTGGTTTGGAAAAACGAAGACTAAGGGGTGATCTTATTTTAATGTATAAATATATGAGGGGACAGTACAAAGACCTTTCTGATGATATTTTTAATCATAGACCTGAGACAGGGACAAGGGGGCATCCTCTACGTCTGGAGGAAAGAAGGTTTAAGCATAATAACAGACGCGGATTCTTTACTGTAAGAGCAGTGAGACTATGGAACTCTCTGCCGTATGATGTTGTAATGAGTGATTCATTACTTAAATTTAAGAGGGGACTGGATGCCTTTCTTGAAAAGTATAGTGTTACAGGGTATATACACTAGATTCCTTGATAGGGCGTTGATCCAGGGAACTAGTCTGACTGCCGTATGTGGAGTCGGGAAGGAATTTTTGTCCCCAATGTGGAGCTTACTCCTTGCCACATGGTTTTTTTTTGCCTTCCTCTGGATCAACATGTTAGGGCATGTTAGGTTAGGCTATGGGTTGAACTAGATGGACTTAAAGTCTTCCTTCAACCTTAATAACTATGCAACTATGTAGGGGTACAATACTAACCTTGTGGAGCATATGCTATTTATGGATACTGGAGCAATTGTACCTCAATATTTATTCTGTTGGTGTAGTATCTGCTATCAAATTTCCCCTTATTTTATTACTAATTTTTATGTGTGTTTTTTTGAATTCTTTAATAAAATTTTAATATGGTTTTTTTAAAGATATGTGGCATAGACTTCTTTCTATGTAGGTTGCTGCCAATATCCCATACCTGTCCGCCATACAGTCTTGTCCCATGATGTAAATCCATCTGAATGGGTTAAATAATTTTGCAACCAGGAGCCTGCTAATGCAGCTGCCCCTAGCTGTAAAAGGCTGGGGAATGAATGGAATGCAGCTTCGTTGACTTGTGGTGCTGCGCCCCCTGGTGGCCTAAACTCATATGAACTCTAGCGTGGGAATTTTTCTGAATATTTTCTCATGCTAGAGTTCATATGAGTTTATGCCACCAGGGGGCGCAGCACCGCAAGTCAACGAAGCTGCATTCCATTCATTCCCCAGTCTTTTACAGCCAGGGGCAGCTGCATTAGCTGGCTCCTGGTTGTAAAATTATTTAACCCCTTCAGATGGATTTACATCATGGGACATGACTGTATGGCGGACAGGTATGGGATGTTGTTTTTTTTATTTTTCCTTTTTTTTCAGTAGATCGAGGGTCGTTGGATTGAGATTACAATGAAGATATTAAAACCTCATGTGTTTATTTATTTCATTAAAATACTTTATTCATAATGTGTGTGTTTATTTAACCCTTTATTACTATTGGATTAATAATGGATAGGCGTCTCATTGACATCTCTCCATTATTAACCAGGCTTAATGTCACCTTACATTAGCAAGGTGATAATAACCCCTTATTACCCCATATGCCACCGCTACTCGGGAGTGGGAAGAGAGTGGCTAAGTGCCAGAATAGGCGCATCTTACAGATGTGCCTTTCCTGGGGTGGCTGGGGGCAGATTTTAGCCCGGAGGGCAATAACCATGGTCCCTCTCTAGGCTATTAATATCTGCCCTCAGACACTGGCTTTCCCACTCTGGCAGAGAAAATTGCGCTCGAGCACACGCCAGTTTTTTCTCTGTTTTAACCCTTTATTTTAACACCTAGAGCTCCCAAATTTTACACACAGAAACTTCTAACATTATTAGTGAGGAATATGTAAAAATATAAGTGATATGAAATGGTTTACTGTATGCAAACCATGTCTCACATCCTGTCGGGTTTGATAAGGGGATAGCAAAAGCCGGCAATTGAATTACCGGCTTTTAAGCTTTCTAGCTCTGTATTAAATATAAATATAAATATATATATATATATATATATATATATATATATATATACATACAGTATATGTGTGTGTCAATGACAGATATATATATATATATATATATATATATATATATATATATATATACACCTATTCTATGTGTACACATTTATTTTAGCTATTCTATTCTAACCTGTCAGTGTGATTTTAATGTACACACCACTGAATTACCGGCTTTTCTATGGAACACCGGTGCGTATTTCTCGAAAGTCACACGCATGGTCTGTATGTAATCCATATTTTTCTCGCCTCCATAGACTTTCATTGGTGGATTTTTTGTGCAATACGCGGACAAACACAGCATGCTGTGATTTTCTCAAGCCGTAAAATACGGCCGAGAAATATACGGCTGATGGGAGCTGCCCCATAGAGAAACATTGGTCCGTGTGCAATATGTTGTTTTTGCACCTCTCGCTCGTCTGTATTCCTCTCTAGTGTGACGCCGGCCTAATACTAACATGCTCGTTTTGAGTAACGAGCATAATGGGAGTCAAGGGGAAATACAGTCATTTTTCCAGCAGTCCCTACAAGTTGGTCTGGGGGGCAGTGAAAATGTTGAAACGGATGAAAAAAGTGCTGAATGGAAGGAGAGCAGCATAGGGAAGAAAGACCCCTAAAAGCATCTGTGACTCACAGATCGCTGCTGAGAACAATGGTGTCACACTTTTACTCCACTTTAAGGACTGACAAAAAACATTCAAAATCAACGAGAGATTGGAGTTTACAGGAAAAAAATGTTAAGAAACAATTTTTTCCCATATATATTGACTTGTATATAAGGTAAAATATAAAGTAAATCAAAATTTAATTTTTTTATAAAAAATGTGAAATTTCAGTGTAATTTTTAAAAAAAGAAAGAAGTTCAAAAAATAAAGACTCAGATACACCCTGTATTAGACATAAAAGGCGGCCTCATACACATTCTGTTCTAATTGTAATGTAGTGGTACTCCTAGTCTTATAAACATTATGCACTAAGTGCAAATCCTGCCAAAAATTACAAGCAACGTCATCCATACACCCTGGAAGGCACCAACTGTAGTGCCTCATTCAAATATTGTGAACAAAGTTTAGTTGTGTTTGGTCAGAGACAGACTGCCGTATTTCTCATGTGAGAATCACATCATAAACCTCGCACTGGTTGTTGGCTCTCCTAACCTGAGCTTGACGGCTGCATAGAAATACATCATACTGTCTTGCTCAGGTCAGGAGAGGTGACAAGCCAGTGCGTGCAGTGCGATGTGATCATTGTATGAGTTATATGGCAGTCTGGCTCAGCCATTATTCATACACTCACAAAAGCTCTGCACACAGTACAAAGCCTGCCAATAATTACAAGTAGGGTCATCCATACACTCTTGAAGACACTAACTGGTGTGCCTCATAAAAAAATTATAAAACTGTAGTTGTGGTACTTCTATACTCATAAAGGTTATGCACAAAGTGTAAAAAATTAAGTAGGGTTATCCAGTCACTCCTAGATAGAAATGGGCAAACCTGAACAGTAAAGTTTAGTATCCATACCAAACACCTACTGTTTGGGGACGGACACCAAACACAGACTTCACTGTGAATTCTTTGTTACTGTTAGGATTTGGCCCCTCAAACACCGGGTGTTTGTCATGCTGTCATGTGCATGACAGCACCGCGAACACTGCTTCGGATCAGGGGTATAGTCATTACAGCCAGTCAGACAGCCGCAGTTCCCACGCTGTCAAATGACTATGGCTATCAAAATGAGCTCCTTTTGAGCTGGTCAAGTAGTTGTTATTATGGACATTGTCGCATAAATTCCTATATTTCATCTTTCAACAGGTCATTGTATATACTCTTTGTGCTTATTTGGATCTATACCATTTCATGCCTTAGTATTTCATTTTCTAGGCTGTACATGCAATATACATCTTATAGGACTTCAAACATTGTTGCTGCTTTCTTTCCCTATTAATCATTCTAGCTATGCTGATTGCTGTGCATACGGACACTACAGCCCCTTGCATAAATGGTTAGGGGGATGTCTCCAGCTGGTGTTTGATGTGTATTGATGTACTGTATTCAAGTATTATATCTAGGGAGCAATTCATGTTGTTATATCCATTTCCTTGCATGTTATGTTGATGATCTCATGTACATGACTTTAGCACATGCTTTTCTTGTGCCGGTTCGTTTATACTAGTGGAGGTCCACTTATTTAGTGTCCCATTTGGCTATTTTTCAGGGGTGTTGACAATCATGTTCTGCACATGTTTTTAGGTGCTTTTAATACATTTTTTGTGTATGTCCAGGGTATTTAATAAAGGTTATACTATATTTAACATTTATCTTGTGTCAGTTGTGCACACCGCTATCTGTTTGGTCCTTTTTCTCTTCCGAATTTACAGTTGATTGCCCATACGAGGTGTTGCACCCGACTACTCGCCTGTTACCTATTGCTTATGAATGACGGTGCACCCTTTTCTTTTTTACATGTTCTACAAGCGAGATCACTGTGGGACCCTCTGGATTATGTGAACTACGGTGGATGAGAGAGTATATGGTTGTTTATTATTTTTGATTGTTTACATTAGGCAAGGGCATCTTGGATTTGGTGTTAGGTGAATATAATGTGTTTTTTTATTTGAATATGTATTTAATTATTTTACATGTTTTATTTTTTTTAAGTTTAAGCACAGGCGCTGGCTGACGAGATACTACTTCTCCCATCAGCGGCGCCTGCTATCACTGTTATCAGTGACAGCAGATATAGCCTGGTGGGAGTAGTAGTCTCTCATCAGCTGATGCCTTTTAACCTGCAGTAAGCTTTTTACCGTGGGTCACATTATCTCTGCGGGGTCATGCTGACATCTGACAGCGTGACCCCGCAGCAGTCTGATGGCGGTACGGTTACCGGCAGTAGTGTTGCAGAAGATCTGAACCGCCACTCTGGTGTTTCCCACCCTGTCACACAGATGACAGCGTGGGAAACACCATAGGAAGTACACAAAAACTCAGCAAATCTGCAAACATTTTTATGCCTTCCTTTTTACAGAAAGAGTTGACATGCTGCAGAAAAAAAACTCACTGCAAATACTCAAAGAAGAATTACTGATCATGTGCACAGTACCCAAGGATTCTCATTGAATTAGCTGACATAAGGATTCCCTAGCGTTTGGGCCCACAGCCTAAATGCACCCCACAAGGATAAACAACACAATTTTACACCACCAAAACTACAAGGCCAGGTATTAGTTAATGTTTTTGTGCATCTATAATACTAATCAACCACTCCCACATGGATAATACAAGTGTGTGTAGTTGTTCATCAGTATTTTGCACCTGTGTCATCTTTTCTCGTTGATGGGGAGAGGGGCCTTTTTCTGTACTTTTTGATATTTACATGCCTTGTTTGGTGCATAACTTTTAATTTTAGTGTAGGAACTTTCATGACATTGAGTAGCCTTTACACAAATTAAGAATATGCACATTTTGGCCAACATATCAACTAACACCTCATGTAATGTTGATGGGGAGGTATTGGGTTGTCTGTCTTTGTGGTTTACACTGACAGAGTGATGGGCAACCACTAGTGTTGAGCATTCCGATACCGCAAGTATCGGGTATCGGCCGATACTTGCGGTATCGGAATTCCGATACCGGGATTCCGATACTTGCCGCGTATCGGATACCAGAATCGGAAGTTCCCAGATTCAAAATTCCGAAATTCAGCCAATGAGAATGATTCCAAGTGTGGGCACATCCTGTTTAGCATGGAGGGCATGAAACTACTGGCAAGGCTGTGATTGGCTGCTGAAATGATGTCATGATGCAGTTTAAAAGTCGCTGGCGCCATTTTGCGATCACTCTGCTGTGAATTCAGTTAGTGACAGGACGCTGTTTGCTGACTGAGGGACAGTTTAGAGATAGCGATTTGCTTCTTTGTGCTTTCCAAAGGCTAATTTAGCAACCGCTGTGTTCACCTACTATTCACCTTGCTTTTGCCTTGTAGCGCTGTTTTCACAGCGATCTGCAAGGTCTGTGTGTGTGTGTGTGTGTGAGTGCAGCCCACTCTCTAGTCTGAGTGCAGCCACATAGGCCATCCATAGCTGGTTGTATTCAGTTCAGGGAGGGTGGTTCATTGCCTCATACTGTTCTTTTTTTTTTTTTTTTTTTTTCAAGTAGTGTAGTCTGCTGCTAATTTATTCAAAAAAATCCTATTAGTGTCTTTCCACCCGTCTCCAGCTAATTTGTGGAAAAACACTACATAGGATAAAGTAGAGGAGGGTTTTTGGGCCTTGCAGCGCCGTTTACGGCTGTCTGCACGGTCTCCGTGTGACTGCAGCTCGCCCTGTAGTCTGTGAGCAGCCGTAGCCTGGTTGTCTCCAGCTCAGGGTTGTTCACTGCGTCATACCGCCAAATCAATTTTAATTTTTTTTCAAGTAGTGTAGTCTGCTGCTAATTAATTTTAAAAAATCCTATTAGTGTCTTTCCACCCGTCTCCAGCTAATTTGTGGAAAAACACTACATAGGATAAAGTAGAGGAGGGTTTTTGGGCCTTGCAGCGCCGTTTACGGCTATCTGCACGGTCTCCGTGTGACTGCAGCTCGCCCTGTAGTCTGTGAGCAGCCGTAGCCTGGTTGTCTCCAGCTCAGGGTTGTTCACTGCGTCATACCGCCAAATCAATTTTAATTTTTTTTCAAGTAGTGTAGTCTGCTGCTAATTAATTTAAAAAAATCCTATTAGTGTCTTTCCACCCGTCTCCAGCTAATTTGTGGAAAAACACTACATAGGATAAAGTAGAGGAGGGTTTTTGGGCCTTGCAGCGCCGTTTACGGCTGTCTGCACGGTCTCCGTGTGACTGCAGCTCGCCCTGTAGTCTGTGAGCAGCCGTAGCCTGGTTGTCTCCAGCTCAGGGTTGTTCACTGCGTCATACCGCCAAATCAATTTTAATTTTTTTTCAAGTAGTGTAGTCTGCTGCTAATTAATTTAAAAAAATCCTATTAGTGTCTTTCCACCCGTCTCCAGCTAATTTGTGGAAAAACACTACATAGGATAAAGTAGAGGAGGGTTTTTGGGCCTTGCAGCGCCGTTTACGGCTGTCTGCACGGTCTCCGTGTGACTGCAGCTCGCCCTGTAGTCTGTGAGCAGCCGTAGCCTGGTTGTCTCCAGCTCAGGGTTGTTCACTGCGTCATACCGCCAAATCAATTTTAATTTTTTTTCAAGTAGTGTAGTCTGCTGCTAATTAATTTAAAAAAATCCTATTAGTGTCTTTCCACCCGTCTCCAGCTAATTTGTGGAAAAACACTACATAGGATAAAGTAGAGGAGGGTTTTTGGGCCTTGCAGCGCCGTTTACGTCTGTCTGCACGGTCTCTGTGTGACTGCAGCTCTATCTGTTGTCAGTTCAGCCCCCAAAAAAGAAATAAATAATAAAGTTCACCAAACACACCAGTTACACCACTTTACATTTCTGTAGGCCACATTAGCTCATATTAAAGTCTAGTCCACACTTTAGAAAATTAGTGTTTCTTATACCTGTTAGGAGGAGTTGCTCAGGAATAAGCACACAAATCCGTTAGTACTTTTCTGCTTATCTTTATCAGTCAACCAAGATGAAGAAGGCAGTGAGTAAGGCACGTGGGCGTGGGCGTGGGCGCGGAGCAGGGAGGGGACGTGGGGATTCTGTGCCTGCTGCGGGCACCGGTGACTCATCAGCACCCACTTTCACCAGGCAACAGTCGTTCATGCGCAGCTTTGTGTCAGAGCGCCGTACACCGCTGCTGCGTCAAGACCAAATTGAAGCTGTTGTCGGATGGATGGCAGCTAATGCATCAACTTCCATTAGTGCCACATCCTCTCAGACACAGAGCACTGGAGAGCACCCATCTGTCTCTTCACCACCTGCCAAATTGCCCAGGCAGACAGAGAGCCCAGGACAGGAGCCGTCTCTACTTCTGTTCTCTGAATCTCTTGGCTTGGAAACAGGGGGCCAGCCAAGCAGCATTGGAGAAATGGAAGAAGAGGCAGGGTGCAGTGATGCCCAACAGCTTTTTCTGTCTTCCTCTGAAGAGGCGGGTGGGCCAGTGGCTCCGGTCACCACATCGCAGGCCGCATCAGCTGATGATGACACTCAGGTGCCACTTACTGGTGCGTGCTCTGCTGCTGAGACTACCCAGGAGGAGCAGTTGGGGGCAGAGGGTAGTGTAGATGATGAGGTCCTCGACCCATCTTGGCGTGAGGGACAGGAAGGTGGTGGGAGCAGCTCTGAGGAAGAGATTCCCCGTACGGCCCAAAGAGGGAGAGGGAGGGGGAAGACTGCGGATCCTGCAGCCTCCGCTTTGGCACCCGTTAGGAGCATGTCTCTTCCAAAAGCCAAAAAGGGCGCTCCCAAGACTTGCAGTGCCTGGTCCTTTTTTGACACAGTTGCAGATGACATTTGCTATGTCAGATGCAACGTGTGTCATCAAAAAGTCAAAAGAGGTCGAAATGTCAGCAACCTCAATACCTCCAACATGTGGAAACATGTGCGCAACAGGCACCCGGCGGAGTTAGAAAAACACACTGAAGAGGTAGGCCAACCAACAGCGGCAGCTACCACCTCTTCAGCTCGTGTTGCCTCTTCCTCTAGCTCACACGCAGCTGGTTCGGCTTCCTCCCAGGATCGCCGTGGAAGAACCTCTGGCCCTGTTGTCCAGAGACCCGCTGTAATTCCACCCGCAGCACCACTTTCCCAGTCATCCACACACTCCCAGCCCAGTCTACAGCCATCGGTAGTACAGGCATGGGAGAAAAGGCGGCCTTTCTCGTCAAACCACCCACGAGCACAGGCTCTGACTGCAGGCATTGCCAAACTGCTGTCACTGGAAATGCTGTCATTCAGGCTGGTGGAGACTGACAGCTTCCGTGACTTGATGTCATTGGCAGTCCCACAGTACAATGTGCCCAGCCGCTTTTACTTCAGCAGGCAAGCCGTCCCTGCCCTGCACAAGCATGTGGAGGGACACATAAAACACGCGCTTCTGAACGCCGTCAGTAGCAAGGTCCACCTCACCACCGATGCGTGGACCAGTCAACATGGACAGGGGCGATACCTTTCCCTCACTGCCCATTGGGTTAATGTCGTTGAGCCAGGTACAGACCGTGCGAGTGGCGCAGGACGTGTCCTGCCCACTCCAAGGATTGCAGGAATCCATTCTGTACGCATTGACTCCTCCTCTTACACCAGTTCCTCAGAATCATCGCTGCAGGAGCCGTCACAGTCCACCTCCACATGGACCCGTGATGAACGTGTACCTGTTACGACCGACATGAGCACAGCCGTGGCCAAACGTCAACAGGCCGTCTTGAAATTAATTTTTTTGGGGAATCGTAGCCACACAGCGCAGGAGCTCTGGAATGCCATCAAGCAGGAGAGCGATGTGTGGTTTGTGCCAGCGAATCTCCAGCCAGGCATGGTAGTGTGTGATAATGGCCGAAATCTGGTGGCAGCTCTGGGCCTCAGCAACCTCACTCACATCCCATGTCTGGCACATGTGCTCAATTTGGTCGTGCAGAGCTTTTTGAGGGACTATCCGGATCTTGATGCACTGCTGCACAAGGTCCGCCTAGAGTGTGCTCACTTGCGGCGTTCCAGCACGGCAAAAGCGCGCATTGCGGCTCTGCAGCGCCGACACCGCCTGCCGGAACATCGCATCATATGTGACCTACCTACCAGGTGGAATTCCACGTTACATATGTTGGAGCGGTTGTGTGAGCAGCAGCAAGCTGTAATGGAGTACCAGCTGCTTCAGGCGCAAAAAAGTCGCAGTCAGCGCCGTACAGACTTCACAACCACAGAGTGGGCCACTATGAATGACGTCTGCCAGGTTTTGCGTCCCTTTGATTATTCCACGCGGATGGCGAGTGCAGATGATGCACTAGTCAGCATGACTGTCCCCCTCATCTGCCTGCTTGAAAAATCACTGCAAGCGCTAAGGGATGATGTTGTGGAAGAGGTGGAGGATGAGGATTCACCATTTCCATCATCTTCTGGACAGTCAGCGCCACGTGGTTCCTCACAAACGCGTAGGCAGGGGACAGTTTGTGAGGAGGATGAGGAGGAGTCAATGGTGGAGGAAGACGTCCGTCCAGAGGAGGGAGTTACCGAATTGTCCAGTACTCAGTGTGTACAGCGAGGGTGGGGTGATGACGAGCAGGCAGAGATCACGCCTCCAGCAGGGGACAGCGTTTCTTGGGCAGTTGGCAGTCTGCAGCACATGGTGGATTACATGCTGCAGTGCCTGAGAAACGACCGCCGCATCGCCCACATTCTCAACATGTCTGATTATTGGGTGTTCACCCTCCTCGATCCTCGCTACCGGGACAACGTAGAAAGCCTCATCACACCGTTGAACCGGGAGCGAAAAATGCGGGAGTACCAAGACACACTGGTCAATTCCATCATCTTCTCCATTCCAACTGAGAGAAGTGCTGCTAGTGCATTACAAAGCAGCTCAGTGCGTCCAGGCAGTGGAGGAGGCTCTGCACAAAGAGGGAGCAGAAGCAGTGCCTCTGCCCAAGGCAAGACCAGTATGGCCCAACTGTGGCACAGTTTTCTGTGCCCCCCACAAAAGTCTACACCATCACAGACGGCTCCAGTCAGCAGGAGGCAACGGTTCCGTCAGATGGTGACAGACTACATGTCTTGCCCTCTTGCTGTACTCCCAGACTGCTCTTCCCCTTTCAAGTTTTGGGTCTCAAAGCTGGATACATGGCCAGAGCTAAGCCAGTATGCATTGGAGGTGCTGTCTTGCCCTGCGGCCAGTGTATTATCGGAACGTGTCTTTAGTGCTGCAGGTGGTGTACTAACTGACCGTCGCATGCGACTATCCTCCGATAACGTTGACCGGCTTACTTTCCTGAAAATGAACAAGGCCTGGATCTCGCAGGAATTTGCCACTCCTCCTCCTGATTAAATAATTAGGTCACTGTATACGTTATCCAGGTCTCCTGTTGTGTTCATCTTTCTACCACCTGAACTTAAATTCCTGTGCTCCAACACCGCCAGTTGAGGCTCAGAAGTGCCGTCTGCACAGTCAAAACATACGACCCAGTGTTATTGGGTTTCAGTAACGTCAGCTGATCCCCAGCTGTGTAGCTGGCAATGTGTCATGCGACCGCCACGCTGACACAACAACTGAAATGTAAGGGAATCTGTCCCCCCCCCCAAGGCGTTTGTTACTGAAAGAGCCACCTTGTGCAGCAGTAATGCTGCACAAGGAAAAGGTAGCTATTTTTGTTTAGCTCCTTGCACACGCAGAACTTAACACTTATAAAATGTGTCCACTGATACCGTAAAACCGTCCCGGAGGTGGGACTTTCCTTCGTAATGTGACGCAGCACAGCCGTCATTCCTACCCCCACGGCGCCGCGCACCGGCTCCTCAGCGTTGTTTTATTCCGTCCCGGAGCCTGCGCTGTTATGTTACCCCGTGGCCAGGCACACTTAGCGCTGCCCGTCTTCTGGCATCATTTGGTGTCAGGATGGCTGCGCCTGTGCGGCCGTGCTGGCAGAGAGCCCGCCTCGCAGTGTCTTCTGATTTAATCCCACTGGGGGCCTGGGATCCATGGACATGCGCAGTGCATATCTGAACCTCCACCTCTCACTCATTTCCCTATGGCTTCTTCAGACTGTTCGGTGTCAGCTGGTCCCTAATAGCATGCCACGGCCGTGACACCGCACAGTCTTAAGAAGCCGTAGGGAGGGGAGTGAGAGGCGAGGATATGCACTGCGCATGTCCATGGATCCCAGGCCCCCAGTGGGATTAAATCAGAAGACACTGCGAGGCGGGCTCTCTGCCAGCGCGGCCGCACAGGCGCAGCCATCCTGACACCAAATGATGCCAGAAGACGGGCAGCGCTAAGTGTGCCTGGCCACGGGATAACATAACAGCGCAGGCTCCGGGACGGAATAAAACAACGCTGAGGAGCCGGTGCGCGGCGCCGGGGGGGTAGGAATGACGGCTGTGCTGCGTCACATTACGAAGGAAAGTCCCACCTCCGGGACGGTTTTACGGTTGCAGGGGACACATTTTATAAGTGTTTAGTTCTGTGTTTGCAAGGAGCATGATGAAAAGAGCCACCTTTTCCTTTTGCATCTTTTGTGCTGCACAAGCTGGCTCTTTCAGCTACAAACGCCTTGGGGGGGGGTTAAAGGTTCCCTTTCGACTTTCTCAGGCTTCGGCCTACATTGTGTTCCTCTGCTTTTCCACCTGTCCCTGGGCTCCAACACCGCCAGTTGCCGTCCAGAAGTGCTGTACGCACAGTCAACAGTCCCTCCTCTGTTATTGCGGTTCAGTAACGTCAGCTGTTCCCCTGCTGTGTGTGTGGCAATCCCTCCTACCTCCTCCAACCTCCTCCTCCTCCACCTGCCCCTGGGCTTCAACACCGCCAGTTGCCGTCCAGAAGTGCTGTACGCACAGTCAACAGTCCCTCCTCTGTTATTGGGGTTCAGTAACGTCAGCTGTTCCCCTGCTGTGTGTGTGGCAATCCCTCCTACCTCCTCCAACCTCCTCCTCCTCCACCTGTCCCTGGGCTCCAACACCGCCAGTTGCCGTCCAGAAGTGCTGTATGCACAGTCAACAGTCCCTCCTCTGTTATTGGGGTTCAGTAACGTCAGCTGTTCCCCTGCTGTGTGTGTGGCAATCCCTCCTACCTCCTCCAACCTCCTCCTCCTCCACCTGCCCCTGGGCTCCAACACCGCCAGTTGCCGTCCAGAAGTGCTGTACGCACAGTCAACAGTCCCTCCTCTGTTATTGGGGTTCAGTAACGTCAGCTGTTCCCCTGCTGTGTGTGTGGCAATCCCTCCTACCTCCTCCAACCTCCTCCTCCTCCACCTGCCCCTGGGCTCCAACACCGCCAGTTGCCGTCCAGAAGTGCTGTACGCACAGTCAACAGTCCCTCCTCTGTTATTGGGGTTCAGTAACGTCAGCTGTTCCCCTGCTGTGTGTGTGGCAATCCCTCCTACCTCCTCCAACCTCCTCCTCCTCCACCTGCCCCTGGGCTTCAACACCGCCAGTTGCCGTCCAGAAGTGCTGTACGCACAGTCAACAGTCCCTCCTCTGTTATTGGGGTTCAGTAACGTCAGCTGTTCCCCTGCTGTGTGTGTGGCAATCCCTCCTACCTCCTCCAACCTCCTCCTCCTCCACCTGCCCCTGGGCTTCAACACCGCCAGTTGCCGTCCAGAAGTGCTGTACGCACAGTCAACAGTCCCTCCTCTGTTATTGGGGTTCAGTAACGTCAGCTGTTCCCCTGCTGTGTGTGTGGCAATCCCTCCTACCTCCTCCAACCTCCTCCTCCTCCACCTGCCCCTGGGCTCCAACACCGCCAGTTGCCGTCCAGAAGTGCTGTACGCACAGTCAACAGTCCCTCCTCTGTTATTGGGGTTCAGTAACGTCAGCTGTTCCCCTGCTGTGTGTGTGGCAATCCCTCCTACCTCCTCCAACCTCCTCCTCCTCCACCTGCCCCTGGGCTTCAACACCGCCAGTTGCCGTCCAGAAGTGCTGTACGCACAGTCAACAGTCCCTCCTCTGTTATTGGGGTTCAGTAACGTCAGCTGTTCCCCTGCTGTGTGTGTGGCAATCCCTCCTACCTCCTCCAACCTCCTCCTCCTCCACCTGCCCCTGGGCTCCAACACCGCCAGTTGCCGTCCAGAAGTGCTGTACGCACAGTCAACAGTCCCTCCTCTGTTATTGGGGTTCAGTAACGTCAGCTGTTCCCCTGCTGTGTGTGTGGCAATCCCTCCTACCTCCTCCAACCTCCTCCTCCTCCACCTGTCCCTGGGCTCCAACACCGCCAGTTGCCGTCCAGAAGTGCTGTACGCACAGTCAACAGTCCCTCCTCTGTTATTGGGGTTCAGTAACGTCAGCTGTTCCCCTGCTGTGTGTGTGGCAATCCCTCCTACCTCCTCCAACCTCCTCCTCCTCCACCTGCCCCTGGGCTTCAACACCGCCAGTTGCCGTCCAGAAGTGCTGTACGCACAGTCAACAGTCCCTCCTCTGTTATTGGGGTTCAGTAACGTCAGCTGTTCCCCTGCTGTGTGTGTGGCAATCCCTCCTACCTCCTCCAACCTCCTCCTCCTCCACCTGTCCCTGGGCTCCAACACCGCCAGTTGCCGTCCAGAAGTGCTGTACGCACAGTCAACAGTCCCTCCTCTGTTATTGGGGTTCAGTAACGTCAGCTGTTCCCCTGCTGTGTGTGTGGCAATCCCTCCTACCTCCTCCAACCTCCTCCTCCTCCACCTGCCCCTGGGCTCCAACACCGCCAGTTGCCGTCCAGAAGTGCTGTACGCACAGTCAACAGTCCCTCCTCTGTTATTGGGGTTCAGTAATGTCAGCTGTTCCCCTGCTGTGTGTGTGGCAATCCCTCGTACCTCCTCCAACCTCCTCCTCCTCCACCTGTCCCTGGGCTCCAACACCGCCAGTTGCCGTCCAGAAGTGCTGTACGCACAGAGCCAAACACCTCGCCAATGTGTTAGTGGGGTTCAGCACCCCCAGCTGTTCCCCTGCTGTGTATACGGCAACGTGTACTGCGACCGCCACGCAGGCACAACAAGTTAAATTTAAGGGAACCTGTCCCCCCCCCCCAGGCGTTTGTTACTGAAGGAGCCACCTTGTGCAGCAGTAATGATGCAAAGGGAAAAAGTGCCTCTTTTCGTGGTGCTCCTTGCAGATGCTGAACCTAACACTTATGAAATGTGTCCCCTTACAGCGTTCAACCGTCCGGTAGGTGGAACTTTCCTTTGTCATGTGATGCAGCACAGCCGTCATTTTTACCCCCTTGTCGCCGTGCGCCGCCTCCTCAGCGTTGTTTGAATCTGTCCCGGAGCCTGCGCTGTTAGGTTACCCCTTGGCCATGCACACATTTTGCGCTGCCCGTCTTCTGACATCATTTGCTGTCAGGCTGGCTGCGCCTGTGCGGGTGCGCTGTCCGAGATTCAGCCTCGCGGTGTCGTCTAATGTAATCCCACCGCGGGCCTGGGATCCGTGTCCATGCGCAGTGCATATCCTCGCCTCTCACTCCCCTCCCTACGGCTTCTAAAGACTGTTCGGTGTCAGCTGATCCCTAATAGCATGCCACGGCCGTGACACCGCACAGTCTTAAGAAGCCGTAGGGAGGGGAGTGAGAGGCGAGGATATGCACTGCGCATGGACACGGATCCCAGGCCCGCGGTGGGATTACATTAGACGACACCGCGAGGCTGAATCTCGGACAGCGCACCCGCACAGGCGCAGCCAGCCTGACAGCAAATGATGTCAGAAGACGGGCAGCGCAAAATGTGTGCATGGCCAAGGGGTAACCTAACAGCGCAGGCTCCGGGACAGATTCAAACAACGCTGAGGAGGCGGCGCACGGCGACAAGGGGGTAAAAATGACGGCTGTGCTGCGTCACATGACAAAGGAAAGTTCCACCTACCGGACGGTTGAACGCTGTGAGGGGACACATTTCATAAGTGTTAGGTTCAGCATCTGCAAGGACCATAATTAAAAGAGCTAAGTTTACCTTTTCCAGCATTAGTGCTGTACACGATGGCTCTTCCAGCTACAAACGCCTGGGGGGGGGGGGTTAAAGGTTTCCTTTCAACTTGCTCCAGTGCAGGCTTCAGCCTACACTCCGCTCCCCCTGCTCCTCCTGCTGACCCTGGGCTCTAACACCGCCAGTTGGGGCCCAGATGTGCTAGCTGCACAGAGAAAAACACCTCGCCAATGTGTCAGTGGGGTTCAGCACCGCCAGCTGTTCCCCTGCTGTGCAGCCGGCAACGTGTCCTGCAACAGCCACGCAGGCACAACAGACCCAAAGCTGCCGCCAGTGCAGGCTTCGGCCTACACTCTGCTCCCTCTCCTCCTCCTGCTGACCCCGGGCTCCAACACCGCCAGTTGGGGCCCGGTACTGCTAGCTGCACAGAGAAAAACACCTCGCCAATGTGTCAGTGGGGTTCAGCACCGCCAGCTGTTCCCCTGCTGTGCAGCCGGCATCGTGTCCTGCAAAAGCCACGCAGACACCAGAACTGAAATTGAAGGGAACCTGTCCCCCCTCCCCCAGGCGTTTGTACGTTTTTAAGGCCACCTTGTACAGCGGTAATGCTGCATGTGTGCAAGGTGGCTGATAAACGTATTCTCCTCGCACATGTGGAACGGAAAACACGTCTAAAATGTGTCCTCTGTGTGACCATTTAACCGTCCCGGTGGTGTGACTTTCCTTTGTAATGACACGCTGCAACCCCCTTGGTAGCGCTGCCCGTCTTCTGGCATCATTGTTTGGCTGCCTGCGCCTCTGCGGCCGCCCTGACCCACACAACGCCCCTCGGTGTCTTATTTCTTGGGACTGCGAGGGTGTGTTTGATGGGCATGAGCAGTGCATCAGTTCGCCTGTCCCTCATCTCCTTCCGCCTTCTTCAGACTGTGCGGCTTCATGGCCGTGGCATGCGATAAGGGATCAGCTGACGCCACATAGTCTGAAGCAGGTGTAAGAACCCAAGCGAGAGGCGAACATATGTACTGCGCCAGGCCATGAATCCCAGCCCCGCAGTGTTTTAACTATGTCAATACACTGCGGGGCTGTGATTCATGGGCATCGCGAACCGCACCAGCCAACATTAAATGAGGTCAGAAGATGGGCAGCGCTAACAGCGCTAGGCCAGGGGATAACACGACAGCGCAGACTCCTGTACAGCAAATAACAACGCTCAGGAGGCTGCACCCAGCACCAAGGTGGGATTCTTGACATCTGTGCTGCGTCTCATTACAAAGGGAACTCGCGCCTCCAACACAGTTTGACTGTATAAAGGGCTAAATGTTATACGTGTTCCATTCAGCGTGTGCAAGGAGCCAAATTAAAAGAGCAACCTTTGACTTGTGCACCACTACTGCTGCATAAGCTGTGGCTCTTCTACTTTGTAACCCCTGAGGGGGGGTTAAAGGTTACCTTTGAAATTGGTTTGATTAGGCTTCGGCCTACACTCTGCTCCCCCTGCAGAGCCCGGGCTCCAACACCGCCAGTTGGGGCCCGGTACTGCTAGCTGCACAGAGAAAAACACCTCGCCAATGTGTCAGTGGGGTTCAGCACCGCCAGCTGTTCCCCTGCTGTGCAGCTGGCAACGTGTCCTGCAACAGCCACGCAGGCACAACAGACCCAAAGCTGCCGCCAGTGCAGGCTTCGGCCTACACTCTGCTCCCTCTCCTCCTCCTGCTGACCCCGGGCTCCAACACCGCCAGTTGGGGCCCGGTACTGCTAGCTGCACAGAGAAAAACACCTCGCCAATGTGTCAGTGGGGTTCAGCACCGCCAGCTGTTCCCCTGCTGTGCAGCCGGCATCGTGTCCTGCAAAAGCCACGCAGACACCAGAACTGAAATTGAAGGGAACCTGTCCCCCCTCCCCCAGGCGTTTGTACGTTTTTAAGGCCACCTTGTACAGCGGTAATGCTGCATGTGTGCAAGGTGGCTGATAAACGTATTCTCCTCGCACATGTGGAACGGAAAACACGTCTAAAATGTGTCCTCTGTGTGACCATTTAACCGTCCCGGTGGTGTGACTTTCCTTTGTAATGACACGCTGCAACCCCCTTGGTAGCGCTGCCCGTCTTCTGGCATCATTGTTTGGCTGCCTGCGCCTCTGCGGCCGCCCTGACCCACACAACGCCCCTCGGTGTCTTATTTCTTGGGACTGCGAGGGTGTGTTTGATGGGCATGAGCAGTGCATCAGTTCGCCTGTCCCTCATCTCCTTCCGCCTTCTTCAGACTGTGCGGCTTCATGGCCGTGGCATGCGATAAGGGATCAGCTGACGCCACATAGTCTGAAGCAGGTGTAAGAACCCAAGCGAGAGGCGAACATATGTACTGCGCCAGGCCATGAATCCCAGCCCCGCAGTGTTTTAACTATGTCAATACACTGCGGGGCTGTGATTCATGGGCATCGCGAACCGCACCAGCCAACATTAAATGAGGTCAGAAGATGGGCAGCGCTAACAGCGCTAGGCCAGGGGATAACACGACAGCGCAGACTCCTGTACAGCAAATAACAACGCTCAGGAGGCTGCACCCAGCACCAAGGTGGGATTCTTGACATCTGTGCTGCGTCTCATTACAAAGGGAACTCGCGCCTCCAACACAGTTTGACTGTATAAAGGGCTAAATGTTATACGTGTTCCATTCAGCGTGTGCAAGGAGCCAAATTAAAAGAGCAACCTTTGACTTGTGCACCACTACTGCTGCATAAGCTGTGGCTCTTCTACTTTGTAACCCCTGAGGGGGGGGTTAAAGGTTACCTTTGAAATTGGTTCGATTAGGCTTCGGCATACACTCTGCTCCCCCTGCAGAGCCCGGGCTCCAACACCGCCAGTTGGGGCCCGGTACTGCTAGCTGCACAGAGAAAAACACCTCGCCAATGTGTCAGTGGGGTTCAGCACCGCCAGCTGTTCCCCTGCTGTGCAGCCGGCAACGTGTCCTGCAACAGCCACGCAGGCACAACAGACCCAAAGCTACCGCCAGTGCAGGCTTCGGCCTACACTCTGCTCCCTCTCCTCCTCCTGCTGACCCCGGGCTCCAACACCGCCAGTTGGGGCCCGGTACTGCTAGCTGCACAGAGAAAAACACCTCGCCAATGTGTCAGTGGGGTTCAGCACCGCCAGCTGTTCCCCTGCTGTGCAGACGGCATCGTGTCCTGCAAAAGCCACGCAGACACCAGAACTGAAATTGAAGGGAACCTGTCCCCCCTCCCCCAGGCGTTTGTACGTTTTTAAGGCCACCTTGTACAGCGGTAATGCTGCATGTGTGCAAGGTGGCTGATAAACGTATTCTCCTCGCACATGTGGAACGGAAAACACGTCTAAAATGTGTCCTCTGTGTGACCATTTAACCGTCCCGGTGGTGTGACTTTCCTTTGTAATGACACGCTGCAACCCCCTTGGTAGCGCTGCCCGTCTTCTGGCATCATTGTTTGGCTGCCTGCGCCTCTGCGGCCGCCCTGACCCACACAACGCCCCTCGGTGTCTTATTTCTTGGGACTGCGAGGGTGTGTTTGATGGGCATGAGCAGTGCATCAGTTCGCCTGTCCCTCATCTCCTTCCGCCTTCTTCAGACTGTGCGGCTTCATGGCCGTGGCATGCGATAAGGGATCAGCTGACGCCACATAGTCTGAAGCAGGTGTAAGAACCCAAGCGAGAGGCGAACATATGTACTGCGCCAGGCCATGAATCCCAGCCCCGCAGTGTTTTAACTATGTCAATACACTGCGGGGCTGTGATTCATGGGCATCGCGAACCGCACCAGCCAACATTAAATGAGGTCAGAAGATGGGCAGCGCTAACAGCGCTAGGCCAGGGGATAACACGACAGCGCAGACTCCTGTACAGCAAATAACAACGCTCAGGAGGCTGCACCCAGCACCAAGGTGGGATTCTTGACATCTGTGCTGCGTCTCATTACAAAGGGAACTCGCGCCTCCAACACAGTTTGACTGTATAAAGGGCTAAATGTTATACGTGTTCCATTCAGCGTGTGCAAGGAGCCAAATTAAAAGAGCAACCTTTGACTTGTGCACCACTACTGCTGCATAAGCTGTGGCTCTTCTACTTTGTAACCCCTGAGGGGGGGTTAAAGGTTACCTTTGAAATTGGTTCGATTAGGCTTCGGCCTACACTCTGCTCCCCCTGCAGAGCCCGGGCTCCAACACCGCCAGTTGGGGCCCGGTACTGCTAGCTGCACAGAGAAAAACACCTCGCCAATGTGTCAGTGGGGTTCAGCACCGCCAGCTGTTCCCCTGCTGTGCAGCCGGCAACGTGTCCTGCAACAGCCACGCAGGCACAACAGACCCAAAGCTGCCGCCAGTGCAGGCTTCGGCCTACACTCTGCTCCCTCTCCTCCTCCTGCTGACCCCGGGCTCCAACACCGCCAGTTGGGGCCCGGTACTGCTAGCTGCACAGAGAAAAACACCTCGCCAATGTGTCAGTGGGGTTCAGCACCGCCAGCTGTTCCCCTGCTGTGCAGCCGGCATCGTGTCCTGCAAAAGCCACGCAGACACTTGCTCTTGTACCTTCTGCTCCCCATCCTGGTTCCAGTACCGTCAGCTGGTTCCGGGCAGAGCCTTTGGCTTAGGTGCCTCCCTCTGGGTATCCGAGTTCCACCAACGTCAGGTGGTCCTTGGTAGTGCTTTCAGGCACGGGTACCTCCTGCTTAGTAACCGGGTTCCAGTAACGTCAGCTGGTCCTCGGTAGTTCCATTGGCTCTTGGACCTTCGGCTACCCATCCGGGTTCCAGCACCGTCAGCTGGTTCTCGGCACTGTCTTTTGCTCTTGTACCTTCTGCTCCCCATCCTGGTTCCAGTACCGTCAGCTGGTTCCGGGCAGAGCCTTTGGCTTAGGTGCCTCCCTCTGGGTATCCAAGTTCCACCAACATCAGGTGGTCCTTGGTAGTGCTTTCAGGCACGGGTACCTCCTGCTTAGTAACCGGGTTCCAGTAACGTCAGCTGGTCCTCGGTAGTTCCATTGGCTCTTGGACCTTTGGGTAGCCATCCGAGTTCCAGTTCCATCAGCTGGTTCTCGGCATTTTCTCAGCCTTCTTGTACCTTCTGCTACATTTCCAAGTTCAAGAGACTAAACACGATGACCCGGAAGAACACCCCTAAGATGACGACGACACCAGAGACGACAACCACCGTGATGACGACGACCCTGGAGACGATGACCCTGAAGACCACCGTGATGACGACGACCCCGGAGACGACGACCCTGAAGACCACCCCGATGACGACGACCCGGGAGACGACGACCCTGGAGACGACGACCCTGGAGACGACGACGACCTGGAAGACCGAGAAGCAGAAGAACAAGAGGCTGCAGAACAAAGAGCAGAAGAACATTAAGCATAACACTAAATATCAGAGCAAAAAATATTATCTAAATTATAAGCAGAAGAAGACTAAGCAGTGTATGGGGGTGAGTCCGTTCCTCCTCGTGGTGCCCCTGGATAAAGCCTGATGCTGCAGGCCAAACTGAACGCGGACAAATGTAACTGTTTTGTGACAGGCAGAACGGAAGGTGTAATCTTCAAACTTTTATAGATAACAACTACAGGAATGCCTGTCACAAATAAGAATATGATGAAGAAGTAGAATATGATGAAGATAATAGTAAAATAAAAAGAATATGAACAATGTAACCCAAAAAATAATAGGTAGAAGATGAAGAAGAAGATGAATAAGGTGAAGAAGTTGATGTCAAAGAAGCTGATGATGAGGATAATGAAGAAGAAAGCGTGGGAGAAGAAAAAAAGAAGGTGAAGGGCGTTGAAGTAGTGAAACATCAATATGTGGCATAAAAAAAAAAAAAAAATTAACATAGTCAAATTCTTTCTAACGCCGAACGTCATCCAAAAAAAAAAAAATCCTGCTATTCTATTACATTGGGCTAAACCTCTGTGCCTTTAATGTCTCCGCCACGTCCCCCAATACATCCTACATTATTCTTAGTTGTTTTCCTTCATGTAGAATGAACCTACAAGTGTATAAAGGGTTTATTTTAATTCCGATATTTTCGTCCCATTGACTTGCATTGGGATCGGGTATCGGTATCGGATTGGATCCGATATTTTGACGGTATCGGCCGATACTTTCCGATACCGATACTTTCCGATATCGGAAAGTATCGCTCAACACTAGCAACCACCCCAATCTAATAATATTTGTGTTATCAATAATCTGAAAGCTGACATGGTGCACTACACATATCTGTGTGACTGGCACCTTCTATAAGCCTTATCTGTGTGTGTGCCAATCAACAGATGATATACAGGTGCTTCTCAGTAAATTAGAATATCATAAAAAAGTTAATTTATTTCAGTTCTTCAGTACAAAAAGTGACACTCATATATTATATAGAGTCATTACAAACAGAGTGATCTATTTTAACTGTTTATTTCTGTTAATGTTGATGATTGTGGCTTACAGGCCATGAAAACTCAAAAGTCATTATCTCAGTAAATTAGAATAATTAACACAAAACACCTGCAAAGGCTTCCTAAGTGTTTAAAAAGGTCTCTCCACAATCATGGGCAAGACTGCTGAATTGACAGATGTCCAGAAGGCAGTCATTGACACACTCCACAAGGAGAGTAAGCCACAAAAGGTCATTGCTAAAGAAGCTCGCTGTTCACAGAGTGCTGCATTTAAGCATATTAATGGAAAATTGAATGGAAGGAAAAAGTGCGGTAGGAAAAGGTGCACAAGCAACTGGGGTAGCCACAGCTAAGTTTAATCCAAGCATCTTATGGTCTGACACAATTCCAGCAGTTTTTACAATACACCTTAGCAACCTAATGGTACTTACACATGCAGTGTTTGTTTTATGTGAATAAGAAGCTGCATTTTACCAGCAAAAACTATGAGAGTTTAGAAATCTCAAGAACCCTCTTGTTTTTGGTTCCCTGACTGATTTTTACAGTTGCAGTGTTTTTTAAATCTACAGCATTTTAATTCCTTCCGCATTTTTGCTGCATTTTTTCACTCATAGAAAGCAAAGAGAAAGTGCAAAAACACTGCAAAAACTCAGTAAATCAGTTTTGCTGTGTTTGTTTGCATTTTTGTTGTGTTTTGGTTAATAAATCTAACTTTTATAAACATGTACACTTGTAGTGTGGAACAAACACATATCTAATCCGCACCAAAAAAAGAGCTGCAAACACACAGCAAAACCTACATTTTGAACTCAACATTTTTACTACCAATTGAGCAGGTTTTGGTGGAAAAAAATGCAACAAAAACACTGCATGTGAACTGTTATGGTTCTCAATGGCAAGAGAACATAGCCCAGCAAACATAAGAACTAGCTCTTGGAAGGATGGAAACTAATCTGACCATGAACTAAACCTGTCGCACAACTAACAGTAGCCGGGTAGCGTAGCCTGCGTTTTATCCCTAGACGCCCAGCGCCGGCCGGAGGACTAACTAATCCTGGCAGAGGAAAATATAGTCCTGGCTCACCTCTAGAGAAATTTCCCCGAAAGGCAGACAGAGGCCCCCACAAATATTGGCGGTGATTTTAGATGAAATGACAAACGTAGTATGAAAATAGGTTTAGCAAAATTGAGGTCCGCTTACTAGATAGCAGGAAGACAGAAAGGGCACTTTCATGGTCAGCTGAAAACCCTATCAAAACACCATCCTGAAATTACTTTAAGACTCTAGTATTAACTCATAACATCAGAGTGGCAATTTCAGATCACAAGAGCTTTCCAGACACAGAAACAAAACTACAGCTGTGAACTGGAACAAAATGCAAAAACAAACAAGGACTAAAGTCCAACTTAGCTGGGAGTTGTCTAGCAGCAGGAACATGCACAGAAAGGCTTCTGATTACAATGTTGACCGGCATGGAAGTGACAGAGGAGCAAGGCTAAATAGCGACTCCCACATCCTGATGGAAACAGGTGAACAGAGAGGATGATGCACACCAGTTCAATTCCACCAGTGGCCACAGGGGGAGCCCAAAATCCAATTTCACAACAGTACCCCCCCCTCAAGGAGGGGGCACCGAACCCTCACCAGAACCACCAGGGCGATCAGGATGAGCCCTATGAAAGGCACGGACCAAATCGGAGGCATGAACATCAGAGGCAGTCACCCAAGAATTATCCTCCTGACCGTATCCCTTCCATTTGACCAGATACTGGAGTTTCCGTCTGGAAACACGGGAGTCCAAGATTTTTTCCACAACGTACTCCAACTCGCCCTCAACCAACACCGGAGCAGGAGGCTCAACGGAAGGCACAACCGGTACCTCATACCTGCGCAATAATGACCGATGAAAAACATTATGAATAGAAAAAGATGCAGGGAGGTCCAAACGGAAGGACACAGGGTTAAGAATCTCCAATATCTTGTACGGGCCGATAAACCGAGGCTTAAACTTGGGAGAAGAAACCCTCATAGGGACAAAACGAGAAGACAACCACACCAAGTCCCCAACACAAAGCCGAGGACCAACCCGACGCCGGCGGTTGGCAAAAAGCTGAGTCTTCTCCTGGGACAACTTCAAATTGTCCACTACCTGCCCCCAAATCTAATGCAACCTCTCCACCACAGCATCCACTCCAGGACAATCAGAAGATTCCACCTGACCAGAAGAAAATCGAGGATGAAACCCCGAATTACAGAAAAAGGGAGACACCAAGGTGGCAGAGCTGGCCCGATTATTAAGGGCAAACTCCGCTAAAGGCAAAAAAGCAACCCAATCATCCTGATCTGCAGACACAAAACACCTCAAATATGTCTCCAAGGTCTGATTCGTCCGCTCGGTCTGGCCATTAGTCTGAGGATGGAAAGCAGACGAGAAAGACAAATCTATGCCCATCCTAGCACAGAATGCTCGCCAAAATCTAGACACGAATTGGGTACCTCTGTCAGAAACGATATTCTCCGGAATACCATGCAAACGGACCACATTTTGAAAAAACAGAGGAACCAACTCGGAAGAAGAAGGCAACTTAGGCAGGGGAACCAAATGGACCATCTTAGAGAAACGATCACACACCACCCAGATGACAGACATCTTCTGAAAAACAGGAAGATCCGAAATAAAATCCATCGAGATGTGCGTCCAGGGCCTCTTCGGGATAGACAAGGGCAACAACAATCCACTAGCCCGAGAACAACAAGGCTTGGCCCGAGCACAAACGTCACAAGACTGCACGAAGCCTCGCACATCTCGAGACAGGGAAGGCCACCAGAAGGACCTTGCCACCAAATCCCTGGTACCAAAGATTCCAGGATGACCTGCCAACGCAGAAGAATGAACCTCAGAAATGACTTTACTGGTCCAATCATCAGGAACAAACAGTCTACCAGGTGGGCAACGATCAGGTCTATCCGCCTGAAACTCCTGCAAGGCCCGCCGCAGGTCTGGAGAAACGGCAGACAATATCACTCCATCCTTAAGGATACCTGTAGGTTCAGAATTACCAGGGGAGTCAGGCTCAAAACTCCTAGAAAGGGCATCCGCCTTAACATTCTTAGAACCCGGCAGGTAGGACACCACAAAATTAAACCGAGAGAAAAACAACGACCAGCGCGCCTGTCTAGGATTCAGGCGTCTGGCGGACTCAAGATAAATTAGATTTTTGTGGTCAGTCAATACCACCACCTGATGTCTAGCCCCCTCAAGCCAATGACGCCACTCCTCAAAAGCCCACTTCATGGCCAAAAGCTCCCGATTCCCAACATCATAATTCCGCTCGGCGGGCGAAAATTTACGCGAGAAAAAAGCACAAGGTCTCATCACGGAGCAATCGGAACTTCTCTGCGACAAAACCGCCCCAGCTCCGATTTCAGAAGCGTCGACCTCAACCTGAAAAGGAAGAGCAACATCAGGCTGACGCAACACAGGGGCGGAAGAAAAGCGGCGCTTAAGCTCCCGAAAGGCCTCCACAGCAGCAGGGGACCAATCAGCAACATCAGCACCCTTCTTAGTCAAATCAGTCAATGGTTTAACAACATCAGAAAAACCAGCAATAAATCGACGATAAAAGTTAGCAAAGCCCAAAAATTTCTGAAGACTCTTAAGAGAAGAGGGTTGCGTCCAATCACAAATAGCCTGAACCTTGACAGGATCCATCTCGATGGAAGAGGGGGAAAAAATATATCCCAAAAAGGAAATCTTCTGAACCCCAAAAACGCACTTAGAACCCTTCACACACAAGGAATTAGACCGCAAAACCTGAAAAACCCTCCTGACCTGCTGGACATGAGAGTCCCAGTCATCCGAAAAAATCAAAATATCATCCAGATACACAATCATAAATTTATCCAAATAATCACGGAAAATGTCATGCATAAAGGACTGAAAGACTGAAGGGGCATTTGAAAGACCAAAAGGCATCAACAAATACTCAAAGTGGCCCTCGGGCGTATTAAATGCGGTTTTCCACTCATCCCCCTGCTTAATTCGCACCAAATTATACGCCCCACGGAGATCTATCTTAGAGAACCACTTGGCCCCCTTTATGCGAGCAAACAAATCAGTCAGCAGTGGCAACGGATATTGATATTTAACCGTGATTTTATTCAAAAGCCGATAATCAATGCACGGCCTCAAAGAGCCATCTTTCTTAGCCACAAAGAAAAAACCGGCTCCTTAGGGAGATGACGAAGGACGAATATGTCCCTTTTCCAAGGACTCCTTTATATATTCTCGCATAGCAGCATGTTCGGGCACAGACAGATTAAATAAACGACCCTTAGGGTATTTACTACCCGGAATCAAATCTATGGCACAATCGCACTCCCGGTGCGGAGGTAATGAACCAAGCTTAGGTTCTTCAAAAACGTCACGATATTCAGTCAAGAATTCAGGAATCTCAGAGGGAATAGATGATGAAATGGAAACCACAGGTACGTCCCCATGCGTCCCCTTACATCCCCAGCTTAACACAGACATAGCTTTCCAGTCAAGGACTGGGTTATGAGATTGCAGCCATGGCAATCCAAGCACCAACACATCATGTAGGTTATACAGCACAAGAAAGCGAATAATCTCCTGGTGATCCGGATTAATCCGCATAGTTACTTGTGTCCAGTATTGTGGTTTATTGCTAGCCAATGGGGTGGAGTCAATCCCCTTCAGGGGTATAGGAGTTTCAAGAGGCTCCAAATCATACCCACAGCGTTTGGCAAAGGACCAATCCATAAGACTCAAAGCGGCGCCAGAGTCGACATAGGCATCCGCGGTAATAGATGATAAAGAACAAATCAGGGTCACAGATAGAATAAACTTAGACTGTAAAGTGCCAATTGAAACAGACTTATCAAGCTTCTTAGTACGCTTAGAGCATGCTGATATAACATGAGTTGAATCACCGCAATAGAAGCACAACCCATTTTTTCGTCTAAAATTCTGCCGTTCACTTCTGGACAGAATTCTATCACATTGCATATTCTCTGGCGTCTTCTCAGTAGACACCACCAAATGGTGCACAGGTTTGCACTCCCGCAGACGCCTATCGATCTGGATAGCCATTGTCATGGACTCATTCAGACCCGCAGGCACAGGGAACCCCACCATAACATCCTTAATGGCATCAGAGAGACCCTCTCTGAAATTCGCCACCAGGGCGCACTCATTCCACTGAGTAAGCACAGCCCATTTACGGAATTTCTGGCAGTATATTTCAGCTTCGTCTTGCCCCTGAGATAGGGACATCAAGGCCTTTTCCGCCTGAAGTTCTAACTGAGGTTCCTCATAAAGCAACCCCAAGGCCAGAAAAAACGCATCCACATTGAGCAACGCAGGATCCCCTGGAGCCAATGCAAAAGCCCAATCCTGAGGGTCGCCCCGGAGCAAGGAAATCACAATCCTGACCTGCTGAGCAGGATCTCCAGCAGAGCGAGATTTCAGGGACAAAAACAACTTGCAATTATTTTTGAAATTTTGAAAGCAAGATCTATTCCCCGAGAAAAATTCAGGCAAAGGAATTCTAGGTTCAGATATAGGAACATGAACAACAAAATCTTGTAAATTTTGAACTTTCGTGGTGAGATTATTCAAACCTGCAGCTAAACTCTGAATATCCATTTTAAACAGGTGAACACAGAGCCATTTCAGGATTAGAAGGAGAGAGAGAGAGAAAGGCTGCAATATAGGCAGACTTGCAAGAGATTCAATTACAAGCACACTCAGAACTGAAGGGAAAAAAAAAATAAAAAAAAAAATCTTCAGCAGACTTCTCTTTTCTCTCCTTTCTCTGTCAATTAATTTAACCCTTTTTGGGCCGGTCAAACTATTATGGTTCTCAATGGCAAGAGAACATAGCCCAGCAAACATAAGAACTAGCTCTTGGAAGGATGGAAACTAATCTGACCATGAACTAAACCTGTCGCACAACTAACAGTAGCCGGGTAGCGTAGCCTGCGTTTTATCCCTAGACGCCCAGCGCCGGCCGGAGGACTAACTAATCCTGGCAGAGGAAAATATAGTCCTGGCTCACCTCTAGAGAAATTTCCCCGAAAGGCAGACAGAGGCCCCCACAAATATTGGCGGTGATTTTAGATGAAATGACAAACGTAGTATGAAAATAGGTTTAGCAAAATTGAGGTCCGCTTACTAGATAGCAGGAAGACAGAAAGGGCACTTTCATGGTCAGCTGAAAACCCTATCAAAACACCATCCTGAAATCTTTAAGACTCTAGTATTAACTCATAACATCAGAGTGGCAATTTCAGATCACAAGAGCTTTCCAGACACAGAAACGAAACTACAGCTGTGAACTGGAACAAAATGCAAAAACAAACAAGGACTAAAGTCCAACTTAGCTGGGAGTTGTCTAGCAGCAGGAACATGCACAGAAAGGCTTCTGATTACAATGTTGACCGGCATGGAAGTGACAGAGGAGCAAGGCTAAATAGCGACTCCCACATCCTGATGGAAACAGGTGAACAGAGAGGATGATGCACACCAGTTCAATTCCACCAGTGGCCACAGGGGGAGCCCAAAATCCAATTTCACAACAGTGAACATAGATTAAGATTCACTCCCATCAAAGCTTTTATCCTCATAATATATTGCAATCACCATTTTATATGACTCCGTGTATTTACCATTACTCATGTGGAAACATGAGGTCAATTTTTCCTGCATGACTCATGAGCCACTGCAAAAATCCCTGGTACAGGGTAGGAGTGTGCAGTTGTGCCAGACGTTGAAGAAGGGAATGATTTCTGCAGGGACAATAGGCTTCCAGGTTTCTACATAGAGCTGAGAAAAGAGTAGAATTTACTTTCTAGAGAGGCAAAATGAGCAAAAGTATACAGTGTCATATTATATGATAATAATGAAAAAAGTATAGATAGACCCATTCGTCATAAAGAATAATCGTTTTAATTCATGTGGGGGTACCTGTTACACAATTATTTCGGCCCATTACCACCACTTGAAAGTAATTGCAATAATAATCATGCATATATGATATTATAGTTTATAAAATGGTTTTATTAAACATCACATAAACAAAAGACTAAATACAAAATCAAACCCCTAAAACCCTAAAAAAGTATATTCAGGGTAGTGTGATTCATGATGG
The DNA here is from genome assembly GCF_051348905.1 of Ranitomeya variabilis. Lineage (NCBI taxonomy): Eukaryota > Metazoa > Chordata > Amphibia > Anura > Dendrobatidae > Ranitomeya > Ranitomeya variabilis. Next base: position 116,885,448 of record NC_135237.1, on the reverse strand, counting down.
AATTATCAGTAAATATAACACATTTTACATCATATGTTTACAGACATAATTGCACAATTGTAAAGTATATACATACATATAGCATTTATAGTCACAAAATTGTCAAAAAACATAGGCATCTATCAGGAGATAAATCAGAATGATGCTAAAATAAAGAGGTGTCCATTTGCTATCTTCATGCATTGTCCCCCTATACAGTGAAAGTGCCTATTCAGTTCACTGTGCATGTATCAAGATCCTAATTAATACAGACCATGCGCCATTGTTTGGAACCACACTGCCCAGTACCCCAACGCGCGTTTCGCATATAGCTTTGCCAGCTTTAGTCTTTTGTCTGTGTAATGTTTTATAAAGCCATTGTTATAAAGTATAATATCATATATGCATGACTATTATCACATAATATGATGACTGCAATATATTAAGAAGATAACTTTGATTGGAATGCTTCTTTAAGAGGGATCAATGCTTTATGCATGCTTAACTGCATATATATTTTTTCAATGTTTTTAGTGATGCCAAAAGGCTGACATTTTTGAATGCTTATGAAACCTACTACATGATATCGATGTGTATTGGGAACAAACCTTTCCTAATTTCTAAAAGTATACATTTTTATTACATATCTGGAACATACAACTTTTATGTAAATTTTGAAACTTGCTATTAAAAATTAAAATATCTAGAACTACGGCAATGATTTTATAAACAAAAGAAAAAAATAATCAGTGAATTATGCTAAGTAAAATAGTTTTTATATTGATTGATCCAGTGAAAACAAAAGCTGTGTTGTTTTATTGATTGCCGTATTGTAATACTCATCAGGGCATCCTGGGGCCAACCTCAGATGTTCTCAATAGGAATTAATATATATAAGAGCATGTGACTATCGGCCAGATAAAGCAGGTGCCTGAAGGTCAGCACAAAGTTATAAAAAAAATAATGCAGGGCAATCTAAATATGTGTAACCTTGGGGCATATTATGTAAAGAGAACTGACATTAATAAGGGATTAAAGTATAATCAGGATAAAGCAATTTGATTATTTTATCATTTAAATGGATTTAAAACCTCTAATTCCTGACCCTGCGTTTGGCCTTCTTTGAAGTCTAAACTGCCTGTGTGACTATAGCGGCTCTTGCTAAGAAGCAAGAACTAATCATTACCATTAAGACTTCTTTTAACTCCTCTCTTACATTTTCTTTCCCTCCAGTGTTATTCTTTGACCTCACTTATTTCTGTAGCATTATCGATGTTGTATTACCTTCCATACTTCAAGTCTGCAGAGTCTCTGGAGACTATGAATTTGGAATCACAAGAGTTCATCGCATCATCAAGTTTTGCTGTAGTTTCTCCTCTGGCTGATTTCTTCCCAGGAGAAAAAGTTTATCATTATAGCAGAGACAATAACTCAGAAATAAGCAGGTGTCTCCAGATTCACACATCAAGTACAATGTGCACTATGATAAGTACAATCTGATCTTGGCATTATTGCAGTGCCAGCCATGTGTGTTAGTGTATTAGTCATTTTATGAACATAATATCTGCAAAAAAATAGACTCAGTTCAGTATAAATATTGCAAATATTAAAATGGAATTATTAGAAAACTAAATATAATAATGTTGCTCTAGAAGTGAAGTGATCTGCATTATAGTTTTAATCCCATCAGAACAATACCTGTCTATATACTGAATACAGACAAAGGGCAAAATAGATGTGCATATTTGCGCTTTACAGCTAACAGTAGAGATGAGTGAACTTGTTCAGAAAACGTTCTCCAATCTCAAATTCAGCACGAACATTGCACAATCGGATTCCTGAGCCTTTTTTCCTCAAAGTTGGCAAATTTCGGTCACAGTTTGGTAAATGATCGTGTTTCCACTAATGCTTTTGTTAGGACTTTGGCTAGGATAGTGGTGTATATGATGAGGGGGGAGGAATGTTTTATAAGGGGAGGTGGTGTGTATAGGTCAGAGAAGCAGCGTAGTGTAATTTGGTTTTTTTTATGACTTAATATGTGTACATTCCGACAGCCAATCAGGGTGCAGAAACCATCCACAATGTCCATATACAAGGGTTTCTATCATTGGCTCCCGAAGTCACATGTCCCTCTCCATATAAAAAGCAGAAATGTTGTTTTGCTGGCTCCATTTTGTAAGTGTAACAGCGCAGAGTGGCTGCTCCTTCAAGTTGTCATATAGTTAGATAGGATCCTGTCCTGTGTGAAATAGACTTTCCAGCATCTGTCATGGTTCTCAATGGCAAGAGACCGTAGTAAAGCATACAAAAGGACTAGCTCTTGGAAGATGGGAACTCGAGCTGACTGTGAGCTAAACCTACCGCACAACTAACAGTGGCCGGGTAGCGTGCCTACGTTTTATCCCTAGACGCCCAGCGCCAGCCGGAGGACTGACTGACCCTAGCAGAGGAAAATACAGACCTTGCTTACCTCTAGAGAAATTTTCCCCAAAAGGCAGACAGTAGGCCCCACATATATTGTCGGTGATTTTAGAGGAAAATGACATACGCAGTATGAAGATAGGTTTAGCAAATTGAGGTCCGCTTACTAGATAGTAGGAAGACAGAAAAGGGAACTTCACAGTCAGCTGAAAACCCTTTCAAAACACCATCCTGAAATTACTTTAAGACTAATATCAACTCATGACACCAGAGTGGCAATTTCAGCTCACAAGAGCTTCCAGCCTCAGAAATATACAAAAACAGAGAACTGGAACAAAAATGCAAAACAATCTTAGGACTACAAGTCCAACTTAGCTGATAGTAGTCTAGGAGCAGGAACATGCAACAGAAAGGCTTCTGGTAACATTGTTGGCCGGCATAGAAATGACTGAGGAGCAAGGCTAAATAGAAACTCCCACATCCTGATGGAAACAGGTGAACAGAGGAGATGAAGCACACAAGTTCAGTACCACCAGTAACCACCGGGGGAGCCCAGAAACCAAATTCACAACAGTACCCCCCCCCTCAAGGAGGGGGCACCGAACCCTCACCAGAACCACCAGGGCGATCAGGATGAGCCCTATGAAAGGCACGGACCAAATCGGAGGCATGAACATCAGAGGCTGTCACCCAAGAATTATCCTCCTGACCGTAGCCCTTCCACTTGACCAAATACTGAAGTCTCCGTCTGGAAACACGGGAGTCCAAGATCTTCTCGACAACGTACTCCAACTCACCCTCAACCAACACCGGAGCAGGAGGCTCAACGGAAGGCACAACCGGTACCTCATACCTGCGCAACAATGACCGATGGAAGACATTATGAATAGAAAAAGATGCAGGGAGGTCCAAACGAAAGGACACAGGGTTAAGAATCTCCAATATCTTGTACGGGCCGATGAACCGAGGCTTAAACTTGGGAGAAGAAACCTTCATAGGGACAAAACGAGAAGACAACCACACCAAGTCCCCAACACAAAGACGAGGACCAGCACGACGACGGCGGTTGGCAAACTGCTGAGTCTTCTCCTGGGACAACTTCAAATTGTCCACCACATGCCCCCAAATCTGATGCAACCTCTCCACCACAGCATCCACTCCAGGACAATCCGAAGACTCCACCTGACCGGAAGAGAAACGAGGATGAAACCCCGAATTACAGAAGAAAGGAGAAACCAAGGTGGCAGAACTAGCCCGGTTATTGAGGGCAAACTCCGCCAAGGGCAAAAAGGCAACCCAATCATCCTGATCCGCAGACACAAAACACCTCAAATAAGTCTCCAAGGTCTGATTAGTTCGCTCAGTCTGGCCATTAGTCTGAGGATGGAAAGCAGACGAAAAAGACAAATCAATGCCCATCCTAGCACAGAACGCTCGCCAAAATCTAGACACGAATTGGGTTCCCCTGTCAGAAACGATATTCTCCGGAATACCATGCAAGCGAACCACATTTTGAAAAAACAGAGGAACCAGCTCGGATGAGGAAGGCAATTTAGGCAAGGGGACCAAATGGACCATCTTAGAGAAACGGTCACACACCACCCAGATGACAGACATCTTCTGAGAAACAGGGAGATCAGAAATAAAATCCATGGAGATGTGAGTCCAAGGCCTCTTCGGAATAGGCAAAGATAACAACAATCCACTAGCCCGAGAACAACAAGGCTTGGCCCGAGCACAAACATCACAAGACTGCACAAAACCTCGCACATCTCGCGACAGGGAAGGCCACCAGAAGGACCTAGCCACCAAATCCCTGGTACCAAAGATTCCAGGATGACCAGCTAACGCAGAAGAATGGACCTCCGAGATGACTCTACTGGTCCAATCATCCGGAACAAACAGTCTACCAGGTGGGCAACGATCAGGTCTATCCGCCTGAAACTCCTGCAAGACCCGCCGCAAGTCTGGGGAAACAGCAGATAATATCACTCCATCCTTAAGGATACCTGTAGGTTCAGAATTACCAGGGGAATCAGGCTCAAAACTCCTAGAAAGGGCATCCGCCTTCACATTTTTAGAACCCGGTAGGTAAGAAACCACAAAATTAAAAATTCTCTTTAAAAATTAAAGAGAAAAATAACGACCAGCGCGCCTGTCTAGGATTCAGGCGCCTGGCAGACTCAAGATAAATCAAATTCTTGTGGTCGGTCAATACCACCACCTGATGTCTAGCCCCCTCAAGCCAATGACGCCACTCCTCAAAAGCCCACTTCATAGCCAAGAGCTCCCGATTACCAATATCATAATTTCGCTCAGCGGGCGAAAATTTACGAGAAAAGAACGGTCTCATCACGGAGCAGTCGGAACTTTTCTGCGACAAAACCGCCCCAGCTCCGATTTCTGAAGCGTCGACCTCAACCTGAAAAGGAAGAGTAACATCAGGCTGACGCAATACAGGGGCGGAAGAAAAGCGGCGCTTAAGCTCCCGAAAGGCCTCCACAGCAGCAGGGGACCAATCAGCAACATCAGCACCCTTCTTAGTCAAATCAGTCAACGGCTTAGCAACATCAGAAAAACCAGTTATAAATCGACGATAAAAATTAGCAAAGCCCAAAAACTTCTGAAGGCTCTTAAGAGAAGAGGGTTGCGTCCAATCACAAATAGCCTGAACCTTGACAGGGTCCATCTCAATGGAAGAGGGGGAAAAAATGTACCCCAAAAACGAAATCTTTTGAACGCCAAAAACACACTTAGAACCCTTTACACACAAGGAATTAGAGCGCAAAACCTGAAAAACCCTCCTGACCTGTTGGACATGAGAGTCCCAGTCATCCGAAAAAATCAAAATATCATCCAGATACACAATCATAAATTTATCCAAATATTCGCGGAAAATGTCATGCATAAAAGACTGAAAGACTGAAGGGGCATTTGAAAGACCAAAAGGCATTACTAAATACTCAAAATGGCCCTCAGGCGTATTAAATGCAGTTTTCCACTCATCCCCCTGCTTAATTCGCACTAAATTATACGCCCCACGAAGATCAATCTTAGAGAACCACTTGGCCCCCTTTATTCGAGCAAACAAATCAGTAAGCAGTGGCAAAGGATACTGATATTTAACCGTGATTTTATTCAAAAGCCGATAATCAATACACGGCCTCAAAGAGCCATCTTTTTTAGATACAAAGAAAAAACCGGCTCCTAAGGGAGATGACGAAGGACGAATATGTCCCTTTTCCAAGGACTCCTTAACCCTGCTGTTCTGTTCGCATTTACTATACACTAGTTCTGTTCGGGTCACTATGACCCGGCTTATTAAACCTTGATTTTAGACACTCTAACTCATTTTTTTTTATAACTTTTTGCTTACTAGACTGTTTGTGAACATGTTTGGTAGTAAAAAAAAGAAAAATGAAACAGAAATCTTTTTTTTTTGTTTTTATTCTGAAAAAACAGATCAATGAGCAAAACGAAAATAGAAAAATCCACATTTTTGTAAAAAAAAAAAAAAATCAAAACAATCAAATCAAACATTTTGAAAACTTCTGAAAACAAGCAGATAAGCCAGGAAGACAGACTTACTTAGCCAAAAAAATTATTTGCAAGACTTTACAGCTCAGATTTACAAACAAAAACCGTCTTAGACAGCGCGTTCTGAGCAGTCCATTCTGCGCAAAATATACACGTGTAGTGCACACCTAGTGATCTCTCCGGATGCACTCTACATTTTAGAATAGACTGCGCACCAAAAATAATCAATATAAAGCCATTTTTATGGTGCGCAGATCTCAATGCATACCCCCCGTAGAGCGCGCGTACGACCCCATTGAAATAATTTAGGAAAAAAATCAATTGATATACAATAGTAGATGCAATAAATAGACCCAACTGAGGTTATAAGTCCTTTATTTCACTGAAAATATGGCCTCACAGCTGTAAAAAACGATGCCGGGTCACTATGACCCGAACAGAACTAGTGTAACTTTTTTCGTGTAGCAAAAAGTAAACGAAAAAAAAAAAATATATATATACTCATATGTAGGTCCCCCCAAATGAGGAAAAGTCAAGGAGTCTCAAGTTTTAGAGACTTACAGAAAAAAATCTACAGGGCCGCAAAAAGTCTGTTCGGGTCACTATGACCCGAACAGAACAGCAGGGTTAATATATTCCCGCATAGCAGCATGTTCAGGCACAGATAGATTAAATAAACGACCCTTTGGAAACTTACTGCCCGGAATCAGATCTATAGTACAATCGCAATCTCTGTGCGGAGGTAGTGAACCAAGTTTAGGCTCCTCAAAAACGTCACGATAATCAGATAAAAATTCCGGAATCTCAGAGGGAATAGATGACGAAATGGAAACCAAAGGTATGTCCCCATGAGTTCCCTGACATCCCCAGCTTAACACAGACATTGCTTTCCAGTCGAGGACTGGGTTATGAGATTGCAGCCATGGCAATCTAAGCACCAACACATCATGTAGATTATACAACACAAGGAAGCGAATAATCTCCTGGTGATCCGGATTAATACGCATAGTTACTTGTGTCCAGTATTGTGGTTTATTACTAGCCAATGGCGTGGAGTCAATACCCTTCAGAGGTATAGGAACTTACAGAGGCTCTAAATTAAACCCACAGCGTTTGGCAAAGGACCAATCCATAAGACTCAAAGCGGCGCCAGAGTCGACATAGGCGTCCGCGGTAATAGACGATAAAGAGCAAATCAGGGTCACAGATAGAATAAACTTAGACTGTAAAGTGCCAATTGAAACAGACTTATCAACCTTCTTAGTACGTTTAGAGCATGCTGATATAACATGAGTTGAATCACCACAATAGAAGCATAACCCATTTTTTCGCCTAAAATTCTGTCGTTCGCTTCTGGACAGAATTCTATCACATTGCATAATCTCTGGCGCCTTCTCAGTAGACACCGCCAAATGGTGCACAGGTTTGCGCTCCCGCAAACGCCGATCAATCTGAATAGCCATTGTCATGGACTCATTCAGACCTGTAGGCACAGGGAACCCCACCATAACATCTTTAATGGCATCAGAGAGACCCTCTCTGAAATTCGCCGCCAGGGCGCACTCATTCCACTGAGTAAGCACAGACCACTTACGAAATTTTTGGCAGTATATTTCAGCCTCATCTTGCCCTTGAGACAGGGCCATCAAGGCTTTTTCAGCCTGAATCTCTAAATGAGGTTCCTCATAAAGCAACCCCAAAGCCAGGAAAAACGCATCCACATTGAGCAACGCAGGATCCCCTGGTGCCAAAGCAAATGCCCAATCCTGAGGGTCGCCCCGGAGCAAGGAAATTACAATCCTGACCTGCTGTGCAGGATCTCCAGCGGAGCGAGATCTCAGAGACAAAAATAATTTACAATTATGTTTGAAATTCTGGAAGCGAGATCTATCCCCGGAGAAAAATTCAGGTAAAGGAATTCTAGGTTCAGATATAGGAGCATGAATTACAAAATCCTGTAAACTTTGAACCTTCATAGCGAGATTATCCAAACCAGTAGCTAAACTCTGAGGATCCATTTTAATCAGGTGAAATCAGAACCATTCAAGGATTAGAAGGAGAGAGAGACGAAGGCTGCAGTAAGCAGAGATGCAAGTGAATCAACTAATGAGCAAACTCAGAAAAAAAAAAAAAAAATTCTCTGCAGACTTCTTTTCTCTCCTTTCTTCTGCCAATTATTTTAACTCTTGGCCGGCCAAACTGTCATGGTTCTCAATGGCAAGAGACCGTAGTAAAGCATACAAAAGGACTAGCTCTTGGAAGATGGGAACTCGAGCTGACTGTGAGCTAAACCTACCGCACAACTAACAGTGGCCGGGTAGCGTGCCTACGTTTTATCCCTAGACGCCCAGCGCCAGCCGGAGGACTGACTGACCCTAGCAGAGGAAAATACAGACCTGGCTTACCTCTAGAGAAATTTTCCCCAAAAGGCAGACAGTAGGCCCCACATATATTGTCGGTGATTTTAGAGGAAAATGACATACGAAGTATGAAGATAGGTTTAGCAAATTGAGGTCCGCTTACTAGATAGTAGGAAGACAGAAAAGGGAACTTCACAGTCAGCTGAAAACCCTTTCAAAACACCATCCTGAAATTACTTTAAGACTCTAATATCAACTCATGACACCAGAGTGGCAATTTCAGCTCACAAGAGCTTCCAGCCTCAGAAATATACAAAAACAGAGAACTGGAACAAAAATGCAAAACAATCTTAGGACTACAAGTCCAACTTAGCTGATAGTAGTCTAGGAGCAGGAACATGCAACAGAAAGGCTTCTGGTAACATTGTTGGCCGGCATAGAAATGACTGAGGAGCAAGGCTAAATAGAAACTCCCACATCCTGATGGAAACTGGTGAACAGAGGAGATGAAGCACACAAGTTCAGTACCACCAGTAACCACCGGGGGAGCCCAGAAACCAAATTCACAACAAGCATCTCACTAGCTTGTGCTTATAGTGTTGTGTAGGCAGGAGTCCACATTTCCTTCTATAAATGGTTTGATCTTATACTGTGTTGCAGTCAGTGCTCAGGAGGTCACATTTACTAATCAAAATCATTAGGGCTAATATTTGGGTGCAGACATCAGGCCCAATTTCCTAATTCAACATTGTTTGGGCTAATACTGTGATGAAGTCAGGACTCAGGAGGTCACATTTACTAATCAAAATCATTTGGGCTAATAGTGAGATACAGTCAGGAGGACCATTTGCTAATCAAAATCATTAGTACTAACATTGAGGTGCAGGCATAAGGCCCCATTTTCTATTCAAAATTGTTAGGGCTAATATTGGGGTGCAGGTACCAGGCCCCATTTGCTAATCAAAATCATTAGGGCTAATATTGGGGTGCTGCCAGGAGGCCCCATTTTCTAATCATCATCGTTAGGGCTAATATTGGGTTGTAGCCAGGAGGTTCCATTTGCTAATCAAAATATGGGGACTCCAAGTTGGGTCTAAGTCTGATGGATTGCCTGTAGGGGTGTCAGATGCCCATTATACCATTTCTACTCTGTGCAAATTGATGCCACTTTAGTGGTGCGTGACAATAATTTTTTGAAATGTGTAGACTCCAAGTTGTGTCTCCATCTGGTGGGTTGCCTGTAGGGGAAGGGGTGTCAAAGGCTGACTGTTTCAGTACCATTATAAAATGTTCTACTGTGGGTCAATTGATCAGTCAACTACTGTGTTACTATCCTTAAATTTTCTAACATTAGTGCTCTACCAAGCTGATATTTTGGCCACCTGAGTGTGTCTGGGAAAAAACAGTTTGAGCTGTTGCATGAGGTATCAGTGATACAGGCAAAGCAGGCTTACACCGGTCCCTCACCCACCTCGTCTTCATTGAAACTTCAATTCAAGGCTCTAAATGTTGGCTCAGACCCTGATACCCCATGCATTGCCCGTGTCTGTTTCTGTGCCATTATAAAATGTTCTCCTGTGGGTCAATTGATCAGTCAACTAATTGTGTTACTATCCTTACATTTTTCTAACATTATTGCTCTACAAAGCTAATATTTGTGCCACCTGAGTGTGGCTGGGAAAAAAAACAGTTTGAGCTGTTGTATGAGGTATCAGGGATCCCAGCAAAAAAGGCTTACACTGGTCCCTCTCCCACCTCGTCTTAATTTAAACTTAAATTCTAAACTATAGATGCTAGCCCAGACCCTGATACCATATGCATGATCCATCGCTAACTGCTGCTGTGCTATTTTCAAATTTCTACTGTGGGTCAGTTGATGACACTTTTCCTTGAGTCTGCATCTAATTTTTGGAATTGTTTGGACTCCAAATTGGGTCTCCTTCATGTGTGTGGCCTGATTTTTGCAAACATCCACCTGTTACTGATCAATGTTTCAGCCAGAAATGTTAGTCTAAGCCATGTCCCATGAATCCATGCTGCACAATTACACTGTTTGTACTCTGGGCAATTGATTCCACTTTTCCTGGTCTTGTGTCTGCCCCTAATTTGAGCTTTTTGATAAGCTTTTTGGCCCCCCCTTAAAGTGTTGTCTATGTTGGTTTAACCTCCCATTGAATTCAATTGGGTTCGGGTATGTTCGACGAACTGTTCGATGAACATGTTGAAAGGTTTGGTCATCTCTAGTTAACAGCAGATCTTGTAGGGTTTTAGTTGTTGAACCCATAGCGATGACTTTTATTGTTTTCAGAAGGTAACATTATTCTCTCATACTAATGGCATGTTACCAATTCCTCCAAATCAATTTGTGTGGAAAGATCTTTCCATTCTAAAACATTACCAAGACCTTTGTTTGAACATTTCTTTGTTTATTATTTTTCCTTACTGTATCTGATTAGTCTTTCCAGCTATGTCATAATTTATGGCCATTAGGTATAATTTTAGTAATCATTTTCAAAATTGATTGTTTTTTAGTATCTCTTTTTTGTGGAGAGTGCTGGCAGAAGAAAAAAATATATTGTACCTTATTTTGCACATAACATTTTACAGTCCTTTACAACCAAATATACTCTTCATTTAATTCCAGTGGGAAACAAGGGTTTTACTGTCTACACGACCACTATAGGTGTTGCTACTTGAACCTAGTGATTAAACAGAGGCAAACTATACAGAGATGTCACTTAGATGGGCACATACATTGGACCTGGCTCCCTTCTCCTATGGTCATTTTTCTTTGCTGTATTCATCGCTAGGTTTCTGAAATAAGCCAATGAACTCCTCTGACATCACCCTAGGCCTTTTAGAAGGGATAGGTACTTGGACATTAAGTATCATTGGACAAAATTAAATCAAGTTAGTCAAAATATATAATCTGCTTCACTTTTCTGCGCTCCAGCCAGGCATCTATCATGTCTTGTAATTTTGATAACTTCAATTCTACAACTAGCGTTATTTGCAAGCTCGGTCCAACTTACTAGGTGTTGTCCACATCAACCTCTCAGCAAAAAAGCTACCAACTCCTTGGATCTGTACTCAATGTTGTTCACACCTGGTCTTTGTAATCAAGGTAACACATCTGTTCAAGCATGTCTCCAGTTTGCATTTTCTTCTCTGTTACATAGCTGCTGTTAATCATTTCCCTGATAGAAAATACCTGACTGCATTTACTTTTCTGTTACATCACCGCTATTAACAATTGTTTTGCTGTAAGATACCAGACTGTATTCCTGTGATGAACTGCTTCCATGAACGAAGATGCCAGTTTCCTATACAGCTACTGTTTGTGTGTGTCCGTAAACCTGACTACACCTATAGTTTAGGGAATCCTACTCACCTGGTAAGTCTATAACACTATCCTTTATGATCCACATATATGATTCAACAAGTTTCAGTAATTTGCCACTTATCTGAGTCTGAGTTGCATTTCTATGAGATCCAAACAATATTAGATTAATTAGCTCCATGAAAAGCTAGTAACAATGAGTATATACTAATTTTGTTAGCATCTCTGGAGTTTTGTTTAATTATGTGGCATATACTGTAAATTGATTAATTGTAGGGCTCTAGTCTTGGACCTGTATTATTTTAGAGATTCATATTTTTGTGGTCTGGTCTGGGGTCTGATTTTGATTTGCGAGTTAATTTTCTGAAATGTAAAGAGCAACCTATCATGTTCCCCAATCAAAGTCCTTTTTGTGTGTGTCGCCCATTCACTATCTATCTGAGAATAACCCTCCATCAAACTCCACCGCACCCAACAGCACCACAAAAACTGACTGCTGACTACCTCATGCAGCCTTTATCCATCCTCCACTCCCTCAAGATGGCTGGACCATCATTGTAAATAAGCACCTGTACTTTGTGCCTCCCCCCACCTTATTGTAGATTGTAAGCTCTCACAAGCAGGGTCGTCTTATTTTGCTTTAATTATTGTATTACTTTGAACGTTGTTTCTTGTGACTTGTGTATAAACCGATAAACTGTAAAGCGCTGCGGAATATGTTGGCATTATATAAATTATATAAATAAATTAAATTATTAAATTAAATTATTAAATTATATAAATTATATAAATAAATTAAATTATTAAATTATATAAATTATATAAATAAAGATTATTTATTAGTTTAGTTTTCTTTGCGGCAGCTGAATGATTTACAGCTACTAGCCTGCTTGATTACATGTGGGGATTCCCTAGCAACCAGGATACCCCCACATGTACTCAGCCTGGCTAGTAGCTATAAATCAATCAGCTGCCGCGACGAAAACTAAATCTCTGAGCAGTCATACATACTCGGAGGCCACCCGAGCAACGAGTACACTCGCTCATCACTAATTATGATTATTATTATCTTTCATTTTCTTTAACCCCTTCACGACATATCAATATGTCCAGGTTGGTAGATACTTACCGACCTTGAACGTATGGATACACTAAACACTCACTGCCATGAGCGGTATCCGCATTGCTCAAGGCAGTTTATCCTCTAAATGCTACGAACGATATCGATTGCAGCATTTAAAAGGCAGGCAGCATGGTCATGCTGACCCGATGTCATCGTGATAGCATTCAGGTCACAAGGAATGTGTAGTGCATGGTCTAACAAGCTTGTGTCTACAGCACTGTCAAAAGCACTGTTAAAAAGCATAGTAATGCAGGGGCATATACAGTGGGTACAGAAAGTATTCAGACCCCTTTCAATTTTTCACTCTTTGTTTCATTGCAGCCATTTGGTAAATTCAAAAAAGTTCATTTTTTCACATAAATGTACACTCTGCAACCCATCTTGACTGAAGAAAATAATAGAAATGTATAAATTTTTGCAAATTTAATAAAAAAGAAAACTGAAATATCACATGGTCATAAGTACAGTATTCAGACCCTTTGCTCAGACACTCATATTTAAGTCACATGCTGTCCATTTCTTTGTGATCCTCCTTGAGATTGTTCTACTCCTTCATCCAGCTGTGTTTAATTAAACTGATAGGACTTGATTTGGAAAGGCACACACCAGTATATATAAGACCTCACAGCTCACAGTGTATGTCAGACCAAATGAGAATCATGAGGTCAAAGGAACTGGCCAAGGAGCTCAGAAACAGAATTGTGGCAAGGCACAGATCTGGCCAAGGTTACAATAGAATTTCTGCTGTACGCAAGATTCCTAAGAGCACAGTGGCCTCCGTAATCCTTAAATGGAAGAAGTTTGGGACCACCTGAAGTCTTCCTAGAACTGGCCGCCAGCCAAACTAAGCAATCATGGGAGAAGAGACTTGGTGAGAGAGGCAAAGAAGAACCCCAAGATCACTATGGCTGAGCTCCAGAGAAGCAGTAGGGAGATGGGAGGACAACTGGTTGTCATTGAAGGAAGCATGAATGCTGCCAAGTACAGAGATTTCCTGGATGAAAACCTCTTCCAGAGTGCTCTGGACCTCAGACAGGCCGAAGGTTCACCTTCCAACAAAACAATGACCCTAAGCACACAGCTAAAAATAACAAAGGAGTGGCTTCAGAACAACTTTGTGACTATTCTTGACTGGCCCAGCCAAAGCCCTAACCTAAACCCAATTGAGCATCTCTGGAGAGACCTGAAAATGGCTGTCCACCAACATTCACCATCCAACCTGATGGAACTGGAGAGGATCTGCAAGGAAGAATGGCAGAGGATCCCCAAATCCAGGTGTGAAAAACTTGTTGCATCATTCCTAAGAAGACTCATGGCTGTACTAGCTCAAAAGGGTGCTTCTACTCAATACTGAGCAAAGGGTCTGAATACTTATAACCATGTGATATTTCATTCTTTTTTTAATAAATTTGCAAAAATTACTACATTTCTGCTTTTTTCAGTCAAGATGGGTTGCAAAGTCTACATTAATGAGAAAAAAATGAACTTTTTTGCATTTACCAAATGGCTGCAATGAAACAGAATGAAAAATGTAAAGGGATCTGAATACTTTCCGTACCCACTGTGTATATATATACATATATATATATATATATATATATATATATATATATATATATATATATAGTAGATAGATAGCTAGAATAGAAGCCAGCCATTCATGTGCCAAGTACATTAAAATCACAGAGTGACAGGGTAGAATAGAATAGATAGAATAGATATATACACATAGACTACCTAGATATATAGATGTCGGTGACACCCACATGTACCGTATTTTTTGGATTATAAGACGCACTTTTGTTCCCCCAAATTTTGGGGGAAAGTGAGGGTGCATCTTATAATCCGAATCTGTGTGCTGTGCTGTAGAGGAGAGGGGGCGGCTCTGGAGTGGTGTCAGGGGGCTGGAGTGGGCTGGCAGCAGGTTGAAGAGACAGCAGGAGGTCCTGTGCTCCCCCTCATTAGCCTCATGTAATAATCACTGCACCCGCTGTCCATCACCTCGGTGCTGAAGCTGCCCGAGTTGATTCACAGGGGAGCAGCGAATATTACATGTGCCTGAATCTCCCCCCTTCCCATCATGGATATGGCCCCCCGTCACTCTTATATGCCCCCCTGTGCTGCTGGCAGGCACATGATGAAATAACAAACACAACTCACCTTCTGATGATGGCTCCATGCTCCCAGTTCCCCCATGGCTCTTCCTGTGTCTGTGCTGACATCCAATCAAGTGATCGGCACAGCACAGTGATGACATCACTGTGTGCCCAGGTCACATGATCTGATGCCTAGGAAACAGGAAGCACAACCGAGGAGCTGTGAGCACGGAGCCATCATCAGACGGTGAGTTAAGTGTTTGTTATTTTATCATGTGCGTGCCAGCAGCACAGGGGGGCATATAAGAGTGACAGGGGGCATGTGCCTGTCAGCAACACAGGGGAGCATGTCCCTGCTAGCACAGGGAGGCATATCGTGACTGGGGGGCATGTACCTGCCAGCACAGGGGGGGACATATTTTGACTGGGGTTATGTCCCTGCCAGCACAGGGGGGACATATTGTGACTGGGGGGCATGTCTCTGCCAGCACAGGGGGGACATATTGTGACTGGGGGCATGTCCCTGCCAACACAGGGGGGCATATTGTGACTGGGGGCATGTCCCTTCTGGCACAGGGGGGGCATATTGTGACTGGGGGGCATATTGTGATGGGGGGCATGTCCATGCCAGCACAGGGGGGCAAATTGTGATTGGGGGGCATGTCCCTGCCAGCACAGGGGCATATTGTGACTGGGGGGATGTGCCTGCCAGCAACACAGGGGGGGCATATTGTGACTGGGGGGCATGTCCCTGCCAGCACAGGGGGGGGCATATTGTGACTGGGGGGGCATGTGCCTGCCAGCAGCACAGGGGGGCATGTCCCTGCCAGCAGCACAAGGGGACATATTGTGACCAGGGGGCATGTGCCTGCCAACAGAGGGGGGCATATAGTGACCCATGGGGGGCATGTGTCTGCCAGCAGCACAGGGGGGCATATATAGTGACCAGGGGGGCATGTGCCTGCCAGCAGTACAGGGGGGCATATAGTGACCCAGGGGGGTATGTGTCTGCCAGCAGCACAGGGGGGCATATAGTGACCAGGGGGGGCATGTGCCTGCCAGCAGCAAGGGAGGGGGCATGTGCCAGCACAAGGATGGGTGTTATATAGATACCAGGATGAGGGACACATGATTTGAAAGACGGACACTGGCATTATAAGGCAGACCCCCATTTAACATAAAAAAATATTTTTTTTCTCTTTTTCTTCACCAAATTTGGGGGTGCGTCTTATAATCAGGTGCGTCTTATAAAGTGAAAAATACGGTATATATGTATATACAGTAATACAGTATATTACATAGCCAGGTAGATAGAAGAATTTTTACCAGCATTTTTACACACAGGCTTTTCAAAGGCCACCAGTGCGTAAAAATCAGACAGCACTTGCATGGTCCGAGTGCTGTGTGATTTTTTTTCTCGCACCCATAGGCTTGCGTTGTCCAGTCTCGGACGATAAACGCGTACAATCGCAGCATGCTACGATTTTACATGCACTTTAAATACGCCTGAGAAAATAATCGCTGATGTGAGCTGCCCCATAGATTATCACTGCTCCGAGTGCTATGCAATGTTTTTTTTTGCATAGCACTCGCCCGTATTCTATGGTAGTGTGATGCCGGCATAAGGCTACATTTCCACTGGCGAGGAAAACGGACGAGTGCAATCCGATAAAAAATCGGATTGCACTCGGACCAATGTTATTCAATAGGTGTCTTTTCATTTGCGATTTTTTTCTCGGCCGAAATCGGACTGAGAAAAAAATCGCAGCTTGCTGCGATTTGCTGCGAGTCTCGGACGAGACTCGCCAATGCAAGTCAATGGGTGCGAGAAAAAAATCGCACAGCACTCGCACCATGCGAGTTCTGTCCGATTTTTACGCATCGGTGTCCTTTGAAAAGCCGGTAATTCAGCGCGGTGTACAGTAAAATCACACTGACAGGTTAGAATAGAGTAGATATATACACATAGAATGTGTGTATATACATATATATATGTCAGTGAGACACCTATATATGTATATTTATATTTAATGCAGCACTAGATAGCATTAAAGCCGCTAATTCAATTGCCGGCTTTTGCTCTCTCCTTCCCAAACCCGACAGGATATGAGACATGGTTTACATACAGTAAACCATCTCATATCCTCTTTTTTTTTGCATATTCCACACTACTAATGTTAGTAGTGTGTATGTGCAAAATTTGGCCGCTGTAGCTGCTCAAATAAAGGGTTAAATGGCGGAAAAAATTGGCGTGGGCTCCCGCGCAATTTTCTCCGCCAGAGTGGTAAAGCCAGTGACTGAGGGCAGATATTAATAGCCTAGAGAGGGTCCATGGTTATTGGCCCCCCCTGGCTACAAACATCTGCCCCCAGCCACCCCAGAAAAGGCACATCTGGAAGATGCGCCTATTCTGGCACTTGGCCACTCTCTTCCCACTCCCGTGTAGCGGTGGGATATGGGGTAATGAAGGGTTAATGCCACCTTGCTATTGGAAGGTGACATTAAGCCAGATTAATAATGGAGAGGCGTCAATTATGACACCTATCCATTATTAATCCAATTGTTTGAAAGGGTTAAAAAACCACACACACACATGATTTAAAAGTAGTTTAATGCAATAAACACAGCGGTTGTTGTAATAATTTATTGTTCTCTCAATCCATTAGGAAACCCTCGCTTTGAAAAATAATAAACGCACAAGATACATACCTTCTGGTGAACCGTCTCGTCCCACGAAGTAATCCATCTGAAGGGGTTAACTAATATTACAGGCAGAGCTGCGATAAACCACTCGCTCGTGTGTCATGATTCTCAATGGCGAGAGAACATAGCCCAGCATATATGAGAACTAGCTCTTGGAAGATGGAAACTATACTGACCATGAACTAAACCTGCCGCACAACTAGAAGTGGCCGGGTAGCATGCCTACGTTTTTTATCCCTAGATGCCCAGCGCCAGCCGGAGAACTACCTAATCCTAGCAGAGGAAAAGACAGTCCTGGCTCACCTCTAGAGAAATTTTCCCAAAAGGCAGACAGAGGCCCCCACATATATTGGCGGAGATTTTAGATGAAATGACAAACGTAGTATGAAAATAGGTTTAGCAAAATCGAGGTCCGCTTACTAGATAGCATGAAGACAGAAAGGGCACTTTCATGGTCAGCAGAAAACCCTATCAAAACACCATCCAGAAATTACTTTAAGACTCTAGCATTAACTCATAACACCAGAGTGGCAATTTCCGCTCACAAGAGCTTTCCAGACACAGTAACGAAACAGCAGCTGTGAACAGGAACAAAATGCAAAAACACACAAGGACAAAAGTCCAACTTAGCTAGGAGTTGTCTAGTAGCAGGAACATGCACAGAAGGCTTCTGATTACATTGTTGACCAGCAAGAAACTGACAGAGGAGCAAGGTTATATAGCGACTCCCACATCCTGATAGGAGCAGGTGAACAGAGGGGATGATGCACACAAGTACAATTCCACAAGTGGCCACCGGGGGAGCCCAGAATCCAATTTCACAACAGTACCCCCCCCTCAAGGAGGGGGCACCGAACCCTCACCAGAACCACCAGGGCGATCAGGATGAGCCCTATGAAAGGCACGGACAAGATCGGAGGCATGAACATCAGAGGCAGTGACCCAAGAATTATCCTCCTGACCGTATCCCTTCCATTTGACCAGATACTGGAGTTTCCGTCTGGAAACACGAGAGTCCAAGACCTTTTCCACAACGTACTCCAACTCACCCTCAACCAACACCGGAGCAGGAGGCTCAACGGAAGGCACAGCCGGTACCTCATACCTGCGCAACAATGACCGATGAAAAACATTATGAATCGAAAAGGATGCAGGGAGGTCCAAACGGAAGGACACAGGGTTAAGAATCTCCAATATCTTGTACGGGCCGATGAACCGAGGCTTAAACTTAGGAGAAGAAACCCTCATAGGGACAAAACGAGAAGACAACCACACCAAGTCCCCAACACAAAGCCGAGGACCAACACGACGACGGCGGTTGGCAAAAAGCTGAGTCTTCTCCTGGGACAACTTCAAATTGTCCACCACCTGCCCCCAAATCTGATGCAACCTCTCCACCACAGCATCCACTCCAGGACAATCCGAAGATTCCACTTGACCGGAGGAAAATCGAGGATGAAACCCCGAATTACAGAAAAACGGGGACACCAAGGTGGCAGAGCTGGCCCGATTATTGAGGGCGAACTCCGCCAAGGGCAAAAAAGCAACCCAATCATCCTGATCCGCAGACACAAAACACCTCAAATATGTCTCCAAGGTCTGATTAGTCCGCTCGGTCTGGCCATTAGTCTGAGGATGGAAAGCAGACGAAAAAGACAAATCTATGCCCATCCTAGCACAGAATGCCCGCCAAAATCTAGACACGAATTGGGTCCCTCTGTCAGAAACGATATTCTCCGGAATACCATGCAAACGAACAACATTTTGAAAAAACAGAGGAACCAACTCGGAAGAAGAAGGCAACTTAGGCAAGGGAACCAGATGGACCATCTTAGAGAAACGGTCACACACCACCCAGATGACAGACATCTTCTGAGAAACAGGCAGATCCGAAATAAAATCCATCGAGATGTGCGTCCAAGGCCTCTTCGGAATAGGCAAGGGTAACAACAATCCACTAGCCCGAGAACAACAAGGCTTGGCCCGAGCACAAACGTCACAAGACTGCACAAAGCCTCGCACATCTCGTGACAGGGAAGGCCACCAGAAGGACCTTGCCACCAAATCCCTGGTACCAAAGATTCCAGGATGACCTGCCAACGCAGAAGAATGAACCTCAGAGATGACTCTACTGGTCCAATCATCAGGAACAAACAGTCTACCAGGTGGGCAACGATCAGGTCTATCCGCCTGAAACTCCTGCAAGGCCCGCCGCAGGTCTGGAGAAACGGCAGACAATATCACTCCATCTTTAAGGATACCTGTGGGCTCAGAATTACCAGGGGAGTCAGGCTCAAAACTCCTAGAAAGGGCATCCGCCTTAACATTCTTAGAACCCGGTAGGTAAGACACCACAAAATTAAACCGAGAGAAAAACAACGACCAGCGCGCCTGTCTAGGATTCAGGCGCCTGGCAGACTCAAGGTAAATTAAATTTTTGTGGTCAGTCAATACCACCACCTGATGTCTGGCCCCCTCAAGCCAGTGACGCCACTCCTCAAAAGCCCACTTCATGGCCAAAAGCTCCCGATTCCCAATATCATAATTCCGCTCGGCGGGCGAAAATTTACGGGAAAAAAAGGCACAAGGTCTCATCACGGAGCAGTCGGAACTTCTCTGCGACAACACCGCCCCAGCTCCGATTTCAGAAGCGTCGACCTCAACCTGAAAAGGAAGAGCAACATCAGGCTGACGCAACACTGGGGCGGAAGAAAAGCGGCGCTTGAGCTCCCGAAAGGCCTCCACAGCATCAGGGGACCAATCAGCAACATCAGCACCCTTCTTAGTCAAATCAGTCAATGGTTTTACAACATCAGAAAAACCAGCAATAAATCGACGATAAAAGTTAGCAAAGCCCAAAAATTTCTGAAGACTCTTAAGAGAAGAGGGTTGCGTCCAATCACCAATAGCCTGAACCTTGACAGGATCCATCTCGATGGAAGAGGGGGAAAAAATGTATCCCAAGAAGGAAATCTTTTGAACCCCAAAAACACACTTAGAACCCTTCACACACAAGGAATTAGACCGCAAAACCTGAAAAACCCTCCTGACCTGCTGGACATGAGAGTCCCAGTCATCCGAAAAAATCAGAATATCATCCAGATACACAATCATAAATTTATCCAAATAATCGCGGAAAATGTCATGCATAAAGGACTGGAAGACTGAAGGGGCATTTGAAAGACCAAAAGGCATCACCAAATACTCAAAATGGCCCTCGGGCGTATTAAATGCGGTTTTCCACTCATCCCCCTGCTTGATTCGCACCAAATTATACGCCCCACGGAGATCAATCTTAGAGAACCACTTGGCCCCCTTTATACGAGCAAACAAATCAGTAAGCAGTGGTAACGGATATTGATATTTAACCGTGATTTTATTCAAAAGTCGATAATCAATACACGGCCTCAAAGAGCCGTCTTTCTTAGACACAAAGAAAAAACCGGCTCCTAAGGGAGATGACGAAGGACGAATATGTCCCTTTTCCAAGGACTCCTTTATATATTCTCGCATAGCCGCGTGTTCAGGCACAGACAGATTAAATAAACGACCCTTAGGGTATTTACTACCCGGGATCAAGTCTATGGCACAATCGCACTCCCGGTGCGGAGGTAGTGAACCAACCTTGGGTTCTTCAAAAACGTCACGAAAGTCAGACAAGAATTCAGGAATCTCAGAGGGAATAGATGATGAAATGGAAACCAAAGGTACGTCCCCATGAGTTCCTTTACATCCCCAGCTTAACACAGACATAGCTCTCCAGTCGAGGACTGGGTTATGAGATTGCAGCCATGGCAATCCCAGCACCAAAACATCATGTAGATTATACAGCACCAGAAAGCGAATAACCTCCTGGTGATCCGGATTAACACGCATAGTCACTTGTGTCCAGTATTGTGGTTTATTCCTAGCCAATGGGGTGGAGTCAATCCCTTTCAGAGGTATCGGAGCCTCCAATGGCTCCAAATCATACCCACAGCGTTTGGCAAAGGACCAATCCATAAGACTCAAAGCAGCGCCAGAGTCGACATAGGCGTCCGCGGTAATAGATGACAAAGAACAAATCAGGGTCACAGATAGAATAAACTTAGACTGTAAAGTGCTAATAGAAACAGACTTGTCAGGCTTCTTAGTACGCTTAAAGCATGCTGATATAACATGAGTTGAATCACCACAATAGAAGCACAACCCATTTTTTCGTCTAAAATTCTGCCGCTCGCTTCTGGACAGAATTCTATCACATTGCATATTTTCTGGCGTTTTCTCAGTAGACACCGCCAAATGGTGCACAGGTTTGCGCTCCTGCAGACGCCTATCGATCTGAATAGCCATCGTCATGGACTCATTCAGACTCGCAGGCACAGGGAACCCCACCATAACATCCTTAATGGCATCAGAGAGACCTTCTCTGAAAATCGCCGCCAGGGCGCACTCATTCCACTGAGTAAGCACAGACCATTTGCGGAATTTTTGGCAGTATATTTCAGCTTCATCTTGCCCCTGAGACAAGGACATCAAGGCCTTTTCCGCCTGAAGCTCTAAATGAGGTTCCTCATAAAGCAACCCCAAGGCCAGAAAAAACGCATCCACATTGAGCAACGCAGGATCCCCTGGTGCCAATGCAAAAGCCCAGTCCTGAGGGTCGCCCCGGAGCAAGGAAATTACAATCCTGACCTGCTGTGCAGGGTCTCCGGCAGAGCGAGACTTCAGGGACAAAACCAATTTGCAATTATTTTTAAAATTTTGAAAGTGAGATCTATTCCCCGAGAAGAATTCAGGCAAAGGAATTCTAGGCTCAGACATAGGTGCATGAACAACAAAATCTTGCAAATTT
Source organism: Ranitomeya variabilis (assembly GCF_051348905.1). Classification (NCBI taxonomy): domain Eukaryota; kingdom Metazoa; phylum Chordata; class Amphibia; order Anura; family Dendrobatidae; genus Ranitomeya; species Ranitomeya variabilis. The sequence continues at coordinate 116,863,055 of NC_135237.1, read as the reverse complement.
TGTACCTTTGTGGCGAGATTATTCAAACCTGTAGCTACACTCTGAAGATCCATTTGAAACAGGTGAACACAGAGCCATTCAAGGATTAGAAGGAGAGAAAGAGAGGAAGGCTGCAGTATAGGCAGACTAGCAAATGATTCAATTAAGAGTACACTCAGAACTAGAGGGAAAAAAAAAAAAAAAAAAAAATTGTAGCAGACTTCTTTTTTCTCTCCTTTCTCAGCCAGTAATTTAACCCTTTTTTTTGGGCCGGTCAAACTGTCATGATTCTCAATGGCGAGAGAACATAGCCCAGCATATATGAGAACTAGCTCTTGGAAGATGGAAACTATACTGACCATGAACTAAACCTGCCGCACAACTAGAAGTGGCCGGGTAGCATGCCTACGTTTTTTATCCCTAGATGCCCAGCGCCAGCCGGAGAACTACCTAATCCTAGCAGAGGAAAAGACAGTCCTGGCTCACCTCTAGAGAAATTTTCCCAAAAGGCAGACAGAGGCCCCCACATATATTGGCGGAGATTTTAGATGAAATGACAAACGTAGTATGAAAATAGGTTTAGCAAAATCGAGGTCCGCTTACTAGATAGCATGAAGACAGAAAGGGCACTTTCATGGTCAGCAGAAAACCCTATCAAAACACCATCCAGAAATTACTTTAAGACTCTAGCATTAACTCATAACACCAGAGTGGCAATTTCCGCTCACAAGAGCTTTCCAGACACAGTAACGAAACAGCAGCTGTGAACAGGAACAAAATGCAAAAACACACAAGGACAAAAGTCCAACTTAGCTAGGAGTTGTCTAGTAGCAGGAACATGCACAGAAGGCTTCTGATTACATTGTTGACCGGCAAGAAACTGACAGAGGAGCAAGGTTATATAGCGACTCCCACATCCTGATAGGAGCAGGTGAACAGAGGGGATGATGCACACAAGTACAATTCCACAAGTGGCCACCGGGGGAGCCCAGAATCCAATTTCACAACACTCGTGCCTGTAATCCCCGGGTGCTGAAAGGAAAGCAGTGATCTATACTTACATTCAGTCGCGGTGAGGCGCCCTCTGGTGGATGTTCTCATGAACTGCAGCCTGGGAACTTTTTCCCACGCTCCAGGTCATATGAGGACATCCACCAGGGGGCGCATCACCGCGACTGAAGGAAATGTAGGTCAATGACCTACATTTAATTCATTCGCTGGGGAATTACAAGCACGGAGCACAGCTGCATTTAGCAGGGCTCGTGCCTGTAATATTAGTTAACCCCTTCAGATGGATTACTTCGTGGGACGAGACGGTTCACCAGAAGGTATGTATCTTGTGCGTTTATTATTTTTCAAAGCGAGGGTTTCCTAATGGATTGAGAGAACAATAAATTATTACAACAACCGCTGTGTTTATTGCATTAAACTACTTTTAAATCATGTGTGTGTGTGTTTTTTAACCCTTTCCAACAATTGGATTAATAATGGATAGGTGTCATAATTGACGCCTCTCCATTATTAATCTGGCTTAATGTCACCTTCCAATAGCAAGGTGGCATTAACCCTTCATTACCCCATATCCCACCGCTACAGGGAGTGGGAAGAGAGTGGCCAAGTGCCAGAATAGGCGCATCTTCCAGATGTGCCTTTTCTGGGGTGGCTGGGGGCAGATGTTTTTAGCCACGGGGGGGCCAATAACCATGGACCCTCTCCTGGCTATTAATATCTGCCCTCAGTCACTGGCTTTACCTTTTTGGCGGAGAAAATTGCGCGGGAGCCCACGCCAATTTTTTCCGCCATTTAACCCTTTATTTGAGCAGCTACAGCGGCCAAATTTTGCACATACACACTACTAACATTAGTAGTGTGGAATATGCAAAAAAAAAAAGGGGATATGAGATGGTTTACTGTATGTAATCATGTCTCATATCCTGTCGGGTTTGTGAAGGAGAGAGCAAAAGCCGGCAATTGAATTAGCAGCTTTTATGCTATCTAGCGCTGCATTAAATATAAATATACATATATAGGTGTCTCACTGACATGTATATATGTATATATACCCACTAGCTATTGAACCCGTTCTACGCCCGGGTGGCGAGCATTTATATTGGAATATGGTCTCCATCCTGGTATGTGCTGCTCCTATCCTGTCATATGCTGCTCCATCCTGCGCCCCCATCCTGTCATGTGCTGCTCCACCGTGTCATGTGCTGCTCCATCCTGCGCCCCCATCCTGTCATGTGCTGCTCCACCGTGTCATGTGCTGCTCCATCCTGCATCCCCATCCTGTCATGTGCTGCTCCACCGTGTCATGTGCTGCTCCATCCTGCGCCCCCATCCTGTCATGTGCTGCTCCACCGTGTCATGTGCTGCTCCATCCTCATCCCCATCCTGTCATGTGCTCCCATCCTGCGCCCCCATCCTATCACGTGCTGCTCCATCCTGCGCCCCCATCAGTGCGGGCGGCTGTGCTGAGTGCGGGCGGCTGTGCTGAGTGCGGGCGGCTGTATGTGGCTGTGCTGAGTGCGGGCGGCTGTATGTGACGTGGCTGTGCTGGGTGCGGGCGGCTGTGCTGGGTGCGGCAGCTGTGGACGGCTGTGCTGGGTGCGGTGGCTGTGCTGGGTGCAGCGGCTGTGCTGGGTGCAGCGGCTGTGCGTGGCTGTAGGCGGCTGTGCGTGGCTGTGGGAGGCTGTGCTGGGTGCGGCGGCTGTGCGTGGCTGTGGGCGGCTGTGCTGGGTGCGGCGGCTGTGCTGGGTGCGGTGGCTGTGCTGGGTGCGGCGGCTGTCCGTGGCTGTAGGCGGCTGTGCGTGGCTGTGCTGGGTGCGGAGGCTGTGCATGGCTGTGGCGGCTGTGCGTGGCTGTGCTGGGTGCGGCGGCTGTGCTGGGTGCGGCGGATGTGCTGGGTGCGGCGGCTGTGCTGGGTGCGGCGGCTGTGGGTGGCTGTGCTGGGTGCAGCGGTTGTGCGTGGCTGTGGGCGGCTGTGCTGGGTGCGGCGGCTGTGGGCGGCTGTGCGTGGCTGTGCTGGGTGCGGCGGCTGTGCGTGGCTGTGGGCGGCTGTGCGTGGCTGTGGGCGGCTGTGCTGGGTGCGGCGGCTGTGCTGGGTGCGGCGGCTGTCCGTGGCTGTGGGCGGCTGTGCGTGGCTGTGGGAGGCTGTGCGTGGCTGTAGGCGGCTGTGCGTGGCTGTGGCGGCTGTGCATGGCTGTGCTGGGTGCGGCGGATGTGCTGGGTGCGGCGGCTGTGCTGGGTGCGGCGGCTGTGGGTGGCTGTGCTGGGTGCGGCGGCTGTGCGTGGCTGTGGGCTGTGCGTGGCTGTGGGCGGCTGTGCTGGGTGCGGCGGCTGTGGTCGGCTGTGCTGGGTGCGGCGGCTGTGCGTGGCTATGGGTGGCTGTACGTGGCCGTGGGCGGCTGTGCTGGGTGCGGCGGCTGTGCGTGGCTGTGGTCGGCTGTGCTGGGTGCGGCTGTGCGTGGCTGTGGGTGGCTGTGCGTGACTGTGGGCGGCTGTGCGTGGCTGTGGGCGGCTGTGCTGGGTGCGGCGGCTGTGGTCGGCTGTGCTGGGTGCGGTGGCTGTGCGTGGCTGTGGGCGGCTGTGCTGGGTGCGGCGGCTGTGCGTGGCTATGGGTGGCTGTGCGTGGCTGTGGGCAGCTGTGCTGGGTGCGGCGGCTGTGCGTGGCTGTGGGCGCCTGTGCGTGGCTGTGGGCGGCTATGGTCGGCTGTGCTGGGTGCGGCGGCTGTGCGTTGCTGTGGGCAGCTGTGCGTGGCTGTGCTGGGCGCGGCGGCTGTGCTAGGTGCGGCCATTTTCTTGGTCCTGCTCCCGGAGTCGGCGCCTGCGCAGTCCGCGCTTTCCGGCGCCATTTTCTTGAAGACACTGCAATGTGTCTTCAAGAAAATGGCGCCGGAAAGCGCGGACTGCGCAGGCGCCGATTCCGGGAGCAGGGGGACAGTCACGGCCCGGAAGCGCGTCGGTGGAACGGGTCAGGTAAGTATACTCACCCTCCGCCTCCTGGCTCGTCCCTGCTTGTCCGGTGGAGATCGCGGTGTGCGTTCAGCGCTTACGCATACCGCGATCTCCTGGGAGCGTCGCTCTGTGCGGTCCAGACTGCGCTTGCGCTTGCGCAGTCTATAGAGGCTTCGGACAGAGTGACGCTCCCAGCGTTATATTATAGATTCTATGTGCATATATCTACTCTATTCTAACCTGTCAGTGTGATTTTACTGTACACGGCGCTGATTTGCCGGCTTTTCAAAGGACACTGGTGCGTAAAAATCGGACAGCAATACGGATGTCATACTGATGTCATACGGATGATGCGATTAAAAATCGCATTGCACTCGCATTGCACTTGCATGACAATCGCATACGTTACATCCGTTTTTTCGGTCCAGATTACGGACCGATTTGTCTCTCGGCAGTGGAAATGTACCCTAAGCTTTAGACTCAAGGTGGACAACAATCATCTTCTGCAGAGCTTCCTCTGCTTCTAATTCTAGATCTGCTTATACATCTTTGATGGTTGCTATTTGTGATTTGGGTGGATGACGTTTTTGGTCTGGATTCAGAGAGCAATCCACCAGCTAAAATAGAAGAGTTAGTACCTTCAAATGTCATATTTACATACTGCTGGCTGCCGCACATTCACTATCACTATCAGTGGTAATCTCAATGTTCTCTGACTTGCGTGTAAAGAAACACATTAACATTTCTACATCTCTCGCCTCATAATTAATTTATTGATGCGAGTTTTGGATAAACACGATGATTGATTTGTCTTTTATTGCTGTATAAGGTGATATGTCTAATATTTTAACATCAAAGTAACAAGAAAAAGGACAACTATTGACTTTAATTGGAATAGTTACATGTAAGTAGACAGGAACCAACACATATAATTTAAAAGTTGTAATGTAAAACTTCCAATTACATATTTCAACTTGTAATTATTATACAATTATAAATAGGCAGATTATAATGACTGCATAAAATTCATATAAAAATACAATGTTTTTCCATTTTCATGAGCAAGAAAAGCCAATGATCTATTATTTCTTCAACCATCTGCCGTTTTAGATATAAAACAATTCTGCATATATTAATAAAGAGGGTGGTAAAAAACAGGAGTAATGATCCAAGGACCTGTCATTATGAACCTACTGTAGTGTGTATATGTAGACTGGTGTCTAAGGCAAGCTGTGTTGTCAATACAAAAAGCATCCATATCTAAAAATACAATTGGTTCTCTTGTTGTATTCTTAATAAATAGAAATGAAAAACTGAAAGATTTTCTGAATAATAAATTGGTCGCCTCATTTGTAATGCAACCATAAAAGAAGAAGAAAAATGTCTGTCCCAACACTTGTCAAAAAATCCAGGAGTGAAAACAACAGTTTACTTAGAAAATATTGAAATGCATCATAGCCAGAAAAAAACCGCTCTTGGAGTCTGTTACTGTGTCTGAATTCTGTCTCCTTTGTTCTTAGTTATAGCAAACTACTAAGTTTTGACCTTCCAGATAAAAAGGGATTCATGGCTGTTAATGCAAAAAGATGTTTCTCCATTGATACTTTTTCATTAGTGATGGTCGAACCCCCTGATGTTCGGGATCGGCGGGTTCCCGAGTTTTTCTGTAAAGTTCGAGTTTGGGGCCGAAGATGATGCGAACTTGCGTCCGAACCCCAAACTTGGACTTTACAGATATGGAATGGGGCGGGGGGGACTGTAAAATAAAGCATTAAATAAATAATAAACATTATAGTTATACTTACCTGTCCAGCGACGCGTCCTCCCGTCCCGCTGTCTCCCCGCAGCATCTGCTTCCGGGGCTGCTCATTACCTTCTGGTGTCTGGTGACGTCACCGCACGAACACTGCTGGAAAATGCTGAAGACTGCCGAGTGCAGTGAATATCGCCGGAAGGTAATGAGCGGCCCCGGAAGCAGATGCGGCCGTGAGGCAGAGGGATGGGAGGATGAATCGCTGGACAGGTAAGTATAATATTTATAATGTTTATTATGAATTTTATGTTTTCTTTTACAGCCGACCTTGACCCGAACTGGACCTGAACTGTAACACGGGTTTCCCATGGAAACCCGTGTTTGGGACCTTATGACCGAACGCTATATGTTGGTATGGTCCCAACTTTACAGTTCGGGTTCACCCATCCCTACTTTTCATCAATGCATTTAGCAGTTTTGTATGGTAACACATGTTCACATATCATGAATTTTTTGTATATTTAATATACGCAAATGTATTAATCACTTACCACCTTTAATAGCTACTGGATTTGTTTAAGTGTATCTGCTTTTGCACATTTCTAGAATGTAGGTTTTCTATACAAATTAGTATTTAAGGTCTTATCTTTGTATCCTGGGATTCTCATTGCGCCTTTTGATGTCTTATATTTCTTAGGGTACCGTCACACAGTGCAATTTTGATCGCTACGACGGCACGATTCGTGACGTTCCAGCGATGCATTTACGATATCACTGTGTCTGACACGCTACTGCGATCCGGATCCCCGCTGAGAATCGTACGTCGTAGCAGATCGTTTGAAACTTTCTTTCGTCGTCTAGTGTCCCGCTGTGGCGGCATGATTGCATTGTGTGACACAGGTTGTATACGATGTGCGCACAGTAACCAACGGCTTCTACATCGCAAATACGACATGAAATTATCGCTCCAGCACCGTGTATTGCAACGTGTGACCGCAGTATACGACGCTGGAGCGATACTTATACGACGCTGCAACGTCACAAATCGTGCCGTAGTAGCGATGAAAATGGCACTGTGTGACGGTACCCTTACTCTGTTCCAATACTGTGTAAATGCAAGGCACAGAAGAGTTAACAGTGAGCCAGACCAGCAGATGGAAAGAAACCACCGGAGCAATAGGTGGAGAAGGGCATGACTTTGGGAAGGGCGGATCTTTAACTCCTGCAGTTTTGTGTGTATAGCGGTGCAGATTTTAAGCAAGAGTGATGTGGCTTTAAGACTGAAGGATATGTTTGTGCCTGGTGTGTCATTGTGAGGAGGGTGGGGCTTATTTAGGTGAGGTAACTCTGTCTCTTTTTGTGAGGATGGTAGGGGCTAGTCTCTCTCTGTGAGGGGGGTGGGGGTTTATGTAAAGTAGGTAAATTTGTCTTTCTGCCTCTTTCTTTCACCAGATGAAATGGAGAAGACATCACTCCAGTTTCAGGGAAGAATAATACTGTGAGTTTATCACTTCACATTACAGCTGGCTCCTACATCATGTATGGGGTTAATATTACCTCCGAAATTCATGTAGCCACTATGTTTCCTCATGTCTGCAGTGTAAGGGAGTGTAATACTGGGGTCATCACCTCACATTACAGATGATAGGAGTACATTCATCTCAGACATCATGTATTAGTGTAGTATCAGCTCCTACATCATATATGGGATTAATATTACCTCAGAGATTCATGTGGCCACCATGTTCACTCGTGCATATTGTCCCCCTCATATTTTACAGGATCGGTGTATACCCACAAAGTTCTTATTTTTCATTACCTAAGATGGTGGATAGCACATGCGTGAGTGGATTACCTGGAGCTTTAATATATATGTTTCATCATATATAAAATAAATATTTGGGGAGTAACTCAGCACAGGGCAGGGTGGTGAGGGGTGCACTAATAACGCAGCACATGGCGGGCAGTGAGTGGGCACTAATAACTCAGCACATGGTGGGGTGGTGAGTGGGCAATAATAACTCAGCACATGGCGGGGCATTGAGTGGGCACTCCTAGTGTGATGCTGCACCTTGCTCTTGAGGACACATCATGGGCCCAGTTTTCAGCCCTGTCTCTCGTGTATTGTATGTATGTTGTTTGACTGAATGGGATACAGAGCTTGCAGTGTTCTACACATACACCTATGGCTACAGGCAGATTATACTAGACCTACATATTATATTTCTTACAGTTTATGTGCAGCTGGTGACTTGAGAGCCGTGTCTGTAACTGTGTTAGAGGAGCCGGCGGCTTCTCCTCATTAATTGTTGCAGCATGTAACATAACATTGCACATCACTGGCTATATCTGACCTTATGATGGGAAAGTAACCTGTTGTATACCTTGGTTGTAAAATATAACTTATATGTACATACATGGTGTTTCATCCTCACTTATATAAATTTCAGGAACTGAATTAAAGCAATTATTTGTTTTTTGGCAACAGTCTGCTGGGTACCCTGGGCTGGTTGCGGTGCTGCTGGGAGTGGCATGGTGGAGCTGTTTGTTCTTAAAATTAAAAACGGGTCCGTACTAAGAGAGGTATCAATGGGACAATTTTTTGGTGTGGGCAACAGTCTGCTGCGTCCCCCAGGGCCGCTTGCGGTGAGGCTGGGGGTGGCATGGCGGAGCTGTTTGTTGTTAAAAAATTTATAACAGGTTCCTACTGAGAGAGGTCTCATCGGGACATTTTTGGTATGGGCAACTCTCAGCTGGGTCCACCTGGGCCAGTTGCGGTGTGGCTGCGGGTGGCATGGTGGAGCTGTTTTGTTGCAGTTTTTCAAAATGGTTGAACCTTCAATTCCCCTCGTCTTTTTTTCAGATTCAAGTTAATGTTGTTTAATGTTATTCAGTGGAGGGGCAACCATCTCGGGTGGGGCGGGAACGAGTCTGTGGAGAGCCAGGTGATGGTACCAGAGGGGAAAAGTAGGGGTAGGGGGCCCATTTGGTGGGACACTTACCTACCTCTCCCCTCTTTGGCTTCAATTGATGGTCAGAGTATAATTTAAATAAAAGGGGTCCCTACTGGGCTGAGGTCTCAGCGGGACAATATAATTGGTGGCGCCATTTAATAAGGCCTCTAACTGGTGTGGTGCAGTTGAGGGCATAAGCAGGAGGGTCCTCGAACTGATGTGGTGCGGTTGAGGGTCTAAGGTGCGGCTGATGGTGCAACAAAGCTGATGCACAGCTTCCAAAGACCCCATTCCTTATTTGTCAATGTTATATTGATATGTTCATTTTTGTAATGTAAATATGTTAACAGGGCTTCTGTGGCCTATTTATCCAGGGTGACCATCACGGTAGGGCCCCCTGGTCTCCAGAAGCATTTGTAGCCTATAAGACCCTGCTAGGGTAAAGTAACTGGGGTCATGGCAATCATATTTTGCATGCCTAACGGGTCTGTGGAGAGCCAGGTGATGGTAGCAGAGAGGGGGAGTGGGGGCCCATTGTGGTGGGGCAGTTACCTATCCCTCCCGTCTTTTGCAAGGGGTCCCTACTGGGCTGAGGTCTCAGCGGGATAATTTAATTGGTGGCGCAATTCAGTTGGGTCCTCGAACCAGTGTGGTGTGGTTGAGGGCATAAGCATGAGAGTCCTCGACCTGGTGTGGTGCGGTTGAGGGCCTAATGTGCAGCTGATGCCGCAATAAAAGTTGGTGCACGGCTTCCACGGACCCCAACCCTGTTCCTTATTTGTAATATGTTCAATTTTTGAAATGTAAATATGTTAACAGGGCTGCTGTGGCCAATTGGCTCCTCCGAGCTAGGAACAGCGACTGGAAGGGAAGAAGATCGAAGGAAAAAAAAACAAAGAAGCATGCCATTCAATGCAATCTGTTGCTTCAAGGACCCTCTCTTTTGTTCATGTGACTTGAGAATGCTGGGGCATGGATTTTGACTGTTTATATTGACCAACTCTTGTTTATTTTAAGGTTGTCTTCTGGACAAAGCAGTGCATTAAACTGAAGAACAGTATACCTAATCTGTGTGCCCTTGAGTCTGGGGAGTGACTAAGGGTGAAGTAATCAAGTGCAATAACACAAAGGGCAATATGCCTATTCATGATGCCCTTGAGCCAGAGGGAGCGGCTAAAGGTTAAAGTAATTAAGTGCATCAACATGAAGGGCAAGATGCTTTTCCTGATGATTTTGACCCAGTTAGAGTGATTAACAGAGAATTTCATCAAGTGCATTAAAAACAACGGCGTGGCAGGGTTATTCATAATGCATTTGTACATTTTTCTGCTATAGGTTTATTTTACTTACTATGTCCAAATATTATGAAAGTTATTTAAGGGTCGGTTTTAATGTTGATGTTATATTGTGTATAGCTTTTAAATACTCCTTATTTATAGTATCTTTCTCTTTATATACTGTATACTCATCACTTTTCCGATAGTAGTAGTAAGTGGGTTTAAGAAATGATTACTGCACAGCACAGCTACTGTATATAGTGGTGGTTTCTAGAATCAAAAACTATGAATTGGTGAATTATTAGAGCTGGCATTACATGCAGCATAATAGTTTTTGCAGCATGACAGATGTCATTATACAGGTATTCAGACTGTGGCTACCACCTTTATTATGGTGTGCTTTTCACATTCCCCATGATGGGATTCTCATTGCAGGATGTTTACAGACTGTTATTTTGCTTTAGTTACAGTATTATTGATCATAATTTGGTAGAGTTGCATTGATAAAATTATTCTGTTGGAGCTCTGGAATTGTGTTACTTGTACAGTCTTTCCATAGCATGTAGAAATGGTTGATGGCTTTATTAGGCATGACTTATGGTGGTCGAGTCCATTTAAGGTGTCAAATGGCCTCTTGGTGGTGGTTTAGGAGTCAGGTGGAAGATGCGGACAAGTTAAGGTGGACTCATTTTAACTAATAGAGGAGGTAAAAACCTCATGGTGGTGAACAGGCTAGGCTTTGGTGGCCAGCCTCAAGGACGTTGTAATGGTAATGTCAATCAGGGGCGGGCACAGTGGTTAAGCACAGGAGTGAGGATAATAGGGTCATTGGTGCCCTGAAAGTTTACTAGCTATGCTTGAATGGCAAGACAAGGCGTGCCGTCCCATTTATGGCTGCCTGTCCTGGTGCTATATGTCAGAGAGCTGGGGGTATCACAGTACTTTTGAATCCCAATGTACAAGCACTTCACCTGAGTCCTACTGTGGTTGTTTTAATCTTGTGATTTAAATAAAGCTGTGGCTAGTTTGACAACCAAAATAGTGTGTTTTGTGTATTTATTCTAGTGTCTAGGTTTACTGTCGTTATGGCTGTTTTAAGATGGAGTGGGAATCCATCCCATATCCAAAAGTCAGGAGTTTTTTGGAGTAAGAAGATAGTTACTTGCTGCTTAGAGAAGTCTGCAGTTAGTAGCTAAGTGAATGAAGCCAGTCTCAGGGAGTATCAGACATGTTTGCATCCTGGGTGTGAGTGCAAGGAAGAGATTCTCTGACGTAGTAAGCTATGCAGCTGTACTGCATAAAGTGGCAGTATATATCCTAATATTTAGGTTGTGTGTAACCCTAAGACCTCACAGGCGAACTGGGGCTCGGGAGGCAATGTCCAGGCCAGATCTGGGAGTCTTAGTGAAGTAATACTGGACTTGACAGGCCAGGGCATGGGTACAGCAAGGAAGGGGCTATGATAAAGAACAGACAGAAAGAATGAAGTATTCAAGTCACCTATAGTGTTGAGCATTCCGATACCGCAAGTATCGGCCGATACTTGCGGGTATCGGAATTCCGATACCGAGATCCGATACTTTTGTGGTATCGGGTATCGGTATCGAAACAACATTAATGTGTAAAATACAACATTAATGTGTAAAATAAAGAATTAAAATAAAAAATATTGCTATACTCACCTCTCCGACGCAGCCTGGACCTCACCGAGGGAACCGGCAGCGTTGTTTGCTTAAAATGCGCACGTTTCCTTCCTCCCGCGACGTCACGGCTTCTGATTGGTCGCGTGCCGCCCATGTGGCCGCGACGCGACCAATCACAGCAAGCCGTGACGTAATTTTGAGGTCCTGGAAGCTTAATTCTAGGCATTCAGGATTTTAAAATTACGTTCCGGCTTGTGATTGGTCGCGTCGCGGTCACATGGGCGACGCGACCAATCACAAGCTGTGACGTAATTTTAAAATGCGCGCGTGTCCTGCCTCCCGTGACGTCACGGCTTGTGATTGGTCGCGTCGCCCATGTGACCGCGACGCGACCAATCACAAGCCGGAACGTAATTTTAAAATCCTGAATGCCTAGAATTAGGCTTCCAGGACCTCAAAATTACGTCACGGCTTGCTGTGATTGGTCGCGTCGCGGCCACATGGGCGGCACGTGACCAATCAGAAGCCGTGACGTCGCGGGAGGCAGGAAACGCGTGCATTTTAAGCAAACAACGCTGCCGGTTCCCTCGGTGAGGTCCAGGCTGCGTCGGAGAGGTGAGTATAGCAATATTTTTTATTTTAACTCTTTATTTTACACATTAATATGGATCCCAGGGCCTGAAGGAGAGTTTCCTCTCCTTCAGACCCTGGGAACCATCAGGAATACCGTCCGATACTTGAGTCCCATTGACTTGTATTGGTATCGGGTATCGGTATCGGATTAGATCCAATACTTTGCCGGTATCGGCCGATACTTTCCGATACCGATACTTTCAAGTATCGGACGGTATCGCTCAACACTAGTCACCTATGCTTTATTGTGGAAATGTTGTTGCCAACAAGTGATGTACTACCACATGTGACCATTATTCCTGTGCCTCTGTGTAAAAGAGAAGATGTGAAAAGAAAGCTTATAGTACCTATTATCTACCGTATGTATGTTCCACCAGAAAAGTTCACCTTATTTAAAAAAATTGACTGAATCCTTCTATGCTATTGCACTAAATCTGAGGTTTTTGTGTTATATGATGGTATGTAGACTAAGAAACATCTGAATGATATAATAACACACACTCAGCAGAGCCTATCTGTCTGATACCTAGGGTCACAACAGTTTAGGCCCACCTTGTGAAATGGACCCAATAAGTCCCAGGTCCGGGTGGGTTCACAGACCCCAGGCGTCGGTGCAGCTGGCTGCATGGCATGTGGAAAACAAGTACAAGACACCCTCAGGAAACATTGGAGCCACCGGACAGATAAACTGAAGTTAATAGGGCAACAGGGATATAATTCAGTAACACAGTGTATAGGATTTGGAGTATATCAAACTAGAATCTTTTAAAAAAATCTGAAGACACCCGTGTGTGTTCTAATGTTCCTTAAAAAGGATCCTTAAAAATCAACAGTTTTGTACATTCTGAAAAAAAAGAGCACACTTGTGAGTTTTGGAATGCAAAAAGACCTGGAAGTCTACAGAAGACATTAGTAGTGAAAGATTGCAGCATCCTTTCCATGGTGAAGAAAACTCCCCTTTACAGTATCCATCCAAGTGACGAACACTCTCCAGGAAGTAGATGTTGCAATATCTAAGTCTACCATAAAAAGACTTCATGAGAGCAAATACAGAGAGTTCACCACAGGGTACAAACCATTAATCAGTCTTAAAAATAGGCCAGATTACACTTTGCCAAAAAAATTCTAAAGAAGTCAACCCAGTTCCGGAAAAGCATTCATTGGTCAGATGAAACTAAGATCAACCTGTATCAGAATGATGGGAATAAGAAGGTATGTAGAAGGCTTGAAATGGCTTGTGATTCAACACACATCAAATCCTCTATGGGTCTACCTGTCCCATTCTGGGCAGTGCAGGACTCATTTCCGGACTTGGACAGGTCTTTCACGGGGTCCCCGACATTATAACTGACCATAACAGTAGCCTTCTGTGGTTAGGGTGCAGTATGGACTGAGCAGGTGAAGCACGTGTCTCAGATGCTGCAGAAACTAAACCTAGCGCAACATTCCCTGGCCAGTCCCAACAGCAGGTGACGGACACAGTTCAGGGGGCTCTGTCCTCGGGAATTCAGGGGGTGGGGGCTAGAGAAGATGCTCTGTTCTCCTCCGAACCCCTGGTTAAGTTACCTGATATGTTTTCCGGTAACAAAAAATAATTTAGAGTCTTTAAGGAGAGCTGCAGGTTCTCCTCTTTAAGACTCCGCTCCTCTGGAGATGAAAGTCAGAGGGTGGGCATTGTCATGTCTCTGCTTAGGGGGGCTCCACAAGCCTGGGCATTTTCTCTCCCCTCTATGGCCCCTGAGAGTGTCAGAGGATGCATTTTTTGAGGCCTTGGGGCACATTTACGATGAGCCTGATAGACTGCGTCTGGCACAGGATATGATGATGAGTGTCAGGGAAAGCACTCGGCCGAGTGCTTTTGCTCGGAATTCAGACGTTGGGCTGCAGAGGTTTCATGGGATGATGCCACCCTCCGGGGCTTGTTCCGTAGAGGCCTGTCCGGCCATCTGACGGATGCCCTGGCACTTCATCCTCCACCTGATTCCCTGGAAGATGCAATGACCCAAGCGGTCCGTATGGATCGCAGATTACGGGAAAGAGGTGTTATACAACTGGAAACATCATTGTTCCCCAGTGGAGACAAAGCTGTGGCTACTTCTGAGGCTATGTAGGTGGGGGTCATCGCTTTGAAAGAGAAAGAGAGAAGATGTCATCATGAGAATCAGCTGTACTTCTATTGTGGAGAGTCGGGACACTGGAAGAGGCATTGCCCTTCCCACCATTCACCATTCAAGACTTTGGGAAACAACTAGGTCTGGGTGGTGATCGAGGAAGCCATCCAGACCCTCAGGTACACTTTTCCTTATTTGCTAAAGTTTTGCTACCAGTGGTTCTGTTGGTGGACCATTGTCCTTATTTTTCTACAGCTTTTGTGGACCGCAGTTCGTCCATCAACTTGGCCAGTCCTCATTTGATTTCTCAATGCAAGATAGGGACAGTTAGACTCCAGACTCCAATGAAAGTGGTGGCCATTGACTCCTCTCCCCTCTCTAAAGAAGGAATTTGTTACGTCTCAGAGGTCTTTTCCTTCAAAGTAGGCTCTGATCATGTTGAAGAGATAAGTTGCTTTGTCTTGGGGAACTTGCCTGCTGGGTTGGTGTTGGGAATGCCCAGTTTGCAACGCCATAACCCTATCTTCAATTGGGTGAAGGGGGAGATTGTTCAATGGGGCTCTAATTGTGTGAACCATGGTTGTGAATCTGAATTATTATCTGAACCAGATAAGTCTGTCTCTGTGTCGTCTTTTGGTCTGGAGGGTATTCCGGAGTACCTGAAGGACTTCGAAGATGTGTTCTCCGAAAGCGAGGCTGAGGTTTTACCACCACATAGACCCTTTGATTGTGCCATTGAGTTAGTTCCAGGGGCTAAGCTACCAAAAGCCCATCTATCCAATTTGTCCGGTTCTGAGCATTTGGCCATGAAGGAGTATATTGCTGCAAGTCTTCGGAAGGGGCATATGCAACCTTCTGTTTCTCCTGTGGCTGCGGTTTTTTTTTCGTAAAAAAAAAAGATGGCGGTTTATGTCCTTGTCTTGACTTTCGGGAACTCAACAAAATAACGATGAGCAACACATACCCTCTTCCCCTTATCCCAGACTTATGTAGCCAATTATCAGGGGCCAAATGGTTCTCCAAATTAGATCTTCGGGGGCTTATAATCTGATAAGGGTTCATAAGGGGACGAGTGGAAAGCTGCATTCCTCACATCAGAGGGACTTTTTGAAAATATGGTCATGCCGTTTGGACTTACTAATGCTCCCACTATTTTTCAGAATTTCATTAATGTGGCATTTGCTGACATTATAGGACATTTTGTCATTATTTATTTGGATAATATTTTGTTGTTTTCCCCAGACAGTCAGACTCATTTGCAGCATCTACGTACTATTCTTCAAAGACTCAGGGAAAATCAGTTATTTGCTAAATTGGAGAAATGTTTGAATTTTGTACAAGAACCGTCTTTTTTGGGTCTGATTGTGTCCTCTGAGTGGTTTCGTATGGATCCCAGGAAGGTGCAGGCGATCGCTGATTATGTTCAACCCCGAGACCTTAAGGGGCTCCAGCACTTCCTGGGATTCTCCAATTCCATAAATCTCTGTTAAAACCATTAGGGTCAGTCAAGGAAGATTCTGGGTCGGCACCCCCTCTGGTGTTAATGGTAGGTCATAGGGAATATGAGATTGGGCTCATTGTTGATTCTCGGCTAGTGCACCGCTCTTTGCAGTATCTGGTACTCTGGAAAGGGTATGGGTTGCAGGATTGCTTGATGTTCCTGTTCACTTGGTGCATGCTGACCGTCTGGTTCGAGTATTTCATACTAAACATCCAGGGAGGCATGGAGGTCCAGTGGCCACCCATTGAGAAGGGGGTACTGTCATGATCCTGTGGTAGGATTTGAGCAGGAGCCTCAGGGGTTAATGCTGGTGGCCTCCCTTTGAATAGGGGAGGGCTTTTTATAGCTGCTGGAGGCTTGCATCCTTGTCATCCTTGTCATCCTTCTGCCCTCCGCTGAGTTAAGTGACCCCTGTACACTTGTGTGTTTGTGCCTTGTGACTGCCTTGTGAGTTTTCATCCTGTTTTGACCCAGTCTGTCCCACATGTCTGTTATGAGCCGCATGAGAGACTTCCTCAGGAGTAGGTGGTACCTGTACTGACCGCAAACCCTAAACTAACACTGCAACTAGAAGTAGCCGTGGGATGTACCTAACACGTCCTAGACATCTCGACACAGCCGGAGGACTAAATACCCCTATAGATGGAAATGGGAATTCTATCTTGCCTCAGAGCAGAACCCCAAAGGATAGGCAGCCCCCCACAAATATTGACTGTGAGTATAAGAGGAAAGACACACGCAGGCAGAAAAACAGGATTTAGCAAAAGAGGCACTTCTAGCTAAATAGAAAAGGATAGGACAGAATTCTAAGCGGTCAGTATTAAAATCCTAAAAATATCCACAGCAGATAATACAAATATTCCACATCTAACTAAAGACATAGAAAGTATATCTGCATCTCCTGAGAATCCAGCATGACTGAAAAATCCAAACAAAGTCTAAGCTGGACAAAAACACAATAAATTGCACTGAATTGCAAAGCACACTGCATGTGTGCACAGAGACAAAAAAACAGACACTTATCTTAGATGAATTGGCAGCAGGGCATGAGGAGCCAGAGAGAGATGCAATCCCTCCAAGTACAATGGACAACTGGCACAGACTCATGGATCCTGCACACCTAAATACCTAAGAGAGCTGCAATCAGCAGAAACACCTGCCCGGATTACAACCCCAAGACAACTGCACTACCACCAACAACCACCGGAGGGAGCCCAAGAGCAGAATTCACAACACATGTCGCACTTGCCTGTAGATTAGGTTCTGTCTGTAGATTATCTGGTTCTCTGACCCCGACTTGTTTTCTGATTTCCCTTTTGGTTGTTCCCTCGGCTCTGGTTGTACCCGCTCGGATTCCTGACACCCGCTTGTACACGGATATTTTTCTGTTTACATGCTTGTCGGTGCCCCAGCCGGTCACCCCCCGGTAATACCCTCGGTGCTCTGCTGATTGCTCTGGGAGCCCCGGCCCCTCCTCATGCGATCATTTGCCACAGGTCCTGCACGCCTGTGACCATGCTGTTCTGTGTCTACAGGTGCTATCTACCCGCCCCGTTCTGCGCAGTGCAGGACTCGTGTCCGGACCTAGATAGGTCGGTCACGGAGTCCCTGACAGGAATATTCTGCAATTGCTGAGTCAATCACTAGGTCTCAATCTCATTGAGCATGCATTTTTCCTGCTTAATACAAAACTTAAGACAGAAAGACCCACAAACAAACAACAAATGAAGTCAGCTGCAGTAAAGGCCTGACAAAGCATCACAAAGGAGGAAACCCAGCATTAAGTGACATTCATGGCTTCCAGACTTCATGCAGTCATTGGCTGGAGAGGATTCTTTACAAAGTATTGAAAATGAACATTGTCTTTGTGGTAAAGTTAATTTGCCCAATTACTTTAAAGCCCCTGAAATGAGGCGGCTTTGTAGAGGAATGTACAACTCCAAATGAGTGATATCGCACTAATGAGCAAAACCAGTGAGTACAGAGACATCTTGTAACACTACATATACTGTAGTTCATAGTAATATGGTGGTGCTCAGCTTCCATGGCAGAATAAGGTGCCAGAAAAAAGCAAAAAAAAAGACACTCACTGATCCGTAAAATGGTCCTTTTTTCCATAGAATAAATTTTATGGGTCTTGTTACCTGGACCGGTAGAAACGTTGGTTTAATGCTAAACGGCCGGTGTCCTCCATGTTCCATGCTTCCCCTTGCTTGCCACTTTATGTTTCATGATATGGAAAAAAGGACTATTTTATGAAACGCTTACTGCCGCCTTTTCCTTGCATTTTTGGCACTTTGTAGAAAAATATTTGCAACATTTCACAAGACATTTTTGTTCAACCATTTTAATTAAACTTGAAAGTCTACACTTTAATTGCATCTCAGTTGTTTCATTTTAAATAAAAAATATTGGCGTGCAGAGCCCAAATCACAGAAATCCGGTCACTGTCCAAATATTTCTGGATCTAACTGTGCATTTTTATTCTGATAAACCCAAAAGAGGGGTTTTTTTCTCTTAAACCTATGTGGAAGTCCTACTCTGGTCCATGAAAAAGCAATTTCTCTATAGTCTGTACTAGATAATATTAAAAAGCCCTACCTTATTCAGAGGACCTCACCTACATCTGTACAGAACATTTATATGTTGCATTATAATCCTTATCATTGCAGACACAGGACATAATATCAGCAAGAACTACTTTATTTATGACTCATGCTATATACAAACAGATCCTACATGACAGCTGGACCAGGACTGTCTTCACTTCTGCAGCCTGCATCTTCGGCCAGGCATACTGGTGCCAAGTAAATGCCAGATGTTCCAAACATTAACCCCTTTCTGCCAGCTGACGGAATAGTACGTCAGCTGGCAGATCCCCTGCTTTAAGGTGGGCTCCGGCGGTGAGCCCACCTTAAAGCCGCGACATGTCAGCTGTTTTGTACAGCTGACATGTGCGCGCAATGGGCGCGAGCGGAATCGCGATCCGTCCGCGCCCATTAACTAGTTAAATGCCGCCGTCAAGCGCTGACAGCGGCATTTAACTAGCGCTCCCGGCCGCGCGGCCGGGAGTGCTCGCACCGCTGACCCCCGTCACATGATCGGGGGTCAGCGGTGCATTGCCATAACAACCAGAGGTCTCCTTGAGACCTCTATGGTTGTTGATGGCCGATTGCTTTGAGCACCACCCTGTGGTCGGTGCTCAAAGTACACCTGCCTTTCTGCTACATAGAGGTGATCTGTATTTCACCTCTATGTAGCTGAGCTGATCGTGTAGTGCATGCTTCTAGCCTCCTATGGAGGCTATTGAAGCATACCAAAATTAAGAAAAAAAAGTGTTTAAAAATATAAAAAAATAAAAAATATATAAAAGTTCAAATCACCCCCCTTTCGCCCCAATCAAAATAAAACAATAAAAAAAAAATTAAACCTACACATATTTGGTATCGCCGCATTCAGAATCGCCCAATCTATCAATAAAAAGAAAGGATTAACCTGACCGCTATATGGCGTAGTGAGAAAAAAAATCAAAACTCCAAAATTATGTTTTTTTGGTCGCCGCGACATTGCATTAAAATGCAATAACGGGCGATCAAAAGAATGTATCTACACCAAAATGGTATCATTAAAAATGCCAGCTTGGCACGCAAAAAATAAGCCCTCACCCGACCCCAGATCATGAAAATTGGAGACGCTACGGGTATCGGAAAATCGCGCAATTTTTTAATTTATTTTTTTTTTAGCAAACTTTGGAATTTTTTTTCACCACTTAGATAAAAAATAACCTAGACATGTTAGGTGTCTATGAACTCATAATAACCTGGAAAATCATAATGTCAGGTTAGTGTTAGCATTTGGTGAACCTAGCAAAAAAGCCAAACAAAAAACAAGTGTGAGATTGCACTTTTTTTGCAATTTCATCACACTTGGAATTTTTTTCCCGTTTTCTGTTACACGGCATGGTAAAACCAATTGTATCGTTCAAAAGTACATCTCGTCCCTCAAAAAATAAGCCCTCACATGGCCATATTGACGGAAAAATAAAAAAGTTATGGCTCTGGGAAGGAGGGGAGCGAAAAACGAAAACGAAAAAACGGAAAAAGCTCCGGGGGTGAAGGGGTTAAAGACAGAGAATGATGACCAGACTGCCCTGGTCTAGATGCCAAGGAGCACCAGACTAGATTCTAGACCTGGCCAGTGCAAATCTTTTTGCCCAGCTCTACTTGATCACTTTATTCTCTTTGTTTATGCAATGTGATTACTGTGATACATTTTTTTCTTTACTACTTGTACATAACACAAATAAACTTTTTTTTATTAAAATATCACTTCATTACTAGTTGAAGTTTCCATTGGTGCCATTTTGGAGTGCCTATAATTTTTTGGTACCATAATTTTTTGGACTATTTTTTGGAAAAGGGGATGAACAAAGTTAGACTTAATTTACATAAAATGTATGGATACTAAACAAACGAGAAACTGAAAATAAATACATTGGATATCCTAATAAAAACATATGTGGTCCAGACTGTATAGGCATCAGCATTTTCTTTTAGAAGCTAATAAGTAGATTAATAAGAGTCAACTCATTTCTACTGTATTCAATGAACATTGAACATACTGACATGGGAGATAAGCCTAGGTAATAAATGCTCGATTTCCTTTAGATGATTCTTCTCTCTCTATTGACTCCAGATGTGTTGTTATGTCTAATTATGTATTGGGTACAATGACCAATTAAGTAGGCAATATAGATAAATCTGTGTAATTCTCTTCTTGTTAGCAGAGTAGTAGATAGCAGAGGAAAGCAAGCACCCAGTTTGCGGTTGTGCAAACATCATTATAACAATATCATTAAGCTAGTGAACAAGAACATCATTCACATAGGTGTAAGAGTATAGATTGTAATGTCATGTTAAAGTACTTATTTCTAAATGTTCTCTGTACTATGAACGTTAACAAATTATTGGGATATAAATCATATAAGCTAAGTAAATGCTATAAATAAGTTGTGAATTATAACTTTTCCATTATCTGACCGCCCCCCAGAAAAATGCATAAACTCATCGGGGTAAATAGCTTAAAGGTGCTTAGCTCACCTTCGATTTTGGGGGTGACAGGTTCCCTTTAATGGCCTCTAGTATGATGGTGAAACATGACGCATTACAGTCACAGGGGGATAAATAACAGCATTCCAATGAAAATAGCACCTTCTTTGCTTGGTCCGAAGGTCAGGGCAGTGAGGGGATGAGCGCGTAATGTAAGAGGGTGCAACAGATCATAACCAGGGTGGGAGATAGCAGGGTTGCCACAATAGTGGCCTCTCCATTATCATAACATTGATTAGGCAAAATTCTGTAGCTGAAGAATACAGCAACAGATCACAACCTGGGAAGAACCTTTCATCACCTCTGACTAAGGACGTATTTGCCACTACACATCCAAGGACGGAAGCTTAGTATGGTCATGTTCAAAGAGCAGCACCTAATTAATAATTTTTTTCTAGCTACTGATTCTGGTTGCCTTCTCTTCTGCATGCTAGCTGGCTGGCATCCTGGTTTTGTGGTTGGTGTCCTATCTCTAATCAGAACTGCTGACTGGAAGAAAACCTGACAGGTATTCATCCAACCAACCAGAAATTCCTCTTGCAGCTATGGGAGCGCCAATGGAGTCATAATGGTTTGGGACATAATGAGAGCTTGAGCCTGAATAATTTTGTAGGAAATGTGCAGGTAAAAATGAGAGACAGACAGACAGACAGACAGACAACAGTTTAGTATGAAAAGAAAAGTTTCACAAAGGAAGACGCAACCTTTCCTTGGTTTCCATTTTGCTGACAGGATGTACGTTCAGATTCTGTACTACCCAGGGTGCCAAGGACTTTGTTCACCTTGACATCATGTTTTTCTTTTTTTTTAGAAATGCCATGATTCATATAGCAGAGCCATTATAATCAGTAATTAATTGTTTTGCTGATTCTTTTTTTGTATCTTTATTGACATGTGAGAAATCAATCAAGTTTCCATCAGGTATAATTTTTTCATGCTACTATGTTAACAGTAGCTACAAAGCTGAATATACATTGTTTTTACATAATCTGAAGATCAGTCCAATTAATAGATGTTGCAATCGTCAATGTAGCTGTATGCATTCTACCAAGGTACCCATTATTTCACCAAATTAAAGGTACCATAAGTACATCAAGTAGATAGATCCACAGTAAGATATTAAAATATATATCAGCTCTGAGGTTTCCACATGTAGGATATGGATTAGCAAGAAAAAGGGTAGGTCCTATACGTAGCCTGCAAAATATCCTAGCAAATGCCTGGTATTCCCTGCTTTGCCACAGAAATAAACAAATATGCAAATGGTATGCAGCTTTTATCATATATCATATACATATGATACAAAAGGAAATGAAGCCAGCTCACCACTCTCCAGGTGCACGGGAACTCCGTCTTGATGAGACGATATGCAACAGAGAAAAAAAAGGGTCTTTGTTCTAGCTCCTTGGGTTAAAATCTTCAAAATTTTTTATTCCAATAATTAAAACATGACAGCTTTGATAAAGATCACTTTTGTGATCGAAACACGTTGCTTGCTGTACTTGTGTGCACACATGGTGCCGTCTTGGAGCATGCTGATTGTCATGTTTTAATCGTATACATATATCTGACTTAGCTACACATTATACAGTATTTAACTGGGTGATTTCACATCAAGTGGTGTTATTATTTTGGTCACCGTTAGAGGCCTGGTTTATCACTTCTGCAGGTTTTTGCTATTAATTACAGTGTACATATGTCTGACTATACTTAGCACATGGTTGTACTTGCCCATTATGGATCCTGTGGTGTCAGGTTAAGCCTGCATTTCATTGTGTGCATAACACATTAAGACATAGGCTGAATCCACGTATACTGTCAAATTTTTTATAATTTTTCTGGCACTGGGTCATATATATGAAGACCACGACAGCATCTCCCTGGCTGAGTCTACACTACGTCAGCTTCAGCAGGGAGACTGGCCGGTGAAGGAGTATTGCTCCAAGTTTCAGAGGTGGTCCACTGACACTAAGTGGAATGACCCCGCACTGCATAGCCAG
Source organism: Ranitomeya variabilis (assembly GCF_051348905.1). Classification (NCBI taxonomy): domain Eukaryota; kingdom Metazoa; phylum Chordata; class Amphibia; order Anura; family Dendrobatidae; genus Ranitomeya; species Ranitomeya variabilis. The sequence goes on along the minus strand of NC_135237.1, from coordinate 116,840,139 downwards.
TTTTGTAATAAATACACACTACCTCCTAAATGCGGAGTAGAAAGACGAAACAGCAAAATGTTAAAATAATTATAATTTTATTGAGAAAATGATTAAAAACATGTAAAAAAGTTGTATGAACCACACAAAACAGAGCGCGCAAAACCGGACTCCTGAAAAGTCAATGTATATATACCGGGTCAGGTATGTACAGGAAATTAATACCTTGAAAGAAACATATTTCTAAACTGATGAATACAATTAGCTGTATTGCCAATCATATATGACACTTAATTATATGTGCAAAAAATGCTACATAAAGTGCCAGTAAATAAATATCTATAACAAATTATAAAATAAATAAATAATAAATGTGAACTTGAAAAGGAACTAAAGTGTACCAATGCAATTTGTATGTATATGTAAACTATTTAATAATTAGGGATGCTGGATATTCTATGAAAGTACATAATGCCCAAAGTGTGCCATGATGAAATTATGAGTCTAGCATAAAGTGCTATGTGTATAATACATCTCGCATGAGGTACTGGGTATTAAATATAAAGACTTGGTATACACGTGTGTCACTGCAAGATAGCCACACTATGACTTTAATCTAAAGTGCAGAGTGCTCAGTGCTAATATATGGCTTCACTTAGGACCGTATCCATTGCCAGGTATGATTACAGGTCTGTCCACATTACTTTATGCAATAAGCTGGATCTTTGTTCATATAACTTTGCAGTGGCACATTTGTGTGCCATATATTAGCACTGAGCACTCTGCACTTTAGATTAAAGTCATAGTGTGGCTATCTTGCAGTGACACACGTGTATACCAAGTCTTTATATTTAATACCCAGTACCTCATGCGAGATGTATTATACACATAGCACTTTATGCTAGACTCATAATTTCATCATGGCACACTTTGGGCATTATATACTTTCATAGAATATCCAGCATCCCTAATTATTAAATAGTTTACATATACATACAAATTGCATTGGTACACTTTAGTTCCTTTTCAAGTTCACATTTATTATTTATTTATTTTATAATTTGTTATAGATATTTATTTACTGGCACTTTATGTAGCATTTTTTGCACATATAATTAAGTGTCATATATGATTGGCAATACAGCTAATTGTATTCATCAGTTTAGAAATATGTTTCTTTCAAGGTATTAATTTCCTGTACATACCTGACCCGGTATATATACATTGACTTTTCAGGAGTCCGGTTTTGCGCGCTCTGTTTTGTGTGGTTCATACAGCTTTTTTACATGTTTTTAATCATTTTCTCAATAAAATTATAATTATTTTAACATTTTGCTGTTTCGTCTTTCTACTCCGCATTTAGGAGGTAGTGTGTATTTATTACAGTTTTTGACGTGTTGCAAAGTAATTTTTCTTCCAAGACTGTGTTTAATATAGCCAGTTTTGTGTAGGGCTATTAGTAAGCCCTTTATGAGACTCCAGTCTCCCATGAGGCGGCCATGTCTCTGGCTCTCCGTGTGGATTGCCATCTTTACCAGAGACATAAAGAGACACCCCAATGTGCGGGAGGTCAGGGTACAAGGGAAACCTGGTCTGAGTCATCTGAGGAACCTATGCAGTTGGATTGGGCAACTCATTCTAGAATGCAGTCTGTTGTTCAGTGCAAAGGGGGAGTATGTTTTTACTATGGTAGAAAGAGACATTTTGTGGGCATGTGCCCTTCCCTATCTCACTGTAAACAACTGCCGGAAAACTAAGGAACCCGGGTCACAGGGAGGTTAGCAACCTGGGTGTACATATCTCCTCCGTGGGTAGGGCACAATTTTTTCTGTCTTGTGAAATCCATTTAAGCAAAAATAAGGTGGTTGTTTCTGCCTTCCTAGACAGTGGGATGGGGTTTAACTTGATAAACGCTAGGTTTGTCCAGGTCCTGGACCTCAAACCAGAATATACTGTCCAGACCTATACTCATACTCAACTCTGCATCCTTGAGACAGGGGTATTTTACTCAAGTTGTCAGAGGGTTACATCTATAGGTAGGGGCAATGCACTCAGAAGGCATTGACTGTTATGTGCTCGAGGGTCTACCCTCTCCTGTGGTTCTTACTATTCCTTGGCTCACTCTGCACAACCCATATTTGTTTTTTGCTTTGCTTTTTTACTATGTTCACTAAATGCTGAAAGTGTGAGTATTGTCAAGGACACTTGTTGCAGGTGAACAGGGATCAGGGATCCTGGGTGACACAATTGAAAAGAAGCCAAGGCAATGTCCAAATCTACAAACACGAGGAGAAAGTGGCACTCGCAGTCCCATAAAATGTCCTTTTATTTGGATTTGCATGAAGCAAAAATCAGTGGACGATGGCCATTTCGCGCTAACAAGCACTTATATGGGTCTTAGAAGCGCTTCTTAGCACGAAACAGCCTTCGTCCAGTGTGACTCCACTTTGTACTCTCCTGCTTTTTGCTTCATGTGAATCCAAATAAAAGGACATTTTATGGGATGGTGAGTGCCACTTTCTCCTCATATTTGTGGATTTGAACATTGTCAAGAACATTGCTTGACATCTGGCTTGCAAGGGTGGATACCCAGTCTGAGCCTAAATACCTGTTTGACTTTGGGGATACGTTTTCGGAGCAGGGGTGCCAAGAAGTTCCTCCCCATCACCCTTCTAACTGCCACGTTAATGTTGTCCCTGGGGCCAAGCTGCCAAAGTGCAGACTATATAATGTTGCTGGTCCAGAGAGGCAGGCCATGAAGGACTATATCACAGAAAGTTTGGCAAAGGGTCATATCAGACCATCCTCATCCTCCATTGCTGCAGAGTTTTTCCAGTGAAAAAAAATAAAGACGGGGGAGGGGGATTCTCTCCTACCTAGATTTCCATGAACTCAATCAGATTACAGTCCGGGATCCGTAGGCACTCCATCTCATCCCAGACCTCTTTAAACAGATTGTAGGAGAAAAATAGTTTTCTAAACTGAATCTCAGGGAGGTATATAATCTTATTCATATTAAATGGGGGTATGAGTGGAAACCAGCTTTCAATACTCCTGGGGGACACTATGAGAACCTTGTGATGCCATTTGGGTTCACTAATGCTCTCATTGTCTTTCAGCACTTTGTAAATTACATCTTTAGTCACCTGGTAGGTAGATTTGTGGTAATCTATCTTGATGACATATTACTTTATTAACTTGACCTTGAATCACATCAGGTACAAGTCAGGCAGGTCTTACAGATAATCAGAGACAATAAATTATTTGTCAAACCCGAGAAATGTATGTTCGCGGTTGAAGAGATCCCTTTTCTAGGATGTCTTATCATCCACTGGTTTTCGCATGGATCCAGCAAAAGTGCAGGCGGTACTGGATTGGGATCGTCCTGAGGATTTGAAAGCATTACAAAGGTTTTTGGGTTTTGCCAACTACTACCGTAAGTTCATTACAAGATTTTCGGTAGTGGCCAAACCTCTGACGGATACGACTAGGAAAGGGACAGACTTTTCCAAGTGGCCAGTCCTGCCAGGGAGGCATTCTATATCTTAATGGAGTATTTTGCATCTTCACTGATTCTCATACAGCCTGATGTCACTCAGCCTCTTATTGTAGAATTTGATGTGCCTGAAGTGGGGGTGGGGGCTTTATTGTCGCAGATTACATCTCCTGGTAAATGGTATCCATGTGTATACTTTTCTAAGAAACTGTCATTTAGAGAGAAATTATGACATTAGTAACAGGGAACTCTTGGCAATCAAGTGGACTTTTGAATTGTGGCAGCATTTTTTGAGGGGACAGTTATGGTAATCACAGATCATAAGAATCTCATATATCTAGAGTCTGTGAAACATCATATGTCTCAACAGGCAAAATGGGCATTGTTCTTCACCAGGTTTAACTTTTTTGTTACATATTGGCCGGGGAACAAGAACATTAAGGAGGATGCCTTATCTCATTGTTTTCCTAGGGTTGGAGATAATTGTGAATCAGTTCCTATACTTCAAAAAGGGGTGGTTATTGCATCTATATGCTCCGATCTTGAGAAAGAGGTTGTTGAGGCTCATGGAGACGCCCCTGCTGCCTGTCCGTTAGGGAAACTGTTTGCACCTGTGAATCTCCATATGAGATTTCTTAGTGAACATCATGATTCGGTCTTGGCCGGACATCCCGGTAATAAAATATAATAGACTAATCTGAGGACTACTGAAGATCAATGCCGAAATTTAATTTTATTATTTGATAGAGTGACCAGTAGGGTTGAGCGAAACGGATCATTCATTTTCATAAGTCGCCGACTTTTGGCAAAGTCGGCGTCTCATGAAACCCGACCCGATCCCTGCGTGGGGTCGGCCATGCGGTACGCGATCTTGGCGCCAAAGTCGCGTTTCGTATGACGCGTTTAGCGCCATTTTTTCAGCCAATGAAGGAGTGTGGGCAGAGTGATGACATAGGGGTTAGGGGCGTGCACGCCTATGATCATTTTAGCGCTTGTGCGCAGCAGGGATTTGCAATGTGTAAAACGAAATTTTCGGGGCTGGGATGGAGGGGGGGAGGAGAGAGAGAGAGAGAGAGAGAGAGAGAGGGAGAGGGAGAGAGAGAGAGAGAGAGAAAAAAAAAAATCCCCATTGACGTGCATAGGGTTTCGTGTTCCGGCCGATCCTCGACTTTTCGCAGTAATCAGCCGATTTCGCCCGACTCGACTTTTCAAAAAGTCGGGTTTCGCAAAACATGACTCGACCCTAAAAAGGTCAAGGTCGCTCAACCCTAGTGACCAGTCATACAATATACCGACGTTAAGGCACTTCATCACCATAGCGGCTTGTTCCGGTATCCACACGGCTACACTATCATTTAAATCTGTCATACAGATAACTACCTTGACAAAGACCTTATGGCCGAAACGTTGGAATATTGTATGACTGGTCACTCTATCAAATAATAAAATTAAATATTGGCATTGATCTTCAGTAGTCCTCAGATTAGTCTATTATATTATGTTATATTATTTTTCTGAGGACCTCTTTCTATATTTTTGGACTGCTATCCCCTTGATCTATCTATTATCCAGGTAAAAAAGCCACCACAGATCTTTTTACTCTGTGTTTTTGGTGGTAAGGAGTACATCGGGATGTCTGGATGTATGTAGTCACCTGCAGTGTCTGTGGCATTCTAAAACCTCTCATTCTAGTCCATCTAGGTCTTTCAAAACATTTTCGATTCCATGTACTATACCATGGACTCATTTATCAGTCGATTTTATAACTGATCTACCTATGTCGGCAGGTAATATTGTAATATTCTTGGTGGCGGACAGATTCAGGAAAATGTCATATTTTATTGCGCTACCCGCTTTTCCTTATGCCAAGACCTTGGCGCAAATTTTCATAAGTGAGATTGTAAAATTACATACGATCCTTACTGATATTGTTTCTGACCAGGGGCACAGTTTATTTCCATCTAGGTCCATCTAGGTCTTTCAAAACATTTTAGATTCCCTGTAGAACTTGGACTCATTTATCAGTCGATTTTATCACTGATCTACCTATGTCGGCAGGTAATACTGTAATATTCTTGGTGGCGGACAGATTCAGGAAAATGTCATATTTTATTGCGCTACCTGCTTTTCCTTATGCCAAGACCTTGGCGCAAATTTTCATAAGTGAGACTGTAAAATTACATACGATCCTTACTGATATTGTTTTTGACCAGGGGCGCAGTTTATTTCCAAATTTTGGAGGGTGTTTTGCACTCGTTTGGGCTTCCAACTGTCGTTTTCTTCAGCATTTCACCCACAGTCTGATGGGCAAACTGAGTGGGTTATCTGGAAACTTGAGACTTAGGTGTTTTGTGTCTGTGAATCAGGAAGATTGAGTTACCTAGGACACACCTAGTGTTAGGGACAGGGAAGGAGCTCCCGGTCCTGGGATTTAGTTTGACAACTACAATGGCAAGGCAGGGAATACCAGGCATTTTATAGGGTATTCTGTAGGCTACTTATAGAACCAGCCCTCTTTCTTGCTATTTTGTGTCCGACACTTTGAAATCTCAGAACTGATTGATCTTTTAACCCCTTTCCAACATCGGGCGTAAATGTACGCCGATGTCGGACACCCTTCCTTAGATGTGGGCTCCGGTGGTGAACCCACATCTTTCCCGGCACATGTCAGCTATTTTGAACAGCTGACATGTACCCAGAACAGCCGCGGGTTGAATCGCGATCCACCCACTGCTGTTAACCCGTTAAATGCCGCTGTCAAACCCTGACAGTGGCATTTAACATGCGCTCCTGGAAACCGTGCCAGAAATCTGCCCATTGGTGACCCCTGTGATCGTGGGTCACCAATAGGTTGACATCACAACCTCCTGCAGACCTCTATGGTGGTCACTGTTAGCTTGATGTGAGCACTGCCCATGGTCGGCGCTTATAGCAAGTGAGTAATTCTGCTACATACAGGTGATCTGATCATCGCCTGTATGTAGCAGAGACGATAAGGTTATGGCAGCTTCTAGTCTCCCATGGAGACTATTGAAGCATGCCAAAAGTTAAAAAAATGTATTTAAAAATATAAAAAAATTAAAAATATATAAAAGTTCTAATCACCCCTCTTTCACCCTATTCAAAATAAAACAATAAAAAAAAAATCAAACATACACATATTTGGCTTCACCGCATTCAGAATCACCCAATCTATCAGAAAAAAAGGATTAACCTGATCGCTAAATGGCGTGGTGAGAAAAGTCAAAACCCCAGAAAAATATTTTTTTTTTGTCGCCACAATGTTGCTTTAAAATGCAATAATTGGCGATCAAAAGATCATATCTGCACCAAAATGGTATCAATAAAAACATCAGGTTAGTGTGCCCTCACCCATCCCGAGATCACAAAAAATGGAGATGGTACGGGTATCGGAAAATGGCACAATCTGTTTTTTTTAACAAAGTTTGAAATTTTTTTTCACCACTTAGATAAAAAAGAACCCATACATGTTTGGTGTCTATGAACTCGCAATGACCTGGAGAATCATAATGGTAGGTCAGTTTCAGAATTTAGTGAACATAGTGAAAAAGCAAAACAAAAAACAACTGTGGGATTGTACTTTTTTTGCAATTTCACCACACTTGGAATTTTTTTCCCGTTTTTCAGTACATGATATGTTAAAACCAAGGGCGTTAATCAAAAGTACAACTCATCCCGCAAAAATCAAGCCCTCAAATGGCCATATTGACCAAAAAATAAAAAAGTTATGGCTCTGGGAAGAAGGGGAACAAAAAATTAAAATGCAAAACCAAAAACACCTTTGGTCGGTAAGAGGTTAATACACTTTTGTAAATCTATACACTTTTTTGCTATTTTTGTATGTATCATTACATTTTAAACAACACCTATTAAAAGTTACTTTTTAATTTAGGTCATTCCATTGTGAGCCTCAGGAACCCATTATCCTCCAGTTCTGTCATATTCCAAAACTACAACCTCCTTGGAGTGCCCAGAAGTACAAGGTGTTCAGTGATCAGAGACATGGCCAAGGTAAGGAAGGCTGAAACCGGATCACCAAGTAGTTTTGGTGGACCAAATGAATCGTCCTATGGCTGGATCAGTATCGGGCATAGACATCCACTTCAACTCCGATGCCAGCAAAAGGTGGAGCTGCTATGAGCTGGTATTATTAATCTTTATTTTTTATATAGCGCTAACATATTCCACAGTGCTTTACAGTTTACATTATCATCACTGTCCACAATGGGGCTCACAATGTAAATTCCATATCAGTATGTCTTTAGAATATGGGAGGAAACCAGAGTACCTGGAGGAAACCCACGCAAACACGGGGAGAACATGCTAACTCCTTGCAGATGTTGTCCTCGGTGAGATTTGATCCCAGGACTCCAGCGCTGCCGTGCTGACCACTGATATGAACTAGTTGGATCTTTTCAGTGTGAAGATGGACTCAAAATCAATTCTCAAAGCTACTGCCAGTTTTAAGAAGACACTTACTTCAAGTAGTGGTACAGGAAAAAGTCTGCATCATGCAATAAAACTTGATTTTTGTGCAGGACAATGCTCTATCACATGTATCAAAATCCTCGAATACTTGGCTGCCAGTAAAGGCCTTAAATATTAAAGAATAATGACATGGTCCCTGAAAAAGGACGGGTCTTCCACCTCAAATTACTAAGCTTATCGTTACCAAAGGAGGAACTCTCCTTACTCCTCTATTGAGGTCCGATATTAACTATTATTGCCAAACTTGACTATTACTAATTACTATCCACTTATCGGTATTCAGACTTGTCCACTCTTTGCCAGTCATTACACTGGCTGCCCATTCATTACAGGATACAATTCAAAGTACTTGTTCTCACCCACAAAGCTCTCAACAGTGCAGCACCCCCTTACATCTCCTCCCTCATTTCTGTCTATCGGCCTAACCGACCACTGCGCTCTGCAAAAGACTTTTGACTAACCTCTGCACTAATCCGTACCTCCCACTTTCGACTCCAAGACTTCTCCCGTGCTGCGCCAATCCTCTGGAATGCTCTACCCCAAGATATTAGGACCATCCACAATTTGCATAGTTTTAGGTGCTCCCTCAAAACATACTTGTTCAGAGCGGCCTATCACGTTCCCTAATCAGTCATTTTATGTTTGTGTGTATAGCCCATTCACTATCTCTATCTATCCCCCACCCCCTGAAGATGCCTGGACCATCATTGTAAATACATCATTGTAAATACACACCTGTACTTTACATCTCCCCTACCTCATCGTAGATTGTAAGCTCTCACGAGCAGGGTCATCTTATTTTGCTTTAATTATTGTACTGTTACCATTGTTCATTGTTACTTATGACTGTTGTGTTTGAAATTGTTACACTGCAAAGCGCTGCGGAATATGTTGGCGCTATATAAATAAAGATTATTATTATTATTATTATTTTTAATGCCTCAACGTTATCTTTTCCTTATACTATATACTAACTGAGACAAAACAGTGTAACAATAAAGGATATTTATTACACACACACAAGTCTGCAGTCTATTACATACATATACACTCACCGGCCACTTTATTAGGTACACCATGCTAGTAACGGGTTGGACCCCCTTTTGCCTTCAGAACTGCCTCAATTCTTCGTGGCATAGATTCAACAAGGTGCTGGAAGCATTCCTCAGAGATTTTGGTCCATATTGACATGATGGCATCACACAGTTGCCGCAGATTTGTCGGCTGCACATCCCAAAGATGCTCCATACAAGGCAGGATGGATCCATGCTTTCATGTTGTTTACGCCAAATTCTGACCCTACCATCCGAATGTCGCAGCAGAAATCGAGACTCATCAGACCAAGCAACGTTTTTCCAATCTTCTACTGTCCAATTTCGATGAGCTTGTACAAATTGTAGCCTCAGTTTCCTGTTCTTAGCTGAAAGGAGTGGTACCCGGTGTGGTCTTCTGCTGCTGTAGCCCATCTGCCTCAAAGTTCGACGCACTGTGCGTTCAGAGATGCTCTTAGGCCTACCTTGGTTGTAACGGGTGGCGATTTGAGTCACTGTTGCCTTTCTATCAGCTCGAACCAGTCTGCCCATTCTCCTCTGACCTCTGGCATCAACAAGGCATTTCCGCCCACAGAACTGCCGCTCACTGGATTTTTTTTCTTTTTCGGACCATTCTCTGTAAACCCTAGAGATGGTTGTGCGTGAAAATCCCAGTAGATCAGCAGTTTCTGAAATACTCAGACCAGCCCTTCTGGCACCAACAACCATGCCACGTTCAAAGGCACTCAAATCACCTTTCTTCCCCATACTGATGCTCGGTTTGAACTGCAGGAGATTGTCTTGACCATGTCTACATGCCTAAATGCACTGAGTTGCCGCCATGTGATTGGCTGATTAGAAATTAAGTGTTAACAAGAAGTTGGACAGGTGTACCTAATAAAGTGGCCGGTGAGTGTATATTTATACTCAAGCTGGCGACTAAAAATATATATATGCATACACAAATATACAGACACTACAACTCTAATACAGTAATATCACTACAGTATACAGTAATATCACAATATCACACAGTAAAAATCCACAATTAAGATATGACACACTAAAAACCCATAATTAACAGTCTGAATTACCCAAATTGCCCAAATCACACATTCAATATCAGTCCTCCCATCTATAGCTTACTATCCCTAATGAGGAGTACAGGGCCTAGTAAGAAAAGGGGATACAGAGTATACTTAGCCACCATGTAAGTCCACCCTTGTCCCAGGAAGCCAGCAAGGCAAGAGAGAGTGCAACATGATGTTGTTCCTTTTATGTGACCAACCCAAGGTGTGTGGGGATGATGTCACAGTATATTGTATTGTCCACTAAGATACAGCCCCTCAATCCTAAATGAAACTCGTTTTTCCAGCAGATGGCAGCTTTGTTTTACAGCAAGCTGGAGGACGGGGCTTCTGGGATATATACACAACTATACACATCTCTATACAAAGATGCACATTTTGGGGCACTTCCCTTCTACAATCCTCCTGTTGTCGAAAACATGACAATGAAATTTGAGGGAAGAGTTGTGCTGGGATTTATTTTATTTTCCTACTCAACCCCATTTATAACTTGTGACAGTTCAGGATGGAATGAAGCATAATTCTGCACTTAGGTACCTAGACATCCTCCACACAACCATCAGCTCTTCCCTGCCATTCACCGTAACCCACATCTCTATCCACAGAGTACACCTTCATCTTTCTTGGAGTCTTATTGCAGTCTTCAGTCTCTTTGTTCCAGACTTTTCTGCGTTCATGTCATTGTCAATCTTCAGGTATCCACTTATCCCAAAGCCATCTTTTTCCAGTTGTGACTGGTCAGACTCTGGAACAGCTTCACCCTTACAGTCCATAGGTCAGTCAACATCATCCTGTGTACCCCCGTCACCCTGCCAGACTTCTCGTTACTCTCCTATAGCTTAATTCAGCAGGATTTTGAGTATGTCTGGAAGATGAGACTGCTGGATGTCACAGGTTTTTTTTGGGGGGGTAGTCTTGCAGACTCCGGCACTTCAAACGACTGGACTCAGGCACTGGAAGTGACTTTCAGCAGACATGCATCAAACATGACTTCCATCAGGCACTTCTTCTGTAGTCTTGATCGAAGATCGTTGATGAGGTTCCTCCATGGATAGATATGCAGATCTTTACTAGGCAGGTCTGAATTTCTTAAGTAGGGAGTGATGTCACAATACCTAAGTTGACTATGGGAAAGAACACCGACTAATTCTAACCGACTTTTAATCCATCCCTTACTAACTTCACTATTGCTAGGGTTAAAGTGGCAAATAACTTAGAAGCTGAGGGGACCTGTGAATAGAGAACCTTACTCTTTTTCCCCATTCACACAAAAACACATTACAATTCCATATTACATAGAGAGACTTAAGCTAAAATAGCATCGCTGCTAATGATCCATAATGCACATGCAGATCATTGATCCATGTACAGTTGGAGTTATCTGCTGGCTGTAAATGCATGAACACTTTCACATGAACACACTTACTGAGTATATGTCCATGTACAGGTAGTCCTGCATTTAATAATCTTTATTTATTTATTTTTTAATAATAATCTTTATTTTTATATAGCGCTAACATATTCCGCAGCGCTTTACAGTTTGCACAGATCATCATCGCTGTCCCCGATGGGGCTCACAATCTAGATTCCCTATCAGTATGTCTTTGGAATGTGGGAGGAAACCAGAGAACCCGGAGGAAACCCACACAAACACGGAGAGAACATACAAACTCTATGCAGATGTTGTCCTGGGTGGGATTAGAACCCTGGACCCCAGCGCTGCAAGGCTGCAGTGCTAACCACTGCGCCACCATGCTGCCCGTAAAAAGTGTAGTTTAAAGTTTGCAACAAGTCACCTGGGAGACACACCAAACATATGGAAGAAGGTGCTCTGGTCAGATGAAACCAAAATCAAACTTTTTGGCAAGAATGCCAAACGATATGTTTGGGGTAAAGGCAACACAGCTCAACACTCTGAACACACCATCCCCACTGTCAAACATGGTGGTGGCAGCATCATGGTTTGGGCCTGCTTTTCTTCAGCAGGGACTGGGAAGATGGTTAAAATTGATGGCAAGATGGATGGAGCCAAATACAGGACCATTCTTGAAGAAAACCTGTTGGAGTCTGCAAAAGACCTGAGACTGGGACGGAGATTTGTCTTCCATCAAAACAATGATCCCAAACATAAAGCAAAATCTACAATGGAATGGTTCACAATTAAACGTATCCAGGTGTTAGAATGAGCAAGTCAAAGTCCAGACCTCAATCCAATCTAGAATCTGTGGAAAGAGCTGAAAACTGCTGTTCCCAAACGATCTCCATCAAACCTCACTGAGCTTGAGCGGTTTGCCAAGGAAGAATGGGCAAGAATTTCAGTCTCTCCATGTACAAAACTGATATAGACATACCCCAAGCGACTTGCAGCTGTAAGCGCAGCAAAAGGTGGTGCAACAAAGTACTAAGTTAAAGGGGCCAAATAATATTGCACGCCCCACTTTTCAGTTTTTGAATTTCCACAAAAATTTAAAATAACCAATAAATTTCGTTCAACTTCACGATTGTGTTCCACTTGTTGTAGATTCTTCACCAAAAATGTACATTTGGTATCTTTATGTTTGAAGCATGATATGTGGGAAAAGGTTGAAAAGTTCCAGGGGGCCGAATACTTTTGCAAGCACTGTACATGGAATTTACTACACAGTAAAACAACAATGAATATAAAATCATTACTTATATACAATATATATATATATTAGATTCGGGGTAAAGGACTGGATTTTTCTTATGTCCTTAACCCCCTTCTCCGACTGAGTTAATGGTGCTCAGCCTGACTTCCGTGTAGTTGGGTGTCCAGTCTTTCGGTCCTCTTGTAAATAATAAACAGTCCAATATATATAAATAATGACCAGGAGGAAAATGACAGGAAGAAGTAGTGTTGGGTTTTATTACAGTCTCCTCCTCATGGCTGAAATCTGAGATGAGATGTTTCAGCACGGCACCAAACATAAGAGGAGTGTTCTGGAGTCTTTCAGGGGCATCTGGGCAAAGGTCAAGTCTTCTTCTCTGAAGTGATAGGTGCTCTTCTACATTGATACCTAAAATGGGACAAAGGGAACAATACACTCTTGGAGATCTCCCAGTGCAGTTAATACACATACTTATTTTATGCTTCCCTGTTCCACCAAACTCACTCATTCTTCATGCTTTTACTTCAGGGTGACCTCCCCCTGTTATCCTTTCTTGAGCTGCCCAGTAATTAGCTAATGCCTCAACTCTCCTGAGCCCTGAAAAATGAATGCAATTTTCCGTTAGTAATATCCTAGTCAATTGCTTCTGTTTTCTATACAGACACCCCTTCCAGTTTTTCACAATTCAAAAGAGTAACATACAACCCTTGCAGCAACTTATTACCCTAGGAAAACTAAACATAAAACTAAGGTATGCCTGCATTAGTTGTATTCTGCATCAGGTCTTAAACAAAACCATGTTATCAGTCCAAAGGTCTAAGCACACAGTGTAACATGACACTCCATCGTGTATGACCATTATCTGTCCATGCTTCTCCGCCTGCCTTAGTTCACTTAAAAACAACCTTTATCCAAAACAAAACCATGATATCTGTCCAAACTTCAAGGTCTAAGCACACAGTATAACACGACACTCCATCGTGTACGTCCGTTATCTGTCCATGCTTCTCTGCCTGTCTTAGTTCACTTAACAACAACCTTTATCAAATCTAAGATGTAAAAGAAAACTAATAAACAAAAAAACAAACAATTAACCTCTGAAGTTCAAGGCCTAGGTGACCACACACCTCTCTACCTATCTTAGCCCAACAAAACCACCGCATACATGGATGTGGCTCTTATCCTGCGATATGTGTTACCCTTATCATTATAAATTCTATGGAAAACTGGAGCTAAAAATGAAAGTACCAGTAAATAAACCTCATTTACTTCACAGGGGGTCTGATAGAAGTCAGAAAACAACCAACATAATAACAAATCGATCCTGTTGTAATTGCATTCACATTGCACCTCAGATAAGGCCTTTCTGCCTCCTGTCTGAACCTCACTGGTCTAACAATACATATTTTAATTACAAAATAGCAAACCTAGTAAATAGAAGAGAGAAAGAAAACCTAATAAAACGAAACAAACAATCAGAAAGACTAGAGGCCAGACCGAAACTCTCATAAACTGAGTTTACATCAAGGCCTCACTAGCCTCCCTGGTTGTAATCAGCCATTTTGAGGTGTCTGCACATGTCGTTACCAAAGGAGGAACTCTCCTTACACCTCTAATGAGGTCTGATATTAACTATTATTACCAAACTTGACTATTAATAATTAATATCCACTTAATAATGCCTCAACGTTATCTTTTCCTTATACTATATACTAACTGAGACAAAACAGTATAACAATAAAGGATATTTATTACACACACACACAAGTCGGCAGTCTATAACATACATATACAGTATATTTATACTCAAGCTGGTGACTATAAATATATATATATATATATATATATATATATATATATATATATATATATATAAATATATGGATATTACAACTCTAATACAGTAATATCACTACAGTACACAGTAATATCACAACAATATCACACAGTAAAAACCCACAATTAAGATATGACACAGTAAAAAGACACAATTAACTGCCCGAATTACCCAAATTGCCCAAATCACACATTCAATATCAGCCCTCCCATGTATACCTTACTATCCCTAATGAGGAGTACAGGGCATAGTAAGAAAAGGTGATACAGAGTATACTTAGCCACCATGTAAGTCCATCCTTGTCCCAGGAAACCAGCAAGGCAAGAGAGAGAGCCACATGGTGTTGTCCCTTTTATGTGACCAGCTAAAACGAAGTGTGTCCAGCCCCAGGTGTGTGGGGTGATGTCACGGTATATTGTCCACTAAGATACATCCCCTCAGTCCTAAATTAAATTTGTTTTTCCAGCACATGGCAGCTTTGTTTTACAGCAAGCTGGAGGAGGGGGCTTCCGGGAGATATACACAACTATACACATCTTTATATAAAGACGCACATTTTGGGGCACTTCCCTCCTACAGTCCCTTCCTCACCTGACCTAAACCCTTTTGAGAATACTTGTGATTCCTTCTTAAATGGGAGATTCAACTTGAAAGAAAACAGTACAGCTCTCTTAGCAGTGTCAGGGAAGCGTTGGTTGGTGCCACCCAAAAAGTTGTCAACAGAGTTCGAACCGGACAGATTCAATGGATGGAAGGCTTAAGGCTGTTATTGAAAACAAGGGGGGCTATATTGGTCACAGATATATTATTTTTAAATGTTAGAAACATATTGCTGTACATTTTGAGTTGTTTGGTTATTATCCTCATTCTAACAGATGAAAATAAACTAGTTGCAATATAATTCTGCACACTAATAGTTGGCCAATAATTCTGCACATGTAAATATTCTCCTAAGAAAGACAAAACCTCACTTTTTACTTTCAGAAATATTCAGGTTTACTAAATGATTCATCAAAAATACAAATTGCATAATAATTGTGCACACAGTATAAGTCTGCATGCCTATAGGTCTCTTACCTCCCAATATTTATGGAAAAATCCCCCAAACCATCACATGGTATTCAAGTTCACTTAATCCACCATCATCCATGTAGACTATAACAGACTATTTGACTGCACTACTTGTAGAACTGGATGAAGATCTGGTGAACATAGTATGTTTGCGATTGATTTATATAATAAAAAAGCATTTTCACATTATATATTGGTTCTTTGAGTGACTGTTTCTTTAGGATGAATCTTATCACTAGCATGTGTGGGGGGAAAATGCATCACATGGGATACATTGAAATGAAACTCTGTAGTTCAGCAGGGAACAGCATTTCTATGTCTCTGATCATTGGCCATTATATAAGAGCAAAAACAATGTGATGAGATTCTGCCAGATTTACAAAGCCAAAGGCATTATGGGTAGTGCAGGAACTAAATCATACTGTGCTCTGAAAGCTTGCAAACATATTATTTTCTGGTTAGCCAAAAAAGGTATCACTCCTAGAATACTTCTGTCATCATTGGGCAGAAAAGTATTCACATCGATTTTTCTGGCTAACACGGTACCACAATACAATTTGTTATTGCACATCATACAGGGGGATAGAATCAAGATGGCTGGAAAACTATAAATGGCGCATAAAATATGCAAGGTTACACAAGGTTTGTCTACATTATTTGGCAAAAATCCCTGTGTGTATAAATGACTGGAATGGGTACCCAAAAAGTCCACAGTTCTAACAAGTGCTGGGAACAGTAAGACACTAGTGATAAGCGAGCACTAAAATGCTCGGATGCTCATTACTCGAACCAAGCAATTCCTAATGCTTGGATGCTTATTTCTAGTAATGAGTATAATGAAAGTCAATGAGAAATATAAGCATTTTTGTGGCAGACCCCACAAAGAGGTCTGTGGTGAAGTGAAAATGTTAAAATGGATGGAAAAATTGCTGAATGGAAGGAGAGCAGCATGGGGAAGACCCATAGAATCATCTCCAACTCCCATATCACTGCTGAGAACAATGGTGTCACACTTTTGCTCCACTTTAAGGACTGACCAAAAAACATTCAAAATGGACGAGAAATTGGAGTTTACAGGAAAAAAATGAATAAATATTCTTTCCTATATAATGACTGGTATATAAGGCAAAAATGAAAAAGGATTGGATTTATTCAAAATAATAATTTAAGTAGACTAAAATTGAAATTTTAATTACAAAAGTGGAAAATTCAGTGTAATTTATGAATGAAGCAAGAACTGCAAAAAATTAGGTGGAAGAGGAACTCGGATACACTCTGGAAGAGGGCTTTATATGAGTTCTGTTCAAATTGTCACGTAGTGGTACTCCTAGACTCATAAAGGCTATGCGCTATTGTAAAAGCCTGTAAAAAATTACAAGATGGGTACCTCATTCAAATATTGTGAACAAAGTGTAGTTGTGGTACTCCTACACTTAAAAAACATTCACATATAGTGCAAAACATTTTCTGTTGACAGGTGAAAGCACCTGTCTGTTATGACCACCCCTTGGTGCCACTAGAATTGCAGCTCATGCCAGCTGTCCAGCTTTGAGAGCCGATAGTTGAAGGGTGCAGAGGAATTAGGGAGTATGCTGGTTTGGTCTGCCAGGTATTGCTTGACCATCTTTAAAACCTTTTCCCTCCTAGTCAAAAATACCCAGTCATCAGGGCCTGGATGCTGGGAGGGTGTCATGAAAATGGCCCAGGCCCATTGGTTGGGCTAGGAAGCTTGCCCCCTGCTGCTAGAGTTGTCTGATGGGAATTTTTTCAACATATTTTCCACAATGTCCTTCTGGTATAGCACCATTTTAGAAGACCTTTCCACCTCAGGAAGAAGAGATGCAAGGTTCTCCTTGTAGTGTGGGTCCAGCGGGGTCAACAACCAGTACTCTTTTTGGCCAAGATAAATATGACGCGAGGGTCACGGGAAAGCCAGCGGTACATAAAGTCGGCAATATATGCCAAGATCCCTACAGCCAATATTTCTCTGTTTCCAACATGATGACAACTCTCCTTCTCCTCCTCCTCATCCTCCTCCCTCTCTCCTTCCTCATTCCCTCCTCAGTCCATCCATGTAGGTGAGACAGGACGAAGTTTGTGTGGGTACTAGCCTTTGTTGCACTAGCAACAAGCTCCTGTTCCACCCCCTCCTCAGCCTCCACCTCGTCATTGTTAACCAATCAGCGCTGAGCAAATAAAATGGGGCTGGA
The DNA here is from genome assembly GCF_051348905.1 of Ranitomeya variabilis. Classification (NCBI taxonomy): domain Eukaryota; kingdom Metazoa; phylum Chordata; class Amphibia; order Anura; family Dendrobatidae; genus Ranitomeya; species Ranitomeya variabilis. The sequence continues at coordinate 116,822,288 of NC_135237.1, read as the reverse complement.
CATGATAGTGTCTCCCTGTCTTATAACTTTCTACATATCCACCTGGACTGCATGCAAAGCTTCATGTCTAATTGTGAGCATCAACTGTTTAAGTAGGCACAGAAGAAGGATTGTTGCGCTAATTATGGCATCATCGCCACTCACCATCTTTGCGGAGTCATCAAAGTCTTGGAGAACCGAGCAAATGCCCACTCTTCAGTTAATATGTGTGGAGGCTGACCAGAATATCAATGGGCATGTTGAAGCTAGTATTCAACATCTGTCCTCTGCTGCTCACAAAGCCTTGCCAGCATGTGCAGTGTGGAATTCCAGCACGTGGTAACATCGCACAGCAGTCGGTAAGCTGGCATGCACTGCTGCAGCACTGCCAGAGAGGCAGAATCTGCTGAACTATCTAGTTGAGCACATGGTCCAAGGATGGTACGTGTGTGACCTTGCCAAGGTTCATAGCCAGCACCAGGCTGTGGCCATTATTACACATAACCATGCCTGGTTGTAGGTTAAGCAGCAAGAGCCACAGATCTGTCTGGTCTGTCATTCCTTTCAGGGCTGGACTGGGACTAAAATTCAGCCCTGGCATTTGAAGTTACACAGTCCCACTTGTCACATGGTGACTGTATAATATCTTTGTACACTTGTAGGTTACAAGAAGTGAAGGGAGTGTAATACGACTATATAACATATAATCACAGCTGTATCCAGCATTACAACTCGGTCCTATTTATTGCTTTTAGTTGCAGTACCAATAAATCCGCTACTTTACCTACATAACTGACATAGCCTCCCTTCATGACACAAATGCTGCTGCTGCTTTTTATAACGCCACAATAACAGCAACACTCAATTCGGCCGCCCCGCTCATGCATAGCAAAACTCGTACAGTCAACAGGCAGCCCTGGCTGACCAGCCTGACTAAAGAACTGAGACGGGCTTCCAGGATCGCTGAGCGAAGATGGAACGATCCCGCTCTGCTGACCACTTCACCGCATACAAGCAGTCCCTCGCCAGCTTCAAGTCCGCGCTCACTGCCGCAAAACAAACTTACTTCTCATCTCTCATATCCTCCCTGTCTCACAACCCTAAACAGCTTTTCAACACTTTCAATTCTCTACTCTGTCCCCCTGCACCCCCTCCCTCCCCTCTCATTTCTGCTGAAGACTTTGCCTCTTTCTTTAAACAGAAGATCGATACGATCAGAGAAAGCTTTGGCCCACAGCACCCACTGCCCCTCTTAGCTGCTCACCCCTGCTCCTCCAAAACCAGCTTCTCCACCATGACAGAAGATCAGCTCTCCACCCTCCTGTCGAGATCACACCTCACCACCTGCACGCTCGACCCGCTCCCATCTCACCTCATCCCTAACCTTTCCACGGTCTTCATCCCAACCCTAACGCACCTGTTGTGAAATTGGATTTTGGGCTCCCCCGGTGGCCACTGGTGGAATTGTACTGGTGTGCATCATCCTCTCTGTTCACCTGTTTCCATCAGGATGTGGGAGTCGCTATTTAGCCTTGCTCCTCTGTCACTTCCATGCCGGTCAACATTGTAATCAGAAGCCTTTCTGTGCATGTTCCTGCTGCTAGACAACTCCCAGCTAAGTTGGACTTTAGTCCTTGTTTGTTTTTGCATTTTGTTCCAGTTCACAGCTGTAGTTTCGTTTCTGTGTCTGGAAAGCTCTTGTGATCTGAAATTGCCACTCTGATGTTATGAGTTAATACTAGAGTCTTAAAGTAATTTCAGGATGGTGTTTTGATAGTGTTTTTAGCTGACCATGAAAGTGTCCTTTCTGTCTTCCTGCTATTTAGTAAGTGGACCTCAATTTTGCTAAACCTATTTTCATACTACGTTTGTCATTTCATCTAAAATCACCGCCAATATTTGTGGGGGCCTCTGTCTGCCTTTTGGGGAATTTTCTCTAGAGGTGAGCCAGGACTATATTTTCCTCTGCCAGGATTAGTTAGCCCTCCGGCCGGCGCTGGGCGTCTAGGGATAAAACGCAGGCTACGCTACCCGGCTACTGTTAGTTGTGCGGCAGGTTTAGTTCATGGTCAGTTTAGTTTCCATCCTTCCAAGAGCTAGTTCTATGTTTGCTGGGCTATGTTCTCTTGCCATTGAGAACCATAACAGTTTGACCGGCCAAAAAGGGTTAAATTAATTGACAGAGAAAGGAGAGATAAGAGAAGTCTGCTGAAGATTTTTTTTTTTTTTTTTTTTCCTTCAGTTCTGAGTGTGCTTGTAATTGAATCTCTTGCAAGTCTGCCTATGTTGCAGCTTTTCTCTCTCTCTCTCCTTCTAATCCTGGAATGGCTCTGTGTTCACCTGTGTAAAATGGATATTCAGAGTTTAGCTGCAGGTTTGAATAATCTTACCACGAAAGTTCAAAATTTACAAGATTTTGTTGTTCATGTTCCTATATCTGAACCTAGAATTCCTTTGCCTGAATTTTTCTCGGGGAATAGATCTTGCTTTCAAAATTTCAAAAATAATTGCAAGTTGTTTTTGTCCCTGAAATCTCGCTCTGCTGGAGATCCTGCTCAGCAGGTCAGGATTGTGATTTCCTTGCTCCGGGGCGACCCTCAGGATTGGGCTTTTGCATTGGCTCCAGGGGATCCTGCGTTGCTCAATGTGGATGCGTTTTTTCTGGCCTTAGGGTTGCTTTATGAGGAACCTCAGTTAGAACTTCAGGCGGAAAAGGCCTTGTTGTCCCTATCTCAGGGGCAAGACAAAGCTGAAATATACTGCCAGAAATTCCGTAAATGGGCTGTGCTTACTCAGTGGAATGAGTGCGCCCTGGCGGCGAATTTCAGAGAGGGTCTCTCTGATGCCATTAAGGATGTTATGGTGGGGTTCCCTGTGCCTGCGGGTCTGAATGAGTCCATGACAATGGCTATCCAGATCGATAGGCGTCTGCGGGAGCGCAAACCTGTGCACCATTTGGCGGTGTCTACTGAGAAGACGCCAGAGAATATGCAATGTGATAGAATTCTGTCCAGAAGTGAACGGCAGAATTTTAGACGAAAAAATGGGTTGTGCTTCTATTGCGGTGATTCAACTCATGTTATATCAGCATGCTCTAAGCGTACTAAGAAGCTTGATAAGTCTGTTTCAATTGGCACTTTACAGTCTAAGTTTATTCTATCTGTGACCCTGATTTGTTCTTTATCATCTATTACCGCGGATGCCTATGTCGACTCTGGCGCCGCTTTGAGTCTTATGGATTGGTCCTTTGCCAAACGCTGTGGGTATGATTTGGAGCCTCTTGAAACTCCTATACCCCTGAAGGGGATTGACTCCACCCCATTGGCTAGCAATAAACCACAATACTGGACACAAGTAACTATGCGGATTAATCCGGATCACCAGGAGATTATTCGCTTTCTTGTGCTGTATAACCTACATGATGTGTTGGTGCTTGGATTGCCATGGCTGCAATCTCATAACCCAGTCCTTGACTGGAAAGCTATGTCTGTGTTAAGCTGGGGATGTAAGGGGACGCATGGGGACGTACCTGTGGTTTCCATTTCATCATCTATTCCCTCTGAGATTCCTGAATTCTTGACTGAATATCGTGACGTTTTTGAAGAACCTAAGCTTGGTTCATTACCTCCGCACCGGGAGTGCGATTGTGCCATAGATTTGATTCCGGGTAGTAAATACCCTAAGGGTCGTTTATTTAATCTGTCTGTGCCTGAACATGCTGCTATGCGAGAATATATAAAGGAGTCCTTGGAAAAGGGACATATTCGTCCTTCGTCATCTCCCTTAGGAGCTGGTTTTTTCTTTGTGGCTAAGAAAGATGGCTCTTTGAGGCCGTGCATTGATTATCGGCTTTTGAATAAGATCACGGTTAAATATCAATATCCGTTGCCACTGCTGACTGATTTGTTTGCTCGCATAAAGGGGGCCAAGTGGTTCTCTAAGATAGATCTCCGTGGGGCGTATAATTTGGTGCGAATTAAGCAGGGGGATGAGTGGAAAACCGCATTTAATACGCCCGAGGGCCACTTTGAGTATTTGGTGATGCCTTTTGGTCTTTCAAATGCCCCTTCAGTCTTTCAGTCCTTTATGCATGACATTTTCCGTGATTATTTGGATAAATTTATGATTGTGTATCTGGATGATATTTTGATTTTTTCGGATGACTGGGACTCTCATGTCCAGCAGGTCAGGAGGGTTTTTCAGGTTTTGCGGTCTAATTCCTTGTGTGTGAAGGGTTCTAAGTGCGTTTTTGGGGTTCAAAAGATTTCCTTTTTGGGATATATTTTTTCCCCCTCTTCCATCGAGATGGATCCTGTCAAGGTTCAGGCTATTTGTGATTGGACGCAACCCTCTTCTCTTAAGAGCCTTCAGAAGTTTTTGGGCTTTGCTAATTTTTATCGTCGATTTATAACTGGTTTTTCTGATGTTGCTAAGCCGTTGACTGATTTGACTAAGAAGGGTGCTGATGTTGCTGATTGGTCCCCTGCTGCTGTGGAGGCCTTTCGGGAGCTTAAGCGCCGCTTTTCTTCCGCCCCTGTATTGCGTCAGCCTGATGTTACTCTTCCATTTCAGGTTGAGGTCGACGCTTCTGAAATCGGAGCTGGGGCGGTTTTGTCGCAGAAAAGTTCCGACTGCTCCGTGATGAGACCGTTCTTTTCTCGTAAATTTTCGCCCGCTGAGCGAAATTATGATATTGGTAATCGGGAGCTCTTGGCTATGAAGTGGGCTTTTGAGGAGTGGTGTCATTGGCTTGAGGGGGCTAGACATCAGGTGGTGGTATTGACCGACCACAAGAATTTGATTTATCTTGAGTCTGCCAGGCGCCTGAATCCTAGACAGGCGCGCTGGTCGTTATTTTTCTCTCGGTTTAATTTTGTGGTTTCTTACCTACCGGGTTCTAAAAATGTGAAGGCGGATGCCCTATCTGGATGATATTTTGATTTTTTCGGATGACTGGGACTCTCATGTCCAGCAGGTCAGGAGGGTTTTTCAGGTTTTGCGGTCTAATTCCTTGTGTGTGAAGGGTTCTAAGTGCGTTTTTGGGGTTCAAAAGATTTCCTTTTTGGGATATATTTTTTCCCCCTCTTCCATCGAGATGGATCCTGTCAAGGTTCAGGCTATTTGTGATTGGACGCAACCCTCTTCTCTTAAGAGTCTTCAGAAATTTTTGGGCTTTGCTAACTTTTATCGTCGATTTATTGCTGGTTTTTCTGATGTTGTTAGACCATTGACTGATTTGACTAAGAAGGGTGCTGATGTTGCTGATTGGTCCCCTGCTGCTGTGGAGGCCTTTCGGGAGCTTAAGCGCCGCTTTTCTTCCGCCCCTGTGCTGCGTCAGCCTGATGTTGCTCTTCCTTTTCAGGTTGAGGTCGACGCTTCTGAAATCGGAGCTGGGGCGGTTTTGTCGCAGAGAAGTTCCGATTGCTCCGTGATGAGACCTTGTGCTTTTTTCTCACGTAAATTTTCGCCCGCCGAGCGGAATTATGATGTTGGGAATCGGGAGCTTTTGGCCATGAAGTGGGCTTTTGAGGAGTGGCGTCATTGGCTTGAGGGGGCTAGACATCAGGTGGTGGTATTGACTGACCACAAAAATCTAATTTATCTTGAGTCCGCCAGACGCCTGAATCCTAGACAGGCGCGCTGGTCGTTGTTTTTCTCTCGGTTTAATTTTGTGGTATCCTACCTGCCGGGTTCTAAGAATGTTAAGGCGGATGCCCTTTCTAGGAGTTTTGAGCCTGACTCCCCTGGTAATTCTGAACCTACAGGTATCCTTAAGGATGGAGTGATATTGTCTGCCGTTTCTCCAGACCTGCGGCGGGCCTTGCAGGAGTTTCAGGCGGATAGACCTGATCGTTGCCCACCTGGTAGACTGTTTGTTCCTGATGATTGGACCAGTAAAGTCATTTCTGAGGTTCATTCTTCTGCGTTGGCAGGTCATCCTGGAATCTTTGGTACCAGGGATTTGGTGGCAAGGTCCTTCTGGTGGCCTTCCCTGTCTCGAGATGTGCGAGGCTTCGTGCAGTCTTGTGACGTTTGTGCTCGGGCCAAGCCTTGTTGTTCTCGGGCTAGTGGATTGTTGTTGCCCTTGCCTATCCCGAAGAGGCCCTGGACGCACATCTCGATGGATTTTATTTCGGATCTTCCTGTTTCCCAAAAGATGTCTGTCATCTGGGTGGTGTGTGATCGTTTCTCTAAGATGGTCCATTTGGTTCCCCTGCCTAAGTTGCCTTCTTCTTCCGAGTTGGTTCCTCTGTTTTTTCAAAATGTGGTCCGTTTGCATGGTATTCCGGAGAATATCGTTTCTGACAGAGGTACCCAATTCGTGTCTAGATTTTGGCGAGCATTCTGTGCTAGGATGGGCATAGATTTGTCTTTCTCGTCTGCTTTCCATCCTCAGACTAATGGCCAGACCGAGCGGACGAATCAGACCTTGGAGACATATTTGAGGTGTTTTGTGTCTGCAGATCAGGATGATTGGGTTGCTTTTTTGCCTTTAGCGGAGTTTGCCCTCAATAATCGGGCCAGCTCTGCCACCTTGGTGTCTCCCTTTTTCTGTAATTCGGGGTTTCATCCTCGATTTTCTTCTGGTCAGGTGGAATCTTCGGATTGTCCTGGAGTGGATGCTGTGGTGGAGAGGTTGCATCAGATTTGGGGGCAGGTAGTGGACAATTTGAAGTTGTCCCAGGAAAAGACTCAGCTTTTTGCCAACCGCCGGCGTCGGGTTGGTCCTCGGCTTTGTGTTGGGGACTTGGTGTGGTTGTCTTCTCGTTTTGTCCCTATGAGGGTTTCTTCTCCCAAGTTTAAGCCTCGGTTCATCGGCCCGTACAAGATATTGGAGATTCTTAACCCTGTGTCCTTCCGTTTGGACCTCCCTGCATCTTTTTCTATTCATAATGTTTTTCATCGGTCATTATTGCGCAGGTATGAGGTACCGGTTGTGCCTTCCGTTGAGCCTCCTGCTCCGGTGTTGGTTGAGGGCGAGTTGGAGTATGTTGTGGAAAAAATCTTGGACTCCCGTGTTTCCAGACGGAAACTCCAGTATCTGGTCAAATGGAAGGGATACGGTCAGGAGGATAATTCTTGGGTGACTGCCTCTGATGTTCATGCCTCCGATCTGGTCCGTGCCTTTCATAGGGCTCGTCCTGGTCGCCCTGGTGGTTCTGGTGAGGGTTCGGTGCCCCCTCCTTGAGGGGGGGGTACTGTTGTGAAATTGGATTTTGGGCTCCCCCGGTGGCCACTGGTGGAATTGTACTGGTGTGCATCATCCTCTCTGTTCACCTGTTTCCATCAGGATGTGGGAGTCGCTATTTAGCCTTGCTCCTCTGTCACTTCCATGCCGGTCAACATTGTAATCAGAAGCCTTTCTGTGCATGTTCCTGCTGCTAGACAACTCCCAGCTAAGTTGGACTTTAGTCCTTGTTTGTTTTTGCATTTTGTTCCAGTTCACAGCTGTAGTTTCGTTTCTGTGTCTGGAAAGCTCTTGTGATCTGAAATTGCCACTCTGATGTTATGAGTTAATACTAGAGTCTTAAAGTAATTTCAGGATGGTGTTTTGATAGTGTTTTTAGCTGACCATGAAAGTGTCCTTTCTGTCTTCCTGCTATTTAGTAAGTGGACCTCAATTTTGCTAAACCTATTTTCATACTACGTTTGTCATTTCATCTAAAATCACCGCCAATATTTGTGGGGGCCTCTGTCTGCCTTTTGGGGAATTTTCTCTAGAGGTGAGCCAGGACTATATTTTCCTCTGCCAGGATTAGTTAGCCCTCCGGCCGGCGCTGGGCGTCTAGGGATAAAACGCAGGCTACGCTACCCGGCTACTGTTAGTTGTGCGGCAGGTTTAGTTCATGGTCAGTTTAGTTTCCATCCTTCCAAGAGCTAGTTCTATGTTTGCTGGGCTATGTTCTCTTGCCATTGAGAACCATAACACGCACCTCTTCAACCTCTCACTCACAACAGGTGTCTTCCCCTCATCCTTCAAACATGCCAAGATCACACCCATCCTCAAAAAGCCCTCCCTCGACCCATCCTCTGTGTCTAGCTATCGCCCGATATCTCTTCTTCCTTATGCCTCCAAATTGCTGGAGCAACACATCCATCTTGAACTGTCCTCTCACCTCTCCTCCTGCTCCCTCTTTGATCGATTACAATCTGGCTTCCGTTCCCATCACTCAACTGAAACTGCCCTAACTAAAGTCACCAATGACCTACTAACTGCCAGGAACAAGCGACACTACTCTGTCCTCCTTCTCCTGGACCTGTCTTCTGCCTTTGACACTGTGGACCACTCCCTTCTGCTACAAATCCTCTCATCTCTTGGCATCACAGACTTGGCCCTTTCCTGGATCTCATCATATCTGACAGATCGGACATTCAGTGTCTCCCTCCGCCACACCACCTCCTCACCTCGCCCCTTGTCAGTCGGTGTTCCTCAAGGCTCTGTTCTAGGACCCCTACTCTTCTCCATCTACACCTTCGGTCTGGGACAGCTCATAGAATCCCACGGTATGCAGTACCATCTCTATGCTGATGACACGCAGATCTACCTATCCGGACCTGACCTCACCTCCTTACTTACCAAAATCCCGCACTGTCTGTCTGCTATTTCAGCCTTCTTTTCTGCTCGCTTTCTACAACTGAACATGGACAAAACAGAATTCATCATCTTTCCCCCATCTCACTCTACCCCTCCACCAGACCTATCCATCAATGTCAATGGCTGCTCACTTTCCCCAGTCCCACACACCCGGTGCCTCGGGGTGATCCTCAACTCTGCCCTCTCTTTCAAGCCACATATCCAAGCCCTTGCCTCCTCCTGCCGCCTCAAACTCAAAAACATTTCCCGGATCCGCGCATTCCTTGACCGTGACACCACAAAAACACTAGTGCATGCCCTTATCATCTCCCGCCTCGACTACTGCAACCTCCTACTCTCTGGACTCCCCTCTAGCACTCTGGCACCACTCCAATCCATCCTACACTCTGCTGCTCGACTAATCTACCTGTCTCCCCGCTATTCCCCAGCTTCTCCCCTATGCCAAGCCCTTCACTGGCTTCCTATTGCAAAGCCATCCACAACCTATCTCCTCCATACATCTGTGACATGATCTCCCGGTACCTACCAACACGCAACCTCCGATCCTCTCAAGACCTCCTTCTCTACTCCCCTCTCATCTCTTCTTCCCACAACCGCATCCAAGACTTCTCCCGTGCTTCCCCCATACTCTGGAACTCTCTACCCCAGCACATCAGACTCTCGCCTACCATAGAAATTTTCAAAAAGAACCTGAAGACTCACCTCTTCCGACAAGCCTACAGCCTGCAGTGATCCTGAACCTACTGAACCGCCGCACAACCAGCTCTGCCCTCTCCTAGTGTATCATCACCCATCCCCTGCAGATTGTGAGCCCTCGCGGGCAGGGTCCTCCCTCCTTATGTACCCGTGTGCCTTGTTTTTTTTGCTCATGTCTAATGTATTTGTCTATATTTGCCCCGTATTTCACATGTAAAGCGCCATGGAATAAATGGCGCTATAAAAATGAATAATAATAATAATAATAATAACTGGATCTCGTAGATAATGAAGGGATTGAGATGACCAAAGGCTATGGAACCTCATTCTGATGCTCCATAAACTTTGCTTACAGCCACTTTTGGTTCCGCTGTGCAGCACGAGACCTGGTGACTCTGAAGAGCGGTGACATCAGTATCTCAGTAACGTCACCACTCTTCAGATATTCCAGGTCTTGTGCTGCGCTTGGCGACTGTGAAGAGCGATACTGTTACTACCGTCACTGCTCTTCAGAGTTGCTGGGTCTCGCCACGTCTGGGTTAGTAGTGGGGGTGTCTGATAGACACCTCTCCATTACTTTCCCCAGGGATTGATGGCAGCTGACATTAAGCAGCTGACATCAACCCTAAAAACCATTAAGGTATGTGCACACGTTGCAGATTTGCCTGTGGAATTTTCTGTGCAGTTTCTTCCTCTCTTGGCAGAAAATGCAGGTAAAAATCTGTGCATTTTTTATGCAGATTTTCATGTGTTTTTTTCATGTAGATTTGTATGCCTTTTTGAAAGCTAAATAAAGATCTATTATTGAACAAAACAAAAAAAAGAATGGTGATGTCATTTCTTGTCCAACCTCTTCATTTACATACTCCATTGAAGAATAATGTTTACACACAGAGAGATAGATAAATATAGATAGATAGATGATAGATAGATAGATAGATAGATAGATAGATAGATAGATAGATAGATAGATAGAGATAATAGATAGATAGATAGATAGATAGATAGATAGATAGATAGATAGATAGATAGATAGATAGATAGATAGAAAAAAATCAGGCAGCACCTTTGGTGCTTGACAAAGAACATGTTTTGAGGTCGAAACGTTGCACCCCTTGTTGCTATATTAAAGTCCACAATTTTTCCTTGAACTGGATTGCTGCCTGTTTCTATTTATATTTTGGGTCGGACAACTGCATGATTCAGGAAGTATTGCACCCAAAATCTGCTCAAGTTTGTGCTCTTGTCTGTCTTTTCTAGATAGATAGATAGCTAGATAAATAGATAGATAGATGGATAGATAGATAATACCAAGCCCCATGTTTAGTAATAAACATACAAAAATGGTACATAAAGAATTAAATAAAGACACACACACACAAAATCTGCGTTGGCACGGGGTCACACTTGCAAGAAACTTGCACGAGTCTCGCACCTCAATACCCGGCACTGGGACTGGAGCGTTCAGCTACACAGAAATACATGCAGCTGAACGGTCCTGAGTGTTGGCGCCAGTGCCCAGTATTGATGCGAGTTTCTCGCATTGCACTCTGTCCCAGTATTCAGAACATGAGAAATGGCACTGTGCAGAGTGTGTATGTGTGTGGGTGTATAGTGGTGCCACACTATTTACTACTTGTGTACTGTACTAATACGTGGACTATATTGTAGTATGTACCGTGGCACTCTGATATAGCTATTTAGTGGGCGCTGCACCTGTGTATATATTTTGTAATGGGGAGTCACACTATATACAGAGCTCCACACTATGTGCTGTGTTATAAAGCATGGTATGGGGTGGTGTTTATATTATATAGTGTAGAGATGTGATTGTGTATATGGTATAGAGTCCTGATCATGTAATACACACAGGACCATATTATATACATGTAGCTAAACTGTAATTATACGCAGCACCTTACTATATGCTATATACAGAAGTCCTCGCTATATACTTAAAGGAAACCTGTCCGCAGGATTTTGCACAGTAACCTACACACACTGTCAGGTCGGTGCCATTATACTGATTACTGATACCTGTGGTGAAGAAATCCATTTTGTGATTGTTATTAGTGTTGAGCGATACCTTCCGATATCGGAAAGTATCGGTATCGGAAAGTATCGTCTGATACCGGCAAAATATCGGATCTCACCGATACCGATACCCGATACCAATGCAAGTCAATGGGACGAAAATATCGGAATTAAAATAAACCCTTTCTTTCCTTGTAGGTTCATTCTACATGAAGGAAAACAACTAAGAATAATTTAGGATGTATTGGGGTGGTGGCGGAGACATTAAAGGCATAGAGGTTTACCCCAATCAAATAGAATAGCAGGAATTTTATTTTTTTTAAGATGTTCGGAGTTACAAAGATATTGACTATGTTAAGAATTTTTTTATTTTGTCAGATATTGATGTTTCACTACTTCCACGCCTTCACCTTTTTTTTTACTTCTCCCACACTTTCTTCTTCATCATCATCAGCATCTTTGACATCAACTTCTTCTTCACCTTATTCATCTTCTTCTTCATCTTCTACCTATTATTTTTTTGTTACATTCTTCATATTTTTTTTATTCAACTATTATTCTTCTTCATATTCTACTTCTTCATCATATTCTTATTTGTGACAGGCATTCCTGTAGTTGTTATCTATAAAAGATTGAAGATTACACCTTCCGTTCTGCCTGTCACAAAAGAGTTACATTTGTCCGCGTTCAGTTTGGCCTGCAGCACCAGGCTTTATCCAGGGGCACCACGAGGAGGAACGGACTCACCCCCATACACTGCTTAGTCTTCTTCTGCTTATAATTTAGATAATATCTTTTGCTCTGATATTTAGTGTTATGCTTAATGTTCTTCTGCTCTTTGTTCTGCAGCCTCTTGTTCTTCTGCTTCTCGGTCTTCCATGTCGTCGTCTCCAGGGTCGTCGTCTTCAGGGTCGTCGTCTCCGGGGTCGTCATCGTCGTCATCGGGGTGGTCTTCAGGGTCATTGTTTCCAGGGTCGTCGTCATCTCAGTGGTTGTCATCTCTGGTGTCGTCGTCTTTAGGGTCTTGAACTTGGAAATGTAGCAGAAGGTACAAGAAGGCTGAGAAAATGGCGAGAACCAGCTGATGGAACTGGAACTCGGATGGCTACCCGAAGGTCCAAGAGCCAATGGAACTACCGAGGACCAGCTGACGTTACTGGAACCCGGTTACTAAGCAGGAGGTACCCGTGCCTGAAAGCACTACCAAGGACCACCTGACGTTGGTGGAACTCGGATACCCAGAGGGAGGCACCTAAGCCAAAGGCTCTGCCCGGAACCAGCTGACGGTACTGGAACCAGGATGGGGAGCAGAAGGTACAAGAGCAAAAGACACTGCCGAGAACCAGCTGACGGTACTGGAACCTGGATGGGTAGCCGAAGGTCCAAGAGCCAATGGAACTACCGAGGACCAGCTAATGTTACTGGAACCCGGTTACTAAGCAGGAGGTACCCGTGCTGAAAGCACTACCAAGGACCACCTGACGTTGGTGGAACTCAGATACCCAGAGGGAGGCACCTAAGCCAAAGGCTCTGCCCGGAACCAGCTGACGGTACTAGAACCAGGATGGGGAGCAGAAGGTACAAGAGCAAAAGACACTGCCGAGAACCAGCTGACGGTACTGGAACCTGGATGGGTAGCCGAAGGTCCAAGAGCCAATGGAACTACCGAGGACCAGCTGACGTTACTGGAACCCGGTTACTAAGCAGGAGGTACCCGTGCCTGAAAGCACTACCAAGGACCACCTGACGTTGGTGGAACTCAGATACCCAGAGGGAGGCACCTAAGCCAAAGGCTCTGCCCGGAACCAGCTGACGGTGCTGGAACCAGGATGGGGACCTATTCAAGCTTGTCTTCCTAGAGCCCCAACTAGTGGTGTTGGAGCAAAGGGTCAGCAGGGGGAGCAGAGTGTAGGCCGAAGCCTGCACTGGAGGCATTTGTATGTCTGTTGTGTCTGCGTGGCTGTTGCAGGACACGATGCCGGCTACACAGCAGGGGAACAGCTGGCGTTGCTCCACTGACACATTGGCGGGTGTTTTTCTCTGTGCAGCCAGCACTTCCGGGCACCAACTGGCGGTGTTAGAGCCCAGGGTCTGCAGGAGGAGCAGAGTGTAGGCCGAAGCCTAATTGAACCAATTTTAAAGGTAACCTTTAACCCCCCCTCAGGTGTTACAAACTAGAAGAGCCACACCTTGGGCAGCTGTAGTGCTGCACAAGTCAAAGGTTGCTCTTTTAATTTTGTTCCTTGCACACACTGAATGAAACAGGTATAACATTTAGCCCCTTATACAGTCAAACTGTCTTGGAGGCGGGAGTTCCCTTTGTAATGAGACGCAGCACAGCTGTCAAAAAAACCACCTTGGTGCTGGGCGCGGCCTCCTGAGCATCGCATTTTGCTGTACAGGAGTCTGCACTGTCGTGTTATCCCTTGGCCCTGCGCTGCTAGCGCTGCCCGTCTTCTGACATCATTTCATGTCGGCCGGTGCGGTTCGCGATGCCCATGAATACCAGCCCCGCAGTGTCTTTTCATTAATTCACACTGCGGGGCTGGGATTCATGGCCTTGCGCAGTCAATATGTTCGCCTCTCACTCGTGTCCTTACACCTGCTTCAGACTGTGCGGAGTCAGCTGATCCCTTATCGCATGCCATGGCCATGAAGCCGTACAGTCTGAAGAAGGCGGAAGGACATGAGTGACAGGCAAAGATATGCACTGCTCATGCCCATCAATCACACCCTCGCAGTCAAAATAAATAAGACACCGAGGGGCGTTGTGTCAGCCAGGGCGGCCACAGAAGCGCAGCCAGCCAACCAATGATATCAGAAGACGGGCAGCGCTACCAAGGGGGTTGCAGCGTGTCATTACAAAGGAAAGTCACACCTCTGGGACGGTTTAATGGTCTCAGGGGACACATTTGCGCATGCCCATGGATCCCAGGCCCGCAGTGTGATTAAATCAGAAGACACGGCGAGGCGTGATCTCTGCCAGCGCGGCCGCACAGGCGCAGCCAGCCTGACACCAAATGATGTCAGAAGACGGGCAGCAGTAAGTGTGCCTGGCCAAGGGATAACATAACAGCGCAGGCTCCGGGACAGAATCAAACAACGCTGAGGAGGCGGCGCACGGCGCCAAGGGGGTAGGTATGACGGCTGTGCTGCGTCACATTACAAAGGAAAGTCCCACCTCCGGGACGGTTAAACGGTGTGAGGAGACACATTTCATAAGTGTCAGGTTCAGCGTGTGCAAGGAGCACAATGAAAATTGGCACATTTTCCTTGTGCAGCATTACTGCTGCACAAGGTGGCTCTTTCAGTAACAAACGCCGGGGGGGGGGAAGGTTCCCTTAAATTTCAGTTGTGCCAGCGTGGCGGTCGCATGACACGTTGCCGGATACACAGCAGGGGAGCAGCAGGCGTTACTGAACCCCACTAACACATTGGCGAGGTGTTTGGCTCTGTGCAAACAGCACTTCCTGGCAGCAACCAGCAGTGTTGGAGCCCAGGGACAACAGGAGGAGCAGAGTGTAGGCCGAAGCCTCTACTGGAGGCATGTAAATGTCTGTTAGTGTGCCAGCGTGGCGGTCGCATGACACGTTGCCGGATACACAGCAGGGGAGCAGCTGACGTTACTGAACCCCAATAACACGGCAGCAAGTGTTAACTGTGCATCCAGCACTTCCAGGCACCAACTAGCGGCGTTAGAGCCCAGGGACAGCAGGAGGAGCAGATTGGAGGTATTGCCGCACACACAGCTGGGGAACAGCTGACGTTACTGAACCCCAATAACAGAGGAGCGACTGTTGACTGTGCGGACAGCACTTCCAGGCACCAACTGGTGTGATAGAAATATGTATATCATGTAGATCTCACTTGCATGTATACCCCTCTATAATCATATATACTCATATGCTCACAGCTAATATATACATTATAATAAATGGTTTAAAATGGCTGACACGAACTGATATAACCCAGACAGATCATATGGGGTTTTCCATCCCAATAAAGCGGAACAGTGTCAGATGTTTTAACTCCTGATCAGATGTCTCCACTTTGTCCTAGATACAGAGCTCAAGTTTAGTTGCTTAATCTGCTGTCATATGAGCAGTAATCACAATATTCCATATATGTTTAGATAACCAATGACAGAGGAGCTAGACAATATGGTAATTAACTAACCACCCCTGACAACCTTTAACCACTCCTTTCTATGTGAAAATATAAAACTATGTATGTACAATAAAGTTTCAGTATTGATGGAATGTTATTGACACAACAATGCTTGTGCTTGTCTCATTCCTTGAGCACTCAAAATACTCAGTCTTATTGGGAGCGGCCACAGCACACACAGGGATATATTTATCCAACCCAAATATTTCCATAACATAATGGCGCCCAACAGCGAGGCACAGATGAAATGCACGCAGGGACCCACTACTGACCGGAGAGATGGAGGTGTTGCCACGGCCTTGGTTCACGGGATGGAGACTGCGCAGCTCCATAAGTAAGGTAAGAAAATGTTATCATCTTACCTGAAAGTCCCCTGTGCCCAGTCCGAGTCTATACCTCTTGCCGGTCAGGTGTGGTCACCAATTCCCAGGTAGTGTAAAAAGTCAGAAGCCTGAATCCTAACCCTGGGAGGTGTCTGCTGTGTGCCGTGTATGTGTTCTGTGTTTGTGTAAGATCCGGGAGAAGGAAGGAAAAGTGACTTTTGTTTGTGGTGGCTGGGTAACAGACAGCAGGAGGTCAAATCGCTGAATAAGCTATCACAGATTCCCGTGCAATAGGAGAGACATGAGGTCTCGGGACAGGCAGTCCCATGTTCCAGGCTCGGATGGTGATGGTTTAGAGGGCTGCCACAGATTCCCGTAGCCGGCGGCCAGTCAGGATGACCGGACCGGAGGGTGGTAGATTTCCCGCTTGTTGTGCTCCTCACTCAGGCGGTCCCGGCATATGCGTGCCAGTGCGATTGATAGTTGTCTGTTCCCAGCGCAACCTGCACGTGTCACAGAATTTAAAAGGGCATCTCTCGGATTGTCTATCTGTTTCTGTCTGTCAAGTGTTGCTTCTTTAAGAAGCATGAAATAGTAAAAGAAAGTTTTTTTGTTTTTTTTCCTTCTGTCTTGAACTTCCTCTTTTTCAGCTGCTGAAGCAGATATGCATTGTAAATCACACTGTCACATCTGTTTTTTTTTTTTTTTTTTGGCTGTTTCTGCAAATGCTAGCTATGTGTAGCTATTTGTGAAGAAGTGATTGTATCTATCATTTTTGGTGCGACATACGTGTTTTCAGATACGTGATTTTAGATTTTAGTGACATCGGATACAGCAGCATATAAAAAGAGGAAGTGTGTCTCTGACTGTATTTGAGCGCAGAGATTCTAAAAGAAAAAAGGAGAAGAGAAAAGCCGTTTTAATTTTTAATTTTTTTTACTCTCTTAAAGGGTCTTTTTCTTTTTGCGGCATTTTAAAGTTTTTTAATTTAAGTTTTCCTCAATCTTCAATCTCTTTACCTTTTTACTTTTTTGGGGGGAAAAAGTTTTTTATTCTTTCCTTTTGTATCATAATTTTGAGTTTTTGGTTGTGAACTGAGTTTTTGACGGTTTTATTGTTTTGGTTTTTTTTTTGAGTTTTTAAATACTCATTTTTAGAAGTTTTTTGGTGTTATTTTCTTTTTCCTTTATTGTTGTTTTTTTTATTTTTATTTTTGCCATGGGGAATAAAGTGGCCAAGCAACAGGAGAGTCTTTTATTTCCTGATGAGCAAACAGCCCCTAGATAGTGGCAGCACACGAAGGTGTTAAGTATGTGAAGAATTTTGGAAGGTATAAAGTATGTGAAATTCATAAGAATGGCAGATTTCAAGCTGCGGAATGGCATGACGTAGAAAAGAAAATAAGGGAAGTTAGCTGATGTTAGACTGCTGAATGCTAATACATGGTATGAAGTAGCAGCAGAGCTTACATCGTTTAGGTGGTACAGAAAGTTATGTGAGCAAACCAGGAAGTGATTTTTGTATGTATAAGACGGGAAATATTGGATCTGCGCAGTCTGCTTTTAGCAGAATCCATGGTATAGGTAGTTATTTTTGCACAGTATGTGGCGCGCCCCGTCTCTCCCTACAGGGAGAAGGCATCATTTGCTCCACTCTATTCTCATTCTGTTGTCAGTCTTTTCTCTCCGCGTTCTTCTCTCTCACTCTCTTTTCCTCTCCTCTTCCTCCACACTTTTCTCTTCTCTCTCTCCCCCTCTCTATCTCTCTCCTTCACACCTTCCATCTTCTCCTCCCTCTTCTCCTCACCCCCTCTCTCCTCTTTCTCCACACTTTTCTCTCTCTCCACTCCTCTATTCTCCTCTCTATCTCTCTTCTCCACACCTTTTCTCCTCCCTCTTCTCTCTCTCTCTCCTCCTCCTTCTCCATACCCCCACCACACCTGATCTCCTCCTTCTCCACACCCGTCTCCACTCCTCTCTTCTCCTCTCTCTCTTCCTTTGTCTCACTCATCAACCCCTCCTCCTTCTTCTTCCTCTTTTTTTCCTCTTCGTTGCCGGCTGGGCCAACGCCCAATTCAAACAATATGGTGCTTACAGCACAAGGTTCCCCTTCCATGTCCCTGGCATAGTCCAGCCATTGCCAGTGAAAATCCCACTACACACAATGCAGTGGGCAGCCCCCAGACACATCAGGTAGCAGACAGCTCAGCCCTGGGTGCAGAGGGGGGAGGAATGATATCACCATGTACTGATAATGTACAACTTCAGCACCAGTCAGAGCTGCCTACATTCACACCAACATAGAACTATAAGCCTAATCCATCACAGCTTCAGCAAGGGGGGAGACATCCTCACATAAAAATCAACTTCTAAGTCCAAAATCAGTCAGTGTATGACCCCAGTACAAGCTATCACAACTATTCCTCTGATGAAGATGAAGAGGGAACATCATACATGCTGTCCAGTACTAGAAAAGAAACCCACAGGCACCAAGAATGCAGGGGCAGATAGAGGCACCACCATTACACTATGTGCACTGCACTTCAAGTCCCAGGGATGCATCCCATGCCATTTTGCCGAAGAATGTAACAGAACCAGCGAACATATGCAGCCACCTGGAATGATCTCTGGGCCATAAATGGAAATAAAAGCAGGTGATGCACTCTGGCCAATCATGAAGGAACAATTCAAATTTCCAGCAGAATTAGATGTACATGCTTGGGAGTCAGGGCCACAGCTAATTGAACAACTCAGAGAGTGGGCCAAAGGCAGGCTGGCCGGACAGGCCCTCAGCTTACATGACATGAGTCAGGAAAGGACAAAGTCTGTGAAGAAGTTTCATTGCAGAGTAATGGAGTAATGCAAGTATTCCAAGACTTGGGCCTCACCATTCATGACCAGATACACAGGAAACCACTGATAGGGGCTAGGCCTGAGAACAGGTCAATAGCAGTGGACTGAGCCAGCAAAATGGTTTATGTGCGCCTAGGAGACTGTTTATTGCCGATTGTCACCAAAACTGACGCTATTATAGCACCACAAAGAGCGCGAAGAAGGAAATGGGTGCCGTGCTGCTGAGAACGCCGGAAGGGGAGCCAGAGGTGAAGACGCTGCAAAGTGCCGATCAACACACCGGAAGAACCGCTGCAGACTCCAGAGAGGAGACACCGACCTCAATAAGGTTAGCAAAGGGGAGAAGCTATGTTCGAGCAGGGGGAAGAAGTGATGGCAGATGCAGCCACAGCCCCTGTAATGCCCCAAGACCTTGGGTTGGATGCAGCCGCCGGTCTCATGGCACCCCCGGGCCTCGCCACGAATGCACCTGCAGGCCCCATCTTACCACCGCAGCTTCAATCAGCAGGCCGGACCCCGCTGCCGCTACAGTGCCCATCATGCCATTGTCCACAGTAGCCAAAGGGACCGAGTCCCAACCAGGATTGCAGAGGACGGCCCCTCTCATGGTGACTACTAACCTGGAAGTGCAACCACCCTACAAAGACAGAAGAAGTGTCAAGTGTTACATCTGTGGCAAGTTTGTCCATTACCAGAACCAGTGCAAAAGCACCCACGCCCCCGAAGAAACTGGACCCATGCAACCCAAGAGTTGGTCCAGAGAAACAGGTCAAGGAAGAAGTGCAGAAAGCAGTGAAGTACTCCATCCAATGGACAGGGGCAAGCAAGCCAGGTTCGCAAGACACTACGCTCCTGACATGTAAAACTTCATCTGCAGGACCAATACCTCAAATTACCCTTAAAGTGGATGGCGTTGTCAGATCCAAAGTGGTGCAGCCAGAAGTGTGATGACACCTGTGGAACTCGCTGATCCCACCTGCCTATCAGAATCCTCTGTGTCTCGCATGGGCATTGATGGTCAAGTCAGACATTCTCAGCTTACAAAGCCACTGAGCGTGTGCACTCAGCCAGGACACTCTATCCTGTCCCAGTTTGTGGTGTAAAGGACCTGCCACTCAACCTGCTGGGAGCGAACCTACTGCAGAAGCTGAAGGCAACCACAGTGTTCCAGGAAGATGGGACAGTGACACTTTCATCATCCCTGACCCGAGAAGAGTCATGCTGGCGGCCCTACAAGAACATTAAACAATCGATGAGGCCTACCCAAGGAGGTACTGGATGTAGTACCAGAAAGTCTATGGTCTAAGGGACCCCAGCACATGAGAAAACCTCAAGTTGCCCCAGTACGGGTGTCACTCAAGCCAGGTACCCCGTACCCTCGTAAGGCCCAGGCCAGGCCTAGAGTCAAGCTGCCTCTGACCAACTGAAGGTCTACCTGGAAATAGGAATCATTGTTCCTTGCACATCGCCTTGCAATACCCCGCTTTTCCCCATCAAGAAAAAGAATGTAAAAGGAGAGCCAGCCAAGTTCAGAATGGTATATGACCTGAGAGCTGTGAATGACGCCACGGTGTTTGAAACTGAAATTATGCCGAATCCGCACACTCTGCTCTCAAATGTGCCTGCCACAGCAAAAGTGTTCACAGTGAACAACCTGGCTAATGTTTTCTCCAGTGTTCCCCTTCATCCGGAAGACCAGTTCCTGTTTGCCTTAATGCACCAGGGGGGATACCACACATGGACAGTGATGCCACAGTGGGCCCAGAACAGCCCTCCACAGTTCACCAAAGCCATGTCCACAGTCCTCACCAACTGGGTCGCAGAACATGCAGAAGTAACCCTGCTACAATACGTGGACGATCTACTCCTTTGTGCAATTGACTTTGACATGTGTAAAGTCCATTCCTTGTATCTTCTACTCTACCTGGAGGAGCAGCACTGAAAGATCTCAAAGAACAGTCCAGTGGTGTCTGAAGCGAGTTACGTTCCAGAGACACTGTATTGCTCACCAGGTGAAATACCTGACAGATGACCGGAAGACCACAGTAGAGAAGATGGTTCCTCCAACAACTCAAAAGGTGCTACAGGCCTTCTTTGGTCTAGTTTCGTAATTGCAGAGCCTGGATCCCTGATGCTTCTGTCCTAATGCAGCCTCTGTGTGAATACGTCAGCGTGACCCCGTTCCTCCAGACAGATGTGGACTTCAGTTCGTTCAAGAAGTTAAAAGGCTCTGTAGTCTCTGCCAGCACTAGGCCTATCCGACTACGAGAAGCCATTCCGTCTCTACTTGATGAGAAAAGAAGGCCTTGCTACTGGAGTCCTGACGCAGCTTCAGGGGGGAAAGCGGAGACTTTTGGACTACTTTTCAGCTTGCCTGGATCCAGTTGCAAGGGGAGCCTCTTCCTCCCGCATGAGAGCAGCAGTTGCAGCACACACCCTCCTGGACAGGAGTACTGACATCAGTGGAAAAATCATTGGAAATCCTAGCTCTGCATGACATCTCGGCAATCCTCAACCAAACCCAGCTAAAACATCTCTCCACCGCCAGGCATCTTCGCCTCCAGTGCTCTCTACTCCTGCCCAACAATGTCACCATCTCCAGATGCACAGTCCTCAACCCGTCCACTCTACTCCCACTCCCAAGGGGGGATACAGATATGGACCCTCAGATAAAAAGTCTGCATGGGATCTGAATTTGCTCCGGACGGATGACCATGAATGCTTCAGCATCATGCCACAGGAAACAGCAGGACTACCCAAGGTGGCAGAAGAGCCAATGACCAACCCAGAGTTGATCCTCTATGTGGATGGCTCCAGATTTGCAGATGATGAAGGAAGATTACACACGGGATGTGCAGTGACCAGCAATCAAGAGATCCTGTGGTCCAGAAGTCTGCTGCCCAGTCTGTCAGCCCAGGAAGCAGAACTGATAGCGCTGATGAAGGCCTACCTGATGGCAGAAGACAAGACTGAGAAAATGTATACCGATTCAAGGTACTCGCATGGCATAGCACACGACTTCGGACCCATCTGGGCTGCAAGGGACTTCATCACAGCAAGCGGAACAACCGTGAAGCATCATGGAGCCATTAAGGACCTGCTGAACACACTTCAACTTCCAAAAGTGGTGGCAGTACTAAAAGTCAAAGCGCATGGAAAACTGAACACAGTAGGGGCACGAGGCAACAACATGGCGGACATGGCAGCCAAAGAAGCAGTCAAGGGAAGACAATATGGAAAAGTGGAAGAGGTCGTAGAGCCGGACGGCTACTACAGGACGGCTGAAGACAGGAAACCTGACAAGATGACATCCTGGAATCTGCTCAAAAAAGCTGCAAGAGCAAGCCCCAAAGGACAAGAAGGAATGCTGGATGCAGAAGAGAGCAACACATGAAGAAGGAAGGGTATACTCAATGGACTACAAACCCTGTTTACCCCGAAGCATGTACCCTATGGTGGTCCAGTGGGCACATGGGCCCACACACAGATTAAAGACACAGATGAATGATCCGATTGGTGCTTACTGGTTCGCTCCAGGGATCCCCACCCTAACAGCCAAGTTCACTAGCAGCTGTCTGACCTGTGGCAAATGCAACCCTGAAAGAATGGAGAAAGTTCCCACACATCATCTTGCCAGACCACTGTACCCCTTCCAGAGGATCCAGATAGACACATCCAAATTCCGCCAAGTGGAGGTTTCAAATATGCCCTTGTGGTCATGGACATGTTCTCAGGATGGCCAGAAGCTTTCCCAGTGAGGAACCAGTTAGCAAAGACTACTGCAAAGAAGCTACTCTCAGAGACGAGATATGCAGCTATGGGGTCCCAGAAGTGATAGAGAGTGACCAGGGACCCGCATTCACAGCAAATCTCACACGAGAGATCTAGTCAGCAGTAGGGTCTGACTTAGGCCTACACACTCCCAATTACACAACTCAGTGTTAGGCACACTCCCAGAGGCCCAGAAAAGCTGTTACCATATGAAATTTTGTTTGTGTCTAGTCCCAGGTTAGGGGTATCCTTTCCCTCAGCAGCTGATTATGCAATATGATACTTTGTCTGCTTATGTAATTGAACTAATGAAGCAACTTCCTAACATCCATTCTTGAGTTTTTTTCTTCATTGCCAGATCCAGATACAGTGTCCGGTATGCACTCCTTGAAGCCAGGAGACTGGATGTTGGTGAAAAAGTTTGTAAGGAGAACACCACTCGATCCCAGATTTGATGGTCCTGTTCAAGTGCTGCTGATGACACCAAACTCTGTGAAACTGGAGGGAAGACCCACTTGGATCCACTCATCACATTGCAAGAAAGCTCCCCTACCAGAAGATGACACCCAAGCCAGAATGATGTTGTGGATGCCCTGCCTGACCGAACAGATGACCTACCTGATAATGACTACACATCGCTGACTACACATGCTATTGACTAAGAGACTGATTGCAACGAACCCCGGTTAGGGACAGATCTCCTGACCGCCCATTTGCGAAAAGTCTGTACGGAGTGGGGCACAGGCGTTAGGCTTGTGTCAGTTCACCGACAGCACAAAAGAGTTGCAGCGCTTTGGGACAGGAGGCTAGGATTAGGGCAAGTGATATCTAAGGGGGGCTTGTGATAGAAATATGTATATCATGTAGATCTCACTTGCATGTATACCCCTCTATAATCATATATACTCATATGCTCACAGCTAATATATACATTATAATAAATGGTTTAAAATGGCTGACACGAACTGATATAACCCAGACAGATCATATGGGGTTTTCCATCCCAAAAAAGCGGAACAGTGTCAGATGTTTTAACTCCTGATCAGATGTCTCCACTTTGTCCTAGATACAGAGCTCAAGTTTAGTTGCTTAATCTGCTGTCATATGAGCATTAATCACAATATTCCATATATGTTTAGATAACCAATGACAGAGGAGCTAGACAATATGGTAATTAACTAACCACCCCTGACAACCCCTAACCACTCCTTTCTATGTGAAAATATAAAACTATGTATGTACAATAAAGTTTCAGTATTGATGGAATGTTATTGACACAACAATGCTTGTGCTTGTCTCATTCCTTGAGCGCTCAAAATACTCAGTCTTATTGGGAGCGGCCACAGCACACACAGGGATATATTTATCCAACCCAAATATTTCCATAACACTGGCGGTGTTAGAGCCCAGGGACAGCAGGAGAAGCAGATTGGAGGTATTGCCGCACACACAGCTGGGGAACAGCTGACGTTACTGAACCCCAATAACAGAGGAGCGACTGTTGACTGTGCGGACAGCACTTCCAGGCACCAACTGGTGGTGTTGGAGCCCAGGGACAGCAGGAGGAGCAGAATGGAGGTATTGCCGCACACACAGCTGGGGAACAGCTGACGTTACTGAACCCCAATAACAGAGGAGCGACTGTTGACTGTGCGGACAGCACTTACAGGCACCAACTGGCGGTGTTGGAGCCCAGGGTCAGCAGGAGGAGCAGAGGAACACAGTGTAGGCCGAAGCCTGATTGGAGCAAGTCGAAAGGGAACATTTAACCTCCCCCAAGGCGTTTGTAGCTGAAAGAGCCATCTTGTGGAGCACTAAGGATGCAAAAGGAAAAGGTGGCTCTTTTAATTATGCTCCTTGCAAACACAGAACTAAACACTTATAAAATGTGTCCCCTGATACCGTGAGACCGTCACGGAGGTGGGACTTTCCTTTGTAATGGGACGCAGCACAGCCATCATTCCTACCCCCTTGGTGCCGTGCGCCGCCTCCTCAGCGTTGTTTGATTCTGTCCTGGAGCCTGCGCTGTTATGTTATCCCTTGGCCAGGCGCACTTAGCGCTGCCCGTCTTCTGACATCTTTGGTGTCAGGCTGGCTGCGCCTGTGCGGCCGCGCTGCCCGAGATCCCGCCTCGCAGTGTCATCTAATGTAATCCCACTGGGGGCCTGGGATCCATGGGCATGCGCAGTGCATATCCTCGCCTCTCACTCCCCTCCCTACGGCTTCTTCAGACTGTGCAGCGTCACGGCCGTGGCATGCTATTAGGGATCAGCTGACGGCGCACAGTCTGAAGAAGGCGGAGGGAGATGAGTGAGAGCCTGAGGTGAAGATATGCACTGCGCATGCCCATGGATCCCAGGCCCGCAGTGTGATTAAATCAGAAGACACTGCGAGGCGGGATCTCGGCCAGCGCGGCCGCACAGGCGCAGTCAGCCTGACACCAAATGATGTCAGAAGATGGGCAGCGCTAAGTGTGCCTGGCCAAGGGATAACATAACAGCGCAGGCTCCGGGACAGAATCAAACAACGCTGAGGAGGCGGCGCACGGCACCAAGGGGGTAGGAATGACGGCTGTGCTGTGTCACATTACGAAGGAAAGTCCCACCTCCGGGACGGTTTTACGGTATCCATGGACACATTTTATAAGTGTTAAGTTCTGTGTGTGCAAGGAGCTAAACTAAAATAGCTAAAAAGAAAATAGGCACCTTTTCTTTGTGCAGCATTACTGCTGCACAAGGTGGCTCTTTCAGTAACAAACACCTGGGGGGGACTGGTTCCCTTCAATTTCAGTTGTTGTGTCAGCGTGGCGGTCGCAGGACACATTGCCGGCTACACAGCTGGGGATCAGCTGACGTTACTGAAACCCAATAACACTGGGTCGTATGTTTTCACTGTGCAGCCTGCACTTCTGAGCCTCAACTGGCATTGTTGGAGCCCAGGAATTACAGTTCAGGTGGTAGAAAGATAAACACAACAGGAGACCTGGATACTGTAGACAGTCACCCAATTATTTAATCAGGAAGAGGAGTGGCAAATTCCTGCGAGATCCAGGCCTGGTTCATTTTCAGGAAAGTAAGCTGGTCAACGTTATTGGAGGATAGTCGCATGCGACGGTCTGTTAATACACCACCTGCAGCACTAAAGACGCGTTCTGATAATACACTAGCCGCAGGGCAAGCCAGCACCTCCAATGCATACTGGCTTAGCTCTGGCCATGTATCCAGCTTAGAGACCCAAAACTTGAAAGGGGAAGAGCCGTCTGGGAGTACAGTAAGAGGGCAAGACATGTAGTCTGTCACCATCTGACAGAACCGTTGCCTCCTGCTGACTGGAGGCGCCTGTGATGGTGTAGACATTTGTGGCGGGCACACAAAACTGTGCCACAGTTGGGCCATACTGGTCTTGCCTTGGGCAGAGGCACTGCTTCTGCTCCCTCTTTGTGCAGAGCCTCCTCCACTGCCTGGATGCACTGAGCTGCTTTGTAAAGCACTAGCAGCACTTCTCTCAGTTGGACTGGAGAAGATGATGGAATTCACCAGTGTGTCTTGGTACTCCCGCATTTTACGATCCCGGTTCAACGGTGTGATGAGGCTTTGTACGTTGTCCCGGTAGCGAGGATCGAGGAGGGTGTACACCCAATAATCAGCCATGTTGAGAATGTGGGCGATGCGCCGGTCGTTTCTCAGGCACTGCAGCATGTAATCAACCATGTGCTGCATACTGCCAACTGGCCAAGAAACGCTGTCCCCTGCTTGAGGCGTGAGCTCTGCCCGCTCTTCATCACCCCACCCTCGCTGTACACATTGACTACTGGACAATTGTGTAACTCCCTCCTCTGGACGGATGTCTTCCTCCTCCATTGACTCCTCCTCATCCTCCTCACAAAGTGTCCCCTGCCTACGCGTTTGTGAGGAACCACGTGGCGCTGACTGTCCAGAAGCTGATGGAAATGGTGAGTCCTCATCCTACACCTCTTCCACAACATCATCCCTTAGCACTTGCAGTGTTTGTTGAAGCAGGCAGATAAGGGGGACAGTCATGCTGACTAGTGCATCATCTGCACTCGCCATCCATGTGGAATAATCCAAGGGACGCAAAACCTGGCAGAAGTCCTTCATAGTAGCCCACTCTGTGGTTGTGAAGTCTGAATGGCGCGGAGTGCGACTTCTTTGCGCCTGATGCAGCTGGTACTCCATTACTGCTTGCTGCTGCTCACACAACCGCTGCAACATATGTAACGTGGAATTCCACCTGGTAGGTAGGTCACATATGATGCGATGTTCCTGAAGGCGGAATCGGTGCTGCAGAGCTGCAATGCGCGATCTTGCCATGCTGGAACGCCGCAAGTGAGCACACTCTAGGCGGACCTTGTGCAGCAGTGCATCAAGATCCGGATAGTCCCTCAAAAAACTCTGCACGACCAAGTTGAGCACATGGGATGTGAGTGAGGTTGCCGAGGCCCAGAGCTGCCACCAGATTTCGGCCATTGTCACACACTACCATGCCTGGCTGGAGATTCGCTGGCACAAACCACACATCGCTCTTCTGCTTGATGGCATTCCAAGGCTCCTGCGCTGTGTGGCTTCGATTCCCCAAAGAAATTAATTTCAAGACGGCCTGTTGACGTTTGGCCACGGCTGTGCTCATGTCGGTCGTAACAGGTAAACGTTCACGGGTCCATGTGGAGGTGGACTGTGACGGCTCCTGCAGCAATGTTTCTGAGGAACTTGTGTATGAGGAGGAGTCAATGCATACAGACTGGATTCCTGCAATCCTTGGAGTGGGCAGGACACGTCCTGCGCCACTCGCACGATCTGTACCCGGTTCAACAACATTAACCCAATGGGCAGTGAGGGAAAGGTATTGCCCCTGTCCATGGTGACTGGTCCACGCATCGGTGGTGAGGTGGACCTTGCTACTGACGGCGTTCAGTAACGCGTGTTTTATGTGTCCCTCCACATGCTTGTGCAGGGCAGAGATGGCTTGCCTGCTGAAATAAAAGCGGCTGGGCACATTGTACTGTGGGACTGCCAATGCCATCAAGTCACGGAAGCTGTCAGTCTCCACCAGCCTGAATGACAGCATTTCCAGTGACAGAAGTTTGGCAATGTGTCATGTTCTCAATGGCAAGAGAACATAGCATCAGCATATATAGGAACTAGCTCTTGGAAGATGGGAACTGAGCTGACCATGAACTAAACCTAACGCACAACTAGCAGTGGCCGGGTAGCATGCCTACGTTGATTCTAGATGCCCAGCACCAGCCGGAGGACTAAATAATGCTAGCAGAGGAAAATATTAGTCCTAGCTCACCTCTAGAGAAATACCCCGAAAGGAGACAGAGGCCCCCCACATGTATTGGCGGTGAATTAAGATGAAATAACAAACGTAGTATGAAAATAGGTTTAGCAAATTTGAGGTCCACTTACTACATAGCAGAAGACAGAAAGGACACTTTCATGGTCAGCTGAAAACCCTATCAAAACACCATCCAGAAATTACTTTAAAACTCTGGCATTAACTCATAACACCAGAGTGGCAATTCCTGTTCACAAGAGCTTTCCAGACACAGTAACGAAACTACAGCTGTGAACTGGAACAAAAATGCAAAAACAAACATGGACAAGAGTCCAACTTATCTAGTAGTTGTCTAGGAGCAGGAACAAGCACAGAGAGGCTTCTGATAACATTGTTGACCGGCAAGCAACTAACAGAGCAGCAAGGTTATATAGCGACTCCCACATCTTGATGGGAACAGGTGAACAGAGAAGATGAAGACACCAGTTCAATTCCACCAGTAGCCACCGGGGGAGCCCAGAATCCAAATTCACAACAGTACCCCCCCCTCAAGGAGGGGGCACCGAACCCTCACCAGAACCACCAGGGCGATCAGGATGGGCCCTATGAAAGGCACGAACCAAATCAGAGGCATGAACATCAGATGCATTCACCCAAGAATTATCCTCCTGGCCGTATCCCTTCCACTTGACCAGATACTGGAGTCTCCGTCTGGAAACACGAGAGTCTAAGATTTTCTCCACAACGTACTCCAACTCACCCTCAACCAACACCGGAGCAGGAGGCTCAACAGAAGGCACAACCGGTACCTCATACCTGCGCAATAATGACCGATGAAAAACGTTATGAATAGAAAAGGATGCAGGGAGGTCCAAACGGAAGGAAACAGGGTTAAGAATCTCCAATATCTTATACGGGCCGATGAACCGAGGCTTAAACTTAGGAGAAGAGACCCTCATAGGGACAAAACGAGAAGACAACCACACCAAATCCCCAACACAAAGCCGAGGACCAACACGACGGTGGCGGTTGGCAAAAAGCTGAGTCTTCTCCTGGGACAACCTCAAATTGTCCACCACCTGCCCCCAGATCTGATGCAATCTCTCCACCACAGCATCCACTCCAGGACAATCCGAAGATTCCACCTGACCAGAGGAAAATCGAGGATGAAACCCCGAATTACAGAAAAACGGGGACACCAAAGTGGCAGAGCTGGCCCGATTATTGAGAGCGAACTCTGCCAATGGCAAAAAAGCAACCCAATCATCCTGGTCAGCAGACACAAAACACCTCAGATATGTCTCCAGGGTCTGATTAGTCCGCTCGGTCTGGCCATTCGTCTGAGGATGGAAAGCGGACGAAAAAGATAAATCTATGCCCATCCTAGCACAGAATGCCCGCCAAAATCTAGACACGAATTGGGTCCCTCTGTCAGAAATGATATTCTCAGGAATACCATGCAAACGAACAACATTTTGAAAAAACAGAGGAACCAACTCGGAAGAAGAAGGCAACTTGGGCAGAGGAACCAAATGGACCATCTTAGAGAAACGGTCACACACCACCCAGATGACAGACATCTTCTGAGAAACAGGCAGATCTGAAATAAAATCCATCGAGATGTGCGTCCAAGGCCTCTTAGGAATAGGCAAGGGCAACAATAATCCACTAGCCCGAGAACAACAAGGCTTGGCCCGAGCACAAACGTCACAAGACTGCACAAAGCCTCGCACATCTCGTGACAGGGAAGGCCACCAGAAGGACCTTGCCACCAAATCCCTGGTACCAAAAATGCCAGGATGACCTGCCAACGCAGAAGAATGAACCTCAGAGATGACTCTACTGGTCCAATCATCAGGAACAAACAGTTTATCAGGTGGGCAACGATCCGGTCTATCCGCCTGAAACTCCTGCAAGGCCCGCCGCAGGTCTGGAGAAACGGCTGACAATACCACTCCATCCTTAAGGATACCTGTGGGCTCAGAGTTACCAGGCGAGTCAGGCTCAAAACTCCTAGAAAGGGCATCCGCCTTAACATTCTTAGAACCCGGTAGGTATGACTAGGGTTGAGCGAAACGGGTCGATCATTTTCAAAAGTCGCCGACTTTTGGCTAAGTCGGCGTCTCATGAAACCCGATCCGACCCCTGTGCTTGTCGGCCATGCGGTACGCGACTTTCGCGCCAAAGTCGCGTTTCAATGACGCGAAAAGCGCCATTTCTCAGCCAATGAAGGTGAACGCAGAGTGTGGGCAGCGTGATGACATAGATCCTGGTCCCCACCATCTTAGAGAAGGGCATTGCAGTGATTGGCTTGCTGTCTGCGGCGTCACAGGGGCTATAAAGGGGCGTTCCCGCCGACCGCCATCTTACTGCTGCTGATCTGAGCTTAGGGACAGGTTGCTGCCGCTTCATCAGAAGCAGGGAGAGCGTTAGGCAGGGTCCACTAACCACCAAACCGCTTGTGCTGCAGCGATTTCCACTGTCCAACACCACCTTCGGTGTGCAGGGACTGTGGAAGCTATTTTTTTTTTTTTTTCCCCTCAGCGCTGTAGCTCATTGGGCTGCCCTAGAAGGCTCCGTGATAGCTGTATTGCTGTGTGTACGCCACTGTGGAAACCAACTGCTTTTTTCAAAGCACATATCCTCTTGTTCCTTCCTTTCTGCACAGCTATCTTTTCTGTTTTTCCACACTTTTTATTTAATTTGTGCATCAGTCCACTCCTATTGCTGCCTGCCATACCTGGCTTACATTACTGCAGGGAGATAGTAATTGTAGGACAGTTTTTTTTTTTTTTTTGTTTTTTTTTTTTGTGGGAGATTAAGATTGGCATTTCTGCTACAGTGCCATCCCTGTGTGTGCCATCTCTCACTGAGTGGGCCATAGAAAGCCTATTTATTTTTTCCGTGATTTGTGTTCTAAAATCTACCTCAACACAAAAACAGTACATCAATCAGTGGGAGAAAAATATTGGCCTCAGTCAGGGCTTGTGTGCCACTGCTGTGTGTGCTATCTCTCATTCAGTGGGCTATAGCAAGCCTATTTTTTTTTTTTTTTTTTAATATTATTTGGTTTCTAATTCTCCCTGAAAAAAAAAAAAAAAACCTAAAAAAACAGTGGGAGAATAATATTGCCCTTTCAGCTTGTGTGCCAGTCTTGACTCCTGGGTGTGCCACCTCTCTCCCTCTCATTCAGTGGGCCATAGAAAGCCTATTTATTTTTTTTTTTAAATATTATTGGGTTTCTAAAGTCTCCCTGAAAAAACAAAAAATACATAAAAAAACAGTGGGAGAGTAATATTGCCCTTTCAGCTTGTGTGCCAGTCTTGACTCCTGGGTGTGCCACCTCTCTCCCTTTCATTCAGTGGGCCATAGAAAGCCTATTTATTTTTTCCGTGATTTGTGTTCTAAAATCTACCTCAACACAAAAACACTACATCAATCAGTGGGAGAAAAATATTGGCCTCAGTCAGGGCTTGTGTGCCACTGCTGTGTGTGCTATCTCTCATTCAGTGGGCTATAGCAAGCCTATTTTATTTTTTTTTATTTTTTTTAATATTATTTGGTTTCTAAAGTCTCCCTGAAAAAAAAAAAAAAACATAAAAAAACAGTGGGAGAGTAATATTGCCCTTTCAGCTTGTGTGCCAGTCTTGACTCCTGGGTGTGCCACCTCTCTCCCTTTCATTCAGTGGGCCATAGAAAGCCTATTTATTTTTTGGTTTTTTTAATATTATTTGGTTTCTAAAGTCTCCCTGAAAATAAAAAAAAAAAATACATAAAAAAACAGTGGGAGAGTAATATTGCCATTTCAGCTTGTGTGCCAGTCTTGACTCCTGGGTGTGCCACCTCTCTCCCTCTCATTCAGTGGGCCATAGAAAGCCTTGTTTTTTTGTTTTTTTTTTAATATTATTTGGTTTCTAAAGTCTCCCTGAAAATAAAAAAAAAAAACATAAAAAAACAGTGGGAGAGTAATATTGCCATTTCAGCTTGTGTGCCAGTCTTGACTCCTGGGTGTGCCACCTCTCTCTCTAATTGTGGGCCATAGAAAGCCTATTTATTTTTTGGTTTTTTTAATATTATTTGGTTTCTAAAGTCTCCCTGAAAATAAAAAAAAAAAATACATAAAAAAACAGTGGGAGAGTAATATTGCCCTTTCAGCTTGTGTGCCAGTCTTGACTCCTGGGTGTGCCACCTCTCTCCCTTTCATTCAGTGGGCCATAGAAAGCCTATTTATTTTTTGGTTTTTTTAATATTATTTGGTTTCTAAAGTCTCCCTGAAAATAAAAAAAAAAAATACATAAAAAAACAGTGGGAGAGTAATATTGCCATTTCAGCTTGTGTGCCAGTCTTGACTCCTGGGTGTGCCACCTCTCTCTCTAATTGTGGGCCATAGAAAGCCTATTTATTTTTTGGTTTTTTTAATATTATTTGGTTTCTAAAGTCTCCCTGAAAATAAAAAAAAAAAATACATAAAAAAACAGTGGGAGAGTAATATTGCCCTTTCAGCTTGTGTGCCAGTCTTGACTCCTGGGTGTGCCACCTCTCTCCCTTTCATTCAGTGGGCCATAGAAAGCCTATTTATTTTTTGGTTTTTTTAATATTATTTGGTTTCTAAAGTCTCCCTGAAAATAAAAAAAAAAAATACATAAAAAAACAGTGGGAGAGTAATATTGCCATTTCAGCTTGTGTGCCAGTCTTGACTCCTGGGTGTGCCACCTCTCTCCCTCTCATTCAGTGGGCCATAGAAAGCCTTGTTTTTTTGTTTTTTTTTAAATATTATTTGGTTTCTAAAGTCTCCCTGAAAATAAAAAAAAAAAACATAAAAAAACAGTGGGAGAGTAATATTGCCATTTCAGCTTGTGTGCCAGTCTTGACTCCTGGGTGTGCCACCTCTCTCTCTAATTGTGGGCCATAGAAAGCCTATTTATTTTTTGGTTTTTTTAATATTATTTGGTTTCTAAAGTCTCCCTGAAAATAAAAAAAAAAAATACATAAAAAAACAGTGGGAGAGTAATATTGCCCTTTCAGCTTGTGTGCCAGTCTTGACTCCTGGGTGTGCCACCTCTCTCCCTTTCATTCAGTGGGCCATAGAAAGCCTATTTATTTTTTGGTTTTTTTAATATTATTTGGTTTCTAAAGTCTCCCTGAAAATAAAAAAAAAAAATACATAAAAAAACAGTGGGAGAGTAATATTGCCATTTCAGCTTGTGTGCCAGTCTTGACTCCTGGGTGTGCCACCTCTGTCCCTCTCATTCAGTGGGCCATAGAAAGCCTTGTTTTTTTTTTTTTTTTTAAATATTATTTGGTTTCTAAAGTCTCCCTGAAAATAAAAAAAAAATACATAAAAAAACAGTGGGAGAGTAATATTGCCATTTCAGCTTGTGTGCCAGTCTTGACTCCTGGGTGTGCCACCTCTCTCTCTAATTGTGGGCCATAGAAAGCCTTTTTATTTTTTTCCTTCATTTGTGTTTTAAAATCAACCTCAACACAAAAACACTACATCAATCAGTGGGAGAAAAATATTGGCCTCAGTCAGGGCTTGTGTGCCACTCCTGTGCGTGCCATCTCTCATTCAGTGGGCCATAGAAAGCCTTGTTTTTTTGTTTTTTTTTTAAATATTATTTGGTTTCTAAAGTCTCACAGAGAAAAAAAAAAAAATAAATTAGGTGGGAGATTAATATTGACATTAGTGCTTGAGTGACAGTCCTGCGTGTGTGTCATCTCTGTGATTTGGTGTCACAGAAAACAGAGTGTGTAACATTGTGCCTGATTTTCCTTGTGGTCTCACCAACCTGTTAAGGGATATTGAAATCATACTGAAGTTATAGCTCACCGTGTAAGTTGTTTGACAGCAACAAATAAAGTTAGTTTGGTTACGATTTTTAAACAATGAGGAAGTCTGGTGCAAGAGGTCGTCGTGGGCGTTCATTGTCAGCTGGTAATGATGGTAGTGGTAGTGGAGCATCAGGTGGTCGTGGGGATAAAAATATTCCACCTAAGTCTGGAGCTGTGGAGCCAGTTTCGTCGTCAGGCTACACAAGGCCTCGAACGCTCTCTTTTCTGGGAGTAGGAAAACCGCTTTTAAAGGCTGAGCAGCAACAGCAAGTTTTGGCTTACATTGCAGACTCAGCCTCTAGCTCT
Organism: Ranitomeya variabilis; assembly: GCF_051348905.1. Taxonomy (NCBI): domain Eukaryota; kingdom Metazoa; phylum Chordata; class Amphibia; order Anura; family Dendrobatidae; genus Ranitomeya; species Ranitomeya variabilis. The sequence goes on along the minus strand of NC_135237.1, from coordinate 116,788,434 downwards.
TTTGCCTCCTCTTCCGAAACTGGTAAATGTAAAAGCAGCGCGTCGCTTGTGGATGTTCACGGTCAGGGACAAGTCGCTTCCTTGTCCTCCTCAGCAAAAACTACAACAAGAGAGAAGGATGCAGCAGGCGACACAACGGGTCACTCCATGGAGCTCTTTACACATACCGTCCCTGGCTTAGAAAGTGAAACATTTAACAGGCCATGCCCATTACAAGTAGATTCTGACATGGAGTGCACTGATGCACAGCCACAGCCAGAGTACTATGCTGCTCCTTTGACTCAGACCACCACATTGCCCTCTCAGGGTACAGATCCACAATCAGACCCTGATGAGACTATGTTGCCCCGCCACGAACGCTATACCACCGACCGACACAGTGACACAGACGAAGTTGCACACGAGCTCGAAGAGGAGGTAATAGATGACCCAGTTATTGACCCCGATTGGCAGCCATTGGGGGAACAGGGTGCAGGCGGCAGTAGTTCAGAAGCGGAGGTGGAGGAGGGGCCGCAGCAGGCATCAACATCGCAACAGGTTCCATCTGCCGGGCCCGTATCTGGCCCAAAACGCGTGTCAAAGCCAAAACCTGTTGGAGGACAGCGTGGCCATCCGGTTAAAGCTCAGTCTGCAATCCCTGAAAAGGGATCCGAGTCTAGGAAGAGTGCAGTCTGGCATTTTTTTAAACAACATCCAACTGATCAGCGCAAAGTCATCTGTCAAAAATGTTCAACTAGCTTAAGCAGAGGTCAGAATCTGAAAAGTCTAAATACTAGTTGCATGCATAGACACTTAACCACCATGCATTTTCAAGCCTGGACTAACTACCAAACGTCCCTTAAGGTTGTAGCACCCTCGGCCAATGAAGCTAGTCAGCAACGCAACATCCCTTCCGTCACTGTAAGGCCACCATTTTCCGCACCACCGGCAGTATCTGTGCAGGTTTCTTTGCCAGCCAAAAGCAGTCAGGGTCAGGGAATCACCAGTTTAGTAGGAGGAAATATTGCATCTAGGGCACCGGCGGAAACAATACCGTCTCCAACCGTCTCTCAGTCTGCCATGTACACCGGCACACCCGAAAGTTCCACGATCTCCTGCTCTCCAGTCCAGCTCACCCTACATGAGACTCTGGTTAGAAAAAGGAAGTACTTATCCTCGCATCCGCGTACACAGGGTTTTAACGCCCACATAGCTAGACTAATCTCGTTAGAGATGATGCCCTACCGTTTAGTTGAAAGCGAAGCTTTTAAAGCCCTGATGGAGTACGCTGAACCACGATACGAGCTACCTAGTCGACACTTTTTTTCCAGAAAAGCCATCCCAGCCCTGCACCAGCATGTTAAACAGCGCATCGTCCATGCACTTAGGCAATCTGTGAGTACAAAGGTGCACCTGACTACAGATGCATGGACCAGTAGGCATGGCCAGGGACGTTATGTGTCCATCACGGCACACTGGGTGAATGTGGTGGATGCAGGGTCCACAGGCGACATCAATTTAGGGACAGTTGTGCCTAGCCCACGGTCTAGGAAACAGTTGGCTGTAGGCGTTCGCACCCCCTCCTCCTCCTCCTCGTCCTCCTGCAGAAGCTACAGCTCTTCCACAGAACGCAGTCGGCCAACCACTCCATCGGCAGATGACACTGTTGCACACCAGTTGTCCCATTATGGGCCAGCTACTGCCAAGCGTCAGCAGGCTGTATTGGCTATGAAGTGTTTGGGCGACAACAGACACACCGCGGAAGTTCTGTCCGAGTTCTTGCAACAAGAAACGCAGTCGTGGCTGGGCACAGTAGATCTTGAGGCAGGCAAGGTAGTGAGTGATAACGGAAGGAATTTCATGGCTGCCATCTCCCTTTCCCAACTGAAACACATTCCTTGCCTGGCTCACACCTTAAACCTGGTGGTGCAGTGCTTATTGAAAACTTATCCTGGGTTCTCCGACCTGCTCCTCAAAGTGCGTGCACTTTGCTCACATATCCGACGTTCGCCTGTACACGCCAGCCGTATGCAGACCTATCAGCGGTCTTTGAACCTTCCCCAGCATCGCCTAATCATAGACGTTGCAACAAGGTGGAACTCAACACTGCACATGCTTCAGAGACTGTGCGAACAGAGGCGTGCTGTTATTTATTTGTGGGAGGATACACGGGCAGGCAGTAGGATGGCAGACATGGAGTTGTCAGGTGTGCAGTGGTCGAAGATACAAGACATGTGTCAAGTCCTTCAGTGTTTTGAGGAATGCACACGGCTGGTTAGTGCAGACAACGCCGTAATAAGCATGAGCATCCCCCTAATGCGTCTGCTGATGCAAAGTTTGACGCACATAAAGGAGCAGGCGTCTGCACCAGAGGAAGAGGGAAGCCTTGATGACAGTCAGCCATTGTCTGGTCAGGGCAGTGTACAGGACGAGGTAGCGGGCGAAGAGGAGGTGGAGGACGAGGAGGATGATGGGGATGAGTATATTTTTAATGCGGAAACTTTCACGGGGGCACAGGAAATTGGTTGCGTGTCACGGCCGGGTTCTGGTTTTTTGAGGGACACAAGTGACGTAGATTTGCCTGCAACTGCCCCTCAACCAATCACAACCGGAGATTTGACAACTGGAACTTTGGCCCACATGGCGGATTATGCCTTACGTATCCTAAAAAGGGACACACGCATTACGAAAATGATGAACGATGACGATTACTGGTTGGCCTGCCTCCTTGATCCACGCTATAAAGGCAAATTGCAAAATATTATGCCACATGAGAACTTGGAACTAATATTAGCAACCAAACAATCAACTCTTGTTGACCGTTTGCTTCAGGCATTCCCAGCACACAGCGCACGTGATCGTTCTCACACAAGCTCCAGGGGGCAGCAGACTAGGAGTGTTAGGGGTGCACACATCAGAAGTGGCGTTGGACAGAGGGGTTTTCTGACCAGGTTGTGGAGTGATTTTGCTATGACCGCAGACAGGACAGGTACTGCTGCATCAATTGAAAGTGACAGGAGACAACATTTGTCCAGTATGGTTACTAACTATTTTTCATCCCTTATCGATGTTCTCCCTCAACCGTCATTCCCATTTGATTACTGGGCCTCCAAATTAGACACCTGGCCAGAATTGGCAGAATATGCATTGCAGGAGCTTGCTTGCCCGGCAGCAAGTGTCCTATCAGAAAGAGTATTCAGTGCTGCAGGTTCAATATTAACCGAAAAAAGGACTCGTCTGGCTACCCAAAATGTTGACGATCTAACATTCATTAAAATGAACCACAACTGGATTTCGAAATCTTTTGCCCCACCTTGCCCGGCCGACACCTAGCTTTCCTATGAAAAGCTCTTGCCTGTGAATTACTTTTCTAATGTCTAATTTGCTGCAGCTGATTGTACAGCATACGACATGTTTACACCTCCCTAAATGGCAAAACTCCCCACACGGGGCCGTGGTATCGCGACTTGGCGCAAGCACCCGTGAGACTGCTGTTTGTCTGAAGAGGTGGGTGTGCTCGCTTTTGGTTGACGGCATTGCTACTGGGTCCCTCATAGTACAATGTAGTGTCTCTGGCGGTGGTGGTGCGCACCCAACGTCAGACACACCGTTGTAACATGAGGGGCCCTGGGGCGGTCCCGCCGGCCTCAAGAGAGTTCCCCCCTACCCCAGCTCAAAATGTGCTCTACCACGTGCAAAATTATGTCGCACAGCTCCACCAATCTTTAGTCTATTCGCTGACATCATTCAATGTCTGGCACTGACAATACAAATTTGTAGACATCTATGATGCAACTTAAAGTAGTCTGTGTCTGTGTCCTATATTGGCACCATTAAATAGTTACTGCCAAATTACAATGTCAGAAACTCAGTAGATGAGCCCACCCCTGTACCTAAGTATGCCACCTTTTTTTTTTGTTTTGGTTGTTTTGCGAGACATTAACATCTATTTATATTTTGGGAGTACTGGGACAGACACTCCTTGCACTACTCCTCCACTCACCACCAAGCTGCCTGTGTATCCATGTAACCGCTGTAAAACTGCCATGAGCCTATTGTTTGTTATTTTAGGCCTTTGATAGCCTGTCTGCGGTCCCTACTTTAAATACTCCTCCACTGACCACCAAGCTGCCTGCCCGTGTATCCATGTAACCGCTGTGAAACTGCCATGAGCCTATTGTTTGTTATGTTAGGCCTTTGATAGCCTGTCTGCGGTCCCTACTTTAAATACTCCTCCACTGACCAGACCACTGCTGCCCGTGTACCCCTGGAACCAATTATAAAGTGCCTACAGCCAGCCCATTTTCTTATGTTAGGCCTTTGAAGCCTGTCTGCGGTCCCTACTTTAAATACTCCTCCACTGACCAGACCACTGCTGCCCGTGTACCCCTGGAACCAATTATAAAGTGCCTACAGCCAGCCCATTTTCTTATGTTAGGCCTTTGAAGCCTTTCTGCGGTCCCTACTTTAAATACTCCTCCACTCACCACCACCAAGCTGCCTGCCCGTGTATCCATGTAACCGCTGTGAAACTGCCATGAGCCTATTGTTTGTTATTTTAGGCCTTTGATAGCCTGTCTGCGGTCCCTACTTTAAATACTCCTCCACTCACCACCAAGCTGCCTGTGTATCCATGTAACCGCTGTAAAACTGCCATGAGCCTATTGTTTGTTATTTTAGGCCTTTGATAGCCTGTCTGCGGTCCCTACTTTAAATACTCCTCCACTGACCAGACCACTGCTGCCCGTGTACCCCTGGAACCAATTATAAAGTGCCTACAGCCAGCCCATTTTCTTATGTTAGGCCTTTGAAGCCTGTCTGCGGTCCCTACTTTAAATACTCCTCCACTCACCACCACCAAGCTGCCTGCCCGTGTATCCATGTAACCGCTGTGAAACTGCCATGAGCCTATTGTTTGTTATTTTAGGCCTTTGATAGCCTGTCTGCGGTCCCTACTTTAAATACTCCTCCACTCACCACCAAGCTGCCTGCCCGTGTATCCATGTAACCGCTGTGAAACTGCCATCATGAGCCTATTGTTTGTTATGTTAGGCCTTTGATAGCCTGTCTGCGGTCCCTACTTTAAATACTCCTCCACTGACCAGACCACTGCTGCCCGTGTACCCCTGGAACCAATTATAAAGTGCCTACAGCCAGCCCATTTTCTTATGTTAGGCCTTTGATAGCCTGTCTGCGGTCCCTACTTTAAATACTCCTCCACTCACCACCAAGCTGCCTGCCCGTGTATCCATGTAACCGCTGTGAAACTGCCATCATGAGCCTATTGTTTGTTATGTTAGGCCTTTGATAGCCTGTCTGCGGTCCCTACTTTAAATACTCCTCCACTGACCAGACCACTGCTGCCCGTGTACCCCTGGAACCAATTATAAAGTGCCTACAGCCAGCCCATTTTCTTATGTTAGGCCTTTGAAGCCTGTCTGCGGTCCCTACTTTAAATACTCCTCCACTCACCACCACCAAGCTGCCTGCCCGTGTATCCATGTAACCGCTGTGAAACTGCCATGAGCCTATTGTTTGTTATGTTAGGCCTTTGATAGCCTGTCTGCGGTCCCTACTTTAAATACTCCTCCACTCACCACCAAGCTGCCTGTGTATCCATGTAACCGCTGTGAAACTGCCATGAGCCTATTGTTTGTTATTTTAGGCCTTTGATAGCCTGTCTGCGGTCCCTACTTTAAATACTCCTCCACTCACCACCAAGCTGCCTGTGTATCCATGTAACCGCTGTAAAACTGCCATGAGCCTATTGTTTGTTATTTTAGGCCTTTGATAGCCTGTCTGCGGTCCCTACTTTAAATACTCCTCCACTGACCAGACCACTGCTGCCCGTGTACCCCTGGAACCAATTATAAAGTGCCTACAGCCAGCCCATTTTCTTATGTTAGGCCTTTGAAGCCTGTCTGCGGTCCCTACTTTAAATACTCCTCCACTCACCACCACCAAGCTGCCTGCCCGTGTATCCATGTAACCGCTGTGAAACTGCCATGAGCCTATTGTTTGTTATTTTAGGCCTTTGATAGCCTGTGTGCGGTCCCTACTTTAAATACTCCTCCACTCACCACCAAGCTGCCTGCCCGTGTATCCATGTAACCGCTGTGAAACTGCCATGAGCCTATTGTTTGTTATTTTAGGCCTTTGATAGCCTGTGTGCGGTCCCTACTTTAAATACTCCTCCACTCACCACCAAGCTGCCTGCCCGTGTATCCATGTAACCGCTGTGAAACTGCCATGAGCCTATTGTTTGTTATGTTAGGCCTTTGATAGCCTGTCTGCGGTCCCTACTTTAAATACTCCTCCACTGACCAGACCACTGCTGCCCGTGTACCCCTGGAACCAATTATAAAGTGCCTACAGCCAGCCCATTTTCTTATGTTAGGCCTTTGAAGCCTGTCTGCGGTCCCTACTTTAAATACTCCTCCACTGACCAGACCACTGCTGCCCGTGTACCCCTGGAACCAATTATAAAGTGCCTACAGCCAGCCCATTTTCTTATGTTAGGCCTTTGAAGCCTGTCTGCGGTCCCTACTTTAAATACTCCTCCACTCACCACCACCAAGCTGCCTGCCCGTGTATCCATGTAACCGCTGTGAAACTGCCATGAGCCTATTGTTTGTTATTTTAGGCCTTTGATAGCCTGTGTGCGGTCCCTACTTTAAATACTCCTCCACTCACCACCAAGCTGCCTGCCCGTGTATCCATGTAACCGCTGTGAAACTGCCATGAGCCTATTGTTTGTTATTTTAGGCCTTTGATAGCCTGTGTGCGGTCCCTACTTTAAATACTCCTCCACTGACCAGACCACTGCTGCCCGTGTACCCCTGGAACCAATTATAAAGTGCCTACAGCCAGCCCATTTTCTTATGTTAGGCCTTTGAAGCCTGTCTGCGGTCCCTACTTTAAATACTCCTCCACTGACCAGACCACTGCTGCCCGTGTACCCCTGGAACCAATTATAAAGTGCCTACAGCCAGCCCATTTTCTTATGTTAGGCCTTTGAAGCCTGTCTGCGGTCCCTACTTTAAATACTCCTCCACTGACCAGACCACTGCTGCCCGTGTACCCCTGGAACCAATTATAAAGTGCCTACAGCCAGCCCATTTTCTTATGTTAGGCCTTTGAAGCCTGTCTGCGGTCCCTACTTTAAATACTCCTCCACTCACCACCACCAAGCTGCCTGCCCGTCTATCCATGTAACCGCTGTAAAACTGCAATGAGCCTATTGTTTGTTATTTTAGGCCTTTGATAGCCTGTCTGCGGCCCCTACTTGCAATACTCCTCCACTGACCACAATGCTGCCTGGAGTGCCTGCCTGTGTATCCATGTAACCGATGTAAAACTGCCATGACTGCCTACTGTTTGTTATTTTAGGCCTTTGATAGCCTGTCTGCAGCCCCTACTTGCAATACTCCTCCACTGACCACACCAATGCTGCCCGTGTACCCCTGGAACCTATTTAAAAGTTCATAGAGCCTAGTTATATATTTTATTTACTATTAATAAGGCCATGATGGACTACGCTGTACCACGCTACAAGCTAACCAGTCGACACTTCTTTTGCGAGAAAAGCCATCCCAACCCTCCACCAGCATGTAGAAGACCGCATTGTCCATGCACTCTGGCAATCTGTGAGTACAAAGGTGCACCTGACAACAGACGCATGGACCTGTAGGCATGGCCACGGAAGATTACGTGTCCATTACGGCGCAATGGGTTAATGTGGTGGATGCATGGTCCACAGGGGACAGCCTACTAAGTCTGTCTGCAGTCCCTAATTCAAATTGTGCTCCACTGTCTAAATCGGAACTTCCACCTTCTGGCTTTCGGCCTATAGTATCAGAAATTAAACTGCATTTGGCCTTCAACTTTGGTTAGGGCCTACTAACGGCTTCTGCCCCTCCCTGGTGTTGCCCTCAACTAAATAAAGCTGAGCTTCAACCTTCTGCTCCAAATTACCATTTTGAAAAATGCAATAGGCTTTTCAGGCCTACTAAAGGAGTCTGTCTGTGTGCCCCTCCCTGGTGTTGTCCTCAACTAAATAAAGCTGAGCTTCAACCTTCCGGCTCTCATTATGTGGTTTTAAAAAAAAAAAAGGTGGTTAGGGCCTACTAACGGCTTCTGCCCCTCCCTGGTGTTGTCCTCAACTAAATAAAGCTGAGCTTCAACCTTCCGGCTCTCATTATGTGGTTTTAAAAAAAAAAAAGGTGGTTAGGGCCTACTAACGGCTTCTGCCCCTCCCTGGTGTTGTCCTCAACTAAATAAAGCTGAGCTTCAACCTTCCGGCTCTCATTATGTGGTTTTAAAAAAAAAAATGGTGGTTAGGGCCTACTAACGGCTTCTGCCCCTCCCTGGTGTTGTCCTCAACTAAATAAAGCTGAGCTTCAACCTTCCGGCTCTCATTATGTGGTTTTAAAAAAAAAAAAGGTGGTTAGGGCCTACTAACGGCTTCTGCCCCTCCCTGGTGTTGTCCTCAACTAAATAAAGCTGAGCTTCAACCTTCCGGCTCTCATTATGTGGTTTTAAAAAAAAAAAAGGTGGTTAGGGCCTACTAACGGCTTCTGCCCCTCCCTGGTGTTGTCCTCAACTAAATAAAGCTGAGCTTCAACCTTCCGGCTCTCATTATGTGGTTTTAAAAAAAAAAAAGGTGGTTAGGGCCTACTAACGGCTTCTGCCCCTCCCTGGTGTTGTCCTCAACTAAATAAAGCTGAGCTTCAACCTTCCGGCTCTCATTATGTGGTTTTAAAAAAAAAAAAGGTGGTTAGGGCCTACTAACGGCTTCTGCCCCTCCCTGGTGTTGTCCTCAACTAAATAAAGCTGAGCTTCAACCTTCCGGCTCTCATTATGTGGTTTTAAAAAAAAAAAAGGTGGTTAGGGCCTACTAACGGCTTCTGCCCCTCCCTGGTGTTGTCCTCAACTAAATAAAGCTGAGCTTCAACCTTCCGGCTCTCATTATGTGGTTTTAAAAAAAAAAATGGTGGTTAGGGCCTACTAACGGCTTCTGCCCCTCCCTGGTGTTGTCCTCAACTAAATAAAGCTGAGCTTCAACCTTCCGGCTCTCATTATGTGGTTTTAAAAAAAAAAAAGGTGGTTAGGGCCTACTAACGGCTTCTGCCCCTCCCTGGTGTTGTCCTCAACTAAATAAAGCTGAGCTTCAACCTTCCGGCTCTCATTATGTGGTTTTAAAAAAAAAAATGGTGGTTAGGGCCTACTAACGGCTTCTGCCCCTCCCTGGTGTTGTCCTCAACTAAATAAAGCTGAGCTTCAACCTTCCGGCTCTCATTATGTGGTTTTAAAAAAAAAAATGGTGGTTAGGGCCTACTAACGGCTTCTGCCCCTCCCTGGTGTTGTCCTCAACTAAATAAAGCTGAGCTTCAACCTTCCGGCTCTCATTATGTGGTTTTAAAAAAAAAAAAGGTGGTTAGGGCCTACTAACGGCTTCTGCCCCTCCCTGGTGTTGTCCTCAACTAAATAAAGCTGAGCTTCAACCTTCCGGCTCTCATTATGTGGTTTTAAAAAAAAAAAAGGTGGTTAGGGCCTACTAACGGCTTCTGCCCCTCCCTGGTGTTGTCCTCAACTAAATAAAGCTGAGCTTCAACCTTCCGGCTCTCATTATGTGGTTTTAAAAAAAAAAATGGTGGTTAGGGCCTACTAACGGCTTCTGCCCCTCCCTGGTGTTGTCCTCAACTAAATAAAGCTGAGCTTCAACCTTCCGGCTCTCATTATGTGGTTTTAAAAAAAAAAAAGGTGGTTAGGGCCTACTAACGGCTTCTGCCCCTCCCTGGTGTTGTCCTCAACTAAATAAAGCTGAGCTTCAACCTTCCGGCTCTCATTATGTGGTTTTAAAAAAAAAAAGGTGGTTAGGGCCTACTAACGGCTTCTGCCCCTCCCTGGTGTTGTCCTCAACTAAATAAAGCTGAGCTTCAACCTTCCGGCTCTCATTATGTGGTTTTAAAAAAAAAAAATGGTGGTTAGGGCCTACTAACGGCTTCTGCCCCTCCCTGGTGTTGTCCTCAACTAAATAAAGCTGAGCTTCAACCTTCCGGCTCTCATTAAGTGGTTTTTAAAAAAAAATGGTGGTTAGGGCCTACTAACGGCTTCTGCCCCTCCCTGGTGTTGCCCTCAACTAAATAAAGCTGAGCTTCAACCTTCTGCTCCAAATTACCATTTTAAAAAATGCAATAGGCTTTTCCGGCCTACTAAAGGTGTCTGCCCCTCCCTGGTGTTGTCCTCAACTGAACAAAGCTGAGCTTCCACATTCTGGCTTTCGCCCTATACTATCAGATATTAAACTGCATTTGGCCTACTAGTGTGGTTAGGCCCTTGAAACAGTGTCTGCTGCTCTTGGGTTTGCTACTCCACTGAACAAAGCAATGCCGCCTGTTTAGTCCTGTTACCAATTTTGAACTGCATGTAGCCTACTTTATTCTTTGGCCCTATATCTGTTTCCTCCTCATCCTGCCCATTGCCCAGCCACTGCTAAATGAGTCTGCTGGTACATTGACCGAGACCACTACATTCCCCTTGTACTCTACACAGCCAGAATCTGTCCCTGCTGAAAGTAAGGTTCCCCTTCCCGCATGTTATACCACCTTACACAGGGACAAAGAGGAAGGTGCAGATGAAAGTGCAGGTTCCTTCATCAGGTGGGGGGGCATACTCGTTGGCGACGTCACTGGCACAGGGCCCCTCAGAGTACGCAAAAGTGTCGCTGCTGGTGGGAGGCGCCCCCGCCATGCAAACACACCGCCGTACTTTGAGGGGCCCTGTGCCAGTGGCAATGCGAACGAGTGGGCCCCCCCCCTGCTTGCTCAGGATCACAGCACTTGCAACTTTTAAATAATTACCTTTCCCTGCAACACCGCCGTGACGTAGTCCGCATTTCCTGGGCCCACGAAAAACTTGAGCCGGCCCTACTCCCCCCACAACTTTTGCCAAATGACCCCCAATTCCCTATGCCCAACTATTATTATAAAGTTAATTAAGATTGACAAGCTTCAGAAACAAGAATGGATGTTTTTGGCATTAAAATGGGCACTGTAGGTGTTTTCCTGGCCTCCACTCACTGCCGACTATGCTTCCCCATTGACTTGCATTGGGTTTCGTGTTTCGGTCGATCCCCGACTTTTAGCGATAATCGGCCGACTGCACTCGACTCGACTCTGGACAAAATCGGGTTTCCCAAAACCCTACTCGATCTTAAAAAAATGAAAGTCGCTCAACCCTAGGTATGACACCACAAAATTAAACCGAGAGAAAAATAATGACCAGCGCGCCTGTCTAGGATTCAGGCGCCTGGCGGTCTCAAGATAAATCAAATTTTTGTGGTCAGTCAATACCACCACCTGATGTCTGGCCCCCTCAAGCCAATGGCGCCACTCCTCAAAAGCCCACTTCATGGCCAAAAGCTCCCGATTCCCAACCTCATAATTCCGCTCAGCGGGCGAAAATTTACGGGAAAAGAAGGCACAATCGCACTCTCGGTGCGGAGGTAACGAACCAAGCTTGGATTCTTCAAAGACGTCACGATAGTCAGACAGGAACTCAGGAATTTCAGAGGGAATAGATGATGAAATGGAAACCACAGGTACATCCCCATGAGCCCCCTTACATCCCCAGCTCAACACAGACATAGCTCTCCAGTCGAGGACTGGGTTGTGAGATTGCAGCCAAGGCAATCCTAGCACCAAATCATCATGTAGATTATACAGCACCAGAAAGCGAATAATCTCCTGGTGATCCGGATTAATACGCATAGTTACTTGTGTCCAGTATTGTGGTTTATTATTAGCCAATGGGGTGGAGTCAATCCCCTTCAGAGGAATAGGAGTCTCCAAAGGCTCTAAATCATACCCACAGCGTTTGGCAAAGGACCAATCCATAAGACTCAAAGCGGCGCCAGAGTCGACATAGGCGTCCGTGGTAATAGATGACAAAGAGCAAATCAGGGTCACAGATAGAATAAACTTAGACGGTAAGGTGCAAATGGAAACAGATTTATCAAGCTTTTTAGTGCGCTTAGAGCATGCTGATATAACATGAGTAGAATCACCACAATAGAAACACAACCCATTTTTCCGTCTAAAATTCTGCCGCTCGCTTCGGGACAGAATTCTGTCACACTGCATACTCTCTGGCGACTTCTCAGTGGACACCGCCAGATGGTGCACTGGTTTGCGCTCCCGCAAACGCCTATCGATCTGAATAGCCATTGTCATGGACTCATTCAGACCCGCAGGCACAGGGAACCCCACCATAACATCCTTAATGGCATCAGAGAGACCCTCTCTGAAAGTCGCCGCCAGGGCGCACTCATTCCACTGAGTAAGCACAGACCATTTACGGAATCTTTGGCAGTAAATTTCCGCTTCATCTTGCCCCTGAGATAGGGACATCAAAGTTTTTTCTGCCTGAAGCTCCAAATGAGGTTCGTCATAAAGCAACCCCAAGGCCAGAAAAAACGCATCCACATTGAGCAACGCAGGATCCCCTGGTGTCAATGAAAAAGCCCAGTCTTGAGGGTCGCCCCGGAGCAAGGAAATCACAATCCTGACCTGCTGTGCAGGGTCTCCGGCAGAGCGAAATTTCAGGGACAAAAATAATTTGCAATTATTTCGAAAATTCTGAAACCCAGATCTATTCCCCGAGAAAAATTCCGGCAAAGGAATTCTCGGCTCAGATACAGGTGCATGACAAACAAAGTCTTGCAAATTTTGTACCTTCGTGGCGAGATTATTCAAACCTGCAGTTACACTCTGAAGATCCATTACAAACAGGTGGACACAGAGCCATTCAAAGATTAGGAGAAAAAAAAAAAAAAAAAATCTCAGCAGACTTCTTATTTCTCTCCTTTCTCAGCCAAGGATTTTAACCCTTTAGTGGTCCGGTCAAACTGTCATGTTCTCAATGGCAAGAGAACATAGCATCAGCATATATAGGAACTAGCTCTTGGAAGATGGGAACTGAGCTGACCATGAACTAAACCTAACGCACAACTAGCAGTGGCCGGGTAGCATGCCTACGTTGATTCTAGATGCCCAGCACCAGCCGGAGGACTAAATAATGCTAGCAGAGGAAAATATTAGTCCTAGCTCACCTCTAGAGAAATACCCCGAAAGGAGACAGAGGCCCCCCACATGTATTGGCGGTGAATTAAGATGAAATAACAAACGTAGTATGAAAATAGGTTTAGCAAATTTGAGGTCCACTTACTACATAGCAGAAGACAGAAAGGACACTTTCATGGTCAGCTGAAAACCCTATCAAAACACCATCCAGAAATTACTTTAAAACTCTGGCATTAACTCATAACACCAGAGTGGCAATTCCTGTTCACAAGAGCTTTCCAGACACAGTAACGAAACTACAGCTGTGAACTGGAACAAAAATGCAAAAACAAACATGGACAAGAGTCCAACTTATCTAGTAGTTGTCTAGGAGCAGGAACAAGCACAGAGAGGCTTCTGATAACATTGTTGACCGGCAAGCAACTAACAGAGCAGCAAGGTTATATAGCGACTCCCACATCTTGATGGGAACAGGTGAACAGAGAAGATGAAGACACCAGTTCAATTCCACCAGTAGCCACCGGGGGAGCCCAGAATCCAAATTCACAACAGCAATGCCTGCATTCAGAGCCTGTGCTCGTGGGTGGTTTGACGAGAATGGCTGCCTTTTCTCCCATGCCTGTACTACCGATGGCTGTAGACTGGGCTGGGAGTGTGAGGATGACTGGGAACGTGGTGCTGCGGGTGGAATTACAGTGGGTCTCTGGACAACAGTGCCAGAGTTTCTTCCATGGCGATCCTGGGAGGAAGCCGAACCAGCTGTGTGTGAGCTGGAGGAAGAGGCAACACGAGCTGAAGAGGTGGTAGCTGCCGCTGTTGGTTGGCCTAGCTCTTCAGTGTGTTTTTGTAACTCCGCCGCGTGCCTGGTCCGCACATGTTTCCACATATTTGAGGTATTGAGGCTGCTGACATTTCTCCCTCTTTTGATTTTCTGATGACACACCTTGCATTTGACAAAGCAAATGTCATCTGCAACTGTGTCAAAAAAGGCCCAGGTACTGCAAGTCTTGGGAGCGCCCTTTTTGGCAGTTGGAAGAGGCATGCTCCTAACGGGTGCCGAAGTGGAGGCTACAGGCTCCACAGTCTTCCCCCTCACTCTCCCTCTTTGGCCCATTCGGGGAATCTCGTCCTCAGAGCTGCTCCCACCACCTTCCTGTCCCTCACGCCACGATGGGTCAAGGACCTCATCATCTACACTACCCTCTGCCACCAACTGCTCCTCCTGGGTAGTCTCAGCAGCACAGCACGCACCAGAAAGTTGCACCTGAGTGTCATCAGCGGATGCGTACTGCGGTGTGGTGACCGGAGGCACTGGCCCACCCACGAGACTCAGAGAGAAAAAGCTGTTGGGCATCACTGCACACTACCTCTTCTTCCATTTCTCCAATGCTGCTTGGCTGGCCCCCTGTTTCCAAGCCAAGAGTTTCAGAGAACAGAAATAGAGACGGCTCCTGTCCTGGGCTCTCTGACTGCCTGGGCAATTTGGCAGGTGGTGAAGAGACAGATGGGTGCTCTCCAGTGCTCTGTGCCTGAGAGGATGTGGCACTAATTGAAGTTGATGAGTTAGCTGTCATCCATCCGACAACGGCTTCAATTTGGTCTTCACGCAGCAGAGGTGTACTGCGCTGTCCGACAAAGCTGCGCATGAAGGACTGTTCCCTGCTGAAACTGGGTGATGATTAGGGTTGAGCAAAACGGATCGTTCATTTTCATAAGTCGCCGACTTTTGGCAAAGTCGGCGTCTCATGAAACCGAGCCGATCCCTGTGTGGGGTCTGCCATGCGGTACGTGACTTTCGCGCCAAAGTCGCGTTTCAATGACGCTAAAAGTGCCATTTCTCAGCCAATGAAGGTGGACGCAGAGTGTGGGCAGCGTGATGACATAGATCTCAGTCCCCATCATCTTAGAGAAGGGCATTGCAGTGATTGGCTTGCTTTCTGCGGCGTCACAGGGGCTATAAAGGGGCGTTCCCGCCAACCGCCATCTTACTGCTGCTGATCTGAGCATAGGGAGAGGTTGCTGCCGCTTCTTCAGAAGCAGGGATAGTGATAGACAGGGTACATAAAGCCACAAACTGCTTGTGCTGTAGCGATTTCCACTGTCCAACACTACCTTTTGTTTGCAGGGACAGTGGAAGCTACATTTTTTTTCCTCAGCGCTGTAGCTCATTGGGCTGCCCTAGAAGGCTCCCTGATAGCTGCGTTGCTTTGTGTGTACGCCGCTGTGCAAACCAACTGCTTTTTTCAAAGCACAAATCCTGTTTTTCCTTTCTGCACAGCTATCTTGTGTGTTTGTCCACACTTTTGTGTGCAGCAGTCCTTTTTATAGCTGCCTGCCATACTTTTCTGACATTACTGCAGGGAGATAAATATTGGCAAGTCTGCCTCTGTGCCATTGCTGTGTGTGGCATCTGTCTCTCATTGTGTGCCACCGAAAACCACTGTGTAATACTTGGCCATTTTTTTGGGGGGGTAAATTCTCCCTTTTCAAAAAAAAATAATTAGTGGGAGATAAATATTGGTAAGTCTGCCTCTGTGCCATTGCTGTGTGTGGCATCTGTCTCTCATTGTGTGCCACCGAAAACCACTGTGTAATACTTGGCCAATTTTTTTGGGGGGGGGTAAATTCTCCCTTTTCCAAAAAAAATAAATAGTGGGAGATAAATATTGGCAAGTCTGCCTCTGTGCCATTGCTGTGTGTGGCATCTGTCTCTCATTGTGTGCCACCGAAAACCACTGTGTAATACTTGGCCATTTTTTTTTTTTTTACAAATTCTCCCTTTTCAAAAAAAATAATTAGTGGGAGATAAATATTGGCAAGTCTGCCTCTGTGCCATTGCTGTGTGTGGCATCTGTCTCTCATTGTGTGCCACCAAAAACCACTGTGTAATACTTGGGCAATTTTTTTTTGGGGGGTAAATTCTCCCTTTTCCAAAAAAAATAATTAGTGGGAGATAAATATTGGCAAGTCTGTCTCTGTGCCATTGCTGTGTGTGGCATCTGTCTCTCATTGTGTGCCACCAAAAAACACTGTAATACTTGGCCATTTTTTTTTTCACAAATTCTCCCTTTTCAAAAAAAAAAATAATTAGTGGGAGATAAATATTGGCAAGTCTACCTCTGTGCCATTGCTGTGTGTGGCATCTGTCTCTCGTGTGCCACCGAAAACCACTGTGTAATACTTGGCCAATTTTTTTTCGGGGGGGTAAATTCTCCCTTTTCAAAAAAAAATAATTAGTGGGAGATAAATATTGGCAAGTCTGCCTCTGTGCCATTGCTGTGTGTGGCATCTGTCTCTCATTGTGTGCCACCGAAGACCACTGTGTAATACTTGGCCAATTTTTTTTCGGGGGGGTAAATTCTCCCTTTTCAAAAAAAAAATAATTAGTGGGAGATAAATATTGGCAAGTCTGCCTCTGTGCCATTGCTGTGTGTGGCATCTGTCTCTCATTGTGTGCCACCGAAGACCACTGTGTAATACTTGGCCATTTTTTTTGGGGGGGGGTAAATTCTCCCTTTTCAAAAAAAAAAAAATTAGTGGGAGATAAATATTGGCAAGTCTGCCTCTGTGCCATTGCTGTGTGTGGCATCTGTCTCTCATTGTGTGCCACCGAAAACCACTGTGTAATACTTGGCCATTTTTTTTGGGAGTGGGTAAATTCTCCCTTTTCAAAAAAAAATAATTAGTGGGAGATAAATATTGGCAAGTCTGCCTCTGTGCCATTGCTGTGTGTGGCATCTGTCTCTCATTGTGTGCCACCGAAAACCACTGTGTAATACTTGGCCATTTTTTTTTTTTACAAATTCTCCCTTTTCAAAAAAAAATAATTAGTGGGAGATAAATATTGGCAAGTCTGCCTCTGTGCCATTGCTGTGTGTGGCATCTGTCTCTCATTGTGTGCCACCAAAAACCATTGTGTAATACTTGGCCAATTTTTTTTTGGGGGGTAAATTCTCCCTTTTCAAAAAAAATAATTAGTGGGAGATAAATATTGGCAAGTCTGCCTCTGTGCCATTGCTGTGTGTGGCATCTGTCTCTCATTGTGTGCCACCGAAAACCACTGTGTAATACTTGGCCATTTTTTTTTTTTTTACAAATTCTCCCTTTTCAAAAAAAAAATAATTAGTGGGAGATAAATATTGGCAAGTCTGCCTCTGTGCCATTGCTGTGTGTGGCATCTGTCTCTCATTGTGTGCCACCGAAAACCACTGTGTAATACTTGGCCAATTTTTTTTCGGGGGGGTAAATTCTCCCTTTTCAAAAAAAAATAATTAGTGGGAGATAAATATTGGCAAGTCTGCCTCTGTGCCATTGCTGTGTGTGGCATCTGTCTCTCATTGTGTGCCACCGAAAACCACTGTGTAATACTTGGCCAATTTTTTTTCGGGGGGGTAAATTCTCCCTTTTCAAAAAAAAATAATTAGTGGGAGATAAATATTGGCAAGTCTGCCTCTGTGCCATTGCTGTGTGTGGCATCTGTCTCTCATTGTGTGCCACCGAAAACCACTGTGTAATACTTGGCCATTTTTTTGGGGGGGGTAAATTCTCCCTTTTCAAAAAAAAAAAATTAGTGGGAGATAAATATTGGCAAGTCTGCCTCTGTGCCATTGCTGTGTGTGGCATCTGTCTCTCATTGTGTGCCACCGAAAACCACTGTGTAATACTTGGCCATTTTTTTTGGGGGGGTAAATTCTCCCTTTTCAAAAAAAAATAATTAGTGGGAGATAAATATTGGCAAGTCTGCCTCTGTGCCATTGCTGTGTGTGGCATCTGTCTCTCATTGTGTGCCACCGAAAACCACTGTGTAATACTTGGCCATTTATTTTTTTTTACAAATTCTCCCTTTTCAAAAAAAAATAATTAGTGGGAGATAAATATTGGAAAGTCTGCCTCTGTGCCATTGCTGTGTGTGGCATCTGTCTCTCATTGTGTGCCACCGAAAACCACTGTGTAATACATGGCCAATTTTTTTTGGGGGGGGTAAATTCTCGCTTTTCAAAAAAAAATAATTAGTGGGAGATAAATATTGGCAAGTCTGCCTCTGTTCCATTGCTGTGTGTGGCATCTGTCTCTCATTGTGTGCCACCAAAAACCACTGTGTAATACTTGGCCATTTTTTTGGGGGGGGGGGTAAATTCTCCCTTTTCAAAAAAAAAATAATTAGTGAGAGATAAATATTGGCAAGTCTGCCTCTGTGCCATTGCTGTGTGTGGCATCTGTCTCTCATTGTGTGCCACCGAAAACCACTGTGTAATACTTGGCCAATTTTTTTTGGGGGGTAAATTCTCCCTTTTCAAAAAAAAATAATTAGTGGGAGATAAATATTGGCAAGTCTGCCTCTGTGCCATTGCTGTGTGTGGCATCTGTCTCTCATTGTGTGCCACCTTAAACCACTGTGTAATACTTGGCCATTTTTTTGGGGGGGGTAAATTCTCCCTTTTCAAAAAAAAATAATTAGTGGGAGATAAATATTCGCAAGTCTGCCTCTGTTCCATTGCTGTGTGTGGCATCTGTCTCTCATTGTGTGCCACCAAAAACCACTGTGTAATACTTGGCCATTTTTTTGGGGGGGGGTAAATTCTCCCTTTTCAAAAAAAAAATAATTAGTGGGAGATAAATATTGGCAAGTCTGCCTCTGTGCCATTGCTGTGTGTGGCATCTGTCTCTCATTGTGTGCCACCGAAAACCACTGTGTAATACTTGGCCAATTTTTTTTGGGGGGGTAAATTCTCCCTTTTCAAAAAAAAATAATTAGTGGGAGATAAATATTGGCAAGTCTGCCTCTGTGCCATTGCTGTGTGTGGCATCTGTCTCTCATTGTGTGCCACCGAAAACCACTGTGTAATACTTGGCCATTTTTTTGGGGGGGGGGTAAATTCTCCCTTTTCAAAAAAAAATAATTAGTGGGAGATAAATATTGGCAAGTCTGCCTCTGTGCCATTGCTGTGTGTGGCATCTGTCTCTCATTGTGTGCCACCGAAAACCACTGTGTAATACTTGGCCATTTTTTTGGGGGGGGGTAAATTCTCCCTTTTCAAAAAAAAATAATTAGTGGGAGATAAATATTGGCAAGTCTGCCTCTGTGCCATTGCTGTGTGTGGCATCTGTCTCTCATTGTGTGCCACCGAAAACCACTGTGTAATACTTGGCCATTTTTTGGGGGGGAAGGTAAATTCTCCCGTTTCAAAAAAAAAATAATTAGTGGGAGATAAATATTTGGAGGTCTGCCTCTGTGCCATTGCTGTGTGTGGCATCTGTCTCTCATTGTGTGCCACCGAAAACCACTGTGTAATACTTGGCCATTTTTTTTTTTTTCTAAATTCTCCCTGAAAAAAAAAATATTAGTGGGAGATAGAGATTGGCAAGTCTGCCTCTGTGCCAGTCCTGTGTGTGGCATCTGTCTCTCATTGTGTGCCACCGAAAACACTGTGTAATACTTGGCCTTTTTTTTTTTTTTTCTAAATTCTCCCTTTTCCAAAAAAAAAATCAGTGGGAGATAAATATTGTCAAGTCTGCCTCCGTGCCATTGCTGTGTGTGGCATCTCTCTCTCATTGTGTGGCACCGAAAACACTGTGTAATACTGGGCCTTTTTTTTGGGGGGGGGAAGTAAATTCTCCCAGAAAAAAAAAAATAGTGGGAGATTAAGATTGGCATTTCTGCTTGAGTGCTGGGCCTGTGTGTGCCATCTGTCTCAAATTATTGGGCCACAGAAAACCTAGTGTGTAACATTGGGCCTGATTTTCCTTTCAGTGTCAGGCACCTATAAAGGTATATATAAATCCTACAGAAGTTTGAGTTCACCTTATAAGTTGTTTTACAGTAACAAATAGTGTTACTTTGGTTACGTTTTGCAAGCAATGAGGAAGTCTAGTGGAAGAGGTCGTGGCCGTGGGCAGTCATTGTCAGCTGGTAATAATGGTAGTGGTGGTGGAGCATCAGGTGGTCGTGGTAAAAGCAGTACAGCACCTAAGTCTCGAGTTGTTGAGCCAAAAACGTCGTCTGCCTACACAAGGCCTCGAACGCTCTCTTTTCTGGGAGTAGGAAAACCACTTTTGAAGCCGGAGCAGGAGGAACAAGTATTGGCTTTCATTGCTGACTCTGCCTCTAACTCTTTCGCCTCCTCCTCGGAAAGTGCCAAATGTCAGAGCAGTACATCGTCAGTGGATGCTCACGGTCAGGAACAAGTCGCTTCCTTGTGTCCTTCACCCAGAACAACAGTAAAGGATGCGTCAGTCGACACAACAGGTTGCTCCATGGAGCTCTTTACACATACCGTTCCTGGATTAGACAGTGAAACAGTTAACAGGCCATGCCCATTAGAAGTTGAATCGGACATGGAGTGCACAGATGCACAGCCACAGCCAGATTACTATGCTGTTCCTTTGACTCAGACCAGAACATTGCCCTCGCAGTGTACTGAGGCAGAATCAAACCCAGCGGAGACTATTGTGCCCCGTCACGAACGCTATACCACCGGCTTACACGGTGACACAGACGAAGTTGCACACGACATAGAAGAGGAGGTCATAGATGACCCAGTTGTTGACCCCAATTGGCAGCCATTGGGGGAACAGGGTGCAGGCGGCAGTAGTTCTGAAGCGGAGGAGGAGGAGCCGCAGCAGGCATCAACATCACAACAGGTTCCATCTACCGGGCCCGTATCTGGCCAAAAACACGTGGCAAAACCAAAACCTGTTGGAGGACAGCGTGGCCATCCGGTTAAAGAAGCTCAGTCTGCAATGCCTGAAAAGGTATCCGATAGTAGAAAGAGTGCAGTCTGGCATTTTTTTAAACAACATCCAAATGATCAGCGCAAAGTCATCTGTCAAAAATGTTCAACTACCTTAAGCAGAGGTCAGAATCTTAAAAGTCTAAATACAAGTTGCATGCATAGACATTTATCCACCATGCATTTGCAAGCCTGGACTAACTACCAAACATCCCTAAAGGTTGCAGCACCCTCGGCCAATGAAGCTAGTCAGCAACGCTACATCCCTTCCCTCACTGTAAACCCACCATTTCCCGCACCACCTGCAGTATGTGTGCAGCTTTCATCGCCAGGCCAAAGCATTCAGGGAATCACCAGGTTTGCAGTAGGAAACACTGCATGTAGGGCACCGGCAAGAATAACATCTCCAACCCTCTGTCACTCACCCATGTCCACCGGCACCACCGCTAGTTCCACGATCTCCAGCTCTCCAGTCCAGCTCACCCTACATGAGACTCTTGTTAGGAAGAGGAAGTACTCATCCGCGCATCCGCGTACACAGGGTTTGAACGCCCACATTGCTAGACTAATCTCATTAGAGATGATGCCCTACCGGTTAGTTGAAAGCGAAGCTTTCAAAGCGCTGATGGACTACGCTGTACCACGCTACGAGCTACCCAGTCGGCACTTCTTTTCTAGAAAAGCCATCCCAGCCCTCCAACAGCATGTTAAAGACCGCATCGTCCATGCACTCAGGCAGTCTGTGACTGCAAAGGTGCACCTGACAACAGATGCATGGACCAGTAGGCATGGCCAGGGACGTTACGTGTCCATCACGGCACACTGGGTGAATGTGGTGGATGCAGGGTCCACAGGGGACAGCAATATTGGGACAGTTCTGCCTAGCCCACGGTCAAGGAAAGAGTTGGCTGTAGGCGTTCGCCCCCCCTCCTCCTCTTCCTCCTCCTCCTGCAGAAGCGAGAGCTCGTCCACAGACCGCAGTCGCACATCCACTCCATCCGCAGCTGCCACTGTTGCACACTAGGTGTGCCATTATGGGACAGCTAGTGGCAAGCACAAAAGAAGAAACGTACAGCACCACAGCAATTGTGACAGAACAGCTTACGTGTTTATTCTGCCATCTGCAACGTTTCGGTCCTGAGACCTTTATCAAGCATAGTGAAAAGACCATATAACCACCATTATATACCATCTGACCCAACCCATCAATTAACTAGTAACCAATGGGGTAGCCATGTGCAATTAGAAAAAACGACATTAAATATAACAGACATATACACAGTAAAAAACAATAACCAATATAACCAGCCCTCTGTATATACTAACTACTAACATAGTTCAACCTACTCTGATCATTCTCTACTATTGAATTGCGCCCATAAATCCACATAAACATCCCCAAAGTCCATGGTGTAAACAACACCAATCGCACCAATCAGAGCATAGCATCAGTGATTGCCATGGCAGCATGGGAGTGTTCATAGCGGTAACAGTCCAATCAATTCTCCAGCTCTCGCATCATGTGACCGCCACCTCCCCAGCATGCAATGTTCAGCAGTCCACCAATCCAAGGAGTGATTTCCCGACGTGTCATCTCCAATGAGTACGCCCACTCATGTCCATCACTGTGCGCACATCATCGGCTTACAGGAGTCTTATGCACATGTCACAGATCCGAAATTACAACACCACACCAGGATCAAAGGTGCGCAGGACAGGAATGTTCATCGCCGCACACATGTCCATGACATCATCGGTTTGCAGGAGTCTTGTGCGCATGTCGCAGATCCGATATAACAGTAGCACAAAGAAAACAAATCTGCCATAGGTGTGCATGACAGGAGCGCTCTCTCAGCATTCCTTCTCTCCAAGTCACATTGGTGCGCAAAGAGCAGTCTGACCATATAAATAAAAAGCTCCCAATTGTATTCTTTCATTCCAGGTCCATATTGTGCAGCAAAACCAATCGGGTATTAATTCCCAGCCAGTCTCCCATGCTGGTATTTTCCCAGCCTCAAGCTGCTTAGCATTCTGCGATCTGACGAGGGCAGGCACATTCAGCTTAGAGTGGCCATGAGAGTTAATCAACTCCTGCACACATATAACAAATTCAGGCTCACCAACATGGACCTGAAATAAAAGACAGCAGATGAAAAGGAAACAACCATCCTGAAATATTACCATTATAACAATGTCCATATTCATGGAAGGGACGGTATATATAGAAGGATCAGGGACACACTTATACCAACAGTAGCAAAACATAGTAGCAGCATACTCTACTTATGGCTATCACAAAAAAATTTTTTTAGAGATAATTCTTGTACATTTATGTATACACCATCCAAATAAAGAGGACTGTTATTACTACCACCCTTATTGCAATAGCAACATAAGATGGTACATAAAAGGTTAAAAACAAAATTAAACCAATGAGGAACTACAGTGAACTATATACTGCTACAAGAGACAACTTTGTGGATAATCAATATTTAGACCCCTGGGATAAAGGGTGTCGAGCTCATATATCCATTTTAGCTCTTTTTTCTTAAGGAAAGAGACACGATCACCACCCCGTCTTAATATAGGTACATCATCAATAACGCGATATCTGAGTTGAGTGACCGAATGTCCCATTTCATGAAAATGCCTAGGAACTGGAAGGTCAACGAGCTTTGTTCTTATAGTACTTTTATGTAGGGTTGAGCGAAACGGGTCGTTCATTTTCAAAAGTCGCCGACTTTTGGCTAAGTCGGCATCTCATGAAACCCGATCCGACCCCTGTGCTTGTCGGCCATGCGGTACGCGACTTTTGCGCCAAAGTCGCGTTTCAATGACGCGAAAAGCGCCATTTCTCAGCCAATGAAGGTGAACGCAGAGTGTGGGCAGCGTGATGACATAGGTCCTGGTCCCCACCATCTTAGAGAAGGGCATTGCAGTGATTGGCTTGCTGTCTGCGGCGTCACAGGGGCTATAAAGGGGCGTTCCCGCCGACCGCCATCTCACTGCTGCTGATCTGAGCTTAGGGAGAGCTTGCTGCCGCTTCGTCAGAAGCAGGGATAGCGTTAGGCAGGGTCCACTAACCACCAAACCGCTTGTGCTGTAGCGATTTCCACTGTCCAACACCACCTTCGGTGTGCAGGAACAGTGGAAGCTAAATTTTTTTTTTTTTTTAATCTCAGCGCTGTAGCTCATTGGGCTGCCCTAGAAGGCTCCGTGATAGCTGTATTGCTGTGTGTACGCCACTGTGGAAACCAACTGCTTTTTTCAAAGCACATATGCTCTTGTTCCTTCCTTTCTGCACAGCTATCTTTTTTGTTTGTCCACACTTTTTATTTAATTTGTGCATCAGTCCACTCCTATTGCTGCCTGCCATACCTGGCTGAGATTACTGCAGGGGAGATAGTAATTGTAGGACAGTTTTTTTTTTTTTTTTTTTTTCTTTTTGTGGGAGATTAAGATTGGCATTTCTGCTAGAGTGCCATCCCTGTTTGTGCCATCTCTCACTGAGTGGGCCATAGAAACCTATTTATTTTTTTCCTTGATTTGTGTTCCCAAATCTACCTCAACAAAAAAACACTACATCAATCAGTGTGAGAAAAATATTTGCCTCAGTCAGGGCTTGTGTGCCACTCCTGTGTGTGCCATCTCTCATTCAGTGGGCCATAGAAAGCCTTTTTTTTATTATTATTATTATTTGGTTTCTAAAGTCTCCCTGAAACAAAAAAAAATACATAAAAAAACAGTGGGAGAGTAATATTGCCCTTTCAGCTTGTGTGCCAGTCTTGACTCCTGGGTGTGCCACCTCTCTCTCTCAAATTGTGGGCCATAGAAAGCCTATTTATTTTTTTCCTTGATTTGTGTTCTAAAAGCTACCTCAACAAAAAAACACTACATCAATCAGTGGGAGAAAAATATTTGCCTCAGTCAGGGCTTGTGTGCCACTCCTGTGTGTGCCATCTCTCATTCAGTGGGCCATAGAAAGCCTTTTTCTTTTTATTATTATTATTATTTGGTTTCTAAAGTCTCCCTGAAACAAAAAAAAATACATAAAAAAACAGTGGGAGAGTAATATTGCCCTTTCAGCTTGTGTGCCAGTCCTGACTCCTGGGTGTGCCACCTCTCTCTCTCACTGAGTGGGCCATAGAAAGCCTATTTATTTTTTTCCTTGATTTGTGTTCCCAAATCTACCTCAACAAAAAAACACTACATCAATCAGTGGGAGAAAAATATTGGCCTCAGTCAGGGCTTGTGTGCCACTCCTGTGTGTGCCATCTCTCATTCAGTGGGCCATAGAAAGCCTTTTTTTTATTATTATTATTATTTGGTTTCTAAAGTCTCCCTGAAACAAAAAAAAATACATAAAAAAACAGTGGGAGAGTAATATTGCCCTTTCAGCTTGTGTGCCAGTCTTGACTCCTGGGTCTGCCACCTCTCTCTCTCACTGAGTGGGCCATAGAAAGCCTATTTATTTTTTTCCTTGATTTGTGTTCCCAAATCTACCTCAACAAAAAAACACTACATCAATCAGTGGGAGAAAAATATTGGCCTCAGTCAGGGCTTGTGTGCCACTCCTGTGTGTGCCATCTCTCATTCAGTGGGCCATAGAAAGCCTTTTTTTTATTATTATTATTTGGTTTCTAAAGTCTCCCTGAAACAAAAAAAAATACATAAAAAAACAGTGGGAGAGTAATATTGCCCTTTCAGCTTGTGTGCCAGTCTTGACTCCTGGGTGTGCCACCTCTCTCTCTCACTGAGTGGGCCATAGAAAGCCTATTTATTTTTTTCCTTGATTTGTGTTCCCAAATCTACCTCAACAAAAAAACACTACATCAATCAGTGGGAGAAAAATATTGGCCTCAGTCAGGGCTTGTGTGCCACTCCTGTGTGTGCCATCTCTCATTCAGTGGGCCATAGAAAGCCTTTTTTTTATTATTATTATTATTATTATTATTTGGTTTCTAAAGTCTCCCTGAAACAAAAAAAATACATAAAAAAACAGTGGGAGAGTAATATTGCCCTTTCAGTTTGTGTGCCAGTCTTGACTCCTGGGTGTGCCACCTCTCTCTCTCACTGAGTGGGCCATAGAAAGCCTATTTATTTTTTTCCTTGATTTGTGTTCCCAAATCTACCTCAACAAAAAAACACTACATCAATCAGTGGGAGAAAAATATTGGCCTCAGTCAGGGCTTGTGTGCCACTCCTGTGTGTGCCATCTCTCATTCAGTGGGCCATAGAAAGCCTTTTTTTATTATTATTATTATTATTATTATTATTATTATTTGGTTTCTAAAGTCTCCCTGAAACAAAAAAAAATACATAAAAAAACAGTGGGAGAGTAATATTGCCCTTTCAGCTTGTGTGCCAGTCTTGACTCCTGGGTGTGCCACCTCTCTCTCTCAAATTGTGGGCCATAGAAAGTCTATTTATTTTTTTCCTTGATTTGTGTTCTAAAAGCTACCTCAACAAAAAAACACTACATCAATCAGTGGGAGAAAAATATTGGCCTCAGTCAGGGCTTGTGTGCCACTCCTGTGTGTGCCATCTCTCATTCAGTGGGCCATAGAAAGCCTTTTTTTTTTATTATTATTATTTGGTTTCTAAAGTCTCCCTGAAACAAAAAAAAATACATAAAAAAACAGTGGGAGAGTAATATTGCCCTTTCAGCTTGTGTGCCAGTCTTGACTCCTGGGTGTGCCACCTCTCTCTCTCACTGAGTGGGCCATAGAAAGCCTATTTATTTTTTTCCTTGATTTGTGTTCCCAAATCTACCTCAACAAAAAAACACTACATCAATCAGTGGGAGAAAAATATTGGCCTCAGTCAGGGCTTGTGTGCCACTCCTGTGTGTGCCATCTCTCATTCAGTGGGCCATAGAAAGCCTTTTTTTATTATTATTATTATTTGGTTTCTAAAGTCTCCCTGAAACAAAAAAATACATAAAAAAACAGTGGGAGAGTAATATTGCCCTTTCAGCTTGTGTGCCAGTCTTGACTCCTGGGTGTGCCACCTCTCTCTCTCACTGAGTGGGCCATAGAAAGCCTATTTATTTTTTTCCTTGATTTGTGTTCCCAAATCTACCTCAACAAAAAAACACTACATCAATCAGTGGGAGAAAAATATTGGCCTCAGTCAGGGCTTGTGTGCCACTCCTGTGTGTGCCATCTCTCATTCAGTGGGCCATAGAAAGCCTTTTTTTATTATTATTATTTGGTTTCTAAAGTCTCCCTGAAACAAAAAAAAATACATAAAAAAACAGTGGGAGAGTAATATTGCCCTTTCAGCTTGTGTGCCAGTCTTGACTCCTGGGTGTGCCACCTCTCTCTCTCAAATTGTGGGCCATAGAAAGCCTATTTATTTTTTTCCTTGATTTGTGTTCTAAAAGCTACCTCAACAAAAAAACACTACATCAATCAGTGGGAGAAAAATATTGGCCTCAGTCAGGGCTTGTGTGCCACTCCTGTGTGTGCCATCTCTCATTCAGTGGGCCATAGAAAGCCTTTTTTTTATTTTTTATTATTATTTGGTTTCTAAAGTCTCCCTGAAAAAAACATTTTATCTTATTTGGTTTCTAAAGTCTCCCTGAGAAAAAAAAAAAAAAATAGGTGGGAGATTAATATTGACATTTGTGCTTGAGTGACAGTCCTGCGTGTGTGTCATCTCTGTGATTTGGTGCCACAGAAAACAGAGTGTGTAACATTGTGCCTGATTTTCCTTGTGGTCTCACCAACCTGTTAAGGGATATTGAAATCATACTGAAGTTATAGCTCACCGTGTAAGTTGTTTGACAGCAACAAATAAAGTTACTTTGGTTAAGTTTTTAAAACAATGAGGAAGTCTGGTGCAAGAGGTCGTGGCCGTGGGCGTTCATTGTCAGCTGGTAATCATGGTAGTGGTAGTGGAGCATCAGGTGGTCGTGGGGATAAAAATATTCCACCTAAGTCTGGAGCTGTGGAGCCAGTTTCGTCGTCTGGCAACACAAGGCCTCGAAAGCTTTCTTTTCTGGGAGTAGGAAATCCGCTTTTAAAGCCGGAGCAGCAACAGCAAGTTTTGGCTTACATTGCAGACTCAGCCTCTAGCTCTTTTGCCTCCTCTTCTGAAACTGGTAAATGTAAAAGCAGCGCGTCGCTTGTGGATGTTCACGGTCAGGGACAAGTCGCTTCCTTGTCCTCCTCAGCAAAAACTACAACAAGAGAGAAGGATGCAGCAGGCGACACAACGGGTCACTCCATGGAGCTCTTTACACATACCGTCCCTGGCTTAGAAAGTGAAACACTTAACAGGCCATGCCCATTACAAGTAGATTCTGACATGGAGTGCACTGATGCACAGCCACAGCCAGAGTACTATGCTGCTCCTTTGACTCAGACCACCACATTGCCCTCTCAAGGTACTGATCCACAATCAGACCCTGATGAGACTATGTTGCCCCGCCACGAACGCTATACCACCGACCGACACAGTGACACAGACGAAGTTGCACACGAGCTCGAAGAGGAGGTAATAGATGACCCGGTTGTTGACCCAGATTGGCAGCCATTGGGGGAACAGGGTGCAGGCGGCAGTAGTTCAGAAGCGGGGGTGGAGGAGGGGCCGCAGCAGGCATCAACATCGCAACAGGTTCCATCTGCCGGGCCCCTATCTGGCCCAAAACGCGTGTCAAAGTCAAAACCTGTTGGAGGACAGCGTGGCCATCCGGTTAAAGCTCAGTCTGCAATCCCTGAAAAGGGATCCGATGCTAGGAAGAGTGCAGTCTGGCATTTTTTTAAACAACATCCAATTGATCAGCGCAAAGTCATCTGTCAAAAATGTTCAACTAGCTTAAGCAGAGGTCAGAATCTGAAAAGTCTCAATACTAGTTGCATGCATAGACACTTAACCACCATGCATTTTCAAGCATGGACTAACTACCAACCGTCCCTTAAGGTTGTAGCACCCTCGGCCAATGAAGCTAGTCAGCAACGCAACATCCCTTCCGTCACTGTAAGGCCACCATTTTCCGCACCACCGGCAGTATCTGTGCAGGTTTCTTTGCCAGCCAAAAGCAGTCAGGGTCAGGGAATCACCAGTTTTGTAGGAGGAAATATTGCATCTAGGGCACCGGCGGAAACAATACCGTCTCCAACCGTCTCTCAATCTGCCATGTCCACCGGCACACCCGCAAGTTCCACGATCTCCATCTCTCCAGTTCAGCTCACACTACATGAGACTCTGGTTAGAAAAAGGAAGTACTTATCCTCGCATCTGCGTACACAGGGTTTTAACGCCCACATAGCTAGACTAATCTCGTTAGAGATGATGCCCTACCGGTTAGTTGAAAGCGAAGCTTTCAAAGCCCTGATGGAGTACGCTGAACCACGATACGAGCTACCCAGTCGACACTTTTTTTCCAGAAAAGCCATCCCAGCCCTGCACCAGCATGTTAAACAGCGCATCATCCATGCACTCAGGCAATCTGTGAGTACAAAGGTGCACCTGACTACAGATGCATGGACCAGTAGGCATGGCCAGGGACGTTATGTGTCCATCACGGCACACTGGGTGAATGTGGTGGATGCAGGGTCCACAGGGGACATCAATTTCGGGACAGTTGTGCCTAGCTCACGGTCTAGGAAACAGTTGGCTGTAGGCGTTTGCACCCCCTCCTCCTCCTCCTCCTCGTCCTCCTGCAGAAGCTACAGCTCTTCCACAGACCGCAGTCGGCCAAACACTCCATCTGCAGATGACACTGTTGCACACCAGTTGTCCCATTATGGGCCAGCTACTGGCAAGCGTCAGCAGGCTGTATTGGCTATGAAGTGTTTGGGCGACAACAGACACACCGCGGAAGTTCTGTCCGAGTTCTTGCAACAAGAAACGCAGTCGTGGCTGGGCACAGTAGATCTTGAGGCAGGCAAGGTAGTGAGTGATAACGGAAGGAATTTCATGGCTGCCATCTCCCTTTCCCAACTGAAACACATTCCTTGCCTGGCTCACACCTTAAACCTGGTGGTGCAGTGCTTATTGAAAACTTATCCTGGGTTCTCCGACCTGCTCCTCAAAGTGCGTGGACTTTGCTCACATATCCGACGTTCGCCTCTACACGCCAGCCGTATGCAGACCTATCAGCGGTCTTTGAACCTTCCCCAGCATCGCCTAATCATAGACGTTGCAACAAGGTGGAACTCAACACTGCACATGCTTCAGAGACTGTGCCAACAGAGGTGGGCTGTTATGTTTTTGTGGGAGGATACACATACACGGGCAGGCAGTAGGATGGCAGACATGGAGTTGTCAGGTGTGCAGTGGTCCAAGATACAAGACATGTGTCAAGTCCTTCAGTGTTTTGAGGAATGCACACGGCTGGTTAGTGCAGACAACGCCGTAATAAGCATGAGCATCCCCCTAATGCGTCTGCCGATGCAAAGTTTGACGCACATAAAGGAGCAGGCGTCTGTGTAGGGACCGCAGGTAAAGAAGGATGCAGGGACAAATAGGAGCCAGAAAGCAAATAGCGTTTTTAACTTTCTTTTTAACTTTCAACCAAAAAGATGACAAACGTTTTTCCATGCAGGGAACTTATATACAAGAACACAATCTCGCAGTAAATCCTAATTACTATATGACCGCCCTGAACTATACCCGTAGAACGCGGCAGCGCCTCACTAGTGACTCCCTACTAAGATAAAGTCAACAACGGTCACTTATCAGTGCTGGTTCAGAGATGTAGTCCTGACGGTGAGGCTCCGACAACGCCGTAGTCCTGATGGCGGAGGAAGGAGGTGTCTTCTGGCGACGGGCCCAGGCGTAGAGTCGAGTCCAGAATGTCTTTTGCGGTGCTGCGTTCCCTCCTGCAGGCGGACGTTGATCCGAGGTAACAGCCTCCCAGTCCAGAGAAGAGTCTTTTTGAGGAGGATTAGGAGAATAATCAGTATCAGTCACAGCTGAGACGAAACCATGCGAGTCCGTAGCACTCTCTGGCAAGGTGCTCTCAGGGAGCGCGGTAATACTGTCCCTGAGCTGGTCAGCACTACCCCTCTGCCTGGGGGGTCGCTGACGACGAATGCGCCTCTTTTTGGGGGCTCTGGTAGTTGCCTGCAGTGTCTGTTGCACGTTTTCCCCCTGCTTCCAGCAAGTCTCACTGCGGCCTGCACACTCACAACAACTGCGCTGCAGTTTCCTCTCCTCAGAGATTTCCCGCGCTTCTCTGCCCCTGCTTTCGCGCGTTTTGCTTTTTATCCTCTCCTCTCCCTGCGTCACTCTTCCTCCTGTCACATGAGCCTGGCTTCCCATGCACCCCTCAAATCCATCCCCCGGAACCCCGACTCCCGGCAACAATGGTTCCACCCGTCTGCACAGCTCACCAGGTCCCTGTCCCCTACATTCCCCCACCCTGTATGCTCGCCAGTCCCTGGGCGAGGCCTTCGCACTGACAGGTCGCCCACCTGACGGATTGTTCCACACTTGGGTCTGTCTGGTGTGTAAGTCAGGACTGTAGCGAGTTGGGGGTCTACCGGCAGTAGAACGTTCAGAACGTCGTGGCTCGGGTCCTTGTATAGGGGGTGTTGGGGAAATGTCGTCAGCGGAAGAGTGACTGGTCAGGGGTAGTGTAGTAGTCGAGATAGGGGGAGTATTTTGACGCCGTTCTTCTTCTTCATCATCTTCTTCATCCCACCAATGGTTGTTGGGGGATTCAGTCGCAGGTGGCTCTTCCCTGATTGCGGATTCCGGGGTGTCTGAGTCAACAGAGCGACACAACCGGAGCATGTTGCGATGAAGAATGCGAGTACCTGTACTTCCGAGGGCCTCAGACTGCACTTCATATACAGGTCCATGCGGGTCTATACGGCGAAGCACCCGATAGGGTGTTTTTTCCCAACGATGGTCTAACTTGTTTTGCGGTCTTTGCTCTCGAACGAGTACTCGATCACCTGGCCGGAACTCTGGGGGTTTTGCTGTAGGGGTGCTCCGATGCTCCACTTCCCGAATTCGAGTGTGTACCAGTCGGTGTAAGGTCTGCAGCCGATGCCGATGATCACGCACCCACGAAGCCATCCCTGTTCGGGGGCCTTCTTCCTCCGAAGACAGTTCCAGATCTGTCATGCCTTTTCCTGGGCGCCCAAAGACCACTTCATACGGGGTGCGTCCTGTGACTTGATGAACTCTATTGTTGTAGACCCACACTAGGTCCGACACATACTCCGGCCAGCGGGCCTTCTGATCTTGTTCTTGCGCACGCAGCATTTGAAGCAAAGTCCGGTTAAACCGCTCACAAGCCCCATTTCCCTGGGGATGATACGGTGTGGTGCGTGACTTATCAATGCCGTAGAGGCGATGCAGCTCTTCCATGACTTTGCCCAAAAAATAGGCGCCTTGATCCGAATGTATTCGCCTCGGACAGCCGTAAACTTGAATAAAGTTCTTACAGATAGCGCTCGCCGCCGACTCAGCTGTCTGATCACGGGTAGGGGTGACTACCGCGAATTTTGAAAAATGATCTACCATAACGAGGCAGTGTTCGTAGCCTTGATGCGCTGCTCCAATGGTAATGTAGTCTATCATTAATACTTCAAAAGGGGCAGACGTCGTGATGCTCTGCACAGGCGCCCTTTCCTCCGGTGACTTGGTTAGCTCACATTGTCGACATTGTCTACAGGCAGTTTGTACTTCCGCAAGCAGCCGAGGATGATAGAACCGAGTTTGCAGCCACTTAAACGTCCTCTTCACTCCGAAGTGTGCCCCGGACTCATGAGCTTCTTTAGCAACTGCGGCCACCACGGGCCCTGGTAAGACCATCTGCCAGGTCGGCTCGGAATCTGCCTGAGCCATGGTTAAGTGGCATAAGAGCCCGTCCTGAAGAGTTAGGCGCTCCCACTGCCGCAGAAGAAGGTTCAGGTCTGACGGGAGAGTTTGTCCAGGGCTTCTCACGGGCAATAGACCATTCGTTATCCACTGTCGCAATGGAGCTAGTTCCTGGTCTTCCTGTTACAGCCGTATCCATTCGTCCCGACTCTGAACCAACAGTCCTGTAGCCATTCCGTTCCCGGTCTGTTCCCGGCTCACAGCCGTCCGAGTAGCGCCCCCGATGGCGTAGGGGATTTCTTCTCCCTCCAGCTCCTCATCTCGGTTAGTCCTTGGGGGATTCTTCCGCAGACGAGATAATGCGTCAGCATGAACATTCTCCGCTCCTCGCTTGTAAAGGATACGGTATCTGTACTTGGCCATCCGGGCTACCCAGCGCTGTTCTAGGGCACCCAATTTTGCATTTTCCAGATGTGCCAATGGGTTGTTATCCGTGCGTATCAGCACCTCGGAACCGGCCAGGTACTCAGCGAACCGCTCTGTCATAGCCCACACCACGGCCAGCAGCTCCACCTTGAAAGAACTGTAATTGTCTGGGTTCAACTCAGAGTCATGAAGAGACCGACTCGCATAGGCGATCACTCTCTCCCGCCCATCCTGAACCTGAGACAACACAGCCCCCAATCCCTGAGAGCTGCCGTCGGTGTGTAGGATGAACGGTTGCGAAAAGTCCGCATAAGCCAACACCGGCGGCTCCATGAGAGCTGTCTTCAAGTCCCGGAACGCTGCTTCTTGTGACTCCTGCCATTGTATCTTCTTTCCCCGTTCCTTGGGGGAGCTTCCTTTCAGCAGGACTTGTAGATTGTGAGAACGGCGAGCAAAATTCTTCACGAAGCGCCGGTAGTACCCAGCGAGGCCCAAGAACGCCCGTACATCCTTAGCAGTCTCCGGTGTGGGCCACTCCTGGATTGCAGCAATCTTCTCCTGCGATGGCCGGACTCCTTCGGCGGACACCACATGCCCCAGGTACTCGATCTGTTCCCGGAACAAGTGACACTTCTGGGGCTTCACCTTAAGCCCGTATTTCAGCAACCGGTCTAGTACCTGTTCCAGTCGGCACAGATGTTCCTCGAATGTTGGGGCGTAGATGATGATGTCATCCAGATAAATGAGAGTGGCCTCGAAGTTCAAATCCCCCAGACACCGCTCCATTAATCGTTGGAAGGTGCCTGGAGCATTGGCCAGCCCAAACGGCATTCGATTGAACTCAAATAGTCCCATGGGAAGGATGAACGCTGTCTTAGGACGATCTGCTTCTGTCATCGGGACCTGCCAGTATCCGCTGGCTAGGTCTAAGGTGGAAAAATATTTGGCCCGACCCAGCACGGAGAGAGACTCCTCGATACGGGGAAGTGGATAAGAGTCTCGGACGGTGCATGCATTTAGCTTACGATAGTCCACACAGAACCGGAGCGTGCCGTCCTTTTTCCGCACCAGCACGATCGGGGCAGCCCACGGGCTCTGACTCTCGCGGATCACTCCCTTTTGTAGCATCTGGCCTAACAACGTCTTTACTTCCTGGTACATCTGTGGGGGAATCTGTCTGTACCGCTCCCTGATGGGCACTGTATCTCCGGTCGGAATTCCATGTTCGATGGCCGTGGTACAGCCAAAATCATCTTCATGTTGCGCAAACACTTCAGCATAGTGTCCAAGGAGCCGCTGCACTCGCGAGACTTGTGATGGATCCAGACCCGGTAATTCTGCTCGCATATGTTCCAGAATAGTTTGACCTTTTCGGAACGCTATCAGCTCAGGATCCTGTGTAGACCGGACACTGACCATCCAGGGATCAGGGGAATCCACCTTTAACTGTAAAGTATCTGGAGGAGGCATCACTTCTAACGGTCGTAACACTTTGGCCATCTCACTTCGGACCCGTAGCACGACATCGTGTTCGTCCACATTCACACATCGCACTGGTACGGCCCCATTTTTAACAGTAGCCAGAGATCGGGCCACCAGCAGTCCTGTGGGCAAAGGGGACGTAAAGGTGGGCTCAACCTGCACTTGCACTCCTTCCAGAGGGATGCGAGCTCGGATGGGCAGGGATATAACAGTCTGTCCTGGGGGAAACGTCACTTCTGCTGTCGGGGAGGTGATTACTTTCCCTAGTATGTCTCCCTCCTGAAAGGTCTCTTGCACACGGACTTCCCTCACTAACTGTCTGAACACGGAGCCTTGAGGTGTACTGGTCCCCCACTGATTGAGTGTCTCTTGTGTGGTCTCCCCTAACAGCAAACTGCCAAAGTCCTTCAATACATTCATCCCCAAAGTCACGATATGTTGTGGGCTGGGATCCCCCCGCGTCAACACAACCCCCCGGCGGCCCAGGTCTTTCCCACATAAAGATATTTGCATCCAGGTGACCCCTTCGACTGAGATGGGCAGCTGATTGGCGGCCTGCAACCGGATTACGGGGCCCCATTGGGGTCTGACTGACACAGGGAAGTGTTTTCTAAAATAGGCCTCGGGCATCGTCGTGACTTGAGATCCGGTGTCCACCAGACAACGTACAGCCCGCCCTTCAAACTCTGCCCAAACCAGGGGGCAGCTGGCAACCAAATTTTCGGGACTTTCACCACCCATCCGCGGGGATTCTGACTCCGAGCGTCGTCCCCTTAGCTCGGAGTCCTCTAGTTTAACGGCCGCCGTGACGAGGCCCTCCCTCTCCGGGGGCACTCCCGTGCGAAATGTCCTGCCTCCCCGCAACCATAGCAAGCACCGGGGACCGGATAATATCCTGAACGAGCGCCACGAGCTGGACTCCCAGACCCTTGCCCCCGGGGTAGCTCCCTTGGGCTTCGCGCATTTTTTTTAACTTCGGCCAGTTCCTCTCGGATTTGTTTGAGCTCCTGCCGCATCTCCTGAACCCACGACGGCTCACCCCCTCCTGGTGCAGCGGTCTGGATAACCCGAGCCTCTCCTGTCAGGACCGTCACCCCCCTCTCTTGCTCCCGGGTGCGGGCCTCATTGCCTATGTCGGAGAAAGTCAGGCGCGGGTCGACCCGCACTCGTTCACGTAGAGCCTGTTTGGTCAACTCATCCCGCAGTCCCGTCACCAGTTGGTCACGCAGGGTCACGTCAACATGTCCCATCCCCATACCATCTTTCCGCACGATTGCAATGTTTAGCTCTTGCAGAGCATTCATGTACTGAGTGACAGTCTCGCCCTCTTTTTGTCGCCGTCCAAACAACCGGGCCCGCAGCTCTCCCACGTCGGTGGGATCCCCGTGCGTCCCCTCTAACACATGTAACACCCCAGTAAAAGTATTCCGCTCTGTGGGGGGTCTCAACATCACTGAATCCCGAGCCTCTCCGTCTAAGGCCATAATGGCCACCTCTGCTTCCAGGGCTGGGGTCATAGGATGCATTCTCAACAGCCCCCTCATCCTTTCAGTCCAGCTCCACAACAACATGTTGCTCCCATTAAACTTGGGCAAATTGTTTAACATGGCCCCCAATGAGAGAGAAGCTCTAGGCCCAGCCCCATCCTCCGTATCTTCTGGCTCCTTCTTTGGATCCTGCATCCTGCCGACTACGCCAAATGTAGGGACCGCAGGTAAAGAAGGATGCAGGGACAAATAGGAGCCAGAAAGCAAATAGCGTTTTTAACTTTCTTTTTAACTTTCAACCAAAAAGATGACAAACGTTTTTCCACGCAGGGAACTTATATACAAGAACACAATCTCGCAGTAAATCCTAATTACTATATGACCGCCCTGAACTATACCCGTAGAACGCGGCAGCGCCTCACTAGTGACTCCCTACTAAGATAAAGTCAACAACGGTCACTTATCAGTGCTGGTTCAGCGATGTAGTCCTGACGGTGAGGCTCCGACAACGCCGTAGTCCTGATGGCGGAGGAAGGAGGTGTCTTCTGGCGACGGGCCCAGGCGTAGAGTCGAGTCCAGAATGTCTTTTGCGGTGCTGCGTTCCCTCCTGCAGGCGGACGTTGATCCGAGGTAACAGCCTCCCAGTCCAGAGAAGAGTCTTTTTGAGGAGGATTAGGAGAATAATCAGTATCAGTCACAGCTGAGACGAAACCATGCGAGTCCGTAGCACTCTCTGGCAAGGTGCTCTCAGGGAGCGCGGTAATACTGTCCCTGAGCTGGTCAGCACTACCCCTCTGCCTGGGGGGTCGCTGACGACGAATGCGCCTCTTTTTGGGGGCTCTGGTAGTTGCCCGCAGTGTCTGTTGCATGTTTTCCCCCTGCTTCCAGCAAGTCTCACTGCGGCCTGCACACTCACAACAACTGCGCTGCAGTTTCCTCTCCTCAGAGATTTCCCGCGCTTCTCTGCCCCTGCTTTCGCGCGTTTTGCTTTTTATCCTCTCCTCTCCCTGCGTCACTCTTCCTCCTGTCACATGAGCCTGGCTTCCCATGCACCCCTCAAATCCGTCCCCCGGAACCCCGACTCCCGGCAACAATGGTTCCACCCGTCTGCACAGCTCACCAGGTCACTGTCCCCTACATCTGCACCAGAGGAAGAGGAAAGCCTGGATGACAGTCAGCCATTGTCTGGTCAGGGCAGTGTACAGGACGAGGTAGCGGGCGAAGAGGAGGTGGAGGACGAGGAGGATGATGGGGATGAGTATATTTTTAATGCGGAAGATTTCCCGGGGGCACTGGAAATTGGTTGCGTGGCAAGGCCGGGTTCTGGTTTTTTGAGGGACACAAGTGACGTAGATTTGCCTGAAACTGCCCCTCAACCAATCACAACCGGAGATTTGACAACTGGAACTTTGGCCCACATGGCGGATTATGCCTTACGTATCCTAAAAAGGGACACACGCATTACGAAAATGATGAACGATGACGATTACTGGTTGGCCTGCCTCCTTGATCCACGCTATAAAGGCAAATTGCAAAATATTATGCCACATGAGAACTTGGAACTAATATTAGCAACCAAACAATCAACTCTTGTTGACCGTTTGCTTCAGGCATTCCCAGCACACAGCGCACGTGATCGTTCTCACACGAGCTCCAGGGGGCAGCAGACTAGGAGTGTTAGGGGTGCACACATCAGAAGTGGCGTTGGACAGAGGGGTTTTCTGACCAGGTTGTGGAGTGATTTTGCTATGACCGCAGACAGGACAGGTACTGCTGCATCAATTGAAAGTGACAGGAGACAACATTTGTCCAGTATGGTTACTAACTATTTTTCATCCC
This sequence comes from Ranitomeya variabilis, assembly GCF_051348905.1. Classification (NCBI taxonomy): domain Eukaryota; kingdom Metazoa; phylum Chordata; class Amphibia; order Anura; family Dendrobatidae; genus Ranitomeya; species Ranitomeya variabilis. The sequence goes on along the minus strand of NC_135237.1, from coordinate 116,750,628 downwards.
TTATCGATGTTCTCCCTCAACCGTCATTCCCATTTGATTACTGGGCATCAAAATTAGACACCTGGCCAGAATTGGCAGAATATGCATTGCAGGAGCTTGCTTGCCCGGCAGCAAGTGTCCTATCAGAAAGAGTATTCAGTGCTGCAGGTTCAATATTAACTGAAAAAAGGACTCGTCTGGCTACCCAAAATGTTGACGATCTAACATTCATTAAAATGAACCACAACTGGATTTCGAAATCTTTTGCCCCACCGTGCCCGGCCGACACTTAGCTTTCCTATGAAAAGCTCTTGCCTGTGGACTACTGTGAATTATTTTTCTAATGTCTAATTTTCTGCAGCTGATTGTCCAGCATACGACATGTTTACACCTCCCTAAATGGCAAAACTCCCCACACGGGGCCGTGGTATCGCGACTTGGCGCAAGCACCCGTGAGACTGCTGTTTGTCTGAAGAGGTGGGTGTGCTCGCTTTTGGTCGACGGCATTGCTACTGGGTCCCTCATAGTACAATAAAGTGTCTCTGGCGGTGGTGGTGCGCACCCAACGTCAGACACACTGTTGTAACATGAGGGGCCCTGGGCCTGTACCGCCGGCCACAAGAGAGTTCACCCACCCCCAGGTCAAACATTGCTCTACCACTTCCACAGTTATCTCTCACACTTCCACCAATGTTTAGTCTATGCGCTGACATCCTTCCATACCTGCCACTGACAATACCATTGTGTTGACATGTATGATGGTACTTAACATAGTCAGGGGCAGTGTCCTCTATTTACCACAGTAAATACTTTGCGCTAAATTAGTAGGTCTGAAACAACGCAGAGGATCCCACCCATGAACCTAATGATTGCACCCTTTAGTGTTTTTGTTTTGTTTTAATGCGAGACATTCACATTTATTTGATGTTTTGGACTACTAACTGGCAGACACTCATTACAATCGGCCTCCGTTGACCAGACCACTGCTGCCCGTGTACCCCTGGAACCAATTATAAAGTGCCTACAGCCAGCCCATTTTATAATGTTAGCCCTTCGAAGCCTGTCTGCGGTCCCTCCTTCCACTAGGCCTCCACTGACCAGACCACTGCTGCCCTGTACCCCTGGAAACAATTATAAAGTGCCTACAGCCAGCCCATTTAATAATGTTAGGCCTTCGAAGCCTGTCTGCGGTCCCTCCTTCCACTAGGCCTCCACTGACCAGACCACTGCTGCCCGTGTACCCCTGGAACCAATTATAAAGTGCCTACAGCCAGCCCATTTAATAATGTTAGGCCTTCGAAGCCTGTCTGCGGTCCCTCCTTCCACTAGGCCTCCACTGACCAGACCACTGCTGCCCGTGTACCCCTGGAACCAATTATAAAGTGCCTACAGCCAGCCCATTTAATAATGTTAGCCCTTCGAAGCCTGTCTGCGGTCCCTCCTTCCACTAGGCCTCCACTGACCAGACCACTGCTGCCCTGTACCCCTGGAACCAATTATAAAGTGCCTACAGCCAGCCCATTTGATAATGTTAGGCCTTCGAAGCCTGTCTGCGGTCCCTCCTTCCACTAGGCCTCCACTGACCAGACCACTGCTGCCCGTGTACCCCTGGAACCAATTATAAAGTGCCTACAGCCAGCCCATTTAATAATGTTAGGCCTTCGAAGCCTGTCTGCGGTCCCTCCTTCCACTAGGCCTCCACTGACCAGACCACTGCTGCCCTGTACCCCTGGAACCAATTATAAAGTGCCTACAGCCAGCCCATTTAATAATGTTAGGCCTTCGAAGCCTGTCTGTGGTCCCTCCTTCCACTAGGCCTCCAATGACCAGACCACTGCTGCCCTGTACCCCTGGAACCTAATTTACAGTGCATAGAGCCTATTTTTTTTTTTTTATATTAATAAAGCCATGATGGACTACGCTGTACCAAGCTATGAGCTACCCAGTTGAGAATTCTTTTGGGAGAAAAGCCATCCCATCCCTCCACCAGCATGTTAAAGACCGCATTGTCCTTGCATTCTGTCAATCTGTGAGTCCAAAGGTACACCTGACAACAGACACATGGACCTGTAGGCATGGCCACGGAAGGTTACGTGTCCTTTGTGGCTCAATGGGTTAATGTATTGGATGCATGGTCCACACAGGGGACAGCCTGCTAAGTCTGTCTGCAGTCCCTAATTCAAGTTGTCCACAAATGAATAAAGCTGAGCTTCAATCTTCTGTTCCAAATTACCATTTTTAAAAATGAAATTGGCTGTTCCGGCCTACTAAAGGTGTCTGCCCCTGCCTGGTGTTGTCCTCAACTGAATAAAGCTGAGCTTCAATCTTCTGTTCCAAATTACCATTTTTAAAAATGAAATTGGCTGTTCCGGCCTACTAAAGGTGTCTGCCCCTGCCTGGTGTTGTCCTCAACTGAATAAAGCTGTGCTTCAACCTTCTGTTCCAAATTACCATTTTTAAAAATGAAATTGGCTGTTCCGGCCTACTAAAGGTGTCTGCCCCTGCCTGGTGTTGTCCTCAACTGAATAAAGCTGAGCTTCAACCTTCTGTGCCAAATTACCATTTTTAAAAATGAAATTGGCTGTTCCGGCCTACTAAAGGTGTCTGCCCCTGCCTGGTGTTGTCCTCAACTGAATAAAGCTGAGCTTCAACCTTCTGTTCCAAATTACCATTTTTAAAAATGAAATTGGCTGTTCCGGCCTACTAAAGGTGTCTGCCCCTGCCTGGTGTTGTCCTCAACTGAATAAAGCTGAGCTTCAACCTTCTGTTCCAAATTACCATTTTTAAAAATGAAATTGGCTGTTCCGGCCTACTAAAGGTGTCTGCCCCTGCCTGGTGTTGTCCTCAACTGAATAAAGCTGAGCTTCAACCTTCTGTTCCAAATTACCATTTTTAAAAATGAAATTGGCTGTTCCGGCCTACTAAAGGTGTCTGCCCCTGCCTGGTGTTGTCCTCAACTGAATAAAGCTGAGCTTCAACCTTCTGTTCCAAATTACCATTTTTAAAAATGAAATTGGCTGTTCCGGCCTACTAAAGGTGTCTGCCCCTGCCTGGTGTTGTCCTCAACTGAATAAAGCTGAGCTTCAACCTTCTGTTCCAAACATACAACAACAAACTGATACAGTACAAAAAATTGGCCTCCAGCTACAAAAACTTTCTCCTACAAGTACTTAACTGAAAGGTTTTTTTCCATTGAAAACACAGATATGGCATCCACCGAGTGTTGTCCTGTCGCGTCTTCTTTACATTATTGCCAAGAAGCTGCAACTGAATAAAGCTGAGCTTCAACCTTCTGTTCCAAATTACCATTTTTAAAAATGAAATTGGCTGTTCCGGCCTACTAAAGGTGTCTGCCCCTGCCTGGTGTTGTCCTCAACTGAATAAAGCTGAGCTTCAACCTTCTGTTCCAAATTACCATTTTTAAAAATGAAATTGGCTGTTCCGGCCTACTAAAGGTGTCTGCCCCTGCCTGGTGTTGTCCTCAACTGAATAAAGCTGAGCTTCAACCTTCTGTTCCAAACATACAACAACAAACTGGTACAGTACAAAAAATTGGCCTCCAGCTACAAAAACTTTCTCCTACAAGTACTTAACTGAAAGGTTTTTTTCCATTGAAAACACAGATATGGCATCCACCGAGTGTTGTCCTGTCGCGTCTTCTTTACATTATTGCCAAGAAGCTGCAACTGAATAAAGCTGAGCTTCAACCTTCTGTTCCAAATTACCATTTTTAAAAATGAAATTGGCTGTTCCGGCCTACTAAAGGTGTCTGCCCCTGCCTGGTGTTGTCCTCAACTGAATAAAGCTGTGCTTCAATCTTCTGTTCCAAATTACCATTTTTAAAAATGAAATTGGCTGTTCCGGCCTACTAAAGGTGTCTGCCCCTGCCTGGTGATGTCCTCAACTGAATAAAGCTGTGCTTCAACCTTCTGTTCCAAATTACCATTTTTAAAAATGAAATTGGCTGTTCCGGCCTACTAAAGGTGTCTGCCCTTGCCTGGTGTTGTCCTCAACTGAATAAAGCTGAGCTTCAACCTTCTGTTCCAAATTACCATTTTTAAAAATGAAATTGGCTGTTCCGGCCTACTAAAGGTGTCTGCCCCTGCCTGGTGTTGTCCTCAACTGAATAAAGCTGAGCTTCAACCTTCTGTTCCAAACATACAACAACAAACTGGTACAGTACAAAAAATTGGCCTCCAGCTACAAAAACTTTCTCCTACAAGTACTTAACTGAAAGGTTTTTTTCCATTGAAAACACAGATATGGCATCCACCGAGTGTTGTCCTGTCGCGTCTTCTTTACATTATTGCCAAGAAGCTGCAACTGAATAAAGCTGAGCTTCAACCTTCTGTTCCAAATTACCATTTTTAAAAATGAAATTGGCTGTTCCGGCCTACTAAAGGTGTCTGCCCCTGCCTGGTGTTGTCCTCAACTGAATAAAGCTGAGCTTCAACCTTCTGTTCCAAATTACCATTTTTAAAAATGAAATTGGCTGTTCCGGCCTACTAAAGGTGTCTGCCCCTGCCTGGTGTTGTCCTCAACTGAATAAAGCTGAGCTTCAACCTTCTGTTCCAAACATACAACAACAAACTGGTACAGTACAAAAAATTGGCCTCCAGCTACAAAAACTTTCTCCTACAAGTACTTAACTGAAAGGTTTTTTTCCATTGAAAACACAGATATGGCATCCACCGAGTGTTGTCCTGTCGCGTCTTCTTTACATTATTGCCAAGAAGCTGCAACTGAATAAAGCTGAGCTTCAACCTTCTGTTCCAAATTACCATTTTTAAAAATGAAATTGGCTGTTCCGGCCTACTAAAGGTGTCTGCCCCTGCCTGGTGTTGTCCTCAACTGAATAAAGCTGTGCTTCAACCTTCTGTTCCAAATTACCATTTTTAAAAATGAAATTGGCTGTTCCGGCCTACTAAAGGTGTCTGCCCCTGCCTGGTGTTGTCCTCAACTGAATAAAGCTGAGCTTCAACCTTCTGTTCCAAATTACCATTTTTAAAAGTGAAATTGGCTGTTCCGGCCTACTAAAGGTGTCTGCCCCTGCCTGGTGTTGTCCTCAACTGAATAAAGCTGAGCTTCAACCTTCTGTTCCAAATTACCATTTTTAAAAATGAAATTGGCTGTTCCGGCCTACTAAAGGTGTCTGCCCCTGCCTGGTGTTGTCCTCAACTGAATAAAGCTGAGCTTCAACCTTCTGTTCCAAACATACAACAACAAACTGGTACAGTACAAAAAATTGGCCTCCAGCTACAAAAACTTTCTCCTACAAGTACTTAACTGAAAGGTTTTTTTCCATTGAAAACACAGATATGGCATCCACCGAGTTTTGTCCTGTCGCGTCTTCTTTACATTATTGCCAAGAAGCTGCAACTGAATAAAGCTGAGCTTCAACCTTCTGTTCCAAATTACCATTTTTAAAAATGAAATTGGCTGTTCCGGCCTACTAAAGGTGTCTGCCCCTGCCTGGTGTTGTCCTCAACTGAATAAAGCTGAGCTTCAACCTTCTGTTCCAAATTACCATTTTTAAAAATGAAATTGGCTGTTCCGGCCTACTAAAGGTGTCTGCCCCTGCCTGGTGTTGTCCTCAACTGAATAAAGCTGAGCTTCAACCTTCTGTTCCAAACATACAACAACAAACTGGTACAGTACAAAAAATTGGCCTCCAGCTACAAAAACTTTCTCCTACAAGTACTTAACTGAAAGGTTTTTTTCCATTGAAAACACAGATATGGCATCCACCGAGTGTTGTCCTGTCGCGTCTTCTTTACATTATTGCCAAGAAGCTGCAACTGAATAAAGCTGAGCTTCAACCTTCTGTTCCAAATTACCATTTTTAAAAATGAAATTGGCTGTTCCGGCCTACTAAAGGTGTCTGCCCCTGCCTGGTGTTGTCCTCAACTGAATAAAGCTGTGCTTCAATCTTCTGTTCCAAATTACCATTTTTAAAAATGAAATTGGCTGTTCCGGCCTACTAAAGGTGTCTGCCCCTGCCTGGTGTTGTCCTCAACTGAATAAAGCTGTGCTTCAACCTTCTGTTCCAAATTACCATTTTTAAAAATGAAATTGGCTGTTCCGGCCTACTAAAGGTGTCTGCCCTTGCCTGGTGTTGTCCTCAACTGAATAAAGCTGAGCTTCAACCTTCTGTTCCAAATTACCATTTTTAAAAATGAAATTGGCTGTTCCGGCCTACTAAAGGTGTCTGCACCTGCCTGGTGTTGTCCTCAACTGAATAAAGCTGAGCTTCAACCTTCTGTTCCAAACATACAACAACAAACTGGTACAGTACAAAAAATTGGCCTCCAGCTACAAAAACTTTCTCCTACAAGTACTTAACTGAAAGGTTTTTTTCCATTGAAAACACAGATATGGCATCCACCGAGTGTTGTCCTGTCGCGTCTTCTTTACATTATTGCCAAGAAGCTGCAACTGAATAAAGCTGAGCTTCAACCTTCTGTTCCAAATTACCATTTTTAAAAATGAAATTGGCTGTTCCGGCCTACTAAAGGTGTCTGCCCCTGCCTGGTGTTGTCCTCAACTGAATAAAGCTGAGCTTCAACCTTCTGTTCCAAATTACCATTTTTAAAAATGAAATTGGCTGTTCCGGCCTACTAAAGGTGTCTGCCCCTGCCTGGTGTTGTCCTCAACTGAATAAAGCTGAGCTTCAACCTTCTGTTCCAAACATACAACAACAAACTGGTACAGTACAAAAAATTGGCCTCCAGCTACAAAAACTTTCTCCTACAAGTACTTAACTGAAAGGTTTTTTTCCATTGAAAACACAGATATGGCATCCACCGAGTGTTGTCCTGTCGCGTCTTCTTTACATTATTGCCAAGAAGCTGCAACTGAATAAAGCTGAGCTTCAACCTTCTGTTCCAAATTACCATTTTTAAAAATGAAATTGGCTGTTCCGGCCTACTAAAGGTGTCTGCCCCTGCCTGGTGTTGTCCTCAACTGAATAAAGCTGTGCTTCAACCTTCTGTTCCAAATTACCATTTTTAAAAATGAAATTGGCTGTTCCGGCCTACTAAAGGTGTCTGCCCCTGCCTGGTGTTGTCCTCAACTGAATAAAGCTGAGCTTCAACCTTCTGTTCCAAATTACCATTTTTAAAAATGAAATTGGCTGTTCCGGCCTACTAAAGGTGTCTGCCCCTGCCTGGTGTTGTCCTCAACTGAATAAAGCTGAGCTTCAACCTTCTGTTCCAAATTACCATTTTTAAAAATGAAATTGGCTGTTCCGGCCTACTAAAGGTGTCTGCCCCTGCCTGGTGTTGTCCTCAACTGTATCAAGCTGAGCTTCAACCTTCTGTTCCAAACATACAACAACAAACTGGTACAGTACAAAAAATTGGCCTCCAGCTACAAAAACTTTCTCCTACAAGTACTTAACTGAAAGGTTTTTTTCCATTGAAAACACAGATATGGCATCCACCGAGTGTTGTCCTGTCGCGTCTTCTTTACATTATTGCCAAGAAGCTGCAACTGAATAAAGCTGAGCTTCAACCTTCTGTTCCAAATTACCATTTTTAAAAATGAAATTGGCTGTTCCGGCCTACTAAAGGTGTCTGCCCCTGCCTGGTGTTGTCCTCAACTGAATAAAGCTGAGCTTCAACCTTCTGTTCCAAATTACCATTTTTAAAAATGAAATTGGCTGTTCCGGCCTACTAAAGGTGTCTGCCCCTGCCTGGTGTTGTCCTCAACTGAATAAAGCTGAGCTTCAACCTTCTGTTCCAAACATACAACAACAAACTGGTACAGTACAAAAAATTGGCCTCCAGCTACAAAAACTTTCTCCTACAAGTACTTAACTGAAAGGTTTTTTTCCATTGAAAACACAGATATGGCATCCACCGAGTGTTGTCCTGTCGCGTCTTCTTTACATTATTGCCAAGAAGCTGCAACTGAATAAAGCTGAGCTTCAACCTTCTGTTCCAAATTACCATTTTTAAAAATGAAATTGGCTGTTCCGGCCTACTAAAGGTGTCTGCCCCTGCCTGGTGTTGTCCTCAACTGAATAAAGCTGTGCTTCAATCTTCTGTTCCAAATTACCATTTTTAAAAATGAAATTGGCTGTTCCGGCCTACTAAAGGTGTCTGCCCCTGCCTGGTGTTGTCCTCAACTGAATAAAGCTGTGCTTCAACCTTCTGTTCCAAATTACCATTTTTAAAAATTAAATTGGCTGTTCCGGCCTACTAAAGGTGTCTGCCCCTGCCTGGTGTTGTCCTCAACTGAATAAAGCTGAGCTTCAACCTTCTGTTCCAAATTACCATTTTTAAAAATGAAATTGGCTGTTCCGGCCTACTAAAGGTGTCTGCCCCTGCCTGGTGTTGTCCTCAACTGAATAAAGCTGAGCTTCAACCTTCTGTTCCAAACATACAACAACAAACTGGTACAGTACAAAAAATTGGCCTCCAGCTACAAAAACTTTCTCCTACAAGTACTTAACTGAAAGGTTTTTTTCCATTGAAAACACAGATATGGCATCCACCGAGTGTTGTCCTGTCGCGTCTTCTTTACATTATTGCCAAGAAGCTGCAACTGAATAAAGCTGAGCTTCAACCTTCTGTTCCAAATTACCATTTTTAAAAATGAAATTGGCTGTTCCGGCCTACTAAAGGTGTCTGCCCCTGCCTGGTGTTGTCCTCAACTGAATAAAGCTGTGCTTCAATCTTCTGTTCCAAATTACCATTTTTAAAAATGAAATTGGCTGTTCCGGCCTACTAAAGGTGTTTGCCCCTGCCTGGTGTTGTCCTCAACTGAATAAAGCTGTGCTTCAACCTTCTGTTCCAAATTACCATTTTTAAAAATGAAATTGGCTGTTCCGGCCTACTAAAGGTGTCTGCCCCTGCCTGGTGTTGTCCTCAACTGAATAAAGCTGAGCTTCAACCTTCTGTTCCAAATTACCATTTTTAAAAATGAAATTGGCTGTTCCGGCCTACTAAAGGTGTCTGCCCCTGCCTGGTGTTGTCCTCAACTGAATAAAGCTGAGCTTCAACCTTCTGTTCCAAACATACAACAACAAACTGGTACAGTACAAAAAATTGGCCTCCAGCTACAAAAACTTTCTCCTACAAGTACTTAACTGAAAGGTTTTTTTCCATTGAAAACACAGATATGGCATCCACCGAGTGTTGTCCTGTCGCGTCTTCTTTACATTATTGCCAAGAAGCTGCAACTGAATAAAGCTGAGCTTCAACCTTCTGTTCCAAATTACCATTTTTAAAAATGAAATTGGCTGTTCCGGCCTACTAAAGGTGTCTGCCCCTGCCTGGTGTTGTCCTCAACTGAATAAAGCTGAGCTTCAACCTTCTGTTCCAAATTACCATTTTTAAAAATGAAATTGGCTGTTCCGGCCTACTAAAGGTGTCTGCCCCTGCCTGGTGTTGTCCTCAACTGAATAAAGCTGAGCTTCAACCTTCTGTTCCAAACATACAACAACAAACTGGTACAGTACAAAAAATTGGCCTCCAGCTACAAAAACTTTCTCCTACAAGTACTTAACTGAAAGGTTTTTTTCCATTGAAAACACAGATATGGCATCCACCGAGTGTTGTCCTGTCGCGTCTTCTTTACATTATTGCCAAGAAGCTGCAACTGAATAAAGCTGAGCTTCAACCTTCTGTTCCAAATTACCATTTTTAAAAATGAAATTGGCTGTTCCGGCCTACTAAAGGTGTCTGCCCCTGCCTGGTGTTGTCCTCAACTGAATAAAGCTGTGCTTCAACCTTCTGTTCCAAATTACCATTTTTAAAAATGAAATTGGCTGTTCCGGCCTACTAAAGGTGTCTGCCCCTGCCTGGTGTTGTCCTCAACTGAATAAAGCTGAGCTTCAACCTTCTGTTCCAAATTACCATTTTTAAAAATGAAATTGGCTGTTCTGGCCTACTAAAGGTGTCTGCCCCTGCCTGGTGTTGTCCTCAACTGAATAAAGCTGAGCTTCAACCTTCTGTTCCAAATTACCATTTTTAAAAATGAAATTGGCTGTTCCGGCCTACTAAAGGTGTCTGCCCCTGCCTGGTGTTGTCCTCAACTGAATAAAGCTGAGCTTCAACCTTCTGTTCCAAACATACAACAACAAACTGGTACAGTACAAAAAATTGGCCTCCAGCTACAAAAACTTTCTCCTACAAGTACTTAACTGAAAGGTTTTTTTCCATTGAAAACACAGATATGGCATCCACCGAGTGTTGTCCTGTGGCGTCTTCTTTACATTATTGCCAAGAAGCTGCAACTGAATAAAGCTGAGCTTCAACCTTCTGTTCCAAATTACCATTTTTAAAAATGAAATTGGCTGTTCCGGCCTACTAAAGGTGTCTGCCCCTGCCTGGTGTTGTCCTCAACTGAATAAAGCTGTGCTTCAACCTTCTGTTCCAAATTACCATTTTAAAAAAATGAAATTGGCTGTTCCGGCCTACTAAAGGTGTCTGCCCCTGCCTGGTGTTGTCCTCAACTGAATAAAGCTGAGCTTCAACCTTCTGTTCCAAATTACCATTTTTAAAAATGAAATTGGCTGTTCCGGCCTACTAAAGGTGTCTGCCCCTGCCTGGTGTTGTCCTCAACTGAATAAAGCTGAGCTTCAACCTTCTGTTCCAAACATACAACAACAAACTGGTACAGTACAAAAAATTGGCCTCCAGCTACAAAAACTTTCTCCTACAAGTACTTAACTGAAAGGTTTTTTTCCATTGAAAACACAGATATGGCATCCACCGAGTGTTGTCCTGTCGCGTCTTCTTTACATTATTGCCAAGAAGCTGCAACTGAATAAAGCTGAGCTTCAACCTTCTGTTCCAAATTACCATTTTTAAAAATGAAATTAGCTGTTCCGGCCTACTAAAGGTGTCTGCCCCTGCCTGGTGTTGTCCTCAACTGAATAAAGCTATGCTTCAACCTTCTGTTCCAAATTACCATTTTTAAAAATGAAATTCGCTGTTCCAGCCTACTAAAGGTGTCTGCCCCTGCCTGGTGTTGTCCTCAACTGAATAAAGCTGAGCTTCAACCTTCTGTTCCAAATTACCATTTTTAAAAATGAAATTGGCTGTTCCGGCCTACTAAAGGTGGCTGCCCCTGCCTGGTGTTGTCCTCAACTGAATAAAGCTGTGCTTCAACCTTCTGTTCCAAATTACCATTTTTAAAAATGAAATTGGCTGTTCCGGCCTACTAAAGGTGTCTGCCCCTGCCTGGTGTTGTCCTCAACTGAATAAAGCTGAGCTTCAACCTTCTGTTCCAAATTACCATTTTTAAAAATGAAATTGGCTGTTCCGGCCTACTAAAGGTGTCTGCCCCTGCCTGGTGTTGTCCTCAACTGAATAAAGCTGTGCTTCAACCTTCTGTTCCAAATTACCATTTTTAAAAATGAAATTGGCTGTTCCGGCCTACTAAAGGTGTCTGCCCCTGCCTGGTGTTGTCCTCAACTGAATAAAGCTGAGCTTCAACCTTCTGTTCCAAATTACCATTTTTAAAAATGAAATTGGCTGTTCCGGCCTACTAAAGGTGTCTGCCCCTGCCTGGTGTTGTCCTCAACTGAATAAAGCTGTGCTTCAACCTTCTGTTCCAAATTACCATTTTTAAAAATGAAATTGGCTGTTCCGGCCTACTAAAGGTGTCTGCCCCTGCCTGGTGTTGTCCTCAACTGAATAAAGCTGAGCTTCAACCTTCTGTTCCAAATTACCATTTTTAAAAATGAAATTGGCTGTTCCGGCCTACTAAAGGTGTCTGCCCCTGCCTGGTGTTGTCCTCAACTGAATAAAGCTGAGCATCAACCTTCTGTTCCAAACATACAACAACAAACTGGTACAGTACAAAAAATTGGCCTCCAGCTACAAAAACTTTCTCCTACAAGTACTTAACTGAAAGGTTTTTTTCCATTGAAAACACAGATATGGCATCCACCGAGTGTTGTCCTGTCGCGTCTTCTTTACATTATTTCCAAGAAGCTGCAACTGAATAAAGCTGAGCTTCAACCTTCTGTTCCAAATTACCATTTTTAAAAATGAAATTAGCTGTTCCGGCCTACTAAAGGTGTCTGCCCCTGCCTGGTGTTGTCCTCAACTGAATAAAGCTATGCTTCAACCTTCTGTTCCAAATTACCATTTTTAAAAATGAAATTGGCTGTTCCGGCCTACTAAAGGTGTCTGCCCCTGCCTGGTGTTGTCCTCAACTGAATAAAGCTGAGCTCCAACCTTCTGTTCCAAACATACAACAACAAACTGGTACAGTACAAAAAATTGGCCTCCAGCTACAAAAACTTTCTCCTACAAGTACTTAACTGAAAGGTTTTTTTCCATTGAAAACACAGATATGGCATCCACCGAGTGTTGTCCTGTCACTTCTTCTTTACATTATTGCCAAGAAGCTGCAACTGAATAAAGCTGAGCTTCAACCTTCTGTTCCAAATTACCATTTTTAAAAATGAAATTGGCTGTTCCGGCCTACTAAAGGTGTCTGCCCCTGCCTGGTGTTGTCCTCAACTGAATAAAGCTGTGCTTCAACCTTCTGTTCCAAATTACCATTTTTAAAAATGAAATTGGCTGTTCCGGCCTACTAAAGGTGTCTGCCCCTGCCTGGTGTTGTCCTCAACTGAATAAAGCTGAGCTTCAACCTTCTGTTCCAAATTACCATTTTTAAAAATGAAATTGGCTGTTCCGGCCTACTAAAGGTGTCTGCCCCTGCCTGGTGTTGTCCTCAACTGAATAAAGCTGAGCTTCAACCTTCTGTTCCAAACATACAACAACAAACTGGTACAGTACAAAAAATTGGCCTCCAGCTACAAAAACTTTCTCCTACAAGTACTTAACTGAAAGGTTTTTTTCCATTGAAAACACAGATATGGCATCCACCGAGTGTTGTCCTGTCGCGTCTTCTTTACATTATTGCCAAGAAGCTGCAACTGAATAAAGCTGAGCTTCAACCTTCTGTTCCAAATTACCATTTTTAAAAATGAAATTAGCTGTTCCGGCCTACTAAAGGTGTCTGCCCCTGCCTGGTGTTGTCCTCAACTGAATAAAGCTATGCTTCAACCTTCTGTTCCAAATTACCATTTTTAAAAATGAAATTAGCTGTTCCAGCCTACTAAAGGTGTCTGCCCCTGCCTGGTGTTGTCCTCAACTGAATAAAGCTGAGCTTAAACCTTCTGTTCCAAATTACCATTTTTAAAAATGAAATTGGCTGTTCCGGCCTACTAAAGGTGTCTGCCCCTGCCTGGTGTTGTCCTCAACTGAATAAAGCTGTGCTTCAACCTTCTGTTCCAAATTACCATTTTTAAAAATGAAATTGGCTGTTCCGGCCTACTAAAGGTGTCTGCCCCTGCCTGGTGTTGTCCTCAACTGAATAAAGCTGAGCTTCAACCTTCTGTTCCAAATTACCATTTTTAAAAATGAAATTGGCTGTTCCGGCCTACTAAAGGTGTCTGCCCCTGCCTGGTGTTGTCCTCAACTGAATAAAGCTGTGCTTCAACCTTCTGTTCCAAATTACCATTTTTAAAAATGAAATTGGCTGTTCCGGCCTACTAAAGGTGTCTGCCCCTGCCTGGTGTTGTCCTCAACTGAATAAAGCTGAGCTTCAACCTTCTGTTCCAAATTACCATTTTTAAAAATGAAATTGGCTGTTCCGGCCTACTAAAGGTGTCTGCCCCTGCCTGGTGTTGTCCTCAACTGAATAAAGCTGTGCTTCAACCTTCTGTTCCAAATTACCATTTTTAAAAATGAAATTGGCTGTTCCGGCCTACTAAAGGTGTCTGCCCCTGCCTGGTGTTGTCCTCAACTGAATAAAGCTGAGCTTCAACCTTCTGTTCCAAATTACCATTTTTAAAAATGAAATTGGCTGTTCCGGCCTACTAAAGGTGTCTGCCCCTGCCTGGTGTTGTCCTCAACTGAATAAAGCTGAGCTCCAACCTTCTGTTCCAAACATACAACAACAAACTGGTACAGTACAAAAAATTGGCCTCCAGCTACAAAAACTTTCTCCTACAAGTACTTAACTGAAAGGTTTTTTTCCATTGAAAACACAGATATGGCATCCACCGAGTGTTGTCCTGTCACTTCTTCTTTACATTATTGCCAAGAAGCTGCAACTGAATAAAGCTGAGCTTCAACCTTCTGTTCCAAATTACCATTTTTAAAAATGAAATTGGCTGTTCCGGCCTACTAAAGGTGTCTGCCCCTGCCTGGTGTTGTCCTCAACTGAATAAAGCTGTGCTTCAACCTTCTGTTCCAAATTACCATTTTTAAAAATGAAATTGGCTGTTCCGGCCTACTAAAGGTGTCTGCCCCTGCCTGGTGTTGTCCTCAACTGAATAAAGCTGAGCTTCAACCTTCTGTTCCAAATTACCATTTTTAAAAATGAAATTGGCTGTTCCGGCCTACTAAAGGTGTCTGCCCCTGCCTGGTGTTGTCCTCAACTGAATAAAGCTGAGCTTCAACCTTCTGTTCCAAATTACCATTTTTAAAAATGAAATTGGCTGTTCCGGCCTACTAAAGGTGTCTGCCCCTGCCTGGTGTTGTCCTCAACTGAATAAAGCTGAGCTTCAACCTTCTGTTCCAAACATACAACAACAAACTGGTACAGTACAAAAAATTGGCCTCCAGCTACAAAAACTTTCTCCTACAAGTACTTAACTGAAAGGTTTTTTTCCATTGAAAACACAGATATGGCATCCACCGAGTGTTGTCCTGTCGCGTCTTCTTTACATTATTGCCAAGAAGCTGCAACTGAATAAAGCTGAGCTTCAACCTTCTGTTCCAAATTACCATTTTTAAAAATGAAATTGGCTGTTCCGGCCTACTAAAGGTGTCTGCCCCTGCCTGGTGTTGTCCTCAACTGAATAAAGCTGAGCTTCAACCTTCTGTTCCAAATTACCATTTTTAAAAATGAAATTGGCTGTTCCGGCCTACTAAAGGTGTCTGCCCCTGCCTGGTGTTGTCCTCAACTGAATAAAGCTGAGCTTCAACCTTCTGTTCCAAACATACAACAACAAACTGGTACAGTACAAAAAATTGGCCTCCAGCTACAAAAACTTTCTCCTACAAGTACTTAACTGAAAGGTTTTTTTCCATTGAAAACACAGATATGGCATCCACCGAGTGTTGTCCTGTCGCGTCTTCTTTACATTATTGCCAAGAAGCTGCAACTGAATAAAGCTGAGCTTCAACCTTCTGTTCCAAATTACCATTTTTAAAAATGAAATTGGCTGTTCCGGCCTACTAAAGGTGTCTGCCCCTGCCTGGTGTTGTCCTCAACTGAATAAAGCTGAGCTTCAACCTTCTGTTCCAAATTACCATTTTTAAAAATGAAATTGGCTGTTCCGGCCTACTAAAGGTGTCTGCCCCTGCCTGGTGTTGTCCTCAACTGAATAAAGCTGAGCTTCAACCTTCTGTTCCAAACATACAACAACAAACTGGTACAGTACAAAAAATTGGCCTCCAGCTACAAAAACTTTCTCCTACAAGTACTTAACTGAAAGGTTTTTTTCCATTGAAAACACAGATATGGCATCCACCGAGTGTTGTCCTGTCGCGTCTTCTTTACATTATTGCCAAGAAGCTGCAACTGAATAAAGCTGAGCTTCAACCTTCTGTTCCAAATTACCATTTTTAAAAATGAAATTGGCTGTTCCGGCCTACTAAAGGTGTCTGCCCCTGCCTGGTGTTGTCCTCAACTGAATAAAGCTGAGCTTCAACCTTCTGTTCCAAATTACCATTTTTAAAAATGAAATTGGCTGTTCCGGCCTACTAAAGGTGTCTGCCCCTGCCTGGTGTTGTCCTCAACTGAATAAAGCTGAGCTTCAACCTTCTGTTCCAAACATACAACAACAAACTGGTACAGTACAAAAAATTGGCCTCCAGCTACAAAAACTTTCTCCTACAAGTACTTAACTGAAAGGTTTTTTTCCATTGAAAACACAGATATGGCATCCACCGAGTGTTGTCCTGTCGCGTCTTCTTTACATTATTGCCAAGAAGCTGCAACTGAATAAAGCTGAGCTTCAACCTTCTGTTCCAAATTACCATTTTTAAAAATGAAATTAGCTGTTCCGGCCTACTAAAGGTGTCTGCCCCTGCCTGGTGTTGTCCTCAACTGAATAAAGCTATGCTTCAACCTTCTGTTCCAAATTACCATTTTTAAAAATGAAATTGGCTGTTCCAGCCTACTAAAGGTGTCTGCCCCTGCCTGGTGTTGTCCTCAACTGAATAAAGCTGAGCTTCAACCTTCTGTTCCAAATTACCATTTTTAAAAATGAAATTGGCTGTTCCGGCCTACTAAAGGTGTCTGCCCCTGCCTGGTGTTGTCCTCAACTGAATAAAGCTGAGCTTCAACCTTCTGTTCCAAATTACCATTTTTAAAAATGAAATTGGCTGTTCCGGCCTACTAAAGGTGTCTGCCCCTGCCTGGTGTTGTCCTCAACTGAATAAAGCTGAGCTTCAACCTTCTGTTCCAAACATACAACAACAAACTGGTACAGTACAAAAAATTGGCCTCCAGCTACAAAAACTTTCTCCTACAAGTACTTAACTGAAAGGTTTTTTTCCATTGAAAACACAGATATGGCATCCACCGAGTGTTGTCCTGTCGCGTCTTCTTTACATTATTGCCAAGAAGCTGCAACTGAATAAAGCTGAGCTTCAACCTTCTGTTCCAAATTACCATTTTTAAAAATGAAATTGGCTGTTCCGGCCTACTAAAGGTGTCTGCCCCTGCCTGGTGTTGTCCTCAACTGAATAAAGCTGAGCTTCAACCTTCTGTTCCAAATTACCATTTTTAAAAATGAAATTGGCTGTTCCGGCCTACTAAAGGTGTCTGCCCCTGCCTGGTGTTGTCCTCAACTGAATAAAGCTGAGCTTCAACCTTCTGTTCCAAACATACAACAACAAACTGGTACAGTACAAAAAATTGGCCTCCAGCTACAAAAACTTTCTCCTACAAGTACTTAACTGAAAGGTTTTTTTCCATTGAAAACACAGATATGGCATCCACCGAGTGTTGTCCTGTCGCGTCTTCTTTACATTATTGCCAAGAAGCTGCAACTGAATAAAGCTGAGCTTCAACCTTCTGTTCCAAATTACCATTTTTAAAAATGAAATTGGCTGTTCCGGCCTACTAAAGGTGTCTGCCCCTGCCTGGTGTTGTCCTCAACTGAATAAAGCTGAGCTTCAACCTTCTGTTCCAAATTACCATTTTTAAAAATGAAATTGGCTGTTCCGGCCTACTAAAGGTGTCTGCCCCTGCCTGGTGTTGTCCTCAACTGAATAAAGCTGAGCTTCAACCTTCTGTTCCAAACATACAACAACAAACTGGTACAGTACAAAAAATTGGCCTCCAGCTACAAAAACTTTCTCCTACAAGTACTTAACTGAAAGGTTTTTTTCCATTGAAAACACAGATATGGCATCCACCGAGTGTTGTCCTGTCGCGTCTTCTTTACATTATTGCCAAGAAGCTGCAACTGAATAAAGCTGAGCTTCAACCTTCTGTTCCAAATTACCATTTTTAAAAATGAAATTGGCTGTTCCGGCCTACTAAAGGTGTCTGCCCCTGCCTGGTGTTGTCCTCAACTGAATAAAGCTGAGCTTCAACCTTCTGTTCCAAATTACCATTTTTAAAAATGAAATTGGCTGTTCCGGCCTACTAAAGGTGTCTGCCCCTGCCTGGTGTTGTCCTCAACTGAATAAAGCTGAGCTTCAACCTTCTGTTCCAAACATACAACAACAAACTGGTACAGTACAAAAAATTGGCCTCCAGCTACAAAAACTTTCTCCTACAAGTACTTAACTGAAAGGTTTTTTTCCATTGAAAACACAGATATGGCATCCACCGAGTGTTGTCCTGTCGCGTCTTCTTTACATTATTGCCAAGAAGCTGCAACTGAATAAAGCTGAGCTTCAACCTTCTGTTCCAAATTACCATTTTTAAAAATGAAATTGGCTGTTCCGGCCTACTAAAGGTGTCTGCCCCTGCCTGGTGTTGTCCTCAACTGAATAAAGCTGAGCTTCAACCTTCTGTTCCAAATTACCATTTTTAAAAATGAAATTGGCTGTTCCGGCCTACTAAAGGTGTCTGCCCCTGCCTGGTGTTGTCCTCAACTGAATAAAGCTGAGCTTCAACCTTCTGTTCCAAACATACAACAACAAACTGGTACAGTACAAAAAATTGGCCTCCAGCTACAAAAACTTTCTCCTACAAGTACTTAACTGAAAGGTTTTTTTCCATTGAAAACACAGATATGGCATCCACCGAGTGTTGTCCTGTCGCGTCTTCTTTACATTATTGCCAAGAAGCTGCAACTGAATAAAGCTGAGCTTCAACCTTCTGTTCCAAATTACCATTTTTAAAAATGAAATTGGCTGTTCCGGCCTACTAAAGGTGTCTGCCCCTGCCTGGTGTTGTCCTCAACTGAATAAAGCTGAGCTTCAACCTTCTGTTCCAAATTACCATTTTTAAAAATGAAATTGGCTGTTCCGGCCTACTAAAGGTGTCTGCCCCTGCCTGGTGTTGTCCTCAACTGAATAAAGCTGAGCTTCAACCTTCTGTTCCAAACATACAACAACAAACTGGTACAGTACAAAAAATTGGCCTCCAGCTACAAAAACTTTCTCCTACAAGTACTTAACTGAAAGGTTTTTTTCCATTGAAAACACAGATATGGCATCCACCGAGTGTTGTCCTGTCGCGTCTTCTTTACATTATTGCCAAGAAGCTGCAACTGAATAAAGCTGAGCTTCAACCTTCTGTTCCAAATTATCATTTTTAAAAATGAAATTGGCTGTTCCGGCCTACTAAAGGTGTCTGCCCCTGCCTGGTGTTGTCCTCAACTGAATAAAGCTGAGCTTCAACCTTCTGTTCCAAATTACCATTTTTAAAAATGAAATTGGCTGTTCCGGCCTACTAAAGGTGTCTGCCCCTGCCTGGTGTTGTCCTCAACTGAATAAAGCTGAGCTTCAACCTTCTGTTCCAAACATACAACAACAAACTGGTACAGTACAAAAAATTGGCCTCCAGCTACAAAAACTTTCTCCTACAAGTACTTAACTGAAAGGTTTTTTTCCATTGAAAACACAGATATGGCATCCACCGAGTGTTGTCCTGTCGCGTCTTCTTTACATTATTGCCAAGAAGCTGCAACTGAATAAAGCTGAGCTTCAACCTTCTGTTCCAAATTACCATTTTTAAAAATGAAATTGGCTGTTCCGGCCTACTAAAGGTGTCTGCCCCTGCCTGGTGTTGTCCTCAACTGAATAAAGCTGAGCTTCAACCTTCTGTTCCAAATTACCATTTTTAAAAATGAAATTGGCTGTTCCGGCCTACTAAAGGTGTCTGCCCCTGCCTGGTGTTGTCCTCAACTGAATAAAGCTGAGCTTCAACCTTCTGTTCCAAACATACAACAACAAACTGGTACAGTACAAAAAATTGGCCTCCAGCTACAAAAACTTTCTCCTACAAGTACTTAACTGAAAGGTTTTTTTCCATTGAAAACACAGATATGGCATCCACCGAGTGTTGTCCTGTCGCGTCTTCTTTACATTATTGCCAAGAAGCTGCAACTGAATAAAGCTGAGCTTCAACCTTCTGTTCCAAATTACCATTTTTAAAAATGAAATTAGCTGTTCCGGCCTACTAAAGGTGTCTGCCCCTGCCTGGTGTTGTCCTCAACTGAATAAAGCTATGCTTCAACCTTCTGTTCCAAATTACCATTTTTAAAAATGAAATTGGCTGTTCCAGCCTACTAAAGGTGTCTGCCCCTGCCTGGTGTTGTCCTCAACTGAATAAAGCTGAGCTTCAACCTTCTGTTCCAAATTACCATTTTTAAAAATGAAATTGGCTGTTCCGGCCTACTAAAGGTGTCTGCCCCTGCCTGGTGTTGTACTCAACTGAATAAAGCTGAGCTTCAACCTTCTGTTCCAAATTACCATTTTTAAAAATGAAATTGGCTGTTCCGGCCTACTAAAGGTGTCTGCCCCTGCCTGGTGTTGTCCTCAACTGAATAAAGCTGAGCTTCAACCTTCTGTTCCAAACATACAACAACAAACTGGTACAGTACAAAAAATTGGCCTCCAGCTACAAAAACTTTCTCCTACAAGTACTTAACTGAAAGGTTTTTTTCCATTGAAAACACAGATATGGCATCCACCGAGTGTTGTCCTGTCGCGTCTTCTTTACATTATTGCCAAGAAGCTGCAACTGAATAAAGCTGAGCTTCAACCTTCTGTTCCAAATTACCATTTTTAAAAATGAAATTGGCTGTTCCGGCCTACTAAAGGTGTCTGCCCCTGCCTGGTGTTGTCCTCAACTGAATAAAGCTGAGCTTCAACCTTCTGTTCCAAATTACCATTTTTAAAAATGAAATTGGCTGTTCCGGCCTACTAAAGGTGTCTGCCCCTGCCTGGTGTTGTCCTCAACTGAATAAAGCTGAGCTTCAGCCTTCTGTTCCAAACATACAACAACAAACTGGTACAGTACAAAAAATTGGCCTCCAGCTACAAAAACTTTCTCCTACAAGTACTTAACTGAAAGGTTTTTTTCCATTGAAAACACAGATATGGCATCCACCGAGTGTTGTCCTGTCGCGTCTTCTTTACATTATTGCCAAGAAGCTGCAACTGAATAAAGCTGAGCTTCAACCTTCTGTTCCAAATTACCATTTTTAAAAATGAAATTGGCTGTTCCGGCCTACTAAAGGTGTCTGCCCCTGCCTGGTGTTGTCCTCAACTGAATAAAGCTGAGCTTCAACCTTCTGTTCCAAATTACCATTTTTAAAAATGAAATTGGCTGTTCCGGCCTACTAAAGGTGTCTGCCCCTGCCTGGTGTTGTCCTCAACTGAATAAAGCTGAGCTTCAACCTTCTGTTCCAAACATACAACAACAAACTGGTACAGTACAAAAAATTGGCCTCCAGCTACAAAAACTTTCTCCTACAAGTACTTAACTGAAAGGTTTTTTTCCATTGAAAACACAGATATGGCATCCACCGAGTGTTGTCCTGTCGCGTCTTCTTTACATTATTGCCAAGAAGCTGCAACTGAATAAAGCTGAGCTTCAACCTTCTGTTCCAAATTACCATTTTTAAAAATGAAATTGGCTGTTCCGGCCTACTAAAGGTGTCTGCCCCTGCCTGGTGTTGTCCTCAACTGAATAAAGCTGAGCTTCAACCTTCTGTTCCAAATTACCATTTTTAAAAATGAAATTGGCTGTTCCGGCCTACTAAAGGTGTCTGCCCCTGCCTGGTGTTGTCCTCAACTGAATAAAGCTGAGCTTCAACCTTCTGTTCCAAACATACAACAACAAACTGGTACAGTACAAAAAATTGGCCTCCAGCTACAAAAACTTTCTCCTACAAGTACTTAACGGAAAGGTTTTTTTCCATTGAAAACACAGATATGGCATCCACCGAGTGTTGTCCTGTCGCGTCTTCTTTACATTATTGCCAAGAAGCTGCAACTGAATAAAGCTGAGCTTCAACCTTCTGTTCCAAATTACCATTTTTAAAAATGAAATTGGCTGTTCCGGCCTACTAAAGGTGTCTGCCCCTGCCTGGTGTTGTCCTCAACTGAATAAAGCTGAGCTTCAACCTTCTGTTCCAAATTACCATTTTTAAAAATGAAATTGGCTGTTCCGGCCTACTAAAGGTGTCTGCCCCTGCCTGGTGTTGTCCTCAACTGAATAAAGCTGAGCTTCAACCTTCTGTTCCAAACATACAACAACAAACTGGTACAGTACAAAAAATTGGCCTCCAGCTACAAAAACTTTCTCCTACAAGTACTTAACTGAAAGGTTTTTTTCCATTGAAAACACAGATATGGCATCCACCGAGTGTTGTCCTGTCGCGTCTTCTTTACATTATTGCCAAGAAGCTGCAACTGAATAAAGCTGAGCTTCAACCTTCTGTTCCAAATTACCATTTTTAAAAATGAAATTGGCTGTTCCGGCCTACTAAAGGTGTCTGCCCCTGCCTGGTGTTGTCCTCAACTGAATAAAGCTGAGCTTCAACCTTCTGTTCCAAATTACCATTTTTAAAAATGAAATTGGCTGTTCCGGCCTACTAAAGGTGTCTGCCCCTGCCTGGTGTTGTCCTCAACTGAATAAAGCTGAGCTTCAACCTTCTGTTCCAAACATACAACAACAAACTGGTACAGTACAAAAAATTGGCCTCCAGCTACAAAAACTTTCTCCTACAAGTACTTAACTGAAAGGTTTTTTTCCATTGAAAACACAGATATGGCATCCACCGAGTGTTGTCCTGTCGCGTCTTCTTTACATTATTGCCAAGAAGCTGCAACTGAATAAAGCTGAGCTTCAACCTTCTGTTCCAAATTACCATTTTTAAAAATGAAATTAGCTGTTCCGGCCTACTAAAGGTGTCTGCCCCTGCCTGGTGTTGTCCTCAACTGAATAAAGCTGAGCTTCAACCTTCTGTTCCAAATTACCATTTTTAAAAATGAAATTGGCTGTTCCGGCCTACTAAAGGTGTCTGCCCCTGCCTGGTGTTGTCCTCAACTGAATAAAGCTGAGCTTCAACCTTCTGTTCCAAACATACAACAACAAACTGGTACAGTACAAAAAATTGGCCTCCAGCTACAAAAACTTTCTCCTACAAGTACTTAACTGAAAGGTTTTTTTCCATTGAAAACACAGATATGGCATCCACCGAGTGTTGTCCTGTCGCGTCTTCTTTACATTATTGCCAAGAAGCTGCAACTGAATAAAGCTGAGCTTCAACCTTCTGTTCCAAATTACCATTTTTAAAAATGAAATTGGCTGTTCCGGCCTACTAAAGGTGTCTGCCCCTGCCTGGTGTTGTCCTCAACTGAATAAAGCTGAGCTTCAACCTTCTGTGCCAAATTACCATTTTTAAAAATGAAATTGGCTGTTCCGGCCTACTAAAGGTGTCTGCCACTGCCTGGTGTTGTCCTCAACTGAATAAAGCTGAGCTTCAACCTTCTGTTCCAAATTACCATTTTTAAAAATGAAATTGGCTGTTCCGGCCTACTAAAGGTGTCTGCCCCTGCCTGGTGTTGTCCTCAACTGAATAAAGCTATGCTTCAACCTTCTGTTCCAAATTACCATTTTTAAAAATGAAATTGGCTGTTCCAGCCTACTAAAGGTGTCTGCCCCTGCCTGGTGTTGTCCTCAACTGAATAAAGCTGAGCTTCAACCTTCTGTTCCAAATTACCATTTTTAAAAATGAAATTGGCTGTTCCGGCCTACTAAAGGTGTCTGCCCCTGCCTGGTGTTGTCCTCAACTGAATAAAGCTGAGCTTCAACCTTCTGTTCCAAATTACCATTTTTAAAAATGAAATTGGCTGTTCCGGCCTACTAAAGGTGTCTGCCCCTGCCTGGTGTTGTCCTCAACTGAATAAAGCTGAGCTTCAACCTTCTGTTCCAAACATACATCAACAAACTGGTACAGTACAAAAAATTGGCCTCCAGCTACAAAAACTTTCTCCTACAAGTACTTAACTGAAAGGTTTTTTTCCATTGAAAACACAGATATGGCATCCACCGAGTGTTGTCCTGTCGCGTCTTCTTTACATTATTGCCAAGAAGCTGCAACTGAATAAAGCTGAGCTTCAACCTTCTGTTCCAAATTACCATTTTTAAAAATGAAATTGGCTGTTCCGGCCTACTAAAGGTGTCTGCCACTGCCTGGTGTTGTCCTCAACTGAATAAAGCTGAGCTTCAACCTTCTGTTCCAAATTACCATTTTTAAAAATGAAATTGGCTGTTCCGGCCTACTAAAGGTGTCTGCCCCTGCCTGGTGTTGTCCTCAACTGAATAAAGCTATGCTTCAACCTTCTGTTCCAAATTACCATTTTTAAAAATGAAATTGGCTGTTCCAGCCTACTAAAGGTGTCTGCCCCTGCCTGGTGTTGTCCTCAACTGAATAAAGCTGAGCTTCAACCTTCTGTTCCAAATTACCATTTTTAAAAATGAAATTGGCTGTTCCGGCCTACTAAAGGTGTCTGCCCCTGCCTGGTGTTGTCCTCAACTGAATAAAGCTGAGCTTCAACCTTCTGTTCCAAATTACCATTTTTAAAAATGAAATTGGCTGTTCCGGCCTACTAAAGGTGTCTGCCCCTGCCTGGTGTTGTCCTCAACTGAATAAAGCTGAGCTTCAACCTTCTGTTCCAAACATACATCAACAAACTGGTACAGTACAAAAAATTGGCCTCCAGCTACAAAAACTTTCTCCTACAAGTACTTAACTGAAAGGTTTTTTTCCATTGAAAACACAGATATGGCATCCACCGAGTGTTGTCCTGT
Organism: Ranitomeya variabilis; assembly: GCF_051348905.1. Taxonomy (NCBI): domain Eukaryota; kingdom Metazoa; phylum Chordata; class Amphibia; order Anura; family Dendrobatidae; genus Ranitomeya; species Ranitomeya variabilis. The sequence goes on along the minus strand of NC_135237.1, from coordinate 116,726,388 downwards.
CGCGTCTTCTTTACATTATTGCCAAGAAGCTGCAACTGAATAAAGCTGAGCTTCAACCTTCTGTTCCAAATTACCATTTTTAAAAATGAAATCGGCTGTTCCGGCCTACTAAAGGTGTCTGCCCCTGCCTGGTGTTGTCCTCAACTGAATAAAGCTGTGCTTCAACCTTCTGTTCCAAATTACCATTTTTAAAAATGAAATTGGCTGTTCCGGCCTACTAAAGGTGTCTGCCCCTGCCTGGTGTTGTCCTCAACTGAATAAAGCTGAGCTTCAACCTTCTGTGCCAAATTACCATTTTTAAAAATGAAATTGGCTGTTCCGGCCTACTAAAGGTGTCTGCCACTGCCTGGTGTTGTCCTCAACTGAATAAAGCTGAGCTTCAACCTTCTGTTCCAAATTACCATTTTTAAAAATGAAATTGGCTGTTCCGGCCTACTAAAGGTGTCTGCCCCTGCCTGGTGTTGTCCTCAACTGAATAAAGCTGAGCTTCAACCTTCTGTTCCAAACATACAACAACAAACTGGTACAGTACAAAAAATTGGCCTCCAGCTACAAAAACTTTCTCCTACAAGTACTTAACTGAAAGGTTTTTTTCCATTGAAAACACAGATATGGCATCCACCGAGTGTTGTCCTGTCGCGTCTTCTTTACATTATTGCCAAGAAGCTGCAACTGAATAAAGCTGAGCTTCAACCTTCTGTTCCAAATTACCATTTTTAAAAATGAAATTGGCTGTTCCGGCCTACTAAAGGTGTCTGCCCCTGCCTGGTGTTGTCCTCAACTGAATAAAGCTGAGCTTCAACCTTCTGTTCCAAATTACCATTTTTAAAAATGAAATTGGCTGTTCCGGCCTACTAAAGGTGTCTGCCCCTGCCTGGTGTTGTCCTCAACTGAATAAAGCTGAGCTTCAACCTTCTGTTCCAAACATACAACAACAAACTGGTACAGTACAAAAAATTGGCCTCCAGCTACAAAAACTTTCTCCTACAAGTACTTACAGTGCCTACAAGTAGTATTCAACCCCCTGCAGATTTAGCAGGTTTACACATTTGGAATTAACTTGGCATTGTGACATTTGGACTGTAGATCAGCCTGGAAGTGTGAAATGCACTGCAGCAAAAAATAATGTTATTTCTTTGTTTATTTATTTTTTAAATTGTGAAAAGTCTTTTCAGACGGTCATTTATTATTCAACCCCTCAACCCACCAGAATTCTGTTTGGTTCCCCTAAAGTATTAAAAAGTAGTTCAGGCACAAAGAACAATGAGCTTCACATGTTTGGATTAATTATCTCTTTTTCCAGCCTTTTCTGACTATTTAAGACCCTCCCCAAACTTGTGAACAGCACTCAAACATGGTCAACATGGGAAAGACAAAGGGGCATTCCAAGGCCATCAGAGACAAGATCGTGGAGGGTCACAAGGCTGGCAAGGGGTGCAAAACCCTTTCCAAGGAGTTGGGCCTACCTGTCTCCACTGTTGGGAGCATCATCCGGAAGTGGAAGGCTTATGGAACTACTGTTAGCCTTCCACGGCCTGCACAGCCTTTGAAAGTTTCCTCCCGTGCCGAGGCCAGGCTTGTCCGAAGAGTCAAGGCTAACCCAAGGACAACAAGGAAGGAGCTCCGGGAAGATCTCATGGCAGTGGGGACATTGGTTTCAGTCAATACCATAAGTAACGTACTCCACTGCAATGGTCTCCGTTCCAGACGAGCCCGTAAGGTACCTTTACTTTCAAAGCGTCATGTCAAGGCTCATCTACAGTTTGCTCATGATCACTTGGAGGACTCTGAGACTGACTGGTTCAAGGTTCTCTGGTCTGATGAGACCAAGATCGAGATCTTTGGTGCCAACCACACACGTGACGTTTGGAGACTGGATGGCATTGCATACGACCCCAAGAATACCATCCCTACAGTCAAGCATGGTGGTGGCAGCATCATGCTGTGGGCTGTTTCTCAGCCAAGGGGCCTGGCCATCTGGTCCACATCCATGGGAAGATGGATAGCACGGCCTACCTGGAGATTTTGGCCAAGAACCTCCGCTCCTCCATCAAGGATCTTAAGATGGGTCGTCATTTCATCTTCCAACAAGACAACGACCCAAAGCACACAGCCAAGAAAACCAAGGCCTGGTTCAAGAGGCAAAAAATCAAGGTGTTGCAGTGGCCTAGTCAGTCTCCTGACCTTAACACAATTGAAAACTTGTGGAAGGAGCTCAAGATTAAAGTCCACATGAGACACCCAAAGAACCTAGATAACTTGGAGAAGATCTGCATGGAGGAGTGGGCCAAGATAACTCCAGAGACCTGTGCCGGCCTGATCAGGTCTTATAAAAGACGATTATTAGCTGTAATTGCAAACAAAGGTTATTCCACAAAATATTAAACCTAGTGGTTGAATAATAATTGACCCACACTTTTATGTTTAACCCCTTCCTGACATCAGACGTACTATCCCGTCGAGGTGGGGTGGGCCCGTATGACCGCCGACGGGATAGTACGTCATCATCGATCAGCGGCGCTCACGGGGGGAGCGCGGCCGATCGCGGCCGGGTGTCAGCTGCATATCGCAGCTGACATCCGGCACTATGTGCCAGGAGCGGTCACGGACCGCCCCCGGCACATTAACCCCCGGCACACCGCGATCAAACATGATCGCAGTGTACCGGCGGTATAGGGAAGCATCGCGCAGGGAGGGGGCTCCCTGCGGGCTTCCCTGAGACCCCCGGAGCAACGCGATGTGATCGCGTTGCTCTGAGGGTCTCCTACCTCCCTCCTCGCCGCAGGTCCCGGATCCAAGATGGCCGCGGCATCCGGGTCCTGCAGGGAAGGAGGTGGCTTACTGAGCGCCTGCTCAGAGCAGACACTTGGAAAGCCTGCAGCCCTGCACAGCAGATCGTCGATCTGGCAGAGTGCTGTGCACACTGCCAGATCAATGATCTGTGATGTCCCCCCCTGGGACAAAGTAAAAAAGTAAAAAAAAATTTTTTCCACATGTGTAAAAAAAAAAAAAAAAAAATTCCTAAATAAATAATAATAAAAAAAAATATATTATTCCCATAAATACATTTCTTTATCTAAATAAAAAAAACAAAACAATAAAAGTACACATATTTAGTATCGCCGCGTCCATAACGACCCAACCTATAAAACTGCCCCACTAGTTAACCCCTTCAGTAAACACCGTAAGAAAAAGAAAAAAAAAACGAGGCAAAAAACAACGCTTTATTACCATACCGCCGAACAAAAAGTGGAATAACACACGATCAAAAAGACTGATATAAATATCCATGGTACCGCTGAAAACGTCATCTTGTCCCGCAAAAAACAAGCCGCCATACAGCATCATCAGCAAAAAAATAAAAAAGTTATAGTCCTGAGAATAAAGCGATACCAAAATAATTATTTTTTCTATATTTTAGTTTTTATCGTATAAAAGCGCCAAAACATAAAAAAATGATATAAATGAGATATCGCTGTAATCGTACTGACCCGACGAATAAAACTGCTTTATCAATTTTACCAAACGCGGAACGGTATAAACGCCTCTCCCAAAAGAAATTCATGAATAGCAGGTTTTTGGTCATTCTGCCTCACAAAAATCGGAATAAAAAGCGATCAAAAATGGTCACGTGTCCGAAAATGTTACCAATAAAAACGTCAACTCGTCCCGCAAAAAACAAGACCTCACATGACTCTGTGGAGCAAAATGTGGAAAAATTATAGGTCTCAAAATGTGGAGACGCAAAAACTTTTTTGCTATAAAAAGCGTCGCTGGTTTCACACTTGCGTTTTTGTCTGCAGCGTTTTTTGCACAAAAAAATGCATGCGTTTTTTCCCTATATTTGACATTGAAAACGCATGCGTTTTTTTTGTACGTGTTTGGTCGCGTTTTCAAAGGCATGCGGTTTTTTTCTGCATGCGTTCATTTTCAGAAATACAACCTGCAGTATTTTCTTGCGTTTTTAAGCACATGCGTTTGTTTGCGTTAAAAACGCATGCATTTTTATCGAAAAAAAACAGAAAACACACTGAAAAGCCACCCACCACCATCAAGGTGATAAAGGGATCCAAACCCTAACCCTACCCCTAAACTCATCCCTAACCGTTTAATGAACATTTTCTGACAGTCATAGTGCCACGTATTTCAGTGCCACGTATTTCAGTGCCACGTATTTCAGTGCCACGTATTTCAGTGCCACGTATTTCAGTGCCACGTATCACGTATTTCAGTGCCACGTGTTTCAGTGCCACGTATTTCAGTGCCACGTATCACGTATTTCAGTGCCACATATTTCAGTGCCACGTATTTCAGTGCCACGTATTTCAGTGCCACGTATTTCAGTGCCACGTATTTCAGTGCCACGTATTTCAGTGCCACGTATTTCAGTGCCACGTATCACATATTTCAGTGCCACGTATTTAAGTGCCACGTATTTAAGTGCCACGTATTTCAGTGCCACGTATTTCAGTGCCACGTATTTCAGTGCCACGTATCACGTATTTCAGTGCCACGTGTTTCAGTGCCACGTATTTAAGTGCCACGTATCACGTATTTCAGTGCCACGTATTTCAGTGCCACGTATTTCAGTGCCACGTATCACGTATTTCAGTGCCACATGTTTCAGTGTCACGTATTTAAGTGCCACGTATCACGTATTTCAGTGCCACGTATTTCAGTGCCACGTATTTCAGTGCCACGTATCACGTATTTCAGTGCCACGTATTTAAGTGCCACGTATCACGTATTTCAGTGCCACGTGTTTCAGTGCCACGTATTTAAGTGCCACGTATCACGTATTTCAGTGCCACGTATTTCAGTGCCACGTATTTCAGTGCCACGTATTTCAGTGCCACGTATCACGTATTTCAGTGCCACGTATTTAAGTGCCACGTATCACGTATTTCAGTGCCACGTATTTCAGTGCCACGTATTTCAGTGCCACGTATTTCAGTGCCACGTATTTCAGTGCCACGTATCACGTATTTCAGTGCCACGTGTTTCAGTGCCACGTATTTAAGTGCCACGTATCACGTATTTCAGTGCCACGTATTTCAGTGCCACGTATTTCAGTGCCACGTATTTCAGTGCCACGTATTTCAGTGCCACGTATTTTAGTGACACGTATTTCAGTCACGTTTAGGGTTAGGGTTAGGGGTAGGGTTAGGGTTAGGGCTAGGGTTGGAGGTAAAGTTAGGGTTAGGGTTTGGATTACATTTACGTTTGGATTAGGGTTGGGATTAGAATTATGGGTGTGTCAGGGCTAGGGGTGTGGTTAGGGTTACCGTTGGGATTAGGGTTAGGGGTGTGTTTGGGTTAGGGTTTCAGGTAGAATTGGGGAGTTTCCACTGTCCAGGCACATCAGGGGCTCTCCAAGCGCGACATGGCGTCCAATCTCAATTCCAGCCAATTCTGCGTTGAAAAAGTAAAACAGTGCTCCTTCCCTTCCGAGCTCTCCCGTGCGCCCAAAAAGGGGTTTACCCCAACATATGTGTTATCAGCGTACTCGGGACAAATTGAACAACAACTTCTGGGGTCCAAGTTCTCTTGTTATCCTTAGGAAAATAAAAATTTGGGGGGCTAAAAATCATTTTTGTGGGAAAAAAAAGATGTTTTATTTTCACGGCTCTGCGTTATAAACTGTAGTGAAACACTTGGGGGTTCAAAGTTCTCACAACACATCTAGATAAGTTCCTTGGGAGGTTTAGTTTCCAATATGGGGTCACTTGTGGGGGGTTTGTACTGTTTGGGTACATCAGGGGCTCTGCAAATGCAACGTGACGCCTGCAGACCAATCCATTTAAGGCTGCATTCCAAATGGCGCTCCTTCCCTTCCGAGCTCTGTCATGCACCCAAACAGTGGTTCCCCCCCACATATGGGGTATCAGCGTACTCAGGACAAATTGGACAACAACTTTTGGGGTCTAATTTATCCTGTTACCCTTGTAAAAATACAAAACTGGGGGCTAAAAAATCATTTTTGTGAAAAAAAAAAAGAATTTTTATTTTCACGGCTTTGCGCTATAAACTTTAGTGAAACACTTGGGGGTTCAAAGTTCTCAAAACACATCTAGATAAGTTCCTTGGGAGGTCTAGTTTCCAATATGGGGTCACTTGTGGGGGGTTTGTACTGTTTGGGTACATCAGGGGCTCTGCAAATGCAACGTGACGGCTGCTGACCAATCCATTTAAGTCTGCATTCCAAATGGCGCTCCTTCCCTTCCGAGCTCTGTCATGCGCCCAAACAGTGGATCCCCCCCACATATGGGGTATCAGCGTACTCAGGACAAATTGGAAAACAAATTTTGGGGTCCAATTTATTCTGTTACCCTTGTAAAAATACAAAGCTGGGTGCTAAAAAATCATTTTTGAGAAAAAAAATAAAAATTATTTTCACGGCTCTGCGTTATAATCTGTAGTGAAACACTTGGGGGTTCAAAGCTCTCAAAACACATCTAGATAAGATCCTTAGGGGGTCTACTTTCCAAAATGGTGTCACTTGTAGGGAGTTTCAATGTTTAGGCACATCAGGGGCTCTCCAAACGCAACATGGCGTCCCATCTCAATTCCAGTCAATTTTGCATTGAAAAGTCAAATGGCGCTCCTTCCCTTCCAAGCTCTGCCATGCGCCCAAACAATGGTTTACACCCACATATGGGGTATCAGCGTACTCAGGACAAATTGGCCAACATTTTTTGGGGTCCAATTTCTTCTCTTACCCTTGGGAAAATAACAAATTGGGGGCAAAAAGATCATTTTTGTGAAAAAATATGATTTTTTATTTTTACGGCTCTGCATTATAAACTTCTGTGAAGCACTTGGTGGGTCAAAGTGCTCACCACACATCAAGATAAGTTCCTTAGGGGGTCTACTTTCCAAAATGGTGTCACTTGTAGGGGGTTTCAGTGTTTAGGCACATCAGGGGCTCTCCAAACGCAACATGGCGTCCCATCTCAATTCCAGTCAATTTTGCATTGAAAAGTCAAATGGCGCTCCTTCCCTTCCAAGCTCTGCCATGCGCCCAAACAATGGTTTACACCCACATATGGGGTATCAGCGTACTCAGGACAAATTGGCCAACATTTTTTTGGGTCCAATTTCTTCTCTTACCCTTGGGAAAATAACAAATTGGGGGCGAAAAGATCATTTTTGTGAAAAAATATGATTTTTTATTTTTACGGCTCTGCATTATAAACTTCTGTGAAGCACTTGGTGGGTCAAAGTGCTCACCACACATCAAGATAAGTTCCTTAGGGGGTCTACTTTCCAAAATGGTGTCACTTGTAGGGGGTTTCAGTGTTTAGGCACATCAGGGGCTCTCCAAACGCAACATGGCGTCCCATCTCAATTCCAGTCAATTTTGCATTGAAAAGTCAAATGGCGCTCCTTCCCTTCTAAGCTCTGCCATGCGCCCAAACAATGGTTTACACCCACATATGGGGTATCATCGTACTCAGGACAAATTGCACAACATTTTTTGGGGTCCAATTTCTTCTCTTACCCTTGGGAAAATAAAAAATTGGGGGCGAAAAGATCATTTTTGTGAAAAAATATGATTTTTTATTTTTACGGCTCTGCATTATAAACTTCTGTGAAGCACTTGGTGGGTCAAAGTGCTCACCACACATCAAGATAAGTTCCTTAGGGGGTCTACTTTCCAAAATGGTGTCACTTGTAGGGGGTTTCAGTGTTTAGGCACATCAGGGGCTCTCCAAACGCAACATGGCGTCCCATCTCAATTCCAGTCAATTTTGCATTGAAAAGTCAAATGGCGCTCCTTTCCTTCTAAGCTCTGCCATGCGCCCAAACAATGGTTTACACCCACATATGGGGTATCATCGTACTCAGGACAAATTGCACAACATTTTTTGGGGTCCAATTTCTTCTCTTACCCTTGGGAAAATAAAAAATTGGGGGCGAAAAGATCATTTTTGTGAAAAAATATGATTTTTTATTTTTACGGCTCTGCATTATAAACTTCTGTGAAGCACTTGGTGGGTCAAAGTGCTCACCACACATCAAGATAAGTTCCTTAGGGGGTCTACTTTCCAAAATGGTGTCACTTGTAGGGGGTTTCAGTGTTTAGGCACATCAGGGGCTCTCCAAACGCAACATGGCGTCCCATCTCAATTCCAGTCAATTTTGCATTGAAAAGTCAAATGGCGCTCCTTCCCTTCCAAGCTCTGCCATGCGCCCAAACAATGGTTTACACCCACATATGGGGTATCATCGTACTCAGGACAAATTGCACAACATTTTTTGGGGTCCAATTTCTTCTCTTACCCTTGGGAAAATAAAAAATTGGGGGCGAAAAGATCATTTTTGTGAAAAAATATGATTTTTTATTTTTACGGCTCTGCATTATAAACTTCTGTGAAGCACTTGGTGGGTCAAAGTGCTCACCACACATCAAGATAAGTTCCTTAGGGGGTCTACTTTCCAAAATGGTGTCACTTGTAGGGGGTTTCAGTGTTTAGGCACATCAGGGGCTCTCCAAACGCAACATGGCGTCCCATCTCAATTCCAGTCAATTTTGCATTGAAAAGTCAAATGGCGCTCCTTCCCTTCTAAGCTCTGCCATGCGCCCAAACAATGGTTTACACCCACATATGGGGTATCATCGTACTCAGGACAAATTGCACAACATTTTTTGGGGTCCAATTTCTTCTCTTACCCTTGGGAAAATAAAAAATTGGGGGCGAAAAGATCATTTTTGTGAAAAAATATGATTTTTTATTTTTACGGCTCTGCATTATAAACTTCTGTGAAGCACTTGGTGGGTCAAAGTGCTCACCACACATCAAGATAAGTTCCTTAGGGGGTCTACTTTCCAAAATGGTGTCACTTGTAGGGGGTTTCAGTGTTTAGGCACATCAGGGGCTCTCCAAACGCAACATGGCGTCCCATCTCAATTCCAGTCAATTTTGCATTGAAAAGTCAAATGGCGCTCCTTCCCTTCCAAGCTCTGCCATGCGCCCAAACAATGGTTTACACCCACATATGGGGTATCATCGTACTCAGGACAAATTGCACAACATTTTTTGGGGTCCAATTTCTTCTCTTACCCTTGGGAAAATAAAAAATTGGGGGCGAAAAGATCATTTTTGTGAAAAAATATGATTTTTTATTTTTACGGCTCTGCATTATAAACTTCTGTGAAGCACTTGGTGGGTCAAAGTGCTCACCACACATCAAGATAAGTTCCTTAGGGGGTCTACTTTCCAAAATGGTGTCACTTGTAGGGGGTTTCAGTGTTTAGGCACATCAGGGGCTCTCCAAACGCAACATGGCGTCCCATCTCAATTCCAGTCAATTTTGCATTGAAAAGTCAAATGGCGCTCCTTTCCTTCCGAGCTCTGCCATACGCCCAAACAGTGGTCTACCCCCACATATGGGGTATCAGCGTACTCAGGACAAATTGTACAACAACTTTGGGGGTCCATTTTCTCCTGTTACCCTTGGTAAAATAAAACAAATTGGAGCTGAAATAAATTTTGTGTGAAAAAAAGTTAAATGTTCATTTTTATTTAAACATTCCAAAAATTCCTGTGAAACACCTGAAGGGTTAATAAACTTCTTGAATGTGGTTTTGAGCACCTTGAGGGGTGCAGTTTTTAGAATGGTGTCACACTTGAGTATTTTCTATCATATAGACCCCTCAAAATGACTTCAAATGAGATGTGGTCCCTAAAAAAAAATGGTGTTGTAAAAATGAGAAATTGCTGGTCAACTTTTAACCCTTATAACTCCGTCACAAAAAAAAATTTTGGTTCCAAAATTGTACTGATGTAAAGTAGACATGTGGGAAATGTTACTTATTAAGTATTTTGCGTGACATATGTCTGTGATTTAAGGGCATAAAAATTCAAAGTTGGAAAATTGCAAAATTTTCAAAATTTTCGCCAAATTTCCATTTTTTTCACAAATAAACGCAAGTTATATCGAATAAATTTTACCACTAACATGAAGTACAATATGTCACGAGAAAACAATGTCAGAATCGCCAAGATCCGTCAAAGCGTTCCAGAGTTATAGCCTCATAAAGGGACAGTGGTCAGAATTGTAAAAATTGGCCCGGTCATTAACGTGCAAACCACCCTTGGGGGTGAAGGGGTTAAAATTTATAAAAATTTAAATGAGCAACAAAACTTTTTGGTTTGTAAGATTTATGCATCTGTAAATAAATCCTGCTCTTGTTTGAAGATTGAAGGTTCTAACTTATTTGCATCTTATTAAACCTGCTAAATCTGCAGGGGGTTGAATACTACTTTTAGGCACTGTAACTGAAAGGTTTTTTTCCATTGAAAACACAGATATGGCATCCACCGAGTGTTGTCCTGTCGCGTCTTCTTTACATTATTGCCAAGAAGCTGCAACTGAATAAAGCTGAGCTTCAACCTTCTGTTCCAAATTACCATTTTTAAAAATGAAATTGGCTGTTCCGGCCTACTAAAGGTGTCTGCCCCTGCCTGGTGTTGTCCTCAACTGAATAAAGCTGAGCTTCAACCTTCTGTTCCAAATTACCATTTTTAAAAATGAAATTGGCTGTTCCGGCCTACTAAAGGTGTCTGCCCCTGCCTGGTGTTGTCCTCAACTGAATAAAGCTGAGCTTCAACCTTCTGTTCCAAACATACAACAACAAACTGGTACAGTACAAAAAATTGGCCTCCAGCTATAAAAACTTTCTCCTACAAGTACTTAACTGAAAGGTTTTTTTCCATTGAAAACACAGATATGGCATCCACCGAGTGTTGTCCTGTCGCGTCTTCTTTACATTATTGCCAAGAAGCTGCAACTGAATAAAGCTGTGCTTCAACCTTCTGTTCCAAATTACCATTTTTAAAAATGAAATTGGCTGTTCCGGCCTACTAAAGGTGTCTGCCCCTGCCTGGTGTTGTCCTCAACTGAATAAAGCTGAGCTTCAACCTTCTGTTCCAAATTACCATTTTTAAAAATGAAATTGGCTGTTCCGGCCTACTAAAGGTGTCTGCCCCTGCCTGGTGTTGTCCTCAACTGAATAAAGCTGAGCTTCAACCTTCTGTTCCAAATTACTATTTTTAAAAATGAAATTGGCTGTTCCGGCCTACTAAAGGTGTCTGCCCCTGCCTGGTGTTGTCCTCAACTGAATAAAGCTGAGCTTCAACCTTCTGTTCCAAACATACAACAACAAACTGGTACAGTACAAAAAATTGGCCTCCAGCTACAAAAACTTTCTCCTACAAGTACTTAACTGAAAGGTTTTTTTCCATTGAAAACACAGATATGGCATCCACCGAGTGTTGTCCTGTCGCGTCTTCTTTACATTATTGCCAAGAAGCTGCAACTGAATAAAGCTGAGCTTCAACCTTCTGTTCCAAATTACCATTTTTAAAAATGAAATTGGCTGTTCCGGCCTACTAAAGGTGTCTGCCCCTGCCTGGTGTTGTCCTCAACTGAATAAAGCTATGCTTCAACCTTCTGTTCCAAATTACCATTTTTAAAAATGAAATTGGCTGTTCCAGCCTACTAAAGGTGTCTGCCCCTGCCTGGTGTTGTCCTCAACTGAATAAAGCTGAGCTTCAACCTTCTGTTCCAAATTACCATTTTTAAAAATGAAATTGGCTGTTCCGGCCTACTAAAGGTGTCTGCCCCTGCCTGGTGTTGTCCTCAACTGAATAAAGCTGAGCTTCAACCTTCTGTTCCAAATTACCATTTTTAAAAATGAAATTGGCTGTTCCGGCCTACTAAAGGTGTCTGCCCCTGCCTGGTGTTGTCCTCAACTGAATAAAGCTGAGCTTCAACCTTCTGTTCCAAACATACAACAACAAACTGGTACAGTACAAAAAATTGGCCTCCAGCTACAAAAACTTTCTCCTACAAGTACTTAACTGAAAGGTTTTTTTCCATTGAAAACACAGATATGGCATCCACCGAGTGTTGTCCTGTCGCGTCTTCTTTACATTATTGCCAAGAAGCTGCAACTGAATAAAGCTGAGCTTCAACCTTCTGTTCCAAATTACCATTTTTAAAAATGAAATTGGCTGTTCCGGCCTACTAAAGGTGTCTGCCCCTGCCTGGTGTTGTCCTCAACTGAATAAAGCTGTGCTTCAACCTTCTGTTCCAAATTACCATTTTTAAAAATGAAATTGGCTGTTCCGGCCTACTAAAGGTGTCTGCCCCTTCCTGGTGTTGTCCTCAACTGAATAAAGCTGAGCTTCAACCTTCTGTGCCAAATTACCATTTTTAAAAATGAAATTGGCTGTTCCGGCCTACTAAAGGTGTCTGCCACTGCCTGGTGTTGTCCTCAACTGAATAAAGCTGAGCTTCAACCTTCTGTTCCAAATTACCATTTTTAAAAATGAAATTGGCTGTTCCGGCCTACTAAAGGTGTCTGCCCCTGCCTGGTGTTGTCCTCAACTGAATAAAGCTGAGCTTCAACCTTCTGTTCCAAACATACAACAACAAACTGGTACAGTACAAAAAATTGGCCTCCAGCTACAAAAACTTTCTTCTACAAGTACTTAACTGAAAGGTTTTTTTCCATTGAAAACACAGATATGGCATCCACCGAGTGTTGTCCTGTCGCGTCTTCTTTACATTATTGCCAAGAAGCTGCAACTGAATAAAGCTGAGCTTCAACCTTCTGTTCCAAATTACCATTTTTAAAAATGAAATTGGGTGTTCCGGCCTACTAAAGGTGTCTGCCCCTGCCTGGTGTTGTCCTCAACTGAATAAAGCTGAGCTTCAACCTTCTGTTCCAAATTACCATTTTTAAAAATGAAATTGGCTGTTCCGGCCTACTAAAGGTGTCTGCCCCTGCCTGGTGTTGTCCTCAACTGAATAAAGCTGAGCTTCAACCTTCTGTGCCAAATTACCATTTTTAAAAATGAAATTGGCTGTTCCGGCCTACTAAAGGTGTCTGCCCCTGCCTGGTGTTGTCCTCAACTGAATAAAGCTGAGCTTCAACCTTCTGTTCCAAATTATCATTTTTAAAAATGAAATTGGCTGTTCCGGCCTACTAAAGGTGTCTGCCCCTGCCTGGTGTTGTCCTCAACTGAATAAAGCTGAGCTTCAACCTTCTGTTCCAAATTACCATTTTTAAAAATGAAATTGGCTGTTCCGGCCTACTAAAGGTGTCTGCCCCTGCCTGGTGTTGTCCTCAACTGAATAAAGCTGAGCTTCAACCTTCTGTTCCAAATTACCATTTTTAAAAATGAAATTGGCTGTTCCGGCCTACTAAAGGTGTCTGCCCCTGCCTGGTGTTGTCCTCAACTGAATAAAGCTGAGCTTCAACCTTCTGTTCCAAACATACAACAACAAACTGGTACAGTACAAAAAATTGGCCTCCAGCTACAAAAACTTTCTCCTACAAGTACTTACAGTGCCTACAAGTAGTATTCAACCCCCTGCAGATTTAGCAGGTTTACACATTTGGAATTAACTTGGCATTGTGACATTTGGACTGTAGATCAGCCTGGAAGTGTGAAATGCACTGCAGCAAAAAACAATGTTATTTCTTTGTTTATTTATTTTTTAAATTGTGAAAAGTCTTTTCAGACGGTCATTTATTATTCAACCCCTCAACCCACCAGAATTCTGTTTGGTTCCCCTAAAGTATTAAAAAGTAGTTCAGGCACAAAGAACAATGAGCTTCACATGTTTGGATTAATTATCTCTTTTTCCAGCCTTTTCTGACTATTTAAGACCCTCCCCAAACTTGTGAACAGCACTCAAACATGGTCAACATGGGAAAGACAAAGGGGCATTCCAAGGCCATCAGAGACAAGATCGTGGAGGGTCACAAGGCTGGCAAGGGGTGCAAAACCCTTTCCAAGGAGTTGGGCCTACCTGTCTCCACTGTTGGGAGCATCATCCGGAAGTGGAAGGCTTATGGAACTACTGTTAGCCTTCCACGGCCTGCACAGCCTTTGAAAGTTTCCTCCCGTGCCGAGGCCAGGCTTGTCCGAAGAGTCAAGGCTAACCCAAGGACAACAAGGAAGGAGCTCCGGGAAGATCTCATGGCAGTGGGGACATTGGTTTCAGTCAATACCATAAGTAACGTACTCCACTGCAATGGTCTCCGTTCCAGACGAGCCCGTAAGGTACCTTTACTTTCAAAGCGTCATGTCAAGGCTCGTCTACAGTTTGCTCATGATCACTTGGAGGACTCTGAGACTGACTGGTTCAAGGTTCTCTGGTCTGATGAGACCAAGATCGAGATCTTTGGTGCCAACCACACACGTGACGTTTGGAGACTGGATGGCATTGCATACGACCCCAAGAATACCATCCCTACAGTCAAGCATGGTGGTGGCAGCATCATGCTGTGGGCTGTTTCTCAGCCAAGGGGCCTGGCCATCTGGTCCACATCCATGGGAAGATGGATAGCACGGCCTACCTGGAGATTTTGGCCAAGAACCTCCGCTCCTCCATCAAGGATCTTAAGATGGGTCGTCATTTCATCTTCCAACAAGACAACGACCCAAAGCACACAGCCAAGAAAACCAAGGCCTGGTTCAAGAGGCAAAAAATCAAGGTGTTGCAGTGGCCTAGTCAGTCTCCTGACCTTAACACAATTGAAAACTTGTGGAAGGAGCTCAAGATTAAAGTCCACATGAGACACCCAAAGAACCTAGATAACTTGGAGAAGATCTGCATGGAGGAGTGGGCCAAGATAACTCCAGAGACCTGTGCCGGCCTGATCAGGTCTTATAAAAGACGATTATTAGCTGTAATTGCAAACAAAGGTTATTCCACAAAATATTAAACCTAGTGGTTGAATAATAATTGACCCACACTTTTATGTTTAAAATTTATAAAAATTTAAATGAGCAACAAAACTTTTTGGTTTGTAAGATTTATGCATCTGTAAATAAATCCTGCTCTTGTTTGAAGATTGAAGGCTCTAACTTATTTGCATCTTATTAAACCTGCTAAATCTGCAGGGGGTTGAATACTACTTTTAGGCACTGTAACTGAAAGGTTTTTTTCCATTGAAAACACAGATATGGCATCCACCGAGTGTTGTCCTGTCGCGTCTTCTTTACATTATTGCCAAGAAGCTGCAACTGAATAAAGCTGTGCTTCAACCTTCTGTTCCAAATTACCATTTTTAAAAATGAAATTGGCTGTTCCGGCCTACTAAAGGTGTCTGCCCCTGCCTGGTGTTGTCCTCAACTGAATAAAGCTGAGCTTCAACCTTCTGTGCCAAATTACCATTTTTAAAAATGAAATTGGCTGTTCCGGCCTACTAAAGGTGTCTGCCCCTGCCTGGTGTTGTCCTCAACTGAATAAAGCTGAGCTTCAACCTTCTGTTCCAAATTACCATTTTTAAAAATGAAATTGGCTGTTCCGGCCTACTAAAGGTGTCTGCCCCTGCCTGGTGTTGTCCTCAACTGAATAAAGCTGAGCTTCAACCTTCTGTTCCAAATTACCATTTTTAAATATGAAATTGGCTGTTCCGGCCTACTAAAGGTGTCTGCCCCTGCCTGGTGTTGTCCTCAACTGAATAAAGCTGAGCTTCAACCTTCTGTTCCAAATTACCATTTTTAAAAATGAAATTGGCTGTTCCGGCCTACTAAAGGTGTCTGCCCCTGCCTGGTGTTGTCCTCAACTGAATAAAGCTGAGCTTCAACCTTCTGTTCCAAACATACAACAACAAACTGGTACAGTACAAAAAATTGGCCTCCAGCTATAAAAACTTTCTCCTACAAGTACTTAACTGAAAGGTTTTTTTCCATTGAAAACACAGATATGGCATCCACCGAGTGTTGTCCTGTCGCGTCTTCTTTACATTATTGCCAAGAAGCTGCAACTGAATAAAGCTGTGCTTCAACCTTCTGTTCCAAATTACCATTTTTAAAAATGAAATTGGCTGTTCCGGCCTACTAAAGGTGTCTGCCCCTGCCTGGTGTTGTCCTCAACTGAATAAAGCTGAGCTTCAACCTTCTGTTCCAAATTACCATTTTTAAAAATGAAATTGGCTGTTCCGGCCTACTAAAGGTGTCTGCCCCTGCCTGGTGTTGTCCTCAACTGAATAAAGCTGAGCTTCAACCTTCTGTTCCAAATTACTATTTTTAAAAATGAAATTGGCTGTTCCGGCCTACTAAAGGTGTCTGCCCCTGCCTGGTGTTGTCCTCAACTGAATAAAGCTGAGCTTCAACCTTCTGTTCCAAACATACAACAACAAACTGGTACAGTACAAAAAATTGGCCTCCAGCTACAAAAACTTTCTCCTACAAGTACTTAACTGAAAGGTTTTTTTCCATTGAAAACACAGATATGGCATCCACCGAGTGTTGTCCTGTCGCGTCTTCTTTACATTATTGCCAAGAAGCTGCAACTGAATAAAGCTGAGCTTCAACCTTCTGTTCCAAATTACCATTTTTAAAAATGAAATTGGCTGTTCCGGCCTACTAAAGGTGTCTGCCCCTGCCTGGTGTTGTCCTCAACTGAATAAAGCTATGCTTCAACCTTCTGTTCCAAATTACCATTTTTAAAAATGAAATTGGCTGTTCCAGCCTACTAAAGGTGTCTGCCCCTGCCTGGTGTTGTCCTCAACTGAATAAAGCTGAGCTTCAACCTTCTGTTCCAAATTACCATTTTTAAAAATGAAATTGGCTGTTCCGGCCTACTAAAGGTGTCTGCCCCTGCCTGGTGTTGTCCTCAACTGAATAAAGCTGAGCTTCAACCTTCTGTTCCAAATTACCATTTTTAAAAATGAAATTGGCTGTTCCGGCCTACTAAAGGTGTCTGCCCCTGCCTGGTGTTGTCCTCAACTGAATAAAGCTGAGCTTCAACCTTCTGTTCCAAACATACAACAACAAACTGGTACAGTACAAAAAATTGGCCTCCAGCTACAAAAACTTTCTCCTACAAGTACTTAACTGAAAGGTTTTTTTCCATTGAAAACACAGATATGGCATCCACCGAGTGTTGTCCTGTCGCGTCTTCTTTACATTATTGCCAAGAAGCTGCAACTGAATAAAGCTGAGCTTCAACCTTCTGTTCCAAATTACCATTTTTAAAAATGAAATTGGCTGTTCCGGCCTACTAAAGGTGTCTGCCCCTGCCTGGTGTTGTCCTCAACTGAATAAAGCTGTGCTTCAACCTTCTGTTCCAAATTACCATTTTTAAAAATGAAATTGGCTGTTCCGGCCTACTAAAGGTGTCTGCCCCTTCCTGGTGTTGTCCTCAACTGAATAAAGCTGAGCTTCAACCTTCTGTGCCAAATTACCATTTTTAAAAATGAAATTGGCTGTTCCGGCCTACTAAAGGTGTCTGCCACTGCCTGGTGTTGTCCTCAACTGAATAAAGCTGAGCTTCAACCTTCTGTTCCAAATTACCATTTTTAAAAATGAAATTGGCTGTTCCGGCCTACTAAAGGTGTCTGCCCCTGCCTGGTGTTGTCCTCAACTGAATAAAGCTGAGCTTCAACCTTCTGTTCCAAACATACAACAACAAACTGGTACAGTACAAAAAATTGGCCTCCAGCTACAAAAACTTTCTTCTACAAGTACTTAACTGAAAGGTTTTTTTCCATTGAAAACACAGATATGGCATCCACCGAGTGTTGTCCTGTCGCGTCTTCTTTACATTATTGCCAAGAAGCTGCAACTGAATAAAGCTGAGCTTCAACCTTCTGTTCCAAATTACCATTTTTAAAAATGAAATTGGGTGTTCCGGCCTACTAAAGGTGTCTGCCCCTGCCTGGTGTTGTCCTCAACTGAATAAAGCTGAGCTTCAACCTTCTGTTCCAAATTACCATTTTTAAAAATGAAATTGGCTGTTCCGGCCTACTAAAGGTGTCTGCCCCTGCCTGGTGTTGTCCTCAACTGAATAAAGCTGAGCTTCAACCTTCTGTGCCAAATTACCATTTTTAAAAATGAAATTGGCTGTTCCGGCCTACTAAAGGTGTCTGCCCCTGCCTGGTGTTGTCCTCAACTGAATAAAGCTGAGCTTCAACCTTCTGTTCCAAATTATCATTTTTAAAAATGAAATTGGCTGTTCCGGCCTACTAAAGGTGTCTGCCCCTGCCTGGTGTTGTCCTCAACTGAATAAAGCTGAGCTTCAACCTTCTGTTCCAAATTACCATTTTTAAAAATGAAATTGGCTGTTCCGGCCTACTAAAGGTGTCTGCCCCTGCCTGGTGTTGTCCTCAACTGAATAAAGCTGAGCTTCAACCTTCTGTTCCAAATTACCATTTTTAAAAATGAAATTGGCTGTTCCGGCCTACTAAAGGTGTCTGCCCCTGCCTGGTGTTGTCCTCAACTGAATAAAGCTGAGCTTCAACCTTCTGTTCCAAACATACAACAACAAACTGGTACAGTACAAAAAATTGGCCTCCAGCTACAAAAACTTTCTCCTACAAGTACTTACAGTGCCTACAAGTAGTATTCAACCCCCTGCAGATTTAGCAGGTTTACACATTTGGAATTAACTTGGCATTGTGACATTTGGACTGTAGATCAGCCTGGAAGTGTGAAATGCACTGCAGCAAAAAACAATGTTATTTCTTTGTTTATTTATTTTTTAAATTGTGAAAAGTCTTTTCAGACGGTCATTTATTATTCAACCCCTCAACCCACCAGAATTCTGTTTGGTTCCCCTAAAGTATTAAAAAGTAGTTCAGGCACAAAGAACAATGAGCTTCACATGTTTGGATTAATTATCTCTTTTTCCAGCCTTTTCTGACTATTTAAGACCCTCCCCAAACTTGTGAACAGCACTCAAACATGGTCAACATGGGAAAGACAAAGGGGCATTCCAAGGCCATCAGAGACAAGATCGTGGAGGGTCACAAGGCTGGCAAGGGGTGCAAAACCCTTTCCAAGGAGTTGGGCCTACCTGTCTCCACTGTTGGGAGCATCATCCGGAAGTGGAAGGCTTATGGAACTACTGTTAGCCTTCCACGGCCTGCACAGCCTTTGAAAGTTTCCTCCCGTGCCGAGGCCAGGCTTGTCCGAAGAGTCAAGGCTAACCCAAGGACAACAAGGAAGGAGCTCCGGGAAGATCTCATGGCAGTGGGGACATTGGTTTCAGTCAATACCATAAGTAACGTACTCCACTGCAATGGTCTCCGTTCCAGACGAGCCCGTAAGGTACCTTTACTTTCAAAGCGTCATGTCAAGGCTCGTCTACAGTTTGCTCATGATCACTTGGAGGACTCTGAGACTGACTGGTTCAAGGTTCTCTGGTCTGATGAGACCAAGATCGAGATCTTTGGTGCCAACCACACACGTGACGTTTGGAGACTGGATGGCATTGCATACGACCCCAAGAATACCATCCCTACAGTCAAGCATGGTGGTGGCAGCATCATGCTGTGGGCTGTTTCTCAGCCAAGGGGCCTGGCCATCTGGTCCACATCCATGGGAAGATGGATAGCACGGCCTACCTGGAGATTTTGGCCAAGAACCTCCGCTCCTCCATCAAGGATCTTAAGATGGGTCGTCATTTCATCTTCCAACAAGACAACGACCCAAAGCACACAGCCAAGAAAACCAAGGCCTGGTTCAAGAGGCAAAAAATCAAGGTGTTGCAGTGGCCTAGTCAGTCTCCTGACCTTAACACAATTGAAAACTTGTGGAAGGAGCTCAAGATTAAAGTCCACATGAGACACCCAAAGAACCTAGATAACTTGGAGAAGATCTGCATGGAGGAGTGGGCCAAGATAACTCCAGAGACCTGTGCCGGCCTGATCAGGTCTTATAAAAGACGATTATTAGCTGTAATTGCAAACAAAGGTTATTCCACAAAATATTAAACCTAGTGGTTGAATAATAATTGACCCACACTTTTATGTTTAAAATTTATAAAAATTTAAATGAGCAACAAAACTTTTTGGTTTGTAAGATTTATGCATCTGTAAATAAATCCTGCTCTTGTTTGAAGATTGAAGGCTCTAACTTATTTGCATCTTATTAAACCTGCTAAATCTGCAGGGGGTTGAATACTACTTTTAGGCACTGTAACTGAAAGGTTTTTTTCCATTGAAAACACAGATATGGCATCCACCGAGTGTTGTCCTGTCGCGTCTTCTTTACATTATTGCCAAGAAGCTGCAACTGAATAAAGCTGTGCTTCAACCTTCTGTTCCAAATTACCATTTTTAAAAATGAAATTGGCTGTTCCGGCCTACTAAAGGTGTCTGCCCCTGCCTGGTGTTGTCCTCAACTGAATAAAGCTGAGCTTCAACCTTCTGTGCCAAATTACCATTTTTAAAAATGAAATTGGCTGTTCCGGCCTACTAAAGGTGTCTGCCCCTGCCTGGTGTTGTCCTCAACTGAATAAAGCTGAGCTTCAACCTTCTGTTCCAAATTACCATTTTTAAAAATGAAATTGGCTGTTCCGGCCTACTAAAGGTGTCTGCCCCTGCCTGGTGTTGTCCTCAACTGAATAAAGCTGAGCTTCAACCTTCTGTTCCAAATTACCATTTTTAAATATGAAATTGGCTGTTCCGGCCTACTAAAGGTGTCTGCCCCTGCCTGGTGTTGTCCTCAACTGAATAAAGCTGAGCTTCAACCTTCTGTTCCAAATTACCATTTTTAAAAATGAAATTGGCTGTTCCGGCCTACTAAAGGTGTCTGCCCCTGCCTGGTGTTGTCCTCAACTGAATAAAGCTGAGCTTCAACCTTCTGTTCCAAACATACCACAACAAACTGGTACAGTACAAAAAATTGGCCTCCAGCTACAAAAACTTTCTCCTACAAGTACTTAACTGAAAGGTTTTTTTCCATTGAAAACACAGATATGGCATCCACCGAGTGTTGTCCTGTCGCGTCTTCTTTACATTATTGCCAAGAAGCTGCAACTGAATAAAGCTGAGCTTCAACCTTCTGTTCCAAATTACCATTTTTAAAAATGAAATTGGCTGTTCCGGCCTACTAAAGGTGTCTGCCCCTGCCTGGTGTTGTCCTCAACTGAATAAAGCTGAGCTTCAACCTTCTGTGCCAAATTACCATTTTTAAAAATGAAATTGGCTGTTCCGGCCTACTAAAGGTGTCTGCCCCTGCCTGGTGTTGTCCTCAACTGAATAAAGCTGAGCTTCAACCTTCTGTTCCAAATTACCATTTTTAAAAATGAAATTGGCTGTTCCGGCCTACTAAAGGAGTCTGCCCCTGCCTGGTGTTGTCCTCAACTGAATAAAGCTGAGCTTCAACCTTCTGTTCCAAATTACCATTTTTAAAAATGAAATTGGCTGTTCCAGCCTACTAAAGGTGTCTGCCCCTGCCTGGTGTTGTCCTCAACTGAATAAAGCTGAGCTTCAACCTTCTGTTCCAAATTACCATTTTTAAAAATGAAATTGGCTGTTCCGGCCTACTAAAGGTGTCTGCCCCTGCCTGGTGTTGTCCTCAACTGAATAAAGCTGAGCTTCAACCTTCTGTGCCAAATTACCATTTTTAAAAATGAAATTGGCTGTTCCGGCCTACTAAAGGTGTCTGCCCCTGCCTGGTGTTGTCCTCAACTGAATAAAGCTGAGCTTCAACCTTCTGTTCCAAATTACCATTTTTAAAAATGAAATTGGCTGTTCCGGCCTACTAAAGGTGTCTGCCCCTGCCTGGTGTTGTCCTCAACTGAATAAAGCTGAGCTTCAACCTTCTGTTCCAAATTACCATTTTTAAAAATGAAATTGGCTGTTCCGGCCTACTAAAGGTGTCTGCCCCTGCCTGGTGTTGTCCTCAACTGAATAAAGCTGTGCTTCAACCTTCTGTTCCAAATTACCATTTTTAAAAATGAAATTGGCTGTTCCGGCCTACTAAAGGTGTCTGCCCCTGCCTGGTGTTGTCCTCAACTGAATAAAGCTGAGCTTCAACCTTCTGTGCCAAATTACCATTTTTAAAAATGAAATTGGCTGTTCCGGCCTACTAAAGGTGTCTGCCCCTGCCTGGTGTTGTCCTCAACTGAATAAAGCTGAGCTTCAACCTTCTGTTCCAAATTACCATTTTTAAAAATGAAATTGGCTGTTCCGGCCTACTAAAGGTGTCTGCCCCTGCCTGGTGTTGTCCTCAACTGAATAAAGCTGAGCTTCAACCTTCTGTTCCAAATTACCATTTTTAAAAATGAAATTGGCTGTTCCGGCCTACTAAAGGTGTCTGCCCCTGCCTGGTGTTGTCCTCAACTGAATGAAGCTGAGCTTCAACCTTCTGTTCCAAACATACCACAACAAACTGGTACAGTACAAAAAATTGGCCTCCAGCTACAAAAACTTTCTCCTACAAGTACTTAACTGAAAGGTTTTTTTCCATTGAAAACACAGATATGGCATCCACCGAGTGTTGTCCTGTCGCGTCTTCTTTACATTATTGCCAAGAAGCTGCAACTGAATAAAGCTGAGCTTCAACCTTCTGTTCCAAATTACCATTTTTAAAAATGAAATTGGCTGTTCCGGCCTACTAAAGGTGTCTGCCCCTGCCTGGTGTTGTCCTCAACTGAATAAAGCTGAGCTTCAACCTTCTGTGCCAAATTACCATTTTTAAAAATGAAATTGGCTGTTCCGGCCTACTAAAGGTGTCTGCCCCTGCCTGGTGTTGTCCTCAACTGAATAAAGCTGAGCTTCAACCTTCTGTTCCAAATTACCATTTTTAAAAATGAAATTGGCTGTTCCGGCCTACTAAAGGTGTCTGCCCCTGCCTGGTGTTGTCCTCAACTGAATAAAGCTGAGCTTCAACCTTCTGTGCCAAATTACCATTTTTAAAAATGAAATTGGCTGTTCCGGCCTACTAAAGGTGTCTGCCCCTGCCTGGTGTTGTCCTCAACTGAATAAAGCTGAGCTTCAACCTTCTGTTCCAAATTACCATTTTTAAAAATGAAATTGGCTGTTCCGGCCTACTAAAGGTGTCTGCCCCTGCCTGGTGTTGTCCTCAACTGAATAAAGCTGAGCTTCAACCTTCTGTTCCAAATTACCATTTTTAAAAATGAAATTGGCTGTTCCGGCCTACTAAAGGTGTCTGCCCCTGCCTGGTGTTGTCCTCAACTGAATAAAGCTGAGCTTCAACCTTCTGTTCCAAACATACAACAACAAACTGGTACAGTACAAAAAATTGGCCTCCAGCTACAAAAACTTTCTCCTACAAGTACTTAACTGAAAGGTTTTTTTCCATTGAAAATACAGATATGGCATCCACCGAGTGTTGTCCTGTCGCGTCTTCTTTACATTATTGCCAAGAAGCTGCAACTGAATAAAGCTGTGCTTCAACCTTCTGTTCCAAATTACCATTTTTAAAAATGAAATTGGCTGTTCCGGCCTACTAAAGGTGTCTGCCCCTGCCTGCTGTTGTCCTCAACTGAATAAAGCTGTGCTTCAACCTTCTGTTCCAAATTACCATTTTTAAAAATGAAATTGGCTGTTCCGGCCTACTAAAGGTGTCTGCCCCTCCCTGGTGTTGTCCTCAACTGAACAAAGCTGAGCTTCCACATTCTGGTTTTCGGCCTATACTATCAGATATTAAACTGCATTTGGCCTACTAGTGTGGTTAGGCCCTTGAAACAGTGTCTGCTGCTCTTGGGTTTGCTACTCCACTGAACAAAGCAATGCCGCCTGTTTAGTCCTGTTACCAATTTTGAACTGCATTTAGCCTACTTTATTCTTTGGCCCTATATCTGTTTCCTCCTCATCCTGCCCATTGCCCAGCCACTGCTAGATGAGTCTGCTGGTACATTGACCTAGACCACTACATTCCCCTTGTACTCTACACAGCCAGAATCTGACCCTGCTGAAAGTAAGGTTCCCCTTCCCGCATGTTATACCATCTTACACAGGGACAAAGAGGAAGGTGCAGATGAAAGTGCAGGTTCCTTCATCAGGTGGGGGGGGGGCATACTCGTTGGCGACGTCACTGGCACAGGGCCCCTCAGAGTACGCAAAAGTGTCGCTGCTGGTGGGAGGCGCCCCCGCCATGCAAACACACCGCCGTACTTTGAGGGGCCCTGTGCCAGTGCCAATGCGAACTAGTGGGCCCCCCCTTCTTGCTCAGGATCACAGCACTTGCAACGTTGAAATACTTACCTCTCCCTGCTCCACCGCCGTGACGTAGTCCGCGTTTCCTGGGCCCACGAAAAACTTGAGCCAGCCCTACTCCCCCCACAACTTTTGCCAAATGACCCCCAATTTCCTATGCCCTACTATTATTATAAAGTTAATTAAGATTGACAAGCTTCAGAAACAAGAATGGATGTTTTTGGCATTAAAATGGGCACTGTAGGTGTTTTCCTGGCCTCCACTCACTGCCGACTATGCTTCCCCATTGACTTGCATTGGGTTTCGTGTTTCGGTCGATCCCCGACTTTTAGCGATAATCGGCCGACTGCACTCGACTCGACTCTGGACAAAGTCGGGTTTCACAAAACCCGACTCGATCTTAAAAAAATGAAAGTCGCTCAACTCTACTTTTATGTTTTGAAATCCTCGCTTTAACTTCCATCGTGGTCTCCCCTACATAGTAGCTAGTGGCAAGCGTCAGCAGGCTGTATTGGCAATGAAGTGTTTGGGCGACAACAGACACACCGCGGAAGTTCTGTCTGAGTTCTTGAACCAAGAAACTCAGTCATGGCTGGGCACTGTACATCTTGAGGCAGGCAACGTAGTGAGTGATAATGGAAGGAATTTCATGGCTGCCATAGCCCTTTCCCAACTGAAACACATTCCTTGCCTGGCTCACACCTTAAACCTGGTGGTGCAGTGCTTCCTGAAAAGTTATCCGGGGTTACCCGACCTGCTCCTCAAAGTGCGCAGACTTTGCTCGCATATCCGCCGTTCGCCCGTACACTCCAGCCGTATGCAGAACTATCAGCGTTCTTTGAACCTTCCTCAGCATCGCCTAATCATCGACGTTGCAACAAGGTGGAACTCCACACTGCACATGCTTCAAAGAGTGTGCGAACAGAGGCGTGCTGTTATGTATTTGTGGGAGGATACACGGGCAGGCAGTTGGATGGCAGACATGGAGTTGTCAGGTGTGCAGTGGTCGAAGCTACAAGACCTGTGTCAAGTCCTTCAGTGTTTTGAGGAATGCACACGGCTGGTTAGTGCAGACAACGCCATAATAAGCATGAGCATCCCCCTAATGTGTCTGCTGATGCAAAGTTTGACGCACATAAAGGAGCAGGCGTCTGCAGCCGAGGAAGAGGAAAGCCTTGATGACAGTCAGCCATTGTCTGCTCAGGGCCATGTAGAGGACGCGGTTGCGGGCGAAGAGGAGGAGGAGGACGAGGAGGATGATGGGGATGATGAGTACTTTCTTAATGAGGAAGCTTCTCCTGGGCCAACAGAAATTAGTGGCGTTGCAAGGCCGGGTTCTGTTTTTTTAAGGGAGACAAGTGACGTAGATTTGCCTGTTATTGCCCCTCAAACCAGCACAACCGCAGATTTCACAACTGGAGCTTTGGCCCACATGGCGGATTATGCCTTACGTATCCTCAAAAAGGACACAAGCTTTATTAAAATGATGAGCGATGACGATTACTGGTTGGCCTGCATCCTTGACCCTCGCTATAAAGGCAAATTGCTAAATATTATGCCACATGAGAACCTCGAACAAATATTAGCAACCAAACAAGCTACTCTTGTAGACCGTTTGATTCAGGCATTCCCAGCACACAGCGCCGGTGATGGTTCTCACACAAGCTGCAGGGGGCTACAGGGCAGAGGTGTTAGAGGTGCACAGGTCAGAAGTGGCGTTGGACAGAGGGGTTTTCTGACCAGGTTGTGGAGTGATTTCGCAATGACCGCAGACAGGACAGGTACTGCAGCATCTATTCAAAGTGACAGGAGACAACATTTGTCCAGTATGGTTACTAACTATTTTTCATCCCTTATCGATGTTCTCCCTCAACCGTCATTCCCATTTGATTACTGGGCATCCAAATTAGACACCTGGCCTGAATTGGCAGAATATGCATTGCAGGAGCTTGCTTGCCCAGCAGCTAGTGTGCTATCAGAAAGAGTATTCAGTGCTGCTGGTTCAATATTAACCGAAAAAAGGACTCGTCTGGCTACCCAAAATGTGGATGATCTCACCTTCATTAAAATGAACCACTCCTGGATTTCAAATTATTTTGCCCCACCTTTCCCGGCTGACACCTAGCTTTCCTATAAAAAGGTCTTGCTTGTGGACTGGTCTTACTGAGTGTTCCAATCTCTTAATTTGCAGCAGCTGTTTGTCCAGCATACGACATGTTTACACCTCCCCCAATGGGAAAACTCCCCCCACGGGGCCGTGGTCTCGCCACTTGTCGCAAGCACCCGTTACAGTGCTGTTTGTCTGAAGAGGTGGGTTTGCCCGCTTTTGGTCGACGGCACTGCCACTGCCACTGCCTCATAGTACAATGTAGTGTCTTTGGCGGTGGTGGTGCGCACCCAACGTCAGACACACCGTTGTAACATGAGGGGCCCTGGGACGGTACCGCCGGCCACAAGAGAGTTCCCCCACCCCCCCAGCTCAAACTGTGCTCTACCACGTGCAAAATTATCTCTCACAGCTCCACCAATGTTTAGTCTATGCGCTGACATCATTCAATGCCTGGCACTGACAATACCAATTTGTTGACATCTATGATGCTAGTTAAAGTAGTCTGGGTCAGTGTCCTATATTGACACCAGTAAATACTAAGTTACTGCCAAATTACTTTGTCAGAAACTCAGCAGATGAGCCCACCCCTGTACCTAAGTATGCCACCTTTTTTTTTTTTTTGTTGTTGTTTTGCGAGACATTAACATCTATTTATTTTTTGTGAGTACTAACTGTGTCAGACACTCCTTGCAATCGTCCTCCGCTGACCACACCAATGCTGCTTGTGTACCCCAGCGAGATAACGCTAAGTGCCTTGAGCCTATTTTTATTTATTTTAGGCCTACTAAGCCTGTCTGCGGTCCCTCCTTGCAATCGTCCTCCGCTGACCACACCAATGCTGCCTGTGTACCCATGTAACCTATTTAAAACTGCATAGAGCCTGCTTTTTTATTTTAGGCCTAGTAAGTCTGTCTGCGGTCCCTCCTTGCAATCGTCCTCCGCTGACCACACCAATGATGCCTGTGTACCCATGTAACCTATTTAAAACTGCATAGAGCCTGCTTTTTTATTTTAGGCCTAGTAAGTCTGTCTGCGGTCCCTCCTTGCAATCCTCCTCCGCTGACCACAATGCTGCCTGTGTATCCATGTTACCGATTTAAAACTGCCATGAGCCTATTTTTTGTTATGTTAGGCGTTCGTTAGCCTGTCTGTGGTCACTCCTTGCAATACTCCTCCGCTGACCACAATGCTGCCTGTGTATCCATGTAGCCTATTTAAAAATGCCATGATCCTATTTTTTGTTATTTTAGGCCTTCGTAAGCCTGTCTGCGGTCACTCCTTGCAATCCTCCTCCGCTGACCACAATGCTGCCTGTGTATCCATGTTACCGATTTAAAACTGCCATGAGCCTATTTTTTGTTATGTTAGGCCTTCGTTAGCCTGTCTGCGGTCCCTCCTTGCAATACTCCTCCACTGACCACAATGCTGCCTGTGTATCCATGTAACCTATTTAAAAATGCCATGATCCTATTTTTTGTTATTTTAGGCCTTCGTTAGCCTGTCTGCCTTCACTCCTTGCAATACTCCTCCACTGACCACAATGCTGCCTGTGTATCCATGTAACCTATTTAAAAATGCCATGATCCTATTTTTTGTTATTTTAGGCTTTCGTTAGCCTGTCTGTGGTCACTCCTTGCAATCCTCCTCCGCTGACCACAATGCTGCCTGTGTATCCATGTTACCGATTTAAAACTGCCATGAGCCTATTTTTTGTTATGTTAGGCCTTCGTTAGCCTGTCTGCGGTCCCTCCTTGCAATACTCCTCCACTGACCACAATGCTGCCCGTGTATCCATGTAACCTATTTAAAAATGCCATGATCCTATTTTTTGTTATTTTAGGCCTTCGTTAGCCTGTCTGCGGTCACTCCTTGCAATACTCCTCCACTGACCACACCAATGCTGCCCGTGTACCCCTGGAACCTATTTAAAAGTTCATAGAGCCTATTTATATATTTTATTTAATATTAATAAAGCCATGATGGACTACGCTGTACCATGCTACGAGCTACCCAGTCGGCACTTCTTTTCTAGAAAAGCCATCCCAACCCTCCACCAGCATGTAAAAGACCGCATTGTCCATGCACTCTGGCAATCTGTGAGTACAAAGGTGCACCTGACAACAGACGCATGGACCTGTAGGCATGGCCACGGAAGGTTACGTGTCCATTACGGCGCAATGGGTTAATGTGGTGGATGCATGGTCCACAGGGGACAGCCTACTAAGTCTGTCTGCAGTCCCTAATTCAAATTGTCCTCCACTGTCTAAATCTGAGCTTCAACCTTCAGGCTCTCATTAAGAGCTTTTTTAACCAAAAATTGGTGGTTAGGGCTTACTAACGGTGTCTGCCCCTCCCTGGTGTTTTCCCTCAACTGAATAAAGCTGAGCTTCAACCTTCAGGCTCTCACTAAGTGCTTTTTTAACCAAAAATTGGTGGTTGGGGCCTACTAACAGTGTCTGCCCCTCCCTGGTGTTTTTCCTCAACTGAATAAAGCTGAGCTTCAACCTTCTGGCTTTCGGCCTATAGTATCAGATATTAAACTGCATTTGGCCTTCAACTTTGGTTACAGCCTACTAACGGTGTCTGCCCCTCCCTGGTGTTATTCCTCAACTGAATAAAGCTGAGCTTCAACCTTCTGGCTCTCATTAAGTGCTGTTTTTTAAAAAATTGGTGGTTAGGGCCTACTAACAGTGTTTGCCCCTCCCTGGTGTTTTCCCTCAACTGAATAAAGCTGAGCTTCAACCTTCTGGCTCTCATTAAGTGCTGTTTTTTAAAAAATTGGTGGTTAGGGCCTACTAACGGTGTCTGCCCCTCCCTGGTGTTTTTCCTCAACTGAATAAAGCTGAGCTTCAATCTTCTGGCTTTCGGCCTATAGTATCAGATATTAAACTGCATTTGGCCTTCAACTTTGGTTACGGCCTACTAACGGTGTCTGCCCCTCCCTGGTGTTTTTCCTCAACTGAATAAAGCTGAGCTTCAACCTTCTGGCTCTCATTAAGTGCTGTTTATTAAAAAATTGGTGGTTAGGGCCTACTAACGGTGTCTGACCCTCCCTGGTGTTTTCCCTCAACTGAATAAAGCTGAGCTTCAACCTTCTGGCTCTCATTAAGTGCTGTTTATTAAAAAATTGGTGGCTAGGGCCTACTAACGGTGTCTGCCCCTCCCTGGTGTTTTTCCTCAACTGAATAAAGCTGAGCTTCAACCTTCTGGCTTTTGGCCTACAGTAGCAGATATTAAACTGCATTTGGCCTACTAGTGTGGTTGGGCCCTTAAAACAGTGTCTGCTGCTCCTGGGTTTACTACTCCACTGAACAAAGCAATGCCGCCTGTTTAGTCCTGTTACCAATTTTGAACTGCATTTAGCCTACTTTATTCTTTGGCCCTATATCTGTTTCCTCCTCATCCTGCCCATTGCCCAGCCACTGCTAGATGAGTCTGCTGGTACATTGACCTAGACCACTACATTCCCCTTGCACTCTACACAGCCAGAATCTGACCCTGCTGAAAGTAAGGTTCCCCTTCCCGCATGTTATACCACCTTACACAGGGACAAAGAGGAAGGTGCAGATGAAAGTGCAGGTTCCTTCATCAGGTGGGGGGGGCATACTCGTTGGCGACGTCACTGGCACAGGGCCCCTCAGAGTACGCAAAAGTGTCGCTGCTGGTGGGAGGCGCCCCCGCCGTGCAAACACACCACTGTACTTTGAGGGGCCCTGTGCCAGTGCCAATGCGAACGAGTGGGCCCCCCCCTGCTTGCTCAGGATCACAGCACTTGCAACGTTGAAATACTTACCTCTCCCTACTCCACCGCCGTGACGTAGTCCACGTTTCCTGGGCCCACTAAAACCTTGAACCAGCCCTACCCCCCACAACTTTTGCCAAATGACCCCCAAGTTCAATGCCAAAGCTTCAGAAACAAGAATGGATGTTTTTGGCATTAAAATGGGCACTGTAGGTGTTTTCCTGGCCTCCACTCACTGCCGACTATGCTTCCCCATTGACTTGCATTGGGTTTCGTGTTTCGGTCGATCCCCGACTTTTAGCGATAATCGGCCGACTGCACTCGACTCGACTCTGGACAAAGTCGGGTTTCACAAAACCTGACTCGATCTTAAAAAAATGAAAGTCGCTCAACCCTAGTGATGATGAGTCACCGGTGCCCGCAGCAGGCACAGAATCCCCACGTCCTCTCCCTGCTCTGCGCCCACGCCCACGTGCCTTACTCCCTGCCTTCTTCATCTTGGTTGACTGATAAAGATAAGCAGAAAAGTACTAACGGCTTAGTGTGCTTATTCCTGAACAGCTCCTAACAGGTATAAGAAACACTAATTTTCTAAAGTGTGGACTAGACTTTAATATGACCTAATGTGGCCTACACAACTGTAAAGTGGTGTGTTTGGTGAACTTTATTATTTATTTATTTTTTGGGGGCTGAACTGACTACAGGGCAAGCTGCACTCACACGGAGACCGTGCAGACAGCCGTAAACGGCGCTGCAAGGCCCAAAAAACTCCTCTACGTTATCCTATGTAGTGTTTTTCCACAATTTAGCTGGATACGGGTGGAAAGCCACTAATAGGAATTATTTGAAAAAATGTGCAGCGGGCTGCACTATTTGCAAAAAAGGACAATGTATTTTACGGTATGAGGCAGTGACGCACCCTGAGCTGGATACAACCAGCTGTGGCTGCACACAGACTACAGGGTGAGCTGCACTCACACAGAGACCGTGCAGACAGCCGTAAATGGCGCTGCAAGGCCCAAAAAACTCCTCTACGTTATCCTATGCAGTGTTTTTCCACAATTTAGCTGGATACGGGTGGAAAGCCACTAATAGGAATTATTTGAAAAAATGTGCAGCGGGCTGCACTATTTGCAAAAAAGGACATTGTATTTTACGGTATGAGGCAGTGACGCACCCTGAGCTGGATACAACCGGCTGTGGCTGCACACAGACTACAGGGTGAGCTGCACTCACACGGAGACCGTGCAGACAGCCGTAAACGGCGCTGCAAGGCCCAAAAATCCTCCTCTACGTTATCCTATGTAGTGTTTTTCCACAATTTAGCTGGATATGGGTGGAAAGCCACTAATAGGAATTATTTGAAAAAATGTGCAGCGGGCTGCACTATTTGCAAAAAAGGACAATGTATTTTACGGTATGAGGCAGTGACGCACCCTGAGCTGGATACAACCAGCTGTGGCTGCACACAGACTACAGGGCGAGCTGCACTCACATGGAGACCTGCAGACAGCCGTAAACGGCGCTGCAAGGCCCAAAAAAACTCCTCTACGTTATCCTATGTAGTGTTTTTCCACAATTTAGCTGGATACGGGTGGAAAGCCACTAATAGGAATTATTTGAAAAAATGTGCAGCGGGCTGCACTATTTGCAAAAAAGGACAATGTATTTTACGGTATGAGGCAGTGACGCACCCTGAGCTGGATACAACCGGCTGTGGCTGCACACAGACTACAGGGCGAGCTGCACTCACACGGAGAACGTGCAGACAGCCGTAAATGGCGCTGCAAGGCCCAAAAAAACTCCTCTACATTATCCTATGTAGTGTTTTTCCACAATTTAGCTGGATACGGGTGGAAAGCCACTAATAGGAATTATTTGAAAAAATGTGCAGCGGGCTGCACTATTTGCAAAAAAGGACAATGTATTTTACGGTATGAGGTGTTGTGAATTCTGCTCTTGGGCTCCAACCGGTGGTTGTAAGTGGTAGAGCTGCTGTCTCTGAATCGCAGCATTTATCAGGTGTGTTCACTTTGTGCAATTTTGACTGGGCTATTTAGTCTTGCTTCACCCTTTAGTCAGTGCCAGTTGTCCATTGTTCCTGGAGGATTCACATCCCTGCCTGGTCTCTTCTGCTTTGCAGTTCATTTCTTCAAAGATAAGTTCTGGCCTTGATTTTGCTGTCCACATGCTGTGGTCTTAGTTCAGTTCTTTTCTATGTTTTGTCTTGTCCAGCTTGGTCTGTATAAGGATTTTTTTAGCCTAGCTGGTATCTCTGGAGATGCAGATATACCCTCCATATCTTTAGTTAGCTGTGGAGATTTTGTATTTTCTGTGGTGGATATTTTCTAGTGTTTTTATACTGACCGCATAGTACTCTGTCCTATCCTTTCTATTTAGCTAGAAGTGGCCTCCTTTGCTAAATTCTCATTTCAGTCTGTGTATGTTTTTTCCCTCTCCTCTCACGGTCAATATTTATGGGGGGCTGCCTATCCTTTGGGGATTTTCTCTGAGGCAAGATAGTTTTCCCTTTTCTATCTTTAGGGGTAATTAGTCCTCCGGCTGTGTCGAGATGTCTAGGTAGCGCTAGGTACATTCCACGGCTACTTCTAGTTGCGGTGTTAGGTTCAGGGTCTGCGGTCAGTACAGGTACCACTTTCTCCAGAGTACATCTCATGCTGCTCCTAGGCCACCAGATCATAACAGTACAACTGGCCAACAATGAGTTAACCGCATCTCAGAAGAAGGGAAGGAAAGTGCTGAGCCATTTTTTTCTGTAGTCTGTTGTGTTTTTTTTTCTCTTCCCTCTTTACCTCTGGGTGGCTCAGGAGTTCGGCGCTGGTATGGATGTTCAGGGATTGGCTTCTCGTGTGGATCAACTTGCTGCTAGAGTACAGGGTATTTCTGATTATATCGTTCAGACTCCAGTTTTAGAGCCTAGAATTCCAACTCCTGATTTGTTTTTTGGGGATAGGTCCAAATTTCTGAGCTTTAAAAATAACTGTAAACTATTTTTTGCTCTGAAACCCAGATCCTCTGGTGATCCCATCCAGCAGGTTAAAATTATTATATCTCTGCTGCGTGGTGACCCCCAGGATTGCGCATTTGCCCTGGAACCTGGGAATCCGGCGTTGTTTAATGTAGACAACTTTTTTTCAGGCGCTTGGGTTATTGTATGACGAACCTAATTCAATGGATCATGCTGAGAAGACCTTGTTGGCCCTGTCTCAGGGTCAAGAAGCGGCAGAATCATATTGCCAGGAGTTTAGAAAATGGTCTGTACTGACTAAATGGAATGAGGATGCCTTGGCGGCAATCTTCAGAAAGGGTCTTTCTGAATCCGTTAAATATGTTATGGTGGGGTTCCCCACGCCTGCTGGTCTGAGTGATTCTATGTCTCTGGCCATTCAGATTGATCGGCGCTTGCACGAGCGCAGAGTTGTGCACACTATGGCATTGTATTCCAAGCGGAGTCCTGAGCCTATGAAGTGTGATAGGATTGTGTCTAGAGCTGAACGACAAGGATTCAGACGTCAGAATAGGTTGTGTTTTTACTGCGGCGATTCTGCTCATGTCATTTCTGATTGCCCTAAGCGTACCAAGAGAATCGCTAGTTCTGTTACCATCAGTACCGTACAACCTAAATTTCTGTTATCTGTGACCCTGATCTGCTCATTATCGTCATTTTCTGTCATGGCATTTGTGGATTCAGGCACCGCTTTAAACTTAATGGACTTAGAATTTGCCAGACGTTGTGGTTTCCCCTTGCAGCCTTTGCAGAGTCCTATTCCTTTGAGGGGCATTGATGCTACACTGTTGGCTAAAAATAAACCTCAGTTTTGGACACAGCTGACCATGTGCATGGCGCCAGCCCATCAGGAAGATTGTCGTTTTCTGGTGTTGCATAATTTGCATGATGCTATTGTGCTGGGTTTCCCATGGTTAGAGGTGCATAATCCGGTATTAGATTGGAAATCTATGTCTGTGACTAGTTGGGGTTGTCAGGGGGTTCATGGTGACGTTCCTGTGATGTCAATTGTCTCCTCCCCCTCTTCTGAAATTCCTGAGTTTTTGTCAGATTTCCAGGATGTACTCAATGAGCCCAAGTCCAGTTCCCTTCCACCGCATAGGGACTGTGATTGTGCTATTGACTTGATTCCAGGCTGTAAGTTCCCTAAGGGCCGACTTTTCAACCTGTCTGTGCCAGAACATACCGCCATGCGGAGCTATGTTAAGGAGTCCTTGGAGAAGGGGCATATTCGGCCATCTTCTTCACCATTGGGAGCAGGTTTTTTTTTTTTGTTGCCAAAGAAAATGGCTCCTTGAGACCCTGTATTGATTATCGCCTCTTGAATAAGATCACGGTCAAATTCCAATACCCTTTGCCTTTGCTTTCTGATCTGTTTGCTAGGATTAAGGGGGCTAGTTGGTTTACTAAGATTGACCTTCGAGGGGCAGATAATCTTGTTCGTATTAAGCAGGGTGACGAATGGAAAACTGCGTTTAATACACCCGAAGGCCATTTTGAATACCTTGTGATGCCATTCGGACTCTCTAATGCTCCATCTGTGTTTCAGTCCTTCATGCATGATATATTTCGGAATTATCTTGATAAATTTATGATTGTATATTTGGATGATATTTTGATTTTTTCAGATGATTGGGAGTCTCATGTGAAACAAGTCAGGATGGTATTTCAGATCCTTCGTGATAATGCCTTGTTTGTGAAGGGGTCCAAGTGCCTCTTTGGAGTACAGAAGATTTCTTTTTTGGGCTTCATTTTTTCTCCCTCATCTATAGAAATGGATCCGGTTAAGGTTCAGGCCATTCATGATTGGATCCAGCCCACATCCGTGAAGAGCCTTCAGAAATTTTTGGGCTTTGCTAATTTTTATCACCGTTTCATTGCCAACTTCTCCAGTGTGGTTAAACCCCTGACCGATTTGACGAAGAAAGGCGCTGATGTGACGAATTGGCCCTCTGCGGCTGTTTCTGCCTTTCAGGAGCTTAAACGCCGATTTACTTCTGCCCCTGTGTTGCATCAGCCGGATGTTTCTCTTCCTTTTCAGGTTGAGGTTGACGCTTCTGAGATTGGGGCAGGGGCCGTTTTGTCTCAGAGGAATTCTGATGGTTCCTTGATGAAACCGTGTGCCTTCTTTTCTCGAAAGTTTTCGCCTGCGGAACGCAATTATGATGTCGGCAATCATGAGTTGTTGGCTACTATGAAGTGGGCATTTGAGGAGTGGCGACATTGGCTTGAGGGGGCCAAGCACCGTATTGTGGTCTTGACTGATCATAAGAATCTGATTTATCTCGAGTCTGCCAAACGGCTGAATCCTAGACAGGCCCGATGGTCCCTGTTTTTCTCCCGTTTTGATTTTGTGGTCTCGTATCTTCCGGGTTCTAAGAATGTTAAGGCTGATGCCCTCTCTAGGAGCTTTTTGCCTGATTCTCCTGGGGTCCTTGAGCCGGTCGGTATTCTGAAGGAAGGGGTGATTCTTTCTGCCATCTCCCCTGATTTACGACGGGTTCTTCAGAAATTTCAGGCTGATAAACCTGACCGCTGGCCAGTGGGGAAATTGTTTGTTCCTGACAGATGGACTAGTAAAATGATTTTGGAGGTTCATTGTTCTGTGTTAGCCGGTCATCCTGGGATTTTTGGTACCAGAGATTTGGTTGTTAGGTCCTTTTGGTGGCCTTCTTTGTCACGGGATGTGCGTTCTTTTGTGCAGTCCTGTGGGACTTGTGCGCGGGCCAAGCCTCGCTGTTCCCGCGCTAGTGGGTTGCTTTGCCCTTGCCGGTCCCTGAGAGGCCTTGGACGCATATTTCTATGGATTTTATTTCGGATCTTCTGGTTTCCCAGAGGATGTCAGTTATCTGGGTGGTTTGTGACCGGTTTTCTAAGATGGTTCATTTGGTACCTTTGCCTAAGTTGCCTTCCTCTTCTGATTTGGTTCCGTTGTTTTTTCAGCATGTGGTTCGTTTGCATGGCATTCCGGAGAACATTGTGTTCGATAGAGGTTCCCAGTTTGTTTCTAGGTTTTGGCTGGCCTTTTGTGCTAGGCTGGGCATTGATTTGTCTTTTTCTTCCGCATTTCATCCTCAGACAAATGGCCAAACCGAGCGAACTAATCAGACTTTGGAAACTTATTTGAGATGCTTTGTGTCTGCTGATCAGGATGATTGGGTGGCTTTCTTGCCATTGGCCGAGTTTGCCCTTAATAATCGGGCTAGTTCTGCTACCTTGGTTTCACCCTTCTTTTGTAACTCTGGTTTTCATCCTCGTTTTTCTTCAGGGCAGGTTGAGCCTTCTGATTGTTCTGGGGTGGACTCGGTGGTTGACAGGTTGCAGCAAATTTGGGCTCATGTTGTTGACAATTTGGTGTTGTCTCAGGAGGGGGCTCAGCGTTTTGCTAACCGTCGTCGGTGTATTGGTTCCCGGCTTCGGGTTGGGGATTTGGTCTGGTTGTCTTCCCGTCATGTCCCTATGAAGGTTTCTTCCTCTAAGTTTAAGCCTCGGCTTATTGGCCCTTATAGGATTTCTGAGATTATCAATCCAGTGTCTTTTCGTTTGGTCCTTCCAGCCTCTTTTTCCATCCATAATGTTTTTCATAGATCTTTGTTGCGGAAATATGTGGTGCCTGTTGTTCCCTCTGTTGATCCTCCTGCCCCGGTGTTGATTGATGGGGAGTTGGAGTATGTGGTTGAGAAGATTTTGGATTCTCGTTTTTCGAGGCAGAGGCTTCAGTATCTTGTCAAATGGAAGGGTTATGGCCAGGAGGATAATTCTTGGGTTGTTGCCTCTGATGTTCATGCTGATGATTTGGTTCGTGCCTTTCATTTGGCTCGTCCGGATCGGCCTGGGGGCTCTGGTGAGGGTTCGGTGACCCCTCCTCAAGGGGGGGTACTGTTGTGAATTCTGCTCTTGGGCTCCCTCCGGTGGTTGTAAGAGGTAGCGCTGCTGTCTCTGAATCGCAGCATTTATCAGGTGTGTTCATTTTGTGCAATTTTGACTGGGCTATTTAGTCTTGCTTCACCCTTTAGTCAGTGCCAGTTGTCCATTGTTCCTGGAGGATTCACATCCCTGCCTGGTCTCTTCTGCTTTGCAGTTCATTTCTTCAAAGATTAGTTCTGGCCTTGATTTTGCTGTCCACATGCTGTGGTCTTAGTTCAGTTCTTTTCTATGTTTTGTCTTGTCCAGCTTGGTCTGTATAAGGATTTTTTTTAGCCTAGCTCGTATCTCTGGAGATGCAGATATACCCTCCATATCTTTAGTTAGCTGTGGAGATTTTGTATTTTCTGTGGTGGATATTTTCTAGTGTTTTTATACTGACCGCATAGTACTCTGTCCTATCCTTTCTATTTAGCTAGAAGTGGCCTCCTTTGCTAAATTCTCATTTCAGTCTGTGTATGTTTTTTCCCTCTCCTCTCACAGTCAATATTTGTGGGGGGCTGCCTATCCTTTGGGGATTTTCTCTGAGGCAAGATAGTTTTCCCTTTTCTATCTCTAGGGGTAATTAGTCCTCCGGCTGTGTCAAGATGTCTAGGTAGCGCTAGGTACATTCCACGGCTACTTCTAGTTGCGGTGTTAGGTTCAGGGTCTGCGGTCAGTACAGGTACCACCTTCTCCAGAGTACGTCTCATGCTGCTCCTAGGCCACCAGATCATAACAATGAGGCAGTGACGCACCCTGAGCTGGATACAGCCGGCTGTGGCTGCACACAGACTACAGGGCGAGCTGCACTCACACGGAGACTGTGCAGAC
This sequence comes from Ranitomeya variabilis, assembly GCF_051348905.1. Taxonomy (NCBI): domain Eukaryota; kingdom Metazoa; phylum Chordata; class Amphibia; order Anura; family Dendrobatidae; genus Ranitomeya; species Ranitomeya variabilis. The sequence continues at coordinate 116,688,833 of NC_135237.1, read as the reverse complement.
AGCTGTAAACGGTGCTGCAAGGCCCAAAAAACCTCCTCTACGTTATCCTATGTAGTGTTTTTCCACAATTTAGCTGGATACGGGTGGAAAGCCACTAATAGGAATTATTTGAAAAAATGTGCAGCGGGCTGCACTATTTGCAAAAAAGGACAATGGAATGGATAGAACAGTATGAGACAGTGAACCACCCTGAGCTGAATACAACCGGCTATCGCTGCACACAGACTAGAGAGTGGGCTGCACTCACACACACACACACAGAGACCTTACAGATTGCTGTGAAAACAGCACTGCAAGGCAAAAGCAAGGTGAACACACAGCGGTTGCTAAATTAGCCTGAGAAAAGCACAAAGAAGCAAATCGCTATCTCAACTGGCCCTCAGTCAGAACACAGCGTCCTATGCCTAACTGAATTCACAGCAGAGTGAGCCAGAAAGGGTGGCAGCGTTTTTTATAGTGCATCATGACATCATTTCAGCAGCCAATCACAACCTTGCCAGTAGTTACATGCCCACCATGCTTAACAGGATGTGCCCACACTTGTAATCATTCCTCATTGGCTGAATTCGTGCTGTCTGAATTCTGTGAACTTCCGATTCCGGTATCTGATATGCAGTAAGTATCGGATCTCGGTATCGGAATTCCGATACCGCAAGTATCGGCCGATACCCGATACTTGCGGTATCGGAATGCTCAACACTAATTGTTATTTATTTTTTATTTTCAGTTTTGAGTTAATGATATGCTTTTGCTGGCCTGAAGGGGGGTCTTCATGTGGCTATCTGATTCGATATTCATCTGTATGGCTTCTGACATGTGACTGATCCCTCACAGCCCCCTATTTTACATAATGAATATTGAATATATATATATACTAGATGGTGGCCCGATTCTAACGCATCGGGTATTCTAGAATATGCTATTGCCCAGCCACGTAGTATATTGCCCAGCCACGTAGTATATTGCCCAGCCACGTAGTATATTACCCAGCCATGTAGTATATAGCACAGCCACATAGTATATTGCCCAGTCACATAGTATACTGGCCAGCCACATAGTATATTCCCCAGCCACATAGTATACTGCCCAGCCATGTAGTATACTGCCCAGCCACGTAGTATATTGCACAGCCACATAGTATATTGCCCAGCCACATAGTATACTGCCCAGCCACGTAGTATATTGCCCAGTCACGTAGTATATTGCCCAGCCATGTAGTATATTGCCCAGCCACATAGTATACTGCCCAGTCACATAGTATAGTGCCCAGCTACATAGTATACTGCCCAGTCACGTAGTATATTGGCCAGCCACATAGTATACTGCCCAGTCACGTAGTATAGTGCCCAGCCACATAGTATACTGCCCAGTCACGTAGTATGCATCATATCCCTGTTAAAAAAAAAAGAATTAAAATAAAAAATAGTTATATACTCACCTTCCGGAGCCTCAGGATCGAAGCAGCCGGTTACCGATGCTCGTCGCGTGTTCCGGTCTGAAGATTGCATTACGGTCTTGCGAGATGATGACGTAGTGGTCTCGTGAGACCGCATGTCATCATCTCGCAAGATCGCAACATGGACCGGTTACCGGAGCGTCGCGAGCAGGGAAGGCCTGTTGTGGATCCGAGGGGCCGACGGACGGTGAGTATATAACGATTTTTTTTTTTTATTATTATTTTTAACATTAGATATTTTTACTATTGACGCCGCATAGGCAGCATCAATAGTAAAACGTTGGTCACACAGGGTTAATAGCAGCGTTAACCGACTGTGGCATAGCGCGGTCGGTTAACGCTGCCATTAACCCTGTGTGAGCGCCGACTGGAGGGGAGTACGGAGTGGGCACTGACTGCGGGGAGGAAGGAGCGGCCATTTTCTTCCGGACTGTGCCTGTCGCTGATTGGTCGCCATGACAGGCAGCTGGCGAGACCAATCAGCGAATGAATAACCGTGACAGACAGACAGACAGAAGGACAGACAGACGGAAGTGACCCTTAGACAATTATATAGTAGATATATCTTGGGGGAAAAAAATCCCCTTCTGCAGTCAGATGCCAGCCCCTGTGCTGCAGGATAGTCACATATATAATGTGCATATAATTAATTTGTTTGATGTAATCCTGAAATTCATTAAAAAAAACAAACAGTTTTTTATTTTTTATTTTTTTTGTAGGAATTTCAGGATACCCTTAAAGAAATTAATTATATACACATCACTAGTGTTGAGCGATACCGTCCGATACTTGAAAGTATCGGTATCGGAAAGTATCGGCCGATACTGGCAAAGTATCGGATCTAATCCGATACCGATACCCGATACCAATACAAGTCAATGGGACTCAAGTATCGGACGGTATTCCTGATGGTTCCCAGGGTCTGAAGGAGAGGAAACTCTCCTTCAGGCCCTGGGATCCATATTAATGTGTAAAATAAAGAATTAAAATAAAAAATATTGCTATACTCACCTCTCCGACGCAGCCTGGACCTCACCGAGGGAACCGGCAGCGTTGTTTGCTTAAAATGCGCGCTTTTACTTCCTTCCGTGACGTCACGGCTTGTGATTGGTCGCGTGCCGCCCATGTGGCCGCGACGCAACCAATCACAGCAAGCCATGACGTAATTTTCAGGTCCTCAATGCCTAATTCTAGGCATTCATGATTTTAAAATTACGTTCCGGCTTGTGATTGGTCGCGTCGCGGTCACATGGGCGACGCGACCAATCACAAGCCGTGACGTCACGGGAGGCAGGAGACGCGCACATTTTTTAAATTACGTCACGGCTTGTGATTGGTTGCGTGCCGCCCATGTGACCGCGACGCGACCAATCACAGCAAGCCGTGATGTAATTTCAGGTCCTGAATGCAGAAATAGGCATCAGGACCTGAAATTACGTCACGGCTTGCTGTGATTGGTCGCGTCGCGGTCACATGGGCGGCACGCAACCAATCACAAGCCGTGACGTAATTTAAAAAATGCGCGCGTCTCCTGCCTCCCGTGACGTCACGGCTTGTGATTGGTCGCGTCGCCCATGTGACCGCGACGCGACCAATCACAAGCCGGAACGTAATTTTAAAATCATGAATGCCTAGAATTAGGCATTGAGGACCTGAAAATTACGTCACGGCTTGCTGTGATTGGTCGCGTCGCGGCCACATGAGCGGCACGCGACCAATCACAAGCCGTGACGTCACGGAAGGAAGTAAAAGCGCACATTTTAAGCAAACAACGCTGCCGGTTCCCTCGGTGAGGTCCAGGCTGCGTCGGAGAGGTGAGTATAGCAATATTTTTTATTTTAATTATTTATTTTACACATTAATGTTGTTTCGATACCGATACCCGATACCACAAAAGTATCGGATCTCGGTATCGGAATTCCGATACCCGCAAGTATCGGCCGATACCCGATACTTGCGGTATCGGAATGCTCAACACTACACATCACATATGCGATCAGGCTGCAGCGTGGGGGCTACTGCCGGCGCCGATCTGACACTGTGTGTAGGTTACTCAGCACAATCCTGCTGACAGGTTCCCTTTATTTATGCTGTTTACATCACATAGGACACGCCGGGGCAATGAGTACCGCCACACAGGGGCATACATGTACCCACCACACCAGACACGCTGAGGTCAACAAGTACTGCCACACAGGACATGACGGGGTCAATGAATACCTGCCACACGGGACACACCAGCGCCGACATGTACCCACCACATGGGACATGCCGACGTGTATTCACCACTCGGGACATGCCGAGGCTGACGAGAATCTGCCACACGTTTCACGCCAGGGCTGATGTGTACCCACCACATGGGACACGCCAGGGCCGACGTGTATCCGCCACATGGGACACACCAGGGCCGACGTGTATCTGCCACACGGGACATGCCGGGGCTGACAAGAATCTGCCACACGTGACACGCCAGGGCTGATGTGTACCCACCACATGGGACACGCCAGGGCCGACGTGTATCCGCCACATGGGACATGCCAGGGCTGACGTGTATCTGCCACTCGGGACAAGCCAGGGCTGACAAGAATCTGCCACATGGGACATGCCAGAGCCGACATGTACCCACCTCATGGCACACGCCAGGGCCGATGTGTATCTGCCACATGGGACATGCCAGAGCCGACATGTACCCACCACACAGCACACGCCAGGGCTGACGTGTACCCACCACACGGGACACGCCAGGGCCGACGTGTATCCGCCACATGGGACACGCCAGGGCTGACAAGAATCTGCCACACGTGACACGCTGGGGCTGACGTGTACCCACCACATGGGACACGCCAGGGCCAGCGTGTATCCGCCACATGGGACATGCCAGGGCCAATGTGTATCCGCCACATGGGACATGCCAGGGCGGACATGTATCCGCCACATGGGACACACCGGGGCTGATGTGTATCTGCCACTCGGGACAAGCCGGGGCTGATGAGAATCTGCCACATTGGACATGCCAGAGCCGACATGTACCCACCACATGGCACACGCCAGGGCCGATGTGTATCTGCCACATGGGACACACCGGGGCTGATGTGTATCTGCCACACAGGACACACCGGGGCTGATGTGTATCCTCCACACGGGACACGCCGGGGCTGACCAGAACACATGACATGCCGGTGCCGACAAGAATCTGCAACATGGGACACACCAGGGCTGACGTGTACCCACCACACGGGACACACCAGGGCCGATGTGTTTCCACCACATGGGACACACCGGGGCTGACTTGTATCTGCCACATGGGACACGCCATGGGATACTTGCGGTATCGGAATGCTCAACACTAGCTGGGGCTGATATATACATTACATATGTGATATTTGAAAGTGAAATTATGGGCTGCCTACACATACACATATATATGAAGACACACATGCACGTTCACCCACACTGCAAAACACAAGCACACATGGGAAAATACACACACATGCACACTCACACACACGTTGCAAAACTCACACACGCATGTTCACACATATTGCAAAAGACATACATACACACACACACACTGCAAAAGACACACACATTGGAAAATACACACACAAGAACACTCACACACATACATGCATGCTCACACACATTGCAAAAGACTCTCACACACTGCAAAAGATGCACACAAATGCAGGCTCACACATAGGAAAACACACATAATCTAACCTTCCATGTTTAATTTATCATTTGTCAAATGCACTCCCCTTACTGTTACTTATCACAGCACAGCAAAAGCTGAGATGCGCAGCTGGAGACCTGGAGTGTGCTCGGCAGTGGGCACACAGGGCAGTGCTCTCATGTTATTTTGCTGTCCTGTGCTGCTATGAATGGTGATGCTCCTCCCCCTCCAAGTCCTGGCAGATCGGTCAGATTCAGAGATCTGCACACAGATAAGGTAGAGGATGCTGTGTGCTAAGTAAGTAGCGCAGTCTCCTCTTTTTTGAGTTTCTGTGCCAGGAGCTGCCCTCTCACCACTGCGTGCACATCGCTGAGGCTGGCCATTGCTCTGGCTACATGTGCACGCTGCGTGTCCCGCCCCTTCTCCCAGTCATGCTGCACCACCAGGTGCCTGAAAAATTAAAGGGGCTTGCGGCCCCCCAAGAGGTGGCAGATTAGCAATCCAGGCCTAGGCGGAGCATGCGCAGATCGAGCGGCCCACTACAGGCACCGGCCCATCTGGCATTTGCCAGAAGTGCCCGATGCTCAGTCCGGGCCTGATTCCTTTAAATAAATCTGCCTCGGTGAGTAGTTTGTCTCCTAGACAAATTATCTTCAGTAGAGCCTGTTGCCACTTTGCTGAAACAGTACTGCAGAGCTTGCAGCTGATGTGGACAATGTGCTCTGAGATACCGAATCAGATATGGAGGATGAGGAGGAGCAGCAGCGGGTGCAGGAACTGGCATAAGAGGTGGAAGAAAACATGATAGAAGTAGGGTCAGTAATCCTTGGCATCTGCAGCACATGTGCCTTCCAGGGTGGAACTCAGCTCGGCTTCCACAATGTTCACCCAGTGTGCTGTCAGGGAAATGTAGCATCCCTGTCCATAAGCGCTTGTCCATGTGTCGGTCATTAAGTGGACAATCCCAGTAAGTGTGTTGGTAATGGCACAGGTGATGTTCCTGGACACGTGTTAGTACAAGTTGGGAACGCCACAGCGGTAGAAATAGTGGTGGCTGGGAACCGAGTACTGAGGGATGGCTTCTGCCACAAGTTGGTGGAAATCCTCAGTGTCTAGAAGCCTAAATGGCAATATTTCCACAGCAAGCAACCTGGAAATGTGCCGTTTAGCGTTTGGGCTTGTGGGTGAGTGGCTGGGAACTTTATTTTTCGCTCCAAGGCCTGAGGTAGGGACAACTAAATGCTCTGCTGGTACAAGGATTTGGAAGTGCCTGATGATGGTGCCTCAGAATGTGCAAGGACGGATGCAGGGCGTGAGGCATATGCACCAGTGTCATGGAAAGTGGATTGGCAAGCACCTAGCACAGTGAAAGAAGCAGTGGTGTCACCTGCTGGCACCATTCGTAGATCCAAGAGTTCAGCCCACCGAGTCAGGTACTTAGATGACATGTGCATGGTCATGCTGGTGGTGGTTAGGCTCTTAGTAGTCAGGCTCTTGCTGATCTTGGCATGGCACATGTTGCAAATCAGAACTGTCCCTGAGTTGTACAATGGCGTCAGTGTGCAGAGCGTGGGGGCGCCAGTATTTTTATAATCTCTGATGAGGTAATGTGACCAGCCAGTCACAGTAATGCCACTGCCAATATGACTATGGCATTACAGTGACTGGCCGGTAATCCCCACATGTTTCTTGGCTGTGTAACAGGTGCCAAACATGCAAGGCCATCATTCCAGCATTCAATACAAGCACCAGTCAATGCTAGGCAACTTTAGAGGACATTTGAGCACCCAGATAGTCGAGTGACATGCAAGTATCAATGAGCACGTGCGCTCATCACTATAAGACACACGAAAATAGGCAACTAATCTCCTATAAGATTATTAGATGTGAGTGGTCTTAAAAGATTTTGACTTTTAGTGTTGTTGTTTTATTAATGTAATTTATGCAAGAAGTTACCCTCTCTTATGTCAAAGAAAATGTCTTTAGAACAAAGTGAATTGCATTATATCTTAAGGGGATGGATGCTATTAGATTCAGATGTTTGTTTATTATTAATGAGTGTTCTTAATGAGAAAATATAAAAATGCTAAACTGAACTGTGCCATGAAGAGAACACATTGAAGTAATGGTGTATCACTTTTAAAGTGTATTTTTTAATGCTTTGTGAAATTAAGTATTTTATGATGTTGCCTTTAATTGGAGTTTACATTACAGTATAATCAGTAACCTATATTAGTCTATAGACTTTCATATTATGGGTAACATATTACACCAAAGCTCTTCATTTATATGCCGCTGAATTTTTTCATGTTCTAATGCAATTGGTATTCACTAGTGTTGAGCGATACCGTCCGATACTTGAAAGTATCGGTATCGGAAAGTATCGGCCGATACCGGCAAAGTATCGGATCTAATCCGATACCGATACCCGATACCAATACAAGTCAATGGGACTCAAGTATCGGACGGTATCCCTGATGGTTCCCAGGGTCTGAAGGAGAGGAAACTCTCCTTCAGGCCCTGGGATCCATATTAATGTGTAAAAGAAAGAATTAAAATAAAAAATATTGCTATACTCACCTCTCCGACGCAGCCTGGACCTTACCGAGGGAACCGGCAGCGTTCTGTGCTTAAAATGCGCGCGTTTACTGCCTTCCGTGACGTCACTCAATTTCAATTTCAATTTCAGGTCCTGAATGCCTAATTCTGCATTCAGGACCTGAAAATTACGTCACGGCTTGCTGTGATTGGTTGCGTCGCGGTCACATGGGCGGCACGCAACCAATCACAAGCCGTGACGTAATTTTAAAATGCGCGCGTTTCCTGCCTCCCGTGATGTCACGGCTTGTGATTGGTCGCGTCGCCCATGTGACCGCGACGCGACCAATCACAAGCCGTAACGTAATTTTCAAATCCTGAATGCCTAGAATTAGGCATTCAGGACCTGAAAATTACGTCACAGCTTGCTGTGATTGGTCGCGTCGCGGCCACATGGGCGGCACGCAACCAATCACAAGCCGTGACGTCACGGAAGGCAGTAAACGCGCGCATTTTAAGCAAAGAACGCTGCCGGTTCCCTCGGTAAGGTCCAGGCTGCGTCGGAGAGGTGAGTATAGCAATATTTTTTATTTTAATTCTTTCTTTTACACATTAATGTTGTTTCGATACCGATACCCGATACCACAAAAGTATCGGATCTCGGTATCGGAATTCCGATACCCGTAAGTATCGGCCGATACCCGATACTTGCGGTATCGGAATGCTCAACACTAGTATTCACATTGGCTTTACAGAGAATTGATAACATTTGTCCTAAAGTAAGGATAAATGAATGTAATGTTATAGAAAGCTGAAGTCTGAAAATTCTGAGGGTCTGGGCATTTACTATTGATTATTAGACATGCATAGACAATTGTTAGGTAATAATCATTCTGCTTACACACTTATTAACAAATACAATGTAGATAACAAAAAATAAAAACAGTCAACATCCAGGTTTTAAAACATCACTGGATATATTACCATAGATCAGCTTACACATTTGAAATGACTTAATGTATTAGGTGAACATATATAGTTATATAAATCACTTGCTGGTTGTTCTACCTGACATCCATTCCTACATAAAAATGCACAGAACATCTTTAAACCAATTATTCCTGATTAGAAAGAAAGTAAGACCTCCCCCAAAAGAAATGTAATATAGGGAAAAAAGAGGGTCCATTCAAAAGAACTAAAATAATCAATATTTATTCAAATTATTAAAACAGTTTAAAAATTCAAGTAGAACTAACATATAGTGGCACACACCAGTCAAAAAAGATATTTATAGAATTAATTCAAGTATTGTATATAATCAATCCCAAATGGACTTTGGCTCATAGGGTTTCATGACATATATCACTCAAAACAGTCCTCTTTTATAGCTGCCAGGATACCGCCCACCATTACCATATTAAATGCACGTGCAAACAAATAGTAGGGCTTTCCTATTCCTGACCTTACATAAAGCTGGAGAGTAGGGTTGAGCGAAACGGATCGTTCATTTTCATAAGTCGTCGACTTTTGGCAAAGTCGGCGTCTCATGAAACCGAGCCGATCCCTGTGTGGGGTCTGCCATGTGGTACGCGACTTTCGCGCCAAAGTCCCGTTTCAATGACGCTAAAACCGCCATTTCTCAGCCAATGAAGGTGGACGCAGAGTGTGGGCAGCGTGATGACATAGATCTCAGTCCCCACCATCTTAGAGAAGGGCATTGCAGTGATTGGCTTGCTTTCTGCGGCGTCACAGGGGCTATAAAGGGGCGTTCCCGCCAACCGCCATCTTACTGCTGCTGATCTGAGTGTAGGGAGAGGTTCCTGCAGCTTCTTCGGAAGCAGGGATAGTGATAGGCAGGGTACATAAAGCTACAAACCGCTTGTGCTGTAGCGATTTCCACTGTCCAACACCACCTTTTGATTGCAGGGACAGTGGAAGCTACATTTTGTTTTCCTCAGCGCTGTAGCTCATTGGGCTTCACTAGAAGGCTCCCTGACCCTGATAGCTGCTTTGCTGTGCCTGTGTGTACGCCGCTGTGCAAACAAACTGCTTTTTTCAAAGCACAAATCCTGTTTTTCCTTCCTTTCTGCACAGCTATCTTGTGTGTTTGTCCAAACTTTTGTGTGCAGCAGTCCTTTTTATAGCTGCCTGCCATACTTTTCTGAGATAACTGCAGGGAGATAAATATTGGCAAGTCTGCCTCCGTGCCATTGCTGTGTGTGGTATCTGTCTCTCATTGTGTGCCACCGAAAACACTGTGTAATACTTGTCCCTTTTTTTTTTTTTTCTAAATTCTCCCTTTTCCCCAAAAAAAATTAGTGGGAGATAAATATTGGCAAGTCAGCCTCCGTGCCATTGCTGTGTGTGGCATCTGTCTGTCATTGTGTGGCACCGAAAACACTGTGTAATACTTGGCCATTTTTTTTCTTTTTTTGGGTACATTCTCCCTTTTCCCAAAAAAAAATTAGTGGGAGATAAATATTGGCAAGTCTGCCTCCGTGCCATTGCTGTGTGTGGTATCTGTCTCTCATTGTGTGCCACGGAAAACACTGTGTAATACTTGGCCATTTTTTATTTTTTTTTGCTAAATTCTCCCTTTTCCAAAAAAAAAAATTAGTGGGAGATAAATATTGGCAAGTCTTCCTCCGTGCCATTGCTGTGTGTGGCATCTGTCTGTCATTGTGTGGCACCGAAAACACTGTGTAATACTTGGCCATTTTTTTCTTTTTTTGGGTACATTCTCCCTTTTCCCCAAAAAAATTAGTGGGAGATAAATATTGGCAAGTCTGCCTCCGTGCCATTGCTGTGTGTGGTATCTGTCTCTCATTGTGTGCCACCGAAAACACTGTGTAATACTTGGCCATTTTTTTTTTTTTTTTGCTAAATTCTCCCTTTTCCAAAAAAAAAAATTAGTGGGAGATAAATATTGGCAAGTCTTCCTCCGTGCCATTGCTGTGTGTGGCATCTGTCTGTCATTGTGTGGCACCGAAAACACTGTGTAATACTTGGCCATTTTTTTCTTTTTTTGGGTACATTCTCCCTTTTCCCCAAAAAAATTAGTGGGAGATAAATATTGGCAAGTCTGCCTCCGTGCCATTGCTGTGTGTGGTATCTGTCTCTCATTGTGTGCCACCAAAAACACTGTGTAATACTTGGCCATTTTTTTTTTTTTTTGCTAAATTCTCCCTTTTCCAAAAAAAAAAATTAGTGGGAGATAAATATTGGCAAGTCTGCCTCCGTGCCATTGCTGTGTGTGGCATCTGTCTGTCATTGTGTGGCACCGAAAACACTGTGTAATACTTGGCCATTTTTTTTCTTTTTTGGGTACATTCTCCCTTTTCCCAAAAAAAAATTAGTGGGAGATAAATATTGGCAAGTCTGCCTCCGTGCCATTGCTGTGTGTGGCATCTGTCTGTCATTGTGTGGCACCGAAAACACTGTAATACTTGGCCATTTTTTTTCTTTTTTTGGGTACATTCTCCCTTTTCCAAAAAAAAAATTAGTGGGAGATAAATATTGGCAAGTCTGCCTCCGTGCCATTGCTGTGTGTGGTATCTGTCTCTCATTGTGTGCCACCGAAAACTCTGTGTAATACTTGGCCATTTTTTTTTTTTAGGGTAAATTCTCCAAGAAAAAAAAAAAAAATAGTGGGAGATTAAGATTGGCATTTCTGCTTGAGTGCTGGTCCTGTGTGTGCCATCTGTCTCAAATTATTGGGCCACAGAAAACCTAGTGTGTAACATTGGGCCTGATTTTCCTTTCAGTGTCAGGCACCTATAGGTGTATATATAAATCCTACAGAAGTTTGAGTTCACCTGATAAGTTGTTTTACAGTAACAAATAGCGTTACTTTGGTTACGTTTTGCAAACAATGAGGAAATCTAGTGGAAGAGGTCGTGGCAGTGGGCGGTCATTGTCAGCTGGTAATGATGGTAGTGGTGGTGGAGCATCAGGTGGTCGTGGTAAAAGCAGTACAGCACCTAAGTCTCGAGTTGTTGAGCCAGGTTCCTTGTCTGGCTACACAAGGCCTCGAACGCTCTCTTTTCTGGGAGTAGGAAAACCACTTTTGAAGCCGGAGCAGGAGGAACAAGTATTGGCTTTCATTGCTGACTCTGCCTCTAACTCTTTCGCCTCCTCCTCGTAAAGTGCCAAATGTCAGAGCAGTGCATCGTCAGTGGATGCTCCCGGTCAGGAACAAGTCGCTTCCTTGTGTCCTTCACTAAAAACAACAGTGAAGGATGCGTCAGTCGACACAACAGGTTACTCCATGGAGCTCTTTACACATACCGTTCCTGGGTTACACAGTGAAACAGTTAACAGGCTATGCCCATTAGAAGTTGAATCGGACATGGAGTGCACAGATGCACAGCCACAGCCAGATTACTATGCTGTTCCTTTGACTCAGACCAGAACATTGCCCTCGCAGTGTACTGAGGCAGAATCAAAAGCAGCGGAGACTATGGTGCTCCGTCACGAACGCAATACCACCGGCTTACACGGTGACACAGACGAAGTTGCACACAACATAGAAGAGGAGGTCATAGATGACCCAGTTGTGAACCCCGATTGGCAGCCATTGGGGGAACAGGGTGCAGGCGGCAGTAGTTCTGAAGCGGAGGAGGAGGAGCCGCAGCAGGCATCAACATCACAACAGGTTCCATCTACCGGGCCCGTATCTGGCCAAAAACGCATGGCAAAACCTAAACCAGTTGGAGGACAGCGTGGCCATCCTGTTAAAGAAGCTCAGTCTGCAATGCCTGAAAAGGTATCCGATAGTAGAAAGAGTGCAGTCTGGCATTTTTTTAAACAACATCCAAATGATCAGCGCAAAGTCATCTGTCAAAAATGTTCAACTACCATAAGCAGAGGTCAGAATCTTAAAAGTCTAAATACAAGTTGCATGCATAGACATTTATCCACCATGCATTTGCAAGCCTGGACTAACTACCAAACGTCCCTAAAGGTTGCAGCACCCTCGGCCAATGAAGCTAGTCAGCAACGCTACATCCCTTCCCTCCCTGTAAGCCGACCATTTCCCACACCACCTGCAGTATCTGTGCAGCTTTCGTCGCCAGGCCAAAGCAGTCAGGGAATCACCAGGTTAGTAGTAGGAAACACTGCATGTAGGGCACCGGCAAGAATACCATCTCCAACCCTCTCTCACTCACCCATGTCCACCGGCACCACCGCTAGTTCCACGATCTCCAGCTCTCCAGTCCAGCTCACCCTACATGAGACTCTTGTTAGGAAAAGGAAGTACTCATCCTCGCATCCGCGTACACAGGGTTTGAACACCCACATTGCTAGACTAATCTCATTAGAGATGATGCCCTACCGGTTAGTTGAAAGCGAAGCTTTCAAAGCGCTGATGGACTACGCTGTACCACGCTACGAGCTACCCAGTCGGCACTTCTTTTCTAGAAAAGCCATCCCAGCCCTCCAACAGCATGTTAAAGACCGCATCGTCCATGCACTCAGGCAGTCTGTGACTACAAAGGTGCACCTGACAACAGATGCATGGACCAGTAGGCATGGCCAGGGACGTTATGTGTCCATCACGGCACACTGGGTGAATGTGGTGGATGCAGGCTCCACAGGGGACAGCAATATTGGGACAGTTCTGCCTAGCCCACGGTCAAGGAAAGAGTTGGCAGTAGGCGTTCGCCCCCCCTCCTCCTCCTCCTCCTCCTGCAGAAGCGAGAGCTCGTCCACAGACCGCAGTCGCACATCCACTCCATCCGCAGCTGCCACTGTTGCACACCAGGTGCGCCATTATGGGACAGCTAGTGGCAAGCATCAGCAGGCTGTATTGGCAATGAAGTGTTTGGGTGACAACAGACACACCGCGGAAGTTCTGTCCGAGTTCTTGCAGAAAGAAACTCAGTCATGGCTGGGCACTGTACATCTTGAGGCAGGCAAGGTAGTGAGTGATAACGGAAGGAATTTCATGGCTGCCATAGCCCTTTCCCAACTGAAACACATTCCTTGCCTGGCTCACACCTTAAACCTGGTGGTGCAGTGCTTCCTGAAAAGTTATCCGGGGTTACCCGACCTGCTCCTCAAAGTGCGCAGACTTTGCTCGCATATCCGCCGTTCGCCTGTACACTCCAGCCGTATGCAGAACTATCAGCGTTCTTTGAACCTTCCTCAGCATCGCCTAATCATCGACGTTGCAACAAGGTGGAACTCCACACTGCACATGCTTCAGAGAGTGTGCGAACACAGGCGTGCTGTTAAGTATTTGTGGGAGGATACACGGGCAGGCAGTTGGATGGCAGACATGGAGTTGTCAGGTGTGCAGTGGTCGAAGCTACAAGACCTGTGTCAAGTCCTTCAGTGTTTTGAGGAATGCACATGGCTGGTTAGTGCAGACAACGCAATAATAAGCATGAGCATCCCCCTAATGCGTGTGCTGATGCAAAGTTTGACGCACATAAAGGAGCAGGCGTCTGCAGCTGAGGAAGAGGAAAGCCTTGATGACAGTCAGCCATTGTCTGGTCAGGGCCGTGTAGAGGACGCGGTAGCGGGCGAAGAGGAGGAGGAGGACGAGGAGGATGATGGGGATGAGTACTTTTTTACTGAAGAAGCTTCTCCTGGGCCAACAGAAATTAGTGGCGTTGCAAGGCCGGGTTCTGTTTTTGTAAGGGAGACAAGTGACGTAGATTTGCCTGTAACTGCCCCTCAAACCAGCACAACCGCAGATTTGCCAACTGGAACTTTGGCCCACATGGCGGATTATGCCTTACGTATCCTCAAAAAGGACCCACGCATTATTAAAATGATGAGCGATGACGATTGCTGGTTGGCCTGCATCCTTGACCCTCGCTATAAAGGCAAATTGCTAAATATTATGCCACATGAGAACCTCGAACAAATATTAGCAACCAAACAAGCTACTCTTGTAGACCGTTTGATTCAGGCATTCCCAGCACACAGTGCCGGTGATGGTTCTCACACGAGCTGCAGGGGGCTACAGGGCAGAGGTGTTAGAGGTGCACAGATCAGAAGTGGCGTTGGACAGAGGGGTTTTCTGACCAGGTTGTGGAGTGATTTCGCAATGACCGCAGACAGGACAGGTACTGCAGCATCTATTCAAAGTGACAGGAGACAACATTTGTCCAGTATGGTTACTAACTATTTTTCAGCCCTTATTGATGTTCTCCCTCAACCGTCATTCCCATTTGATTACTGGGCATCCAAATTAGACACCTGGCCTGAATTGGCAGAATATGCGTTGCAGGAGCTTGCTTGCCCAGCAGCTAGTGTGCTATCAGAAAGAGTATTCAGTGCTGCTGGTTCAATATTAACCGAAAAAAGGACTCGTCTGGCTACCCAAAATGTGGATGATCTCACCTTCATTAAAATGAACCACTCCTGGATTTCAAATTATTTTGCCCCACCTTTCCCGGCTGACACCTAGCTTTCCTATAAAAAGGTCTTGCTTGTGGACTGGTCTTACTGAGTGTTAAAATCTCTTAATTTGCAGCAACTGTTTGACCAGCATACGACATGTTTACACATCCCCCAATGGGAAAACTCCCCCCACGGGGCCGTTGTCTCACTCTCGACACTTGGCGCAAGCACCCGTTAGTTACAGTGCTGTTTGTCAGAAGAGGTGGGTGTGCTCGCTTTTGGTCGACGGCACTGCCACTGGGTCCCTCATAGTACAATGTAGTGTCTCTGGCGGTGGTGGTGCGCACCCAACGTCAGACACACCGTTGTAACATGAGGGGCCCTGGGGCGGTACCGCCGGCCACAAGAGAGTTCCCCCCCAGCTCAAACTGTGCTCTACCACGTGCCAAAGTATCTCGCACAGCTCCACCAATGTTTAGTCTATGCGCTGACATCATTCAATGCCTGGCACTGACAATCAATACCAATTTGTTGACATCTATGATGATAGTTACAGTAGTCTGGGTCAGTGTCCTATATTGACACCAGTAAATACTAATTTACTGCCAAATTACTTTGTCATAAACTCTGCAGATTAGCCCACCCCTGTACCTAAGCATGCCACCCTTTTTTTTATTTATAGTTGTTTTGCGAGACATTAACATCTATTTATTTTTTGGGAGTACTAACTGTGTCAGACACTTCTTGCAATACTCCTCCACTGACCACAATGCTGCCTGCCTGTGTATCCATGTAACCGATTTAAAACTGCCATGCCTGCCTATTGTTTGTTATTTTAGGCCTTTGATAGCCTGTCTGCGGCCCCTACTTGCAATACTCCTCCACTGACCACAATGCTGCCTGCCTGTGTATCCATGTAACCGATTTAAAACTGCCATGCCTGCCTATTGTTTGTTATTTTAGGCCTTTGATAGCCTGTCTGCGGCCCCTACTTGCAATACTCCTCCACTGACCACAATGCTGCCTGGAGTGCCTGCCTGTGTATCCATGTAACCAATTTAAAACTGCCATGCCTGCCTATTGTTTGTTATTTTAGGCCTTTGATAGCCTGTCTGCGGCCCCTACTTGCAATACTCCTCCACTGACCACAATGCTGCCTGCCTGTGTATCCATGTAACCGATTTAAAACTGCCATGCCTCCCTATTGTTTGTTATTTTAGGCCTTTGATAGCCTGTCTGCGGCCCCTACTTGCAATACCCCTCCACTGACCACAATGCTGCCTGGAGTGCCTGCCTGTGTATCCATGTAACCGATTTAAAACTGCCATGCCTGCCTATTGTTTGTTATTTTAGGCCTTTGATAGCCTGTCTGCGGCCCCTACTTGCAATACTCCTCCACTGACCACAATGCTGCCTGCCTGTGTATCCATGTAACCGATTTAAAACTGCCATGCCTGCCTATTGTTTGTTATTTTAGGCCTTTGATAGCCTGTCTGCGGCCCCTACTTGCAATACTCCTCCACTGACCACAATGCTGCCTGGAGTGCCTGCCTGTGTATCCATGTAACCGATTTAAAACTGCAATGCCTGCCTATTGTTTGTTATTTTAGGCCTTTGATAGCCTGTCTGCGGCCCCTTCTTGCAATACTCCTCCACTGACCACAATGCTGCCTGCCTGTGTATCCATGTAACCGATTTAAAACTGCCATGCCTCCCTATTGTTTGTTATTTTAGGCCTTTGATAGCCTGTCTGCGGCCCCTACTTGCAATATCCCTCCACTGACCACAATGCTGCCTGGAGTGCCTGCCTGTGTATCCATGTAACCGATTTAAAACTGCCATGCCTGCCTATTGTTTGTTATTTTAGGCCTTTGATAGCCTGTCTGCGGCCCCTACTTGCAATACTCCTCCACTGACCACAATGCTGCCTGCCTGTGTATCCATGTAACCAATTTAAAACTGCCATGCCTGCCTATTGTTTGTTATTTTAGGCCTTTGATAGCCTGTCTGCGGCCCCTACTTGCAATACTCCTCCACTGACCACAATGCTGCCTGGAGTGCCTGCCTGTGTATCCATGTAACCGATTTAAAACTGCCATGCCTGCCTATTGTTTGTTATTTTAGGCCTTTGATAGCCTGTCTGCGGCCCCTACTTGCAATACTCCTCCACTGACCACACCAATGCTGCCCGTGTACCCCTGGAACCTATTTAAAAGTTCATAGAGCCTAGTTATATATTTTATTTACTATTAATAAGGCCATGATGGACTACGCTGTACCACGCTACAAGCTAACCAGTCGACACTTCTTTTGCGAGAAAAGCCATCCCAACCCTCCACTAGCATGTAAAAGACCGCATTGCCCATGCACTCTGGCAATCTGTGAGTACAAAGGTGCACCTGACAACAGACGCATGGACCTGTAGGCATGGCCACGGAAGATTACGTGTCCATTAAGGCGCAATGGGTTAATGTGGTAGATGCATGGTCCACAGGGGACAGCCTACTAAGTCTGTCTGCAGTCCCTAATTCAAATTGTCCTCCACTGTCTAAATCGGAGCTTCCACCTTCTGGCTTTCAGCCTATAGTATCAGATATTAAACTGCATTTGGCCTTCAACTTTGGTTACGGCCTACTAACGGTGTCTGCCCCTGCCTGGTGTATGTCCTCAACTGAATAAAGCTGAGCTTCAACCTTCTGGCTCTCATTAATTGCTGTGTTTTTAAAAATTGGTGGTTAGGGCCTACTAACGGTGTCTGCCCCTCCCTGGTGTTTGCCCTCAACTGAATAAAGCTGAGCTTCAGTCTTTAGGTTTTTGGCCTAAAGTATCAGATATTAAACTGCATTTGGCCTATTAGTGTGTTTGGGCCCTTAAAACAGTGTCTGCTGCTCCTGGGTTTGCTACTCCACTGAACAAAGCAATGCCGCCTGTTTAGTCCTGTTACCAATTTTGAACTGCATTTAGCCTACTTTATTCTTTGGCCCTATATCTGTTTCCTCCTCATCCTGCCCATTGCCCAGCCACTGCTAGATGAGTCTGCTGGTACATTGACCTAGACCACTACATTCCCCTTGCACTCTACACAGCCAGAATCTGACCCTGCTGAAAGTAAGGTTCCCCTTCCCGCATGTTATACCACCTTACACAGGGACAAAGAGGAAGGTGCAGATGAAAGTGCAGGTTCCTTCATCAGGTGGGGGGGGCATACTCGTTGGCGACGTCACTGGCACAGGGCCCCTCAGAGTACGCAAAATTGTCGCTGCTGGTGGGAGGCGCCCCCGCCGTGCAAACACACCGCTGTACTTTGAGGGGCCCTGTGCCAGTGCCAATGCGAACAAGTGTGCCCCCCTGCTTGCTCAGGATCACAGCACTTGCAACGTTTAACGTTGAAATACTTACCTCTCCCTGCTCCACCGCCGTGACGTAGTCCACGATTCCTGGGCCCACTAAAACCTTGAACCAGCCCTACCCCCCACAAATTTGCCAAATGACCCCCAAGTTCCATTGAACAACTATTATTATAAAGTTGATTAAGATTGACAAACTTCAGAAACAAGAATGGATGTTTTTGGCATTAAAATGGGCACTGTAGGTGTTTTCCTGGCCTCCACTCACTGCCGACTATGCTTCCCCATTGACTTGCATTGGGTTTCGTGTTTCGGTCGACCCCCGACTTTTAGCGATAATCGGCCGACTGCACTCGACTCGACTCTGGACAAAGTCGGGTTTCACAAAACCCGACTCGATCTTTAAAAAATGAAAGTCGCTCAACCCTACTGGAGAGATTTTACCCTCAACAGATGGAACAAAAGTGATCCATATAATACTTATAAATACTCACATAGAGTGCCTGAGAGCCAAAGAAATGGAGGTATAAAGATGTAGGTGCCACCACCCCGACGACGCCATTTCGCCAAATGCTTCTTCAAAAAGGGGGCGATTGATTAGAAAGAATATGTATGCTGCACTTCTCGCAGCCTAAATGTAAGTACCACTACAAAACTCCTCCGCCAAGTGTATAGCTTGGGAGTTGGTCCATATCTTTTCCACAAAGGGGTTGCCCAACGAGATCTTAGCAGACCAAGGAACTCCATTCATGTCAAGAGTGATGGGAGAGTTGTGCAAAACTCTGCAAATCACATAACTCAGGACCTTAGTCTACCATCCACATATGGATGGTTTGGTGGAGTGGTTTAATAAAACCTTGAAGGCCACATTGAAGAAGGTTGTAAAGAAGGACCGACAAGACTTGGACTGTCTACCTTTTCTTCTCCATCAGAAAAGTCACACAGACTTCCAGTGGTTTCTCCGTTTGAACTATTGTATGGCCGACACCTAAAACACTTTTTGAGGTAGTGAAGGAAACCTGTGTAATCGAACATGTGGCCCAAATGCGAGGTGATGCCTATTGTGAAAGGACACCACGTCAAAGCACAAGAGACACAGTCAGCAGTGTAGAATAGATCTGTGAGGGTGAGACACTTCAACCCTGGGGATTAGATACTGGTGCTGGTACCTACACTGGAGAACAAATTTCTGGCACAGTGACAGGGTAGCTAGAAGGAATATAGAGCGCACATAGGGTCTTATCCGAGATAAAGGGAATATTCATGAGAGATAATATAAATTCACTCACCTATGTGTGAGACACAACCACTGCACTTAGCATTGACAGCTGTTGCTGTTGCAAGTTGATGATCCTTTGTTGGGTGAAGAGAATGGAGCATCAGACTGCGATGCGCACCTGTCAGGATAATGTACCAGAGAAGTCCATGTAGTTGTAATAGAGAATAGACTTTATTTCTACGCGTTTCGTGGTGATCACACCTGTCATGATTCCCAATGGCAGGGAAACATCAAAACACAAAGATAACGGACGAGCTCTGGGTGATGGAATCTCGAGCTGACCGTGAGCTAAATCTACCACACAACTAATAGTAGCCAGGGAGCATACCTGATTAACCCTAGATGCCACGCGCCAGCCGGAGGACTAACTACCCCTGGTAGAGGAAGGAACAGACCTGGCTTACCTCTAGGGAAATACCCCAAAAGATGATAGCAGCCCCCCACATGTAATGACGGTGAGTTTAGAGGAAAAGACATACACAGTATGAAGGTAGATTTAGCAAAGAGAGGTCCACTTACTAGATAGCAGAAGGATACAAAAGAGGACTTCACGGTCAACTGAAAACCCTATCAAAAAACCATCCTGAAATTACTTTAAGACTCCTGTGTCAACTCATGACACAGGAGTGGCAATTTCAGCCCACAAGAGCTTCCAGCTACAGAGAATAACAAAACTGCAAACTGGACAAAAGATACAAAACAAAAGGACAAAGTCCACTTAGCTGATCAGCAGACTAGTAGCAGGAACATGCAACCGAAGGCTCTGGTTACAATGATGACCGGCAAGGAAATGACTGGAGAGCAAGGCTAAATAGGAAACTCCCAAACACTGATGGGAGCAGGTGAACTGAGACAGCAAAGACACACAAGTCACCAGTACCACCAGCAACCACCAGGGGAGCCCAAAAGCAGATTCACAACAGTACCCCCCCCTTAAGGAGGGGGCACCGAACCCTCACGAGAACCACCAGGACGATCTGGATGAGCCCTATGAAAGGCACGAACCAAATCCGAGGCATGAACATCAGAGGCAGTTACCCAAGAATTATCTTCTTGACCATAGCCCTTCCATTTAACCAGATACTGAAGTCTCCGTCTGGAAATACGGGAGTCCAGGATCTTCTCCACAACGTACTCCAATTCACCCCCTACCAGCACAGGAGCAGGAGGTTCAGTAGAAGGAACCACCGGTACCTCATACCTCCGCAACAACGACCGATGGAATACATTATGGATAGCGAAAGATGCCGGGAGGTCCAAACGAAAGGACACAGGGTTAAGAATCTCCAAAATCCTATAAGGACCGATGAACCGGGGCTTAAACTTAGGAGAAGAAACCCTCATAGGGACAAAACGGGAAGACAACCACACCAAGTCCCCAACACGAAGGCGAGGACCAACACGACGCCGGCGGTTAGCAAACTGCTGAGTCCTCTCCTGGGACAACTTCAAATTGTCCACCACTTGTCCCCAAATCCGATGCAACCGATCCACCACAGCATCAACTCCCGGACAATCCGAAGATTCCACCTGACCAGATGAAAAACGAGGGTGAAACCCTGAATTGCAAAAGAAAGGGGAAACCAAAGTGGCAGAACTAGCCCGATTATTAAGAGCAAACTCTGCCAACGGCAAAAAGGCAACCCAGTCATCCTGATCCGCAGACACAAAACACCTCAAATAAGTCTCCAAAGTTTGATTAGCTCGCTCCGTCTGGCCATTAGTCTGAGGATGGAATGCAGACG
The DNA here is from genome assembly GCF_051348905.1 of Ranitomeya variabilis. Classification (NCBI taxonomy): domain Eukaryota; kingdom Metazoa; phylum Chordata; class Amphibia; order Anura; family Dendrobatidae; genus Ranitomeya; species Ranitomeya variabilis. The sequence continues at coordinate 116,667,442 of NC_135237.1, read as the reverse complement.
AAAAAGACAAATCAATTCCCAACCTGGAACAGAATGTCCGCCAAAATCTAGACACGAACTGGGTTCCCCTGTCAGAAACGATGTTTTCCGGAATCCCATGCAGGCGAACCACATTTTGAAAAAACAGAGGGACCAATTCAGATGAGGAAGGCAACTTAGGCAATGGCACCAAATGGACCATTTTAGAAAAACGGTCACACACCACCCAGATGACAGACATCTTCTGAGAAACAGGGAGATCAGAAATAAAGTCCATAGAGATGTGCGTCCAAGGCCTCTTCGGAATAGGCAAGGGCAACAATAACCCACTAGCCCTAGAACAACAAGGCTTGGCCCAAGCACAAACATCACAAGACTGCACAAAAACACGCACATCTCGAGACAGGGAAGGCCACCAGAAGGACCTAGCCACCAAATCTCTAGTACCAAAAATTCCAGGATGACCTGCCAGAGTAGAAGAATGAACTTCCGAGATGACTCTACTGGTCCAATCATCAGGAACAAAGAGTCTACCAGGTGGACAACGATCAGGTCTATCTGCCTGAAATTCTTGCAAAGCACGTCGCAAGTCTGGGGAGACAGCAGACAAAACCACCCCATCCTTAAGGATACCAGCAGGTTCAGAATCCCCAGGAGAGTCAGGCTCAAAACTCCTAGAAAGAGCATCTGCCTTCACACTTTTAGAACCCGGTTAGTATGAGACCACAAAATTAAACCGAGAAAAAAACAACGACCAGCGTGCCTGTCTAGGATTCAGGCGCCTGGCAGACTCCAGATAAATCAGATTCTTGTGATCAGTCAAAACCACCACCTGATGTCTGGCACCCTCAAGCCAATGACGCCACTCCTCAAACGCCCACTTCATGGCCAAAAGCTCCCGATTACCAACATCATAGTTTCGCTCGGCGGCCGAAAATTTACGAGAAAAGAACGCACAAGGTCTCATCACTGAGCAATCGGAACTTTTCTGCGACAAAACCGCCCCTGCTCCGATCTCGGAAGCATCGACCTCAACCTGAAAGGGAAGAGAAACATCAGGCTGGCGCAACACAGGAGCAGACGAAAAGCGGCGCTTAAGCTCCCGAAAGGCCTCCACAGCAGCCGGGGACCAATCGGCAACATCAGCACCCTTTCTAGTCAAATCAGTCAAAGGTTTAGCAACGCCAGAAAACCCAGTTATAAATCGACGATAGAAATTAGCAAAGCCCAAGAATTTCTGAAGACTCTTAAGAGAAGTAGGCTGCGTCCAGTCACAAATAGCCCGAACCTTAACAGGGTCCATCTCAACAGAAGAAGGGGAAAAAATGTACCCCAAAAAAGAAATCTTTTGAACCCCAAAAACACACTTTGAACCCTTTACACACAAAGAACTAGTCCGCAAAACCTGAAAAACCCTCCTGACCTGTTGAACATGAGACTCCCAGTCATCAGAAAAAATCAAAATATCGTCCAAATACACAATCATAAATTTATCCAAATATTCACGGAAAATATCATGCATAAAGGACTGAAAGACCGAAGGTGCATTTGAAAGGCCGAAAGGCATTACTAAATACTCAAAATGGCCCTCAGGCGTATTAAATGCGGTTTTCCACTCATCCCCCTGCTTAATTTGCACCAAATTATACGCCCCACGAAGATCAATCTTAGAGAACCACTTAGCCCCTCTTATGCGAGCAAACAAATCAGTCAACAAAGGCAACGGATACTGATATTTGACTGTAATTTTATTCAGGAGTCGATAATCAATACAAGGCCTCAGAGAGCCATCCTTCTTAGACACAAAGAAAAAAACAGCTCCTAAAGGAGATGAAGAAGGACGAATATGTCCCTTTTCCAGGGACTCCTTAATATACTCTCGCATAGCAGCATGTTCAGGCACAGATAAATTAAACAAACGACCCTTTGGAAATTTACTGCCAGGAATCAGATCTATGGCGCAATCACAATCTCTGTGGGGAGGGAGAGAACCAATCTTAGGCTCTTCAAAAACATCACGATAATCAGACAAAAATGCTGGAATCTCAGAGGGAGTAGATGACGAAATGGAAACCAAAGGTACATCCCCATGAGCCCCCCGGCATCCCCAGCTTACCACAGACATTGCTTTCCAGTCAAGGACTGGGTTATGAGATTGTAACCATGGTAATCCAAGCACTAAAACATCATGTAAATTGTACAACACAAGGAAGCGAATCACCTCCTGATGGTCTGGAGTCATACGCATAGTCACTTGCGTCCAGAATTGTGGTTTATTACTAGCCAAAGGGGTAGAATCAATACCCTTCAGAGGTATAGGGACTTCCAGTGGCTCTAAATCAAACCCACAGTGCCTGGCAAAGGACCAATCCATAAGACTCAGGGCGGCGCCAGAGTCCACATAGGCATCCACAGTAATAACTGATAATGAACAAATCAAGGTTACAGACAGAATAAATTTAGACTGTAAAGTGCAAATAGACTTGTCAGCCTTCTTTGTGCGTTTAGAGCATGCTGATATAACATGAGCAGAATCACCACAATAGAAACATAACCCATTTTTACGCCTGTAATTCTGCCGCTTGCTTCTGGACAGAGTTCTGTCACATTGCATATTCTCTGGCGACTTTTCAGAAGATACCGACAAATGGTGCACAGGCTTGCGCTCCCGCAAACGCCGATCAATCTGAATAGCCATTGTCATGGACTCATTCAGACCTGTAGGCGCAGGGAACCCGACCATAACATCCTTAACGGCATCAGAGAGGCCCTCTCTGAAATTTGCCGCTAGGGCGCACTCATTTCACTGAGTAAGCACAGACCATTTACGAAATTTTTGGCAGTATATCTCAGCTTCATCTTGCCCTTGAGATAGGGCTATCAAAGCTTTTTCAGCTTGAATCTCCAAATTAGGTTCCTCGTAAAGCAAGCCTAAAGCCAGAAAAAAGGCATCCACATTGAGCAACGCAGGATCCCCTGGAATCAATGAAAATGCCCAGTTTTGAGGGTCACCTCGCAGCAAAGAAATCACAATCTTAACCTGCTGGACAGGATCTCCAGAGGAGTGAGGTCTGAGAGAAAGGAATAATTTACAATTATATTTGAAATTCAGAAACCGAGATCTATCTCCGGAAAACACCTCTGGTGTAGGAATCTTAGGTTCAGACATCGGAGTATGTATAACAAATTCTTGTAAATTTTGAACCTTAGTAGCAAGATTATTTAAACCTGCAGCCAAGCTCTGAGGATCCATCTTTAAACAGGTGAGATCAGAGCCATTCAAGGATTAGAAGGAGAGAAAGGCAAAGGCTGTAATTAGAGCTGAAATACAACTGATCCAACTATGGAGCAAACATAGGGAAAAAAAAAAACCTCTACAGACTTCTTTTTCTCTCCTTTCTTCTGCCAGTAACTTTAACACGGGCCGGTCATACTGTCATGATTCCCAATGGCAGGGAAACATCAAAACACAAAGATAACGGACGAGCTCTGGGTGATGGAATCTCGAGCTGACCGTGAGCTAAATCTACCACACAACTAATAGTAGCCAGGGAGCATACCTGATTAACCCTAGATGCCACGCGCCAGCCGGAGGACTAACTACCCCTGGTAGAGGAAGGAACAGACCTGGCTTACCTCTAGGGAAATACCCCAAAAGATGATAGCAGCCCCCCACATGTAATGACGGTGAGTTTAGAGGAAAAGACATACACAGTATGAAGGTAGATTTAGCAAAGAGAGGTCCACTTACTAGATAGCAGAAGGATACAAAAGAGGACTTCACGGTCAACTGAAAACCCTATCAAAAAACCATCCTGAAATTACTTTAAGACTCCTGTGTCAACTCATGACACAGGAGTGGCAATTTCAGCCCACAAGAGCTTCCAGCTACAGAGAATAACAAAACTGCAAACTGGACAAAAGATACAAAACAAAAGGACAAAGTCCACTTAGCTGATCAGCAGACTAGTAGCAGGAACATGCAACCGAAGGCTCTGGTTACAATGATGACCGGCAAGGAAATGACTGGAGAGCAAGGCTAAATAGGAAACTCCCAAACACTGATGGGAGCAGGTGAACTGAGACAGCAAAGACACACAAGTCACCAGTACCACCAGCAACCACCAGGGGAGCCCAAAAGCGGATTCACAACACACACCATTCCGGACAGTCTATACACATACACATACAGGGTCTTGTATTTATAGCAAAAGAAGGCACATGGTAATGCCTCCTTTCAAAAACACTCCACACCCAGTGGCGGGGAATCTGACTTAAACACATATTCAAACACATATGTACATCATAAAACACAAGAAACAATCATAAAATATAATTGAGTATAGCACTTAAAACCATTGCTAATACATGTAAAAATCTAAATACAAAAAAACACATTAAAAAGAGTAATGAATAACTTTTGCAAGCTGGGGGAGTGCTAGAACCTACACTGTTAAAACATTTATTCTTTGTCAGGACCCTGCTACTGATGTTTAGAACCATCTGGATGGGAGCCCTGAAACCATGACTTAACTGATGGCATCTGTGTCTATTCTTTTGAATAGCTGGCATAGCAAAATATCAGCATTGTGGCATGATCTACATGTGTTGCAAAAATCAGACGACATACCAGATAATAAAAGAAGCAGATATGTGAGAATAAAATACATATGGGTGTAAGAATCATGTCGGTCTGGTAGTCGGGGGCAGGTATATCTCGTCCAGGTATTTGTCCTATGTGAATTAGGCCGCTCAGTATCTTCAGGATAATGATGGGTTAATGAGTGCGGGAATAAAGGATGACCAGCTGAGGGTTTCCGGTGTCAGCCTGGGGCACACAGATTGCCTGTCTGTGTGAGACAAACGTGAGTGAGAGCCGTGCTCAAGCACTGTGTGTTGTTAGCTGGGTGGGAGAAGCCCCCCCAGTTGTTAGATAGCAGCGTATTTGTTTAGTTAGTGCCGGACAGGCTAGGATTTATTTTTATGCTTTGTTTTATCTATGTTGCTTTCACCTTAATAAATCTGACCTGAAGTCAGTCTGCTAAGAAACTTGCTGTACGCCTCAGATTCAATGCACAAACCACGTGACCTTTGACCCCAGCAAAGTGTTTTGTCACAGGGACACTAATAGCAAGCTCAATAGCATGATAGCCATCAAAGTTATTATAAAGTTAAAAATTTTACCTTACTGATTATGTATAAAATGTAGAGCAAATGTATTAAAATACTTACAGATTATCGCCTTCCTTGGTTGTCAGTTCTGATGCAATCCTCTTCTATCCCAAGTGACTGCATCTTTTAAATGTCTAGTTCCTGAAAGAATCTCAGATCGTGACTTAATGTACTGTATTAACTAACCAGAGCTATCAATCCATGCACAGATCTGTTTCAGTCTTTTAGACATTATCAGTTCGAGACAGGTGCTGTACCATCGATACAACATAGATAGACTCAAAATAGATAGATATTTGGCAATGCTCCAATCTCTGGAGTAAGAAGTTGCCTACCATGGTAAGCATGGAAATATATCACCTTTCTGACAGGCTTATTTTTAAGGAGCTATAGTTCCATTTATTTATTTTTTGTTTATTATTATAATTATTATTAGTAGTAGTAGTAGTAGTAGTAGCAGCAATATTAGTAGTTGTGTAAGTATTATTATTTACCTTTTTGTCATTATGAAGTTACCAGAAGTTTCTCTCTGGCTTGTTCTCTCTAAAAAGATTCAGTATTTTAGTGAGGTTTCAGACCATATGACTCACAAACTAGTAATAGAAGAAAAGTACCAAGTGATAAAACAGTAAATCACAGCCAGAATAATAAATTGGATTTGATTTTCTTTCTAAGGAACATGTTGTGCTTTGGAGTTAGTACTATTCCAATTTGAAGATATATCCTGCTACCTGAGAAATAATAAAATCCACAACCATTCATGTAACGCTAAACTGTATTTTATTATTTTATGCCTATATAGATATAACTATATATATATTTTACGATATTAAAAAAAAGACAGAAGTACAACTGCAAATAACTTATTGTTAGGGCTAGCGGAAGGCACCAAATAATAAAGAGGTAGATATGAGGTGCGTTCGCAGCCCGGGGTCCACCGTGCAGAGATGGTACCTGGTGCTGAGTAATGGCGGATGGACACTTGTTCACATGTGGGTTAAACTTCTCCCGCCATGTGAATAGTAGTGAACTCTGTTGCTTCACAGAGCCGCCAAAATACATTGCGCCCTGTTAACAGACACAGGGTGCAGCTGCAAGACACTAGTGGGATCCCTATGAATCAACCCCACTAATCTGGTGATTTAACTCGCTATGACCCTCAGTGGCTTTTTAGCCCATGCCTGAGGACACCCCGAGTCAGATGCAGAGTCTGAGTGGGAATTCCCACCCTACACTGACAGGCTGTCAGGAAAGCGCACTGATTGTGCACGGTGCCGTATAAGCGGGCACTGCAAAAGGCACTGTAATGTGTGCTAGGTGTACAGGTAGCACTGTTGGGCGCTTGATAGCTTCCACAATTCACGAGCAGTCAACAACACTAGGAATGGGAATGATTAAGGAGCTTTTATCCATCGACAGTAATTCATCTACACACACACATTATAAAGTTTATACTAGCACATGGCCGTGTGGCCATGCAAACCTTTTATAGAGGAGGCTCTCCGGGACCTTCCTAGTGGTCCAATAGGAGCTGCTACAGGACCTGAGCATGTGACCCCTGACCTCCAATGAGAGGTCTTCCCTTGGGCATGCTCAGTAGAGGAAAAGCAGGACTTAGTCCCAGGAGCGTCTGCTCGTCGCTGAACAGTGCTGGTTACAATGGCTGAGCCTGGAAGAGCAGCAGTAACCAAGAGCACAGTATCTGCCTGAGCCAGACGCTGGGACCGACGTCTCTAATGAGCAGGCTCCACTGCGGCTGGAGAAGAATGGGAAACCGCAGCGGAGGTGGTTCGAAATTCCCCCTGTGCAGTGGCGGGAACTCGACACCTAACACTTATGATACTATTTTGTTTTCGACTAAAATACCTGCCTTGATCTGTAAAAAATATTGGACCTGTAATATATATTGGTGGCATTATAATTATTATTAATATTACGAATTTTATGAATAAAATAAAAGAAATATCAATAAATAATATTTTATTATTTTGGAGTCCTCCCAGTCATTGCTTGTGACCAGAAGATACTGTCATACTACATTTATTTCTGACTTTGAAATGCTCCAGACTCCTTTTTAATACATTTACTTTGTCGTAAATCAACAGACAATTACATATTAGCACACCAAGAAGAAAAAGAAGGCTGACAGCACTCACTGGTTGGGGCGCCCGCAGGGCTGCCATCAGGGCATGACAGGCATCACTGCTGTATGGGGCCCGGAGATGAGGAGCAAAAAGGGGGGCCCGCCGCCCGAGCACGCTGACAACCCGGTCCGCGCTCTGCTCGGGCCCCCTCTGACATTTTATTCATGCTGCTGCAGCTGCTGCGCTGCCATTGAGCCGATTAACTACCTGTGGGCTGGCGTCTCCGCGTCTGGCGTGTGTAAATGCAGGCTAAATGAGCGCTGTAGCTTTAAGGGGCCCGGTGCATCATGGGCGTGTGACGTCACACGCTGCCCTGCTCCACTTCCTCATTCCGGAGCAGAGCAGCGTGCGGTGTGCCACGTGCCTGCTGCGGACGGCGGTGGAGCAGACGGTGGAGCAGAAGAGGCAGGCCGGCGGCAGCAGGGGACCACCGCACGATGAGAGGACCGAGGACGTGCAGGATGCTGGAGCTGCTCTGCAGACCGGACCAGACGAGTGGAGCCGGCGGCGGGCGAGCAGGGTTAGTACCGTCCGTCCGGACTCCGGATGCAAACAGGGCCCGGGGGTGAGGGTCTGGGGGTGAGGGCCCGGGGGTGGGGGCCCGGGGAGGGGGGGTTATTTGCTGCCTGCCTGCACGGGGGTCTGATTCAAACAGGGCTCGGGGGCCCCCACCCCGGGCCCTGTTTGAATCAGACCCCCCATGCAGGCAGGCAGCAAATAAACCCCCCCGGGCCCCCACCCCCGGGCCCTGTTTGAATCAGACCCCCCGTGCAGGCAGGCAGCAAATAAACCCCCCCGGGCCCCCACCCCCAGGCCCTGTTTGAATCAGACTCCCCGTGCAGGCAGGCAGCAAATAAACCCCCCCGGGCCCCCACCCCCGGGCCCTGTTTGAATCAGACCCCCCATGCAGGCAGGCAGCAAATAAACCCCCCGGGGCCCCCACCCCCGGGCCCTGTTTGAATCAGACCCCCCGTGCAGGCAGGCAGCAAATAAACACCCCCGGGCCCTCACCCCCGGGCCCTCACCCCTGGGCCCTGTTTGAATCCGACCCGTGGTGCAGGCTGAGGCAGGCAGCAAATAAACCCCCCCACCCCCGGGCCCTGTTTGGGGGGGTTTATTTGCTGCCTGCCTGCACAGGGGGGTCGGATTCAAACAGGGCCCGGGGGTGGGGAGGTTTGTTTGCTTCCTGCCTGCACGGATTCAAACAGGGCCCGGGGGGGGGGGTTGGTTTGCTGCCTGCATGGATTCAATGAGGGGGGGGGGTTGTTTGCTGCACATTCCAACAAGGCACAGGTGGAGGTGGTACACATATAAAGTATCCTTGCGTCCGTATCCTTGTGTCCCTGCTGGACACGGGGGCAGAGATGCTGGACACGGGGGCAGAGATGCTGGACACGGCGGCAGAGATGCTGGAGGCTATGAATGATGCTGGACACGGGGGCTATGAATGATGCTGGACACGGGGGCTATGAATGATGCTGGACACGGGGGCTATGAATGATGCTGACACAGGGGCTATGAATGATGCTGGACACAGGGGCTATGAATGATGCTGGACACGGGCAGAATGGAGATATGGGGTATGATGAAAGACATGGGGGCATAACTGGAGACAGATGGGGCATGATTGGAGACACTGGTGGCAGAATTGGAGACAGATCGTGCAGGATCATGGGGCAGGATGGATATGATGGAGACAGATGGGGCAGGATGGGGAGATCATATGGTGCAGAAAGGATACTCATGAGGGCAGGATGGGAGAACATATGGCTGACGCCAGGAATGAGACACACGGGGCCAGGATGGCGAATATTATTACCATAGGGACTAATTAAGGGATATTATTACTGCAGTGATGTATTTATTTTTTGAGGACACTGTTTTAAATGAGGGGGCGGTCCTGTTACTGTGTAGAGTGACACTATGTCGCCTCTTTTTCTTTATGCGGTGTAATGTAGAAGTTGGGAAAAATTAAGTAATGTGTTCTACAAGCGGAGCTCGAGATAACTCTGTTATTTCCTGCAGAGACGAGTCCTGGCTGGAAGACATGATGGCGGTCTGTGCTGGATGAAAGATGAAGGACTTCACCTAGAGACGTCACTGGTAAGTCAGTGTTACCTGTACACTGACACTATACACTGTATACTATATACAGAGCTCCTGTGTATAATTTCACTAGTGATCACTGTATTATCTGTACACAGACACTGCATACTAAGTACAGCTCTCCTGTGTATAATGGCACTTAGGCCTGGGTCACACTGGTGCGAGATACGGCCGAGTCTCGCTGGTTAAAAGCAAGCTGTGGCACCTGCACTCCGGAGCAGAGCGTGCAGCTGCATAGCAATACATGGAGCTGCATGCTCCGCTCCGGAGTGCCGGTGCCACAGCTTGCTTTTAACCAGCGAGACTCGGCCGTATCTCGCACCAGTGTGTCTCCGGCCTTATGGTGATAGTGTGGTGCTTTTTTTTTTATTACTGATCAGAATTGTAGTATTCAGTCACTATGTGGTGGTAATATGTGGTCTGGACATGGTGTTGCGGTATTTGTCCCTTGTATGTGATATTATTCGATCACTGTGGTGGTAATATGCGGTCTGGTCATGGTGTAGCGGTATTTGTTCTTTGTATGTGATATTATTCGATCACTGTGGTGGTAATATGTCATCTGGTCATGGTGTAGAGGTATTTGTTCTTTGTATGTGATATTATTCGATCACTGTGGTGGTAATATGTCATCTGGTCATGGTGTAGCGGTATTTGTTCTTTGTATGTGATATTATTCGATCACTGTGGTGGTAATATGCGGTCTGGTCATGGTGTAGCGGTATTTGTTCTTTGTATGTGATATTATTCGATCACTGTGGTGGTAATATGTCATCTGGTCATGGTGTAGCGGTATTTGTTTTTTATGTGATATTATTGGTCATTTTAAAAATTGAAAAATAAATAAAAATATACCTAAATTGTTTTGCATATTTTAACAAATATTTAATAGGTTACAGCAGAGTAGGGCCTCACCAAAAGAGTCTACCATGTTATGGTGGCGGCTTACAAAATCTTTTGGCCAAAACAAAAGCTGCCGGCTATATGTGTGATCTGGTGATGGGAACTGTTAGGGTATGTGTCCACGTTAAGTAAACGCTGCGTGTTTGACGGTGCGTGGGGCCACAGCGTCAAACACGCAGCGTCCAGATGTTCCAGCATAGTGAAGGGGATTTTTTGAAATCCCGTCTCCACTATGCGTGGTAACACGCACCCGGCGGCCCTGCGACTCCGGACATACAGCGCTTCTTTTAAGATCGCAGCATGTCCGTGTTCCTTGCGGCAGCTGCGCCGCCGCAAGCTATAACACAGGGCCCTATGTGTGGGGTGCCATGATCCCGGATGTGTGCAATGAACACATCCGGCATCATTGCGTCACAGTAGGGGGCGGGGCTTAGCGCCAAGCAGGTTTGCCGCTCCGACGCAGCAACCGCCGGCCATCCTGAAGGTGGATACGTACCCTCAATGTGTGATTGGTGAGAAGTGGAGTTTTTCCAAGAGAGAGCGGTGGGACTGTGGACAGTTCGAGGGGTGGAGCGTGGAGGCGGGGCTGGGGTGGAGCCTGGGCGGAGTCTCAAGGGGGCCCTGAAAATGTTGCCAGTATGGGGCCCCGAAATTTCTAGTGGCAGCCCTGGGCGCCCGTTCCAAATCCAGGGAAACCTTCCTGGATAAATCAGCAACCAAAGTAGTAGAAGAACAGTGCTCCATCCAGGAGTAGTAGTTTCAAAATGAAAAGTTTATTGTGCCATAGAAAAGCAATGTTTCGACCATATACCATATTTTTCGCTTTGTAAGATGCACTTTATTTCCCCCAAATTTGGGGGTGAAATGGGGGTGCATCTTACAAAGTGGATATACCGCTTACCATTACAGGCTGGGATGAGGGGGTGTCCGCCGCCACGGTTGTCCACCACCGCTGCCGCCCACCACCGCTGCCGCGATTGTTCACTGCTGCCCACGGTGATGCTGGAGGCTCCGGTGCTGTGGGGGGCTCTGGTGACATTTTGTGAAAGGCCAGAGCCCCCCGGCAGTTCGTCCATGCTTTCCTGTGTGACGGACTCCGGGAAAATGGCCGCCGGAATCTCGGGAGATGAGATTTCAGTGCTGAGATCTCATCCCTCGAGACCTTGGTCCCAGGATCTCCATCTGCGCATGCGCCGCCTCCCGGTGGCCATTTTCCTGAAGTCCACCGCACAGGAAAGCATGGACAAACTGCCGGGGCTCTGGCCTTTCACAAAATGTTGGCGGAGCCCCCCGCAGCACCGGAGACACCCCCACAGCACCAGAGACACCCCTGCAGCACCGGAGCCTCCCTGCAGCACCGGAGACTCCCTGCAGATCCCCTCATCCCAGCCTGCAGCACAGAAGCCCCCCTGCAGCACAAAAGCCCCCTGTAGCACAGGAGCCCCCCTGCAGACCCCCTCATCCCAGCCAGCAGCACAGGAGCCCCCCAGCAGCAAAGGAGCCCCCAGCAGCACAGGAACCCCCCTGCAGATCCCCTCATCCCAGCCTGCAGCACAGTCGCCCCCCTGCATCACAGTCGCCCCCCAGAAGCACAGGAGGCCCCTTGCAGCACAGGAGCCCCCCTGCAGACCCCCTCATCCCAGTCAGCAGCACAGGTGCCCACCTGCAGCATAGGAGCCCCCCTGCAGCACAGGAGCCCCCCTGCAGACCCCCAGCCTGCAGCAATGCTCCACTCCTGCCTCCAGCAACGACCCTGGGACCCTGATCCACCACAGCCACAACCCCTGGTAAGCAATGAGATGCATGGATTATAAGAAGCCCCACCAATTTATTAAAAAAAGTTTTTTTCCTATTTTTCTTCTCAAAATTTGGGGTGCGTCTTATAATCCAGAGCGTCTTACAAAGCGAAAAATACGGTAGGTCTTTTTCAAGCATGCCTATTTTATGCCTATATAGATATAACTATATATATATTTTACGATATTAAAAAAAAGACAGAATTTTATGAATAAAAGAAAATAAAAGAAATATCAATAAAGAATGTTTTATTATTTTGGAGTCCTCCCAGTCATTGCTTGTGACCAGAAGATACTGTCATACTACATTTATTTCTGACATGGAAATGCTCCAGACTCCTTTTTAAAAAATTTATTTTGTCATAAATCAACAGACAATTACATATTAGCACACGTCTTAAATTATTCTACTTTACTGTAAAGAAACTGCTCTGAGATCTATCTAGACAATCTTCTTGGTGCTGAGATCATGGATTAGATTGTTTTCCTTTTTTTAATACCTGCTTATAACATCTTTTAACCTTGTTGACCCATAATCCAATCCCCATTGTCTTATCTATGAATCTATAAAAAAAAAAATAATGTTACATTTTTTCAATAAATACAATGAATTCAGAAAATATAAGAGAATACACTCGGGAGTTCTTTCACCATTTACCATTGGAAATACCCTATGTGAAATATAGAAAAAAAGTAACTGGTTTTATCATTTGAAAAGGAAGACCTATGACTCATTCTTCCTTGCATTCTTATAAAATGACTTCAACTCTAGGATGTTTGTTGATGTTATTGTTTTTTTTCTGCAGAAACAGCAAAATGTAGGTCTAAATACATGATGATCATTCCGATTTTGAATTGACCTTTAAGAAATATAATATGTCTTAATTTTTACCTGTACATTAATTTAATCAGAAAACTTGATTTAAAATTTGTTTAACATTTTTCAGTAATCTGTTATAAACTTTAATTAGACATAACAAAACAGTAAAGTCTAATTAAAGTTTATTAAAGATGACTGAAAAATGATGAAGAGTACTTATTCTAAATAGGTTGTACGAGCTGACTTTCTTATTTTCATGGTCAACGCTAAAGATTATGTCCAACTTGAACACAACTTATTTATTCTTTCAATCCCTCTTACAATTATAAATAAGCAATTTTCAAAATTGTCTTAAATACAAATTTCCTATTGGTTTGTTTCTACAGTTCTTATACAGGCCTATATGTTACCATGGTCACTCAAAACATGTAGCCGCAACCAGTTATACCATCATTTATAGGTCCCCTACTGTATTTCTTATTGAAATATATTAGATAAATTAGCAATAACTAAGTGGCAAGTGTAGGTCAAATTAACTGCAGTGCTAGAACACATAGAGGGGGCAGATTCATCAAAACTTTTATGCTAGAAAACGGTGAGTTACGCCAAAAATTATGTTACTTTTGGTGCTTTTTCGGCGAATTGGCTCATCTCTCCCAGAATGGGCGAAGCTGAGGTGGGACTGTAAGTACTCATGCATGTCCATCAAATTAATCAAAACTACCAGCTTTTCTATGCCAGAAATGCTACTCTAGTTTCTGACTGGAGTAGCATTTCTGGTTCAGCACATGAAGACGCATGCCATTTAGAAGAGGTGCAAAATTCATAAAGCGGCGTGGGCCTCTTAATCACTTAGGCACCTTCTATTTTAGCAAGACTAGCATGGCACAATTATGCACTACACCAGTTTTGTTGAATCGTTTTCATTGTCTGTTCGTATGGAAATACAAAGTAATGTGCAAATGCAACTTGAATGATTTATAATGTTTATAAATAATATACATAGATACTTACCAAATTTTCATTAAGACCTTCTGAGAGTGGGAGGAGAGTGAAAGTGGTGAGCAAAGTACGATGGCAAAAATTTCTAGTTCCCTGATTTTCAGGAGTTTCGGCAGCACTCGAGAGACCTGCCAATAGGGTTGAGCGAAACGGGTCGACCATTTTCAGAAGTCGCCGACTTTTGGCAACCCGACCTGACCCCTGTGTGGGGTCGGCCATGAGGTCGGCGATCTTCTGAATCTGGTATCGGAATTCCGATACCGAGTTCCGATATGTTTGCGATATCGGAAATCGGTATCGGAATCCACATTTAAGTGTAAAATAAAGAATTAAAATAAAAAATATTGATATACTCACCTCTCCGACGCAGCCTGGACATCGCCGCTGGTAACCGGCATCTTCCGTTCCTAAGAATGAGCGCGTTCAGGGCCTTAGAAGACGTCACGGCTTTGTGATTGGTCGCGGCGGCCCACGTGACCGCTCAGCGACCAATCACAAGCCGTGACGTAATTCTCTCAGGTCCTAAATTCCTCATTCTAGGAATTTAGGCCATGAGAATTACGTCACGGCTTGTGATTGGTCGCTGAGCGGTCACGTGGGCCGCCGCGACCAATCACAAAGCCGAAACAGTAGATGAACAGCGCTCCAACCAGGTGTGTAGGTATCAAAAAGTAGTTTATTCCGCCAAAAAAACAGCAACGTTTCGACCAAAATCTGGTCTTTATCAAGCATACAAAATGATACAAGATGTCAGCTTAAATAGTGTGGATACCACGCAGGGCACCAATCACTATCCAGTCCTGATTTGTAATATAAATATAGTGCATAACAAACATCAAACACCAAAGTGTAACATAACACTCAATAAAAGACATCCATGATCCAGACAATTATGAAATTACATTAGAATGCAAAATTAATGCTGTGTTTATTTATAGTTGAGCCAATCCAAATCCGGCATCAAGATAACCCTGGTAACGATTCACCAATAGCAGGGCCCATATGTCCGTCTTCCCAACCAATGTGCTGTAACCAGGAGAACGGCGCCAAATCCATAGGCAGCCAATCAAAGCTCCTCATACAGGGGGAGATGTCCTGGATATCCTATCAAAGAACATATGGCATAGGAAGATCATACCTGCATCAGAGCTCCGCACCGACATCCGGTCACCAGGCTGCGTCGCAGATCACACAGGAGAGACGCCCGGCGAGAGCGCACGCGCATGTAGCCAGACACACCCGCATCACATGACAGCGGCCCAGGCAGGTATGATCTTCCAATCGCGATCATGGATGTCTTTTATTGAGTGTTATGTTACACTTTGGTGTTTGATGTTTGTTATGCACTATATTTATATTACAAATCAGGACTGGATAGTGATTGGTGCCTCAGCGACCAATCACAAGCCGTGACGTAATTCTCATGGCCTAAATTCCTAGAATGAGGAATTTAGGACCTGAGAGAATTACGTCACGGCTTGTGATTGGTCGCTGAGCGGTCACGTGGGCCGCCGCGACCAATCACAAAGCCGTGACATCATCTAAGGCCCTGAACGCGCTCATTCTTAGGAACGGAAGATGCCGATTACTACCAGGGCTCGTCAGAGGGTGAGTATATCAATATTTTTTATTTTTATTCTTTATTTTACACTTAAATATGGATCCCAGGGCCTGAAGGAGAGTTTCCTCTCCTTCAGACCCTGGGAACCATAGTATCCCATTGCACTGCATTGGGTTTCGCGTTTCGGCCGACCCCGACCCCGACTTTTTTATAGGATCGGCCGATTTCACTCGACCTGACTTTTGAGAAAGTCGGGTTTCGTGAAACCCGACCCGATCCTATAAAAATAAAAGTCCCTCAACCCTACCTGCCAACTCTTCTGGGAATTCATAAGGTTTTCCTCTGTTTCTTGGAGTGTTGAAAACTATCCTGATAGAGTTAACCAGTGGAAAATTACAGCATTGTTATATTGGAAGATGAGTGATTCTTTCTGCTATCTTCATGTTTAGCTGAAATTGAAGTTCTAGAAAAATGCTAACTTTGTACCATAATTTTCATGCCAGCATTTAGTATTCTGACTTGAGAAATTAAAGATGTGCCATTGGATAGGAAAAGGCAAAATATTTGGGGTACACAATATGAAGAAGTATGATCAAACCTAAAAATAAACAAAATTGAGGCACTTCACAACTGTCTCTACTTAGTAAAAAAACACCTGAGAGCATTCCTAGCCTTAATTGGTTATTACTGTACATACAATTAACTGACCTCCAAAAGGTAAAAAATCAAGCATTGTCAAATGAACGAAATATGCTTTGCAGAACCTAAAGCAACCACTATGTATGCAGATGACTATAACCACAGACGATTTTAAAAAATTAGCTCATTGTGATTTGATGGAGAGTATCTTTACAGTAATTTTGCCGCAGATTTAGATCTGCACTTTGACTCAACCATTCAAACCCATGAATATGCTTTGATCTAAACCTTTCCATTGTAGCTATGGCAGTATGTGTGGGGTCATTATACTGATGGAAGTTATATCTACTCCCCAGTCTCACGTCTTTTGCAGCCTGTAACAGTTTTTCCTCCAGGATTGCCTTGTATTTAGCTCCATCCATCTTCCCATTAACTCTAACCAGCTTTCCTGTCCCTGCTAAATAACATTCCTTCAGCATGATGCTGCCACCGCCATGTATGATGATGGAAATTGTGTTTTCAAGGTGATGATCAGTTAGTTTTCTGCCACATATAGCATTTGCATTTAGCTCAAAAAGTTCTACTTTGGCCTTATCTAACCAGAGCATCTTCTTACACATGCTAGCTGTGTCCCCTACATGGCTTTTTTCAAACTGCAAACAGAACTTCTAATGGATTGCTTTTAACAATGGTTTTCTTCTTGCCACTGTTCCATAAAGGCCAAACTTGTGGATTACACAACTAATCATTGTCCTGTGGACAGATTATTCCACCTGGACTGTGGAGCTCCTCCAGAGTGACCATGGGCCTCTTGGTTACTTCTCTATATAGTGCTCTTCTTGTTTGGTATGTCAGTGTAGGTGGGCTATACCTACATGCGCCATACACATTCCATTTTTGAATGATGGACTGAACAGTGATCCGTGACATGTTCAGAACTTGTGCTATTTTTTTATAACCTAACCCTGCTTTCCTCTTTTCCACAACGTTATCCCTGACCTGTCTGCTGTGTTATTTGGTTATGATGCTGTTTGATCCTTATTGTTCTCAAACAAACCTCTAAGACCTTCACGGAACAGCTATAGATATATTGAGAATAAATAACACACAAGTGGACTCATTATGGGACTTTTGGAGGCAATCGGTCCCACAGGATTTTATTTACGGCTCTCACTCTACAGGGGGGCTGAATACAAATTCATGTAACAATTTTCAAATTTATCATTTTGAAATAATTAGAAAAGCATGAATCTTTTCCTTTACACTTTACACATACTTGCTACTTTGAGTTGGTGTATCACATAAAGTCCCAATAAAATACATTTAAGTTTGTGGGTGTAACATAAAAAGTAGAAAAGTTCATGGGGTATGAATACTTTGTCAAGGCATGATATGTACTTGTCACACTTGTGATCTATTGCTGCTGCTGGGTTTTTTGGTAGCATTCCTAGCATCTCTTTTTCAGACTAGCATTTCTTCCTTTTTTGGTATAGTTGAATAAATGTTCATATCACAATCTACAGGTTTGTTTTGTTGCACAACTTTTTGTAGTCAAATTTGACATTCATACCTGCCAGGCCAATACTGTGGCTTATTTCTGCCTGTGTTTCTTAAATATGTATCTAGCATTCCTTCCTTTCTTTTGTACATTGTGTACTACTCATAATTTGCATGTCCCAAGCTGCTATATTTTTGCACACCTAAGTAGTCAAATTTGACATCTGTACATGCCACACCAATTAACCCCTTCCTAAGCTATAAACATCGGCCCCCAGTCGCTGGCTTTTCCTCTCTGGTGCAGAAAATTGTGTGGGAGCCCACGCCATATTTTTCCCAGAAAAAATTGTTTTATTAAATACATACAAGTCCCCATAATTTGCACACACACTATACTAATTGTATTGATCAGACATATCTATATATCTACCTATTCTGCATCTATTTACTTTATGCAAACCATGTCTCCTATCCTGTCGGCTCCTGCATTGATTTTACAGAAGCGAATGAATTACTGGCTAATCTTCTATCTATATCTCTATGCAATATAAATATATACATATGTGTGTGTGTGTCATTTACATATATATATATATATATATATATATATATATATATATATATACTATATATATATATATATATATATATATATATATATATATATATATATATATATATACCTATGCTTGAGATCCAAATGTTGCAAGGCAGGTAGTGAGATACTCGCTATGTTCCGAGTACCACATTACTCGCCGAGTACCGAATACTTGCGAATATACTCGCTCATCCGTACTCATTTTCCTTTGGCAAGTAAATTAAAGGGGAAAAATCAAATGTCATTATGCAATACATGGCACATCACTTTCATTCACAGCAGAATGATGTTCCTTCTAACTGTGACACCGTCCATTTAAGTCAGTGTTCTGCGCCACCCACCTCTGCCGCCTTGGTAACAGTTAGTGTTTTATATTGCAAACTTTCAATTCAATAAATTACACCTATATCTTTTCTGCTCTTTAGTCCCCTAAACCACAGCAGTCCAGGTGCTAAAAAGATATTTCACAACAACTTTTTCCAGTTGATTTATTCAATGAGATGAACAGTCATTGCTTGTATTTGGATGAAATAGGAGAAGAGAGGATGGAGGACATGATCCAAACACCTAGCTGTTTTGGTTTTGCTGTCACCTGTGGTAGTAAGGGCACTGGATGTGACAGCTAAGGTGGTAGTGTCACTCTGAAACAGGGCAAATCTATAAATGGGAAATCAGAAGAGGGTACAAGTTACTCAGGACATTTCCCATAGTGAGACAACTGTCATTCAAATCATAGATAATCATGATGATAATTGTTTGGTGGATAGTAACTGGTAACTAGTTGAGGGTAACAAGAAGATGATATCCTCTGAGATGGAAAATGTTGGCGTCATGTATTAAGCACTGAACCTATGTCCAGTCAAAAGATTTCCTGGGGGCAGTTCTGCTTCTGTGGTCAGCTCCGGAGAAGGTGATGATACAATTGCTGTTGATGTAGGTGGGTCAACAGCATCTAAAAGCTCTGGTCCTGTCATTAATAGTGGTGAATCCTACAGCCCAACACTTCAGGGGTTATTTTTCCAAATTGCCATATTTTGAAGTGTGTTGGCTGTGCAGGAGGAAAGTAAGCCATGGACATTCCGTCTCACATTATGCAGAATCAATTGATCATTCATGAGAGAAAAGAAAGCTATTCGGCAATATGAGCAAGGCTCAAGTTGTCATCTTTCTCATACTCTTCATGCTTTACTGTCTGGTAGCAAGGCTGCATCTTCAAGGAGTACCTGGTCAGTGTCAACATCATTATCTACTGTGTGTATGCTCGAAATACTCCTTCTCTGTCAGATACCTATACCTGATTGTGTGGTCCGGAAGCAACTATATTCTCCCACTCATTCACTTGTGTGCCAAGTCACATCCCACCTTGTCAAGATGCTAGTGGTGTAGTCACTGATGTGCCACTGAGTGGGTTCCAATGCTTTTCAAAAAATGATACTTTGCACTTAGCCATGCAGGAAGATACTCACCCACTATTATTTCTGGCAGGAAGGGGTGCCCGCTCTGTGCTCCTATGTTCAGTATAAAATTGGCCTATTTTTACACTTGGTATTGAGCACGAAAGTAAGCTGCACTATCGACAAGTGGGGTAGAAATTATGGACAGGGACAGTACATGTCTCAAATGGTCAATATTTTGAGAAGCAATGTAACTTTAGGAAGGCTAATTAAAAGCTATCACTAGGGTTGAGCGACTTTCATTTTTTTAAGATCGAGTAGGGTTTTGGGAAACCCGATTTTGTCCAGAGTCGAGTCGAGTGCAGTCGGCCGATTATCGCTAAAAGTCGGGGATCGACCGAAACACGAAACCCAATGCAAGTCAATGGGGAAGCATAGTCGGCAGTGAGTGGAGGCCAGGAAAACACCTACAGTGCCCATTTTAATGCCAAAAACATCCATTCTTGTTTCTGAAGCTTGTCAATCTTAATTAACTTTATAATAATAGTTGGGCATAGGGAATTGGGGGTCATTTGGCAAAAGTTGTGGGGGGAGTAGGGCCGGCTCAAGTTTTTCGTGGGCCCAGGAAATGCGGACTACGTCACGGCGGTGTTGCAGGGAAAGGTAATTATTTAAAAGTTGCAAGTGCTGTGATCCTGAGCAAGCAGGGGGGGGGCCCACTCGTTCGCATTGCCACTGGCACAGGGCCCCTCAAAGTACGGCGGTGTGTTTGCATGGCGGGGGCGCCTCCCACCAGCAGCGACACTTTTGCGTACTCTGAGGGGCCCTGTGCCAGTGACGTCGCCAACGAGTATGCCCCCCCACCTGATGAAGGAACCTGCACTTTCATCTGCACCTTCCTCTTTGTCCCTGTGTAAGGTGGTATAACATGCGGGAAGGGGAACCTTACTTTCAGCAGGGACAGATTCTGGCTGTGTAGAGTACAAGGGGAATGTAGTGGTCTCGGTCAATGTACCAGCAGACTCATTTAGCAGTGGCTGGGCAATGGGCAGGATGAGGAGGAAACAGATATAGGGCCAAAGAATAAAGTAGGCTACATGCAGTTCAAAATTGGTAACAGGACTAAACAGGCGGCATTGCTTTGTTCAGTGGAGTAGCAAACCCAAGAGCAGCAGACACTGTTTCAAGGGCCTAACCACACTAGTAGGCCAAATGCAGTTTAATATCTGATAGTATAGGGCGAAAGCCAGAATGTGGAAGCTCAGCTTTGTTCAGTTGAGGACAACACCAGGGAGGGGCAGACACCTTTAGTAGGCCGGAAAAGCCTATTGCATTTTTTAAAATGGTAATTTGGAGCAGAAGGTTGAAGCTCAGCTTTATTTAGTTGAGGGCAACACCAGGGAGGGGCAGAAGCCGTTAGTAGGCCCTAACCACCATTTTTTTTTTAAAACCACTTAATGAGAGCCGGAAGGTTGAAGCTCAGCTTTATTTAGTTGAGGACAACACCAGGGAGGGGCAGAAGCCGTTAGTAGGCCCTAACCACCATTTTTTTTTTTTAAAACCACATAATGAGAGCCGGAAGGTTGAAGCTCAGCTTTATTTAGTTGAGGACAACACCAGGGAGGGGCAGAAGCCGTTAGTAGGCCCTAACCACCTTTTTTTTTTTAAAACCACATAATGAGAGCCGGAAGGTTGAAGCTCAGCTTTATTTAGTTGAGGACAACACCAGGGAGGGGCAGAAGCCGTTAGTAGGCCCTAACCACCTTTTTTTTTTTTAAAACCACATAATGAGAGCCGGAAGGTTGAAGCTCAGCTTTATTTAGTTGAGGACAACACCAGGGAGGGGCAGAAGCCGTTAGTAGGCCCTAACCACCATTTTTTTTTTTAAAACCACATAATGAGAGCCGGAAGGTTGAAGCTCAGCTTTATTTAGTTGAGGACAACACCAGGGAGGGGCAGAAGCCGTTAGTAGGCCCTAACCACCTTTTTTTTTTTTAAAACCACATAATGAGAGCCGGAAGGTTGAAGCTCAGCTTTATTTAGTTGAGGACAACACCAGGGAGGGGCAGAAGCCGTTAGTAGGCCCTAACCACCTTTTTTTTTTTTAAAACCACATAATGAGAGCCGGAAGGTTGAAGCTCAGCTTTATTTAGTTGAGGACAACACCAGGGAGGGGCAGAAGCCGTTAGTAGGCCCTAACCACCATTTTTTTTTTTAAAACCACATAATGAGAGCCGGAAGGTTGAAGCTCAGCTTTATTTAGTTGAGGACAACACCAGGGAGGGGCAGAAGCCGTTAGTAGGCCCTAACCACCATTTTTTTTTTTAAAACCACATAATGAGAGCCGGAAGGTTGAAGCTCAGCTTTATTTAGTTGAGGACAACACCAGGGAGGGGCAGAAGCCGTTAGTAGGCCCTAACCACCTTTTTTTTTTTTAAAACCACATAATGAGAGCCGGAAGGTTGAAGCTCAGCTTTATTTAGTTGAGGACAACACCAGGGAGGGGCAGAAGCCGTTAGTAGGCCCTAACCACCATTTTTTTTTTTAAAACCACATAATGAGAGCCGGAAGGTTGAAGCTCAGCTTTATTTAGTTGAGGACAACACCAGGGAGGGGCAGAAGCCGTTAGTAGGCCCTAACCACCTTTTTTTTTTTTAAAACCACATAATGAGAGCCGGAAGGTTGAAGCTCAGCTTTATTTAGTTGAGGACAACACCAGGGAGGGGCAGAAGCCGTTAGTAGGCCCTAACCACCTTTTTTTTTTTTAAAACCACATAATGAGAGCCGGAAGGTTGAAGCTCAGCTTTATTTAGTTGAGGACAACACCAGGGAGGGGCAGAAGCCGTTAGTAGGCCCTAACCACCTTTTTTTTTTTTAAAACCACATAATGAGAGCCGGAAGGTTGAAGCTCAGCTTTATTTAGTTGAGGACAACACCAGGGAGGGGCAGAAGCCGTTAGTAGGCCCTAACCACCTTTTTTTTTTTTAAAACCACATAATGAGAGCCGGAAGGTTGAAGCTCAGCTTTATTTAGTTGAGGACAACACCAGGGAGGGGCAGAAGCCGTTAGTAGGCCCTAACCACCTTTTTTTTTTTTAAAACCACATAATGAGAGCCGGAAGGTTGAAGCTCAGCTTTATTTAGTTGAGGACAACACCAGGGAGGGGCAGAAGCCGTTAGTAGGCCCTAACCACCATTTTTTTTTTTAAAACCACATAATGAGAGCCGGAAGGTTGAAGCTCAGCTTTATTTAGTTGAGGACAACACCAGGGAGGGGCAGAAGCCGTTAGTAGGCCCTAACCACCTTTTTTTTTTTTAAAACCACATAATGAGAGCCGGAAGGTTGAAGCTCAGCTTTATTTAGTTGAGGACAACACCAGGGAGGGGCAGAAGCCGTTAGTAGGCCCTAACCACCTTTTTTTTTTTTAAAACCACATAATGAGAGCCGGAAGGTTGAAGCTCAGCTTTATTTAGTTGAGGACAACACCAGGGAGGGGCACACAGACAGACTCCTTTAGTAGGCCTGAAAAGCCTATTGCATTTTTCAAAATGGTAATTTGGAGCAGAAGGTTGAAGCTCAGCTTTATTTAGTTGAGGGCAACACCAGGGAGGGGCAGAAGCCGTTAGTAGGCCCTAACCAAAGTTGAAGGCCAAATGCAGTTTAATTTCTGATACTATAGGCCGAAAGCCAGAAGGTGGAAGTTCCGATTTAGACAGTGGAGCACAATTTGAATTAGGGACTGCAGACAGACTTAGTAGGCTGTCCCCTGTGGACCATGCATCCACCACATTAACCCATTGCGCCGTAATGGACACGTAATCTTCCGTGGCCATGCCTACAGGTCCATGCGTCTGTTGTCAGGTGCACCTTTGTACTCACAGATTGCCAGAGTGCATGGACAATGCGGTCTTCTACATGCTGGTGGAGGGTTGGGATGGCTTTTCTCGCAAAAGAAGTGTCGACTGGTTAGCTTGTAGCGTGGTACAGCGTAGTCCATCATGGCCTTATTAATAGTAAATAAAATATATAACTAGGCTCTATGAACTTTTAAATAGGTTCCAGGGGTACACGGGCAGCATTGGTGTGGTCAGTGGAGGAGTATTGCAAGTAGGGGCTGCAGACAGGCTATCAAAGGCCTAAAATAACAAACAGTAGGCAGTCATGGCAGTTTTACATCGGTTACATGGATACACAGGCAGGCACTCCAGGCAGCATTGTGGTCAGTGGAGGAGTATTGCAAGTAGGGGCCGCAGACAGGCTATCAAAGGCCTAAAATAACAAACAATAGGCTCATTGCAGTTTTACAGCGGTTACATGGATAGACGGGCAGGCAGCTTGGTGGTGGTGAGTGGAGGAGTATTTAAAGTAGGGACCGCAGACAGGCTTCAAAGGCCTAACATAAGAAAATGGGCTGGCTGTAGGCACTTTATAATTGGTTCCAGGGGTACACGGGCAGCAGTGGTCTGGTCAGTGGAGGAGTATTTAAAGTAGGGACCGCAGACAGGCTTCAAAGGCCTAACATAAGAAAATGGGCTGGCTGTAGGCACTTTATAATTGGTTCCAGGGGTACACGGGCAGCAGTGGTCTGGTCAGTGGAGGAGTATTTAAAGTAGGGACCGCAGACAGGCTTCAAAGGCCTAACATAAGAAAATGGGCTGGCTGTAGGCACTTTATAATTGGTTCCAGGGGTACACGGGCAGCAGTGGTCTGGTCAGTGGAGGAGTATTTAAAGTAGGGACCGCACACAGGCTATCAAAGGCCTAAAATAACAAACAATAGGCTCATGGCAGTTTCACAGCGGTTACATGGATACACGGGCAGGCAGCTTGGTGGTGAGTGGAGGAGTATTTAAAGTAGGGACCGCACACAGGCTATCAAAGGCCTAAAATAACAAACAATAGGCTCATGGCAGTTTCACAGCGGTTACATGGATACACGGGCAGGCAGCTTGGTGGTGGTGAGTGGAGGAGTATTTAAAGTAGGGACCGCAGACAGGCTTCAAAGGCCTAACATAAGAAAATGGGCTGGCTGTAGGCACTTTATAATTGGTTCCAGGGGTACACGGGCAGCAGTGGTCTGGTCAGTGGAGGAGTATTTAAAGTAGGGACCGCAGACAGGCTTCAAAGGCCTAACATAAGAAAATGGGCTGGCTGTAGGCACTTTATAATTGGTTCCAGGGGTACACGGGCAGCAGTGGTCTGGTCAGTGGAGGAGTATTTAAAGTAGGGACCGCAGACAGGCTATCAAAGGCCTAACATAACAAACAATAGGCTCATGGCAGTTTCACAGCGGTTACATGGATACACGGGCAGGCAGCTTGGTGGTGAGTGGAGGAGTATTTAAAGTAGGGACCGCACACAGGCTATCAAAGGCCTAAAATAACAAACAATAGGCTCATGGCAGTTTCACAGCGGTTACATGGATACACGGGCAGGCAGCTTGGTGGTGAGTGGAGGAGTATTTAAAGTAGGGACCGCACACAGGCTATCAAAGGCCTAAAATAACAAACAATAGGCTCATGGCAGTTTCACAGCGGTTACATGGATACACGGGCAGGCAGCTTGGTGGTGGTGAGTGGAGGAGTATTTAAAGTAGGGACCGCAGACAGGCTTCAAAGGCCTAACATAAGAAAATGGGCTGGCTGTAGGCACTTTATAATTGGTTCCAGGGGTACACGGGCAGCAGTGGTCTGGTCAGTGGAGGAGTATTTAAAGTAGGGACCGCAGACAGGCTATCAAAGGCCTAAAATAACAAACAATAGGCTCATGGCAGTTTTACAGCGGTTACATGGATACACAGGCAGCTTGGTGGTGAGTGGAGGAGTATTTAAAGTAGGGACCGCAGACAGGCTATCAAAGGCCTAAAATAACAAACAATAGGCTCATGGCAGTTTCACAGCGGTTACATGGATACACAGGCAGCTTGGTGGTGAGTGGAGGAGTATTTAAAGTAGGGACCGCAGACAGGCTATCAAAGGCCTAACATAACAAACAATAGGCTCATGGCAGTTTCACAGCGGTTACATGGATACACGGGCAGGCAGCTTGGTGGTGGTGAGTGGAGGAGTATTTAAAGTAGGGACCGCAGACAGGCTTCAAAGGCCTAACATAAGAAAATGGGCTGGCTGTAGGCACTTTATAATTGGTTCCAGGGGTACACGGGCAGCAGTGGTCTGGTCAGTGGAGGAGTATTTAAAGTAGGGACCGCAGACAGGCTATCAAAGGCCTAACATAACAAACAATAGGCTCATGATGGCAGTTTCACAGCGGTTACATGGATACACGGGCAGGCAGCTTGGTGGTGAGTGGAGGAGTATTTAAAGTAGGGACCGCAGACAGGCTATCAAAGGCCTAACATAAGAAAATGGGCTGGCTGTAGGCACTTTATAATTGGTTCCAGGGGTACACGGGCAGCAGTGGTCTGGTCAGTGGAGGAGTATTTAAAGTAGGGACCGCAGACAGGCTATCAAAGGCCTAACATAACAAACAATAGGCTCATGATGGCAGTTTCACAGCGGTTACATGGATACACGGGCAGGCAGCTTGGTGGTGAGTGGAGGAGTATTTAAAGTAGGGACCGCAGACAGGCTATCAAAGGCCTAAAATAACAAACAATAGGCTCATGGCAGTTTCACAGCGGTTACATGGATACACGGGCAGGCAGCTTGGTGGTGGTGAGTGGAGGAGTATTTAAAGTAGGGACCGCAGACAGGCTTCAAAGGCCTAACATAAGAAAATGGGCTGGCTGTAGGCACTTTATAATTGGTTCCAGGGGTACACGGGCAGCAGTGGTCTGGTCAGTGGAGGAGTATTTAAAGTAGGGACCGCAGACAGGCTATCAAAGGCCTAAAATAACAAACAATAGGCTCATGGCAGTTTTACAGCGGTTACATGGATACACAGGCAGCTTGGTGGTGAGTGGAGGAGTATTTAAAGTAGGGACCGCAGACAGGCTATCAAAGGCCTAAAATAACAAACAATAGGCTCATGGCAGTTTCACAGCGGTTACATGGATACACGGGCAGGCAGCTTGGTGGTGGTGAGTGGAGGAGTATTTAAAGTAGGGACCGCAGAAAGGCTTCAAAGGCCTAACATAAGAAAATGGGCTGGCTGTAGGCACTTTATAATTGGTTCCAGGGGTACACGGGCAGCAGTGGTCTGGTCAGTGGAGGAGTATTTAAAGTAGGGACCGCAGACAGGCTTCAAAGGCCTAACATAAGAAAATGGGCTGGCTGTAGGCACTTTATAATTGGTTCCAGGGGTACACGGGCAGCAGTGGTCTGGTCAGTGGAGGAGTATTTAAAGTAGGGACCGCAGACAGGCTATCAAAGGCCTAACATAACAAACAATAGGCTCATGGCAGTTTCACAGCGGTTACATGGATACACGGGCAGGCAGCTTGGTGGTCAGTGGAGGAGTATTTAAAGTAGGGACCGCAGACAGGCTATCAAAGGCCTAAAATAACAAACAATAGGCTCATGGCAGTTTTACAGCGGTTACATGGATACACAGGCAGCTTGGTGGTGAGTGGAGGAGTAGTGCAAGGAGTGTCTGTCCCAGTACTCCCAAAATATAAATAGATGTTAATGTCTCGCAAAACAACCAAAACAAAAAAAAAAGGTGGCATACTTAGGTACAGGGGTGGGCTCATCTACTGAGTTTCTGACATTGTAATTTGGCAGTAACTATTTAATGGTGCCAATATAGGACACAGACACAGACTACTTTAAGTTGCATCATAGATGTCTACAAATTTGTATTGTCAGTGCCAGACATTGAATGATGTCAGCGAATAGACTAAAGATTGGTGGAGCTGTGCGACATAATTTTGCACGTGGTAGAGCACATTTTGAGCTGGGGTAGGGGGGAACTCTCTTGAGGCCGGCGGGACCGCCCCAGGGCCCCTCATGTTACAACGGTGTGTCTGACGTTGGGTGCGCACCACCACCGCCAGAGACACTACATTGTACTATGAGGGACCCAGTAGCAATGCCGTCAACCAAAAGCGAGCACACCCACCTCTTCAGACAAACAGCAGTCTCACGGGTGCTTGCGCCAAGTCGCGATACCACGGCCCCGTGTGGGGAGTTTTGCCATTTAGGGAGGTGTAAACATGTCGTATGCTGTACAATCAGCTGCAGCAAATTAGACATTAGAAAAGTAATTCACAGGCAAGAGCTTTTCATAGGAAAGCTAGGTGTCGGCCGGGCAAGGTGGGGCAAAAGATTTCGAAATCCAGTTGTGGTTCATTTTAATGAATGTTAGATCGTCAACATTTTGGGTAGCCAGACGAGTCCTTTTTTCGGTTAATATTGAACCTGCAGCACTGAATACTCTTTCTGATAGGACACTTGCTGCCGGGCAAGCAAGCTCCTGCAATGCATATTCTGCCAATTCTGGCCAGGTGTCTAATTTGGAGGCCCAGTAATCAAATGGGAATGACGGTTGAGGGAGAACATCGATAAGGGATGAAAAATAGTTAGTAACCATACTGGACAAATGTTGTCTCCTGTCACTTTCAATTGATGCAGCAGTACCTGTCCTGTCTGCGGTCATAGCAAAATCACTCCACAACCTGGTCAGAAAACCCCTCTGTCCAACGCCACTTCTGATGTGTGCACCCCTAACACTCCTAGTCTGCTGCCCCCTGGAGCTTGTGTGAGAACGATCACGTGCGCTGTGTGCTGGGAATGCCTGAAGCAAACGGTCAACAAGAGTTGATTGTTTGGTTGCTAATATTAGTTCCAAGTTCTCATGTGGCATAATATTTTGCAATTTGCCTTTATAGCGTGGATCAAGGAGGCAGGCCAACCAGTAATCGTCATCGTTCATCATTTTCGTAATGCGTGTGTCCCTTTTTAGGATACGTAAGGCATAATCCGCCATGTGGGCCAAAGTTCCAGTTGTCAAATCTCCGGTTGTGATTGGTTGAGGGGCAGTTGCAGGCAAATCTACGTCACTTGTGTCCCTCAAAAAACCAGAACCCGGCCGTGACACGCAACCAATTTCCTGTGCCCCCGTGAAAGTTTCCGCATTAAAAATATACTCATCCCCATCATCCTCCTCGTCCTCCACCTCCTCTTCGCCCGCTACCTCGTCCTGTACACTGCCCTGACCAGACAATGGCTGACTGTCATCAAGGCTTCCCTCTTCCTCTGGTGCAGACGCCTGCTCCTTTATGTGCGTCAAACTTTGCATCAGCAGACGCATTAGGGGGATGCTCATGCTTATTACGGCGTTGTCTGCACTAACCAGCCGTGTGCATTCCTCAAAACACTGAAGGACTTGACACATGTCTTGTATCTTCGACCACTGCACACCTGACAACTCCATGTCTGCCATCCTACTGCCTGCCCGTGTATCCTCCCACAAATAAATAACAGCACGCCTCTGTTCGCACAGTCTCTGAAGCATGTGCAGTGTTGAGTTCCACCTTGTTGCAACGTCTATGATTAGGCGATGCTGGGGAAGGTTCAAAGACCGCTGATAGGTCTGCATACGGCTGGCGTGTACAGGCGAACGTCGGATATGTGAGCAAAGTGCACGCACTTTGAGGAGCAGGTCGGAGAACCCAGGATAAGTTTTCAATAAGCACTGCACCACCAGGTTTAAGGTGTGAGCCAGGCAAGGAATGTGTTTCAGTTGGGAAAGGGAGATGGCAGCCATGAAATTCCTTCCGTTATCACTCACTACCTTGCCTGCCTCAAGATCTACTGTGCCCAGCCACGACTGCGTTTCTTGTTGCAAGAACTCGGACAGAACTTCCGCGGTGTGTCTGTTGTCGCCCAAACACTTCATAGCCAATACAGCCTGCTGACGCTTGGCAGTAGCTGGCCCATAATGGGACAACTGGTGTGCAACAGTGTCATCTGCCGATGGAGTGGTTGGCCGACTGCGTTCTGTGGAAGAGCTGTAGCTTCTGCAGGAGGACGAGGAGGAGGAGGAGGGGGTGCGAACGCCTACAGCCAACTGTTTCCTAGACCGTGGGCTAGGCACAACTGTCCCTAAATTGATGTCGCCTGTGGACCCTGCATCCACCACATTCACCCAGTGTGCCGTGATGGACACATAACGTCCCTGGCCATGCCTACTGGTCCATGCATCTGTAGTCAGGTGCACCTTTGTACTCACAGATTGCCTAAGTGCATGGACGATGCGCTGTTTAACATGCTGGTGCAGGGCTGGGATGGCTTTTCTGGAAAAAAAGTGTCGACTAGGTAGCTCGTATCGTGGTTCAGCGTACTCCATCAGGGCTTTAAAAGCTTCGCTTTCAACTAAACGGTAGGGCATCATCTCTAACGAGATTAGTCTAGCTATGTGGGCGTTAAAACCCTGTGTACGCGGATGCGAGGATAAGTACTTCCTTTTTCTAACCAGAGTCTCATGTAGGGTGAGCTGGACTGGAGAGCAGGAGATCGTGGAACTTTCGGGTGTGCCGGTGTACATGGCAGACTGAGAGACGGTTGGAGACGGTATTGTTTCCGCCGGTGCCCTAGATGCAATATTTCCTCCTACTAAACTGGTGATTCCCTGACCCTGACTGCTTTTGGCTGGCAAAGAAACCTGCACAGATACTGCCGGTGGTGCGGAAAATGGTGGCCTTACAGTGACGGAAGGGATGTTGCGTTGCTGACTAGCTTCATTGGCCGAGGGTGCTACAACCTTAAGGGACGTTTGGTAGTTAGTCCAGGCTTGAAAATGCATGGTGGTTAAGTGTCTATGCATGCAACTAGTATTTAGACTTTTCAGATTCTGACCTCTGCTTAAGCTAGTTGAACATTTTTGACAGATGACTTTGCGCTGATCAGTTGGATGTTGTTTAAAAAAATGCCAGACTGCACTCTTCCTAGACTCGGATCCCTTTTCAGGGATTGCAGACTGAGCTTTAACCGGATGGCCACGCTGTCCTCCAACAGGTTTTGGCTTTGACACGCGTTTTGGGCCAGATACGGGCCCGGCAGATGGAACCTGTTGCGATGTTGATGCCTGCTGCGGCCCCTCCTCCACCTCCGCTTCTGAACTACTGCCGCCTGCACCCTGTTCCCCCAATGGCTGCCAATCGGGGTCAATAACTGGGTCATCTATTACCTCCTCTTCGAGCTCGTGTGCAACTTCGTCTGTGTCACTGTGTCGGTCGGTGGTATAGCGTTCGTGGCGGGGCAACATAGTCTCATCAGGGTCTGATTGTGGATCTGTACCCTGAGAGGGCAATGTGGTGGTCTGAGTCAAAGGAGCAGCATAGTACTCTGGCTGTGGCTGTGCATCAGTGCACTCCATGTCAGAATCTACTTGTAATGGGCATGGCCTGTTAAATGTTTCACTTTCTAAGCCAGGGACGGTATGTGTAAAGAGCTCCATGGAGTGACCCGTTGTGTCGC
The DNA here is from genome assembly GCF_051348905.1 of Ranitomeya variabilis. Taxonomy (NCBI): domain Eukaryota; kingdom Metazoa; phylum Chordata; class Amphibia; order Anura; family Dendrobatidae; genus Ranitomeya; species Ranitomeya variabilis. The sequence goes on along the minus strand of NC_135237.1, from coordinate 116,636,454 downwards.
CTGCTGCATCCTTCTCTCTTGTTGTAGTTTTTGCTGAGGAGGACAAGGAAGCGACTTGTCCCTGACCGTGAACATCCACAAGCGACGCGCTGCTTTTACATTTACCAGTTTCGGAAGAGGAGGCAAAAGAGCTAGAGGCTGAGTCTGCAATGTAAGCCAAAACTTGCTGTTGCTGCTCAGCCTTTAAAAGCGGTTTTCCTACTCCCAGAAAAGAGAGCGTTCGAGGCCTTGTGTAGCCTGACGACGAAACTGGCTCCACAGCTCCAGACTTAGGTGGAATATTTTTATCCCCACGACCACCTGATGCTCCACTACCACTACCATCATTACCAGCTGACAATGAACGCCCACGACGACCTCTTGCACCAGACTTCCTCATTGTTTAAAAATCGTAACCAAACTAACTTTATTTGTTGCTGTCAAACAACTTACACGGTGAGCTATAACTTCAGTATGATTTCAATATCCCTTAACAGGTTGGTGAGACCACAAGGAAAATCAGGCACAATGTTACACACTCTGTTTTCTGTGACACCAAATCACAGAGATGACACACACGCAGGACTGTCACTCAAGCACTAATGTCAATATTAATCTCCCACCTAATTTATTTTTTTTTTTTTCTCTGTGAGACTTTAGAAACCAAATAATATTTAAAAAAAAAACAAAAAAACAAGGCTTTCTATGGCCCACTGAATGAGAGATGGCACGCACAGGAGTGGCACACAAGCCCTGACTGAGGCCAATATTTTTCTCCCACTGATTGATGTAGTGTTTTTGTGTTGAGGTTGATTTTAAAACACAAATGAAGGAAAAAAATAAAAAGGCTTTCTATGGCCCACAATTAGAGAGAGAGGTGGCACACCCAGGAGTCAAGACTGGCACACAAGCTGAAATGGCAATATTACTCTCCCACTGTTTTTTTATGTATTTTTTTTTTATTTTCAGGGAGACTTTAGAAACCAAATAATATTTAAAAAAAAAAAAAAAAACAAGGCTTTCTATGGCCCACTGAATGAGAGGGACAGAGGTGGCACACCCAGGAGTCAAGACTGGCACACAAGCTGAAATGGCAATATTACTCTCCCACTGTTTTTTTATGTATTTTTTTTTTTTATTTTCAGGGAGACTTTAGAAACCAAATAATATTAAAAAAACCAAAAAATAAATAGGCTTTCTATGGCCCACTGAATGAAAGGGAGAGAGGTGGCACACCCAGGAGTCAAGACTGGCACACAAGCTGAAAGGGCAATATTACTCTCCCACTGTTTTTTTATGTATTTTTTTTTTTTATTTTCAGGGAGACTTTAGAAACCAAATAATATTAAAAAAACCAAAAAATAAATAGGCTTTCTATGGCCCACAATTAGAGAGAGAGGTGGCACACCCAGGAGTCAAGACTGGCACACAAGCTGAAATGGCAATATTACTCTCCCACTGTTTTTTTATGTTTTTTTTTTTTATTTTCAGGGAGACTTTAGAAACCAAATAATATTAAAAAAAAAACAAAAAAACAAGGCTTTCTATGGCCCACTGAATGAGAGGGAGAGAGGTGGCACACCCAGGAGTCAAGACTGGCACACAAGCTGAAATGGCAATATTACTCTCCCACTGTTTTTTTATGTATTTTTTTTTTTTATTTTCAGGGAGACTTTAGAAACCAAATAATATTAAAAAAACCAAAAAATAAATAGGCTTTCTATGGCCCACTGAATGAAAGGGAGAGAGGTGGCACACCCAGGAGTCAAGACTGGCACACAAGCTGAAAGGGCAATATTACTCTCCCACTGTTTTTTTATGTATTTTTTTTTATTTTCAGGGAGACTTTAGAAACCAAATAATATTAAAAAAACCAAAAAATAAATAGGCTTTCTATGGCCCACAATTAGAGAGAGAGGTGGCACACCCAGGAGTCAAGACTGGCACACAAGCTGAAATGGCAATATTACTCTCCCACTGTTTTTTTATGTTTTTTTTTTTTATTTTCAGGGAGACTTTAGAAACCAAATAATATTAAAAAAAAACAAAAAAACAAGGCTTTCTATGGCCCACTGAATGAGAGGGAGAGAGGTGGCACACCCAGGAGTCAAGACTGGCACACAAGCTGAAATGGCAATATTACTCTCCCACTGTTTTTTTATGTATTTTTTTTTTTTATTTTCAGGGAGACTTTAGAAACCAAATAATATTAAAAAAACCAAAAAATAAATAGGCTTTCTATGGCCCACTGAATGAAAGGGAGAGAGGTGGCACACCCAGGAGTCAAGACTGGCACACAAGCTGAAAGGGCAATATTACTCTCCCACTGTTTTTTTATGTATTTTTTTTTTTTTATTTTCAGGGAGACTTTAGAAACCAAATAATATTAAAAAAACCAAAAAATAAATAGGCTTTCTATGGCCCACAATTAGAGAGAGAGGTGGCACACCCAGGAGTCAAGACTGGCACACAAGCTGAAATGGCAATATTACTCTCCCACTGTTTTTTTATGTTTTTTTTTTTTATTTTCAGGGAGACTTTAGAAACCAAATAATATTAAAAAAAAAACAAAAAAACAAGGCTTTCTATGGCCCACTGAATGAGAGGGAGAGAGGTGGCACACCCAGGAGTCAAGACTGGCACACAAGCTGAAATGGCAATATTACTCTCCCACTGTTTTTTTATGTATTTTTTTTTTTTATTTTCAGGGAGACTTTAGAAACCAAATAATATTAAAAAAACCAAAAAATAAATAGGCTTTCTATGGCCCACTGAATGAAAGGGAGAGAGGTGGCACACCCAGGAGTCAAGACTGGCACACAAGCTGAAAGGGCAATATTACTCTCCCACTGTTTTTTTATGTATTTTTTGTTTTTTCAGGGAGACTTTAGAAACCCAATAATATTTAAAAAAAAAAATAAATAGGCTTTCTATGGCCCACTGAATGAGAGGGAGAGAGGTGGCACACCCAGGAGTCAAGACTGGCACACAAGCTGAAAGGGCAATATTATTCTCCCACTGTTTTTTTAGGTTTTTTTTTTTTTTTTCAGGGAGAATTAGAAACCAAATAATATTAAAAAAAAAAAAAAAAAATAGGCTTGCTATAGCCCACTGAATGAGAGATAGCACACACAGCAGTGGCACACAAGCCCTGACTGAGGCCAATATTTTTCTCCCACTGATTGATGTACTGTTTTTGTGTTGAGGTAGATTTTAGAACACAAATCACGGAAAAAATAAATAGGCTTTCTATGGCCCACTCAGTGAGAGATGGCACACACAGGGATGGCACTGTAGCAGAAATGCCAATCTTAATCTCCCACAAAAAAAAAAAACAAAAAAAAAAAAAAAACTGTCCTACAATTACTATCTCCCTGCAGTAATGTAAGCCAGGTATGGCAGGCAGCAATAGGAGTGGACTGATGCACAAATTAAATAAAAAGTGTGGAAAAACAGAAAAGATAGCTGTGCAGAAAGGAAGGAACAAGAGGATATGTGCTTTGAAAAAAGCAGTTGGTTTCCACAGTGGCGTACACACAGCAATACAGCTATCACGGAGCCTTCTAGGGCAGCCCAATGAGCTACAGCGCTGAGGGGAAAAAAAAAAAAAAATAGCTTCCACAGTCCCTGCACACCGAAGGTGGTGTTGGACAGTGGAAATCGCTGCAGCACAAGCGGTTTGGTGGTTAGTGGACCCTGCCTAACGCTCTCCCTGCTTCTGATGAAGCGGCAGCAACCTGTCCCTAAGCTCAGATCAGCAGCAGTAAGATGGCGGTCGGCGGGAACGCCCCTTTATAGCCCCTGTGACGCCGCAGACAGCAAGCCAATCACTGCAATGCCCTTCTCTAAGATGGTGGGGACCAGGATCTATGTCATCACGCTGCCCACACTCTGCGTTCACCTTCATTGGCTGAGAAATGGCGCTTTTCGCGTCATTGAAACGCGACTTTGGCGCGAAAGTCGCGTACCGCATGGCCGACAAGCACAGGGGTCGGATCGGGTTTCATGAGACGCCGACTTAGCCAAAAGTCGGCGACTTTTGAAAATGATCGACCCGTTTCGCTCAACCCTAGCTATCACTTATTGAATTTCAATGCAACAAACCTGTTGCTACTCCAACAAAAAAGGGCAAATTGTTGGACCAACATTTATCAACAAGTCTTTGCGTCTTCTGTTTTTACCACCTGTGTATGAATACTAACATACCAGGCATCAACGCCCAAAAAAGGATAATCTTACAAGCATAGGCGTATTTCCATAACATCAGCACTGTATTATTCATAAGAGCTGACTAGGCTGAAGGTAGAAGTCACATATTTTTTCTGAGGTTGTGTCACCTGCCCCCTAAAATAGGGTAACAACATGTGTACATATATGAGTCGTGCACCAGGGCAATGGGGATACTCGGTATCGGGTCCGGTCGCACTTATAGGTGATGTCACGGTGGCTGCCACCCAGTCCGTGGCCCTGGGCACTCAATTAAAAGGGAAAGGTCTTTTAAGGGGTTTTGTAATAAAGTTTGTATTCCTGACGCCACCTGTGGTTCTCAGTCAGAGGGGACCGATGCTGCTTAAAGAAGTCCTCTGGGGTTATGTTACTGCAGCATAGATGGTGATGCTTCGCACAGGTGAAGCGGGGTTCCCAGGGCTCCCAGTAGAGTGGCCAAGGATGGTGGGTTGCCGGTAAATAAATTGAGGACACATGGTTGCAATCTTTTACATGGTTTACTGATGGTAGCAGGCCACAGTCAAGGGTACCGGCAACAGGTGTAGATGGAGTCCAGAAGGCCTGAAGACAGGTGGAAACCCCCTTGGCAGGTCAAGTTGGGAGCCTTCCACTTTACACTGACTATTAGTCCCTTGCTGCCATTAGTGTCATAATAAGGTCCTCGTTCAGTACCTGTATGGTAGGCAACTTGAGCCCTTCCTCTGGGGTCTCTGTATACCATGACTCCGGGCTCTGGAATGCTGCTGTACCTCAGATTTAATGGGGCAGATTACTTTCAGCTCTCTGCCCTCCGGTTCTGCTGTGAGACTTGCAGTTGCCCACAACCTCGGGCTCCAGGTGCCCAGCTTCTGCGCTGCAGCTCTGAGGGGCTCAATCACAGCCCTCCTCAAGCTCCTAATCATTCCTCTACTCTTTCCCTGTCACTTGTCTGCACCAGGCTACATAACTCCTCCTCCAGACCAGGATGTAAATTGAGGGAAGCTCCCCTAAAACAGGGTTTAGAGCTCCCCCTTCAGGCCTGGATTCAGAACGTGTTGTGTGTACAGCTTACCTGCCAAAGGGATCCCTCCTGTCTCCAGGCATGGCATTGCCTTCCCCAAGAAGAAGGCAGCACCACTATGGTACCCAAACTCCTGGGGTACCACATATATTTATCACAACAGACAAATAGGGCACTAGTAACTGGGCTGTAATGTCACACCACCTCCTCCCCTATTACACCTCCGTGAGCAATAGTCTAGTCATGACCTTGGGCGCATGCGCTCAAACATTCTAATTGGGCATTTGGACCAGCTAAAGCAATTGCTGTTAATAATAACTGTTTAGTGAGAAAAAGGTTGTACTTATACAATAAAGCTATAAAAAATAGTTAATAGTATTCTTTTGGGGACACTCAAAAAAGATGTATCTAAGAATGTGTTTTGCTGTCAAGAACCTGTCAAGCTGTCAGCTGTAGTGGAGTGAAAGATTAAAGTGGTGGATCAAAATACCTGAAAGCCTATGGGCTCGACTATGGGTTGATACTGACCTGCATCACATATGACTCAACATCCCAAAGACCTCTTTCAGTCATTTTCTTCTGGATGAATAACTAATGCTCCTCTATTAAATTGCAGAGATGATATTCGATGAGATTCCATCACATACCTATGCCATATTTAAGCAAATGTATCTTTATAGTCTTCATTTTATTTAGCTCCATATAGTGATCTGTATATCCTTGCATGTGTGCTACATTTCCAAATATATATTTTGCTCAGTTCTGCTTTAAATGTGGTAGGTAAAGTTATTAGAGCAGTATGAGCTGATGAGCTTCTAAAGTGAAACAGTAAAGTTGTGCTATACCTCCAGGCAGTTTTCTAGCAGTACATGGTACACTGTGATTCTGCTTCTCTAGAACATATTCACACTGTTTCCTTGCTACTGCTAAACATGCTGTATATCATGTGTAAACAATGCGAATAACCAAAGGCAAACACTACCAAGTGGCAAAAGAGAAACTGTTCTGTTTTTTATTATATTGTGTACATCATAAATGTGCAATATGCAGTGACATACAACTAACCTTACTGACAATGCTATTTCTGTGCTAAATTCACTAACATCACATTGAATTACTTTATACCTCTTAGTTTTCTCATAACACTTCTCAATACATATTCATGATTTAATTATCACAGTTTTATTTATACGTGAGAGGAAAATGATGGTAGCTTGTATCACCGAAACCAGACAACCACCATTAATTAAATTGAAGTTACTTTTCATACTGTTTCCTATTTAGGATTGCCTGCAAATATGTTTCCATACTCTTGGTACATACTCTACCATTTACCATTTATAATACTGACTTCTTGCTATGTGGTAGAGGAGTCTTTTAAGTAAATCTGGCACCAGGTTTTTGTTACCTAATCTGCATAATTTTAGGCAACGAGACTATGATTCCAAAGATGAATCACTTAGTTTACTGGGTGCTGAAGATGTGACACACTCAGAGTTTTAGATGTAGTATTTAGCAGAGCTCAAAAGCTAAATCCACCTACACCACAGTTTTCTGCGTACATTGTCTAATGACAGTGAGCTGCTTATCGGAGGTGGGCGTGGTCAGTCTAGCAGTCACGTGAGCTGTATTCTGGCAGTGATTATCTTCTGGTGATAATACCTTCATTGTAAGAAATAAAAACACACAGTTTAAGAATTGACACATACCTGAAATCTATGTTTCAGCCTCTAACTCTACGTCCTGCTCTCTTCGGATTACATAGTAAAAATCTCCTTACAGCTTCCCTTTAAGCATCAACCTCCAGTGCTCAAGTGCACGCCCTATAGTTAATGCTCCAGCTTGAGGTTTCAGCAATGTTTAACATTCCAATGGTTGGGTTTAGGGGCCGTACATGCTCCATTTTTGTGTAGTAAACAATTGGAATAAATCTTAACAATGTGAACAATGACACAAGCATGCCTAGCTTCAAGAAAAAGGATAAAGGTACCTTCACACGAAATGACTTTGTAACGATATCGCTAGCGATCCGTGACGTTGCAGCGTCCTCGCTAGTGATATCGTTTAGTTTGACACGCAGCAGCGATCAGGATCCTGCTGTGATGTCGCTGGTCGCTGAATAAAGTCCAGAACTTTATTTGGTCGTCCGATCGCCGTGTATCGTTGTGTTTGAAAGCAAAAGCAACGATACCAGCGATGTTTTACACTGGTAACCAGGGTAAACATCGGGTTACCAAGCGCAGGGCCGCGCTTAGTAACCCGATGTTTACCCTGGTTACCAGTGTAAAAGTAAAAAAAACAAACAGTACATACTCACCTGCGTGTCCCCCAGCGTCTGCTTCCTGACACTGACTGAGCGCCGGCCCTAAAGTGAAAGTGAAAGCACAGCGGTGACGCCACCGCTCTGCTGTTAGGGCCGGAGCTCAGTCCGTGTCAGGAAGCAGACGCTGGGGGACGCGCAGGTGAGCATGTACTGTTTGTTTTTTTTACTTTTACGCTGGTAACCAGGGTAAACATCGGGTTACTAAGCGCGGCCCTGCGCTTAGCAACCCGATGTTTACCCTGGTTACCCGGGGACCTCGGCATAGTTGGTCGCTGGAGAGCGGTCTGTGTGACAGCTCCCCAGCGATCAAACAGCGACGCTGCAGCGATCGGCATCGTTGTCGCTATCGCTGCAGCGTCGCTTCGTGTGAAGGTACCTTAAATATGCTTGTCCAAGGATGCAGTAACACATTAATATAATAGAGTGGATCAAGAAGGATCAATCATCTTTGATGTATAAAACTATATACACAGTGCATTATATGTAGTTAAAACAGTGATTAAACAAAGTAACAGAGACTTAAGCTAAGTTGACACTGGGCGTTTTTGCTGTTTATGCAAAATTTCAGCTGTGTTTTACAGTACCAGTAAAGCCTATGAGATTTCAGAAATCTCATGCACACACATTGGGTTTCTTGCCATCAGTATTTCGTGCTTTGCATGTTTTTTTGGACATAGAGCATTTCACTTCTTTCAGCGTTTTTTCAGTCTGTTTCACCCATTGAAAGCAATGAGTAATGAAAAAAGCGACTACAGCAGTATATGAAACCCATTTATTTTTGTGATTTTTCCAGTTTTATCATCTTGTCACCTGAAATGGCAGTTGGGATTAGTACAGTTTAATTAAATTAGTGATGTGTAAAAAAGTAAACATTGGCTGGTCAGAGTGTGAGATTGAACAATCAATGCCTGTAGCTGACTGAGGTGTGAGATTGAACAGTGCCTGAGCAATTCAATGGCAGACCAAGGTGTGAAAGTTTAACAGTGTCCTACAAACTCAATGCACTGCCAGTATCTTAGGTACATTATTCCAGACTAATTCACCTCCCTCAGCTGTTACATTGACTGTGGAGACCTGGGTGTCGTAACCAGTGCCTTCCCCCCTCCCATCAGTCCCGTAATGAAACACACACAGTCCTAGGTGGGTTGAACAGGTCGGTCACAGTTTATTAATTAAATAAGCTGAGAAGGGCAATTACATGTCGTAACGGCCGCTCGCGCCGAGCTCCTGTCCGTGATCGACAGGGGAATTGGACCAACGAGCGACTACGACCTTTGCCCTCCTCCGCTTCTTCCGCTGTGACTTAATAAAGGTTACCAGAGTTAGTTATATCACGTACAAATATAATTTTTTTTTTTTTTTTTTTTTTATAAAAGTAAAATATTACAATAGCATTTACCGATTTACATCATCCCGCAGGTTAGTCTCATCTTTAGCCTTTAAAAAGGGAGGGCGGGTGGGACAATGCTTCCAGGTGTCCGCCGGGAGGAAAAGAGAAAGTTCCCGGCCGGACACCTGGATTTAACCCCTGTAGGAGTGGCCGTAGGACCCCTCCCCTCCAGTGCCCACTGGCCGGCCGGAGGTCTTCCAATTAGTGCATCACTAAAGGGGAGTGATGCCAGGGGGGATCTGGCACTGACAACCTTTCTGTGCTGCTCTATCTAGGTGCTCCCCAGTCAGAGACGCGCACCTTATACAGTACCGCGTCTGCCAGACTGTGGAGACCTGGGTGTCGTAACCAGTGCCTTCCCCCCTCCCATCAGTCCCGTAATGAAACACACACAGTCCTAGGTGGGTTGAACAGGTCGGTCACAGTTTATTAATTAAATAAGCTGAGAAGGGCAATTACATGTCGTAACGGCCGCTCGCGCCGAGCTCCTGTCCGTGATCGACAGGGGAATTGGACCAACGAGCGACTACGACCTTTGCCCTCCTCCGCTTCTTCCGCCATGGAGGATCCCGTGTATTACCTACGCGGGACTCCGACCCCACCCAACACTTTTAGGGCCTGTTCAACCCCCTCCTGTAAACCAGACAGAAAAATATCGAGGCCAATGTCCGTTAGGTGAACTCCGTCCGGTCTTAATTGTGGCGTGTTTTTCTTTTGTAGGTATTGGTGATGAATCGCGATACCGCCTCTTCCTCTCACATAATTTCCGATCCGAGCGTTGAATTTCACCCTTGTCCGCTCTATGGCTCTCTTATCTCTTGCACCACGCCATTCGGCCCGTGGTGTTATATCCGACCACACCAGAATCATGTTCCTGAACAGACTGCTGAACCGTTCCGTATCCGTTGTCACCCATTTGTACAATTCGGCCACCTTTTGTTTTCCCAGGTCATTGCCGCCCACGTGTAACACCAATATCACCGGGCGTTCCACCATCCTTGCTATGCCCACCATCTCCTTGAACACCTGGTTCCACCGGAGGCCTCTGATACCCCTCCAGTTAACTGTTATTCCCGGGATGTAGAGATTTGTTCCTCCTGGCCGCAATTTGGCCCTCTTTTCGGCCCAGTGTACGTAGGAATCTCCTACCACCCAAACTTCAACCCCTGTAAGAGACAACACATGTTAATTAAGCAAGTCGGGTCTTATGTATCTGGCGAAGCATGCGGACTTCCAACGACCCATTCTCTGAACTTCGGCCTCCGGCACTCCCGCCCTAGCTGCCTCTGTGGCCGCCCCTATCCGGAAAGAATGTGTTCCGTACTCCTTTGGATTTGCGCCGGTTTTTTCCAAGCATAGCTTGAACATTGCCTGGAATTGGTACTTGGTCAGAGGGGACCCGTCTGTATGAGTGAAGAAAAATCTACCAGCGTGTCTTATCACGGCGTATGTTTTAACCATTTTTAGTGGGCAAGCTGGGCCCTCTGTAGAGTTAACCAGGACCCATGTGCCCCTACCGGTGGGATCGCATTTGGATTTTCTAACCCTGATGCGCAGGGCGTCGCTGCATATAACTATGTCCTCGTTAATTAGGCCTCCTTCCGCCGCGTTTTTTGACCGCGGTAACAATTCGCTAATACGCAGTGCTCCGAAAAAGACGGTCGCAAAAGCTGCTGATATGAGGGCCGCCTCATATTGCGATGAGCAGACTGACGGGGATATCGCAATCAGGTCCTGCAATAGTCTCAGAGAAATGGGGCGGCGACATTCTTGGCTTGGCTGTAGCCTTTTCCAACCTTTTATGGCTTGTCTTATACAGAAGGATTTAGTAACGTCTACCCATCCCAATAATTGAAAGAAAAATGCTAGCCCCGATAATTTCCGTTGTGCCGTGGTGCCCGACGCCCCGCCTTCCCTCATCCGTAATAGGAAATCAGTTGTCACTGCGCTTCGCGCTCCGTCGCTTTCGTTGACTGGCCTACCCTGAATTAGTGAGCACCACTCCTCCCAAGCCTTACCATACACCTGCCAGGTAGCTGGCGAAACGGAGGCCCGGATTAAGGGCATCAATGATTGGCCACTGTGTCCCACAGGGACAGTGGACACAGAATACCCCGGGTTTGCACGTTGGGCTGCTGGATTCTGAAAGCCTGCCAATTGGAAAATAATAGAGGGTTAATGATATCATCATCTACTTCCGCCACCACAGTGGCTCTACACCAAATATTGTTTTCAAGGCAAATCAGCGCTAGCCGGCGCAAGAGAGCGAGTATGGGCAGGGATGAAGAAGACATGTGATTTAAACTCTTTGCCGTTTTCGTATTTTTTGTTTGGAAACAAATGTTCGTGTTCCTCAACTGAACGGCCCATATCTCCAATGCTGCTACCACCGCAAACAATTCCCATAGGGCCGGGTCTTGCCCCCATTTTGTTGTCGTCCATCTCTCTGGCCAACCCGATTTGCACCATTGGTTTTTATAAATTGCTGCAAATCCCTCTTTTTTGTTCCACCCTACAGTCAGCCCTAAATCCTTGCTTGCGATCTCTCTTGCCATAACGCACGTGTGACCGTTGTACGATTGCAGGAACGTTTGCCATACTAGCAGATCTGCTTTCAGCGATCGAGTGAGCCTGATTCTATGGCCGGGCTGAGAAGCGCCTTTTGTTGCCAAGGATAATCTGCGCGAGAATGCTCTGCCGACCGGCATTACGCGACAAGCGAACGTTAGTAGGCCCAGTAATGCCTGCATTTGCTGGAGGGTTACCTTATTAACCACGCGGAAGCCTTTCAACATTTGTAGGGTTTTTAGTATTTTATCCTTTGGTAATCGGAAAACCATTGAAGTGGTATCTATTTTGATGCCCAAGAACGGCAATACATTACATGGTCCCTCCGTTTTTTCCGGTGACAATGGCACGCCGAATTCGAGTGAGATATATTTGAATTTTTCAAGTAGTTCGGAGCAGAGTTTAGAGTTTCTGGGGCCGACGAACAGGAAATCATCGAGGTAGTGAATTAGGGATTTACTGCCCGTTTCGTACCGAACTACCCAATCTAGGAATGTGCTGAATAGCTCAAAATAGTGACAAGAGAAGGAACATCCCATCGGGAGACACATGTCGAAGTAATACAGCTGGTCCACTTTGCAGCCCAGAAGGTGGAAACATTCGGGGTGCACGGGTAGTAAACGGAATGCCGATTCAATGTCGGATTTGGCTAGCAGGGCGCCGGGTCCGGCCGCCCGGACTAATTCTACCGCTTTATCGAAAGACGCATACGAGACGGAAGCTTCTTCTGGGGAAATTGCGTCGTTAACCGAATCGCCTTTTGGGTGAGATAAATGATGGATTAGGCGGTATTTACCGGGTTCCTTTTTTGGTATAATGCCTAGCGGTGATATTTTAATGTTTTTGAAGGGGAGCGCCTTGAAGGGGCCTGCTATCCTACCCAATTCTACCTCCTTTTCGATTTTTTGTCTAAGTATTTCGGGAAATTCGCGAGCCGATTTTAGGTTATCGGATAGGGTTGGCGTTTTTGTTAGCCTAAAGGGAATAAAGAACCCGTCGGAGAATCCTGCCTGCAGCTGCTGAGCTGCTTCCTTATTGGGGTAGAGCTTTAGCCAGGGGGCCATCGCGGTTACGCTCACTGGGGTTCTGCCGCGTAGGCGCTTTGTAAGGCTGACGAGTGCATCTTGATGCTGGGTGACCCCCCCCGCAAGCGGAGCAATCATGTCTGAATTTGCATAATGTGTGGAAACGGCAGTTTCCCTCGTTGAACAGCCAGCAGGCCCCGGGTTTTCGCACGACCACTGAGTTTTGACCTGCGGCTGTGGAGTAATTAGTGGTCGAGGCCGAAAAGGGGGGCTGCTTTTGGGACAGCATCAAACGCAACCACACGTCCGTTGCTTTAACTCCCCAGCCTAGATCGGGCTGTAGGGCCAGACGCCTGCGGAACTCCTTGTCATACCGACGCCAGGCTGAACCGCCGTGCGACTTGTACGAACTATATATCATGTCCTGATATATAAACAATTCGGAGCAGCGTTCCGGATGTTTCTGGCCCATAATACAGCCCATTACTGCGAAGGCCTGGAGCCAATTATTCATGGTTAATGCAATTCTCGATCTCCCCCTATCGAAACCCCTCTCGTTAGGTTTATCCACCGTTTGCTGGTCTGCTGATAACAGCGACCATATATCAATATAATCGTTGTTCCAAATTTTTTCTCTAGTTTCTTGATCTATATGGGCGCCTAGCGGGCTGATCCCGCAGAAGAAGGCGTCTTTGTGTAGATTAGCGGATTGTGGTGCTGAATTGTTCACCACCTTTCCGCTCGAGTGTGATAGCTGTAGGATTATTTCCTTTACCACTGAAGTTAGCTCCATATCTTGTAACATTTCCTTGCCACCCTTGGCACACTCACCGCTGTGTGACTCTGGACGAGCGTACTCCGATCCTGGCGGAACCCCCGCAGATGTTGACGGGGGGATGTCGCAGGACGGGGAAACTCTGGCTCCCGCTACAGCGAGGGATTGGCCGATGCTCCGAGTCTCGTGCGTTGGAGCCCGATTACAACCACATTGTGGCGGATTAATGGCTCTGTCTTCCGCGCCTGTGTGGTTGTTGTGGCTGGAAGCCGCGGGGGATTGTTCTCCCCGACTGAAAGCCCTAGCGGGTCCCCGTGATTTAGAGGATTTGTCCCGTGCGCGATGACTCCTATCCGTGCTCAGCGATGCGTCGGACCCCTCGGATGTTGCTGATGACAGCCATCCTGAGGCCCGGGATCTGCGGCGGCTCCTATGGGAGCTGCGTCTGCGGTGGTGATGGGAGGGTCGTTTAGAGGGGTAATGCGAAAGGCGACGGGAGTTATCGGAGGAAGAATGGGAGGACGTTTGGCGTCTACGCCTTCGTCTGCCATTACTATGCGGTGTAATGTGGGGGATTCTACCATTGTTACTAGGGGGATTACCGTCAGTGCACGGTCCTGCAGTGCTACTGAAAAGGGGGGGGGGTTAGGAGGTAACTGTATTCAGCCACGTTACCGTAAATTGTTGGGGCGGAGGTTAATGGAAAATTTTTATTAGGGATTTGGTCCGTGGGGGGAGGTGTAACTGTGTTTGTATTAGGTGCGTTTAATGGTGTTACGCAGTGATTCCCGCTGTGCAGCTGTTGAGCGCACTGATCGGTCCTATTGGACCGAACAAAGCGCTCTTCAGCTGACCTGTCACAACTATGACCTGACCCCTGATACCCCCGTGCAGGCATCAGTGCTGCGTCTGCCGGGGGTATGCTGGAGGTCAGGCCTGGAGAGAAATCTGCACGCTGATCGGTCTGGTTTGACCGATCAGCGGGCTCTGGGGACCTTGTGGCGCTAGCGCCAGCCTCCAGGTTACCCCCTGCGGGCGGCATATATGTGCCCGCAGGGAAGGCACTGGAGGACCCGCCGGCGCTGTCCCCAGCGCTGAAATGCGGGGACTGGAAGTGGGTGGGCGGGGACAGGAAGTTGGTGGGCGGGGCTAACTCTGATCGCCGGACCGAGCCCGACGAGGGAGCCGGAAGACGCCGGCAGCGGAGAGGCGGCGAGGCCGCCCCCTCTCCAACCTGGAGCCGCTCCGGAGCGCGGGGCAAGCGGGCAGACCGCCTGCCCCCCCGCGCAGCTGGGGGAACCGCCGGAGCAGCCAGGGAAGGGGGCGATGCCTCCGGAGCAGCCAGGGAAGGGGGAGATGCCTCGCGCCGCTCCATGCCGCCCGCCTGCTCGCTGCCAGCCACCGGGGCTGCGGGGAGAGGAGGCGACGCTGAGCGCCGCTCAGCGCAGCCCGGTGCCCCGTCGGCAAGGGGGGCCACTACGTTTTTGCGGCGCGTGCGGCGCCCGGCCCTTCCCCGCCGCTTCCGAGAGGCCTGCCCAACCTCGGCGGCTGGGAGACCCCTGGACCGCTGCGTGGATGATAGGGGCATCACGGATCCATGCTCTGGACCATGGGGAGGCCGCACAGGACACCCCCCAGCGGGCGAGCAGGCCGAAGGTGAGGTGACCCTAAGGGGCCCCGGGGGCATGAGGGTGGACGAGGCAGACCCGACCAGACCCGATGAGGGGGGTGTGAGCTGGGGGTCGGGAGAGGGCACAGAAAGCTGAGCCCTGATGTCGGCGACAATGGCCTGAAGCCAGTTCTCACCTTTCTGTGCCGCTCTCCTCTGCAAGGCCTCAACCAGGGGGTCCGACATCACTACTACAGGGACAATGCTTCCAGGTGTCCGCCGGGAGGAAAAGAGAAAGTTCCCGGCCGGACACCTGGATTTAACCCCTGTAGGAGTGGCCGTAGGACCCCTCCCCTCCAGTGCCCACTGGCCGGCCGGGGGTCTTCCAATTAGTGCATCACTAAAGGGGAGTGATGCCAGGGGGGATCTGGCACTGACAACCTTTCTGTGCTGCTCTATCTAGGTGCTCCCCAGTCAGAGACGCGCACCTTATACAGTACCGCGTCTGCCATGTATGTGAATTTTTCCATGAACTGAACTTTGGGATCCTGAAAATGCACCAAAAAACACAGCAAAAACAGCACAAAACATGCATTTTTGATGCTGCTTCTTTTCTGCCATGAGTGCAGGTTTTGTTCTTGTGATCTTAGCCTAAAGGGTCAAATCATCCAAAATGTTGTAACTTTTGATGTTTTTCCTTTATTCCAGGCCAGCTCAGATAACCTTTTAAAAAGTATAAGGGAGCTTAGCCAAATGGGGGCTAAATTGGAGTAAATGTCAAAGTAATGTACTCAGAGCAGCCATCATGAAGGCAGGTGTACAAAATACCAGTCTTTATGAACTGGGGCCAAAGTGACTACTTTGACTTTGTTGACATGGAATGACTCTTAAATGCCCTGGTGATCTTCTGCACCTGAAGATTATTCTGTTACTGGAGTCAAAGAAAAAATGTTGACTCCTGAACTTTTTCATTCATCAATTGTCTGAAGGAAAACTTCCCATTGGATATACACTGACATGTGTAACGTGGACGAGGGACGGCCTCAGGACTAGGGGTACAGCAACAATCAGCAGACACACAAAGATTAGATAATATAATATAAATATTTACTCACCAGTTTATAAGAACAAAGGAGAGGATTGTAGGTAAACAGTGTATAAGTAACAAATACAATGGCAGCAGTTAAGGTACCTTCACACGAAGCGACGCTGCAGCGATAGCGACAACGATGCCGATCGCTGCAGCGTCGCTGTTTGATCGCTGGAGAGCTGTCACACAGACCACCCTCCAGCGACCAACGATGCCGAGGTCCCCGGGTAACCAGGGTAAACATCGGGTTGCTAAGCGCAGAGCCGCGCTTAGTAACCCGATGTTTACCCTGGTTACCAGCGTAAAAGTAAAAAAAACAAACAGCACATACTTACATGCGTCCCCCAGCGTCTGCTTCCTGACACTGACTGAGCTCCGGCCCTAACAGCACAGCGGTGACGTCACCGCTCTGCTTTCACTTTCACTTTAGGGGCGGCGCTCAGTAAGTGTCAGGAAGCAGACGCTGGGGGACGCATGTAAGTATGTGCTGTTTGTTTGTTTTACTTTTACGCTGGTAACCAGGGTAAACATCGGGTTACTAAGCGCGGCCCTGCGCTTGGTAACCCGATGTTTACCCTGGTTACCAGTGTAAAACATCGCTGGTATCGTTGCTTTTGCTTTCAAACACAACGATACACAGCGATCGGACGACCAAATAAAGTTCTGGACTTTATTCAGCGACCAGCGACATCACAGCAGGATCCTGATCGCTGCTGCGTGTCAAACGAAACGATATCGCTAGCCAGGACGCTGCAACGTCACGGATCGCTAGCGATGTCGTTTCGTGTGAAGGTACCTTTACTCTCAACAACACCGACTATGAGTATATATAGGTACACTTAAACAGAATTAATAGTTATATGCGTGCAAAATACAACATGATTAACCCTTTCCATGCATAAATCCAGAAAACGACAGTGTTGTGCCAGTACTTCCCATTAATCCCCTACTTGGAGCAGTTTTTGAAGTGTCTTTTACAGAAGAGGCCTTTTATCCTAACTAACTAGATCTCTGTAAAGTTATTTGTATATGCACGTATGTTCAGATGTAAAATGGTACTGGTACATCCTGAGACTGAAGTAGAAAGGTCCTTCCTTGGCTGAGTTGCGGCAAGCTCAACCAGTAGATAATTGATCATCAAGATCTCCAGGGGTGCAGATGACTGGATGACTTGAGTCGGTGCCCTTTGCTCCGGTGTGTTCGCCAGCTCGCTAGCTCTGCATTGCTGGTAGATTTCTTTGACAATCCAGTTGGGGACAATACACAAATTGTTGTTGGGCACTTTTCTCATGCCCTCCTTAGCCACACTCCGAGCTAGGCTGCTAGGAATCACGACTTGCCACTAATTTTCTTTCTCTGAGGAAAAGTGCACTGTCCGGTGCATTACACCAACTTTAACGGGAACCTATCACCCCCCCAGTCATTTGTAACTAAAAGAGCCATCTTGTGCAGCACTAATGCTGCATTCTGACAAGGTGGCTCTTTTAGTTATTGTTCGTTGCACTGCAGAAATAATCGCTTTTGAATTTGGTCGCTCATACCTGTGAAATCGCAACCCGCGGGATCTCAGGCCGTGCGGGCACGCAGGCGCAGTAAACAAGACATCAAGTGATGTCAGTTTTCGGGCAGTGCGAACTGCGCATGCCCAAGACAGAATATGACCGCGCAGGCTCCTCGACAACTGAATAACAACTCAATGATGCCAAGGAGGCGGCACCCTTCTCACAGAGTGATGGCTGGGTTGTGTCTGGATGACGGGGGAAAGATCTGCCTCCCTGGCGATTTCACAGGTATGAGGGACCAAATTCAAAAGCGATTATTTCTGCAGTGCAATGAACAATAACTAAAAGAGCCACCTTGTCAGAATGCAGCATTAATGCTGCACAAGATGGCTCTTTTAGTTACAAATGCCTGGGGGGGTGATAGGTTCCCTTTAACGCAAAATCTTTTCCACTGATGCAAAATCTTCCAGCCATCTAGGATAATTCATCCCAAGCCATCAATGAAGGCCATTTCTCTTCTAATAACTAGCCCTTGATCATTCAGATTACAGGGTCGTCATCTTGGGTCTGGGCCCATTTGGATGGTGTCCTGCTGAGCAACACAAACTGACCTGCTGTTACTCCATTAGTCTTAGCTATAGAAGCCACGGGTTTCACACAACCTGAGTCTGGTATCTCCATCTCTTCTAATTCTTCATCCACTTCTTCAGCGGTAACGGGAAGGGTGATTCAAGACTAAGTGTTAGCATTAGCATTCTCTTGATGGAGTAGTTAAGCTTCACCATTAAGGCAACCTACCTCTGTTCCAAGGCCCCCAGCTTCGTACTTTGCATTTGAGCTAATGACTTATTGTCAGTCTGAACCAAGACCTGTGCTCCAGTGAGGTATTCAGGGAACCGCTCTGTCATGCTCCAGCTTAAAGTAACTGTAGTTATCTGCGTTTCATTAATATTTTCTCAAAGACAGACTTCCATACGCTATTGCTTGTTCCTGGCCCCCCTGCTCTTGGGCCAGCACTGCTCCCAATCTATGAAGGCTTACATCCGTATATAGAATGAAGGAGCAATCACATTGAGTGAGTGCCAACACCGGGGCATTGGTCCAGGACTCATTGTTGCGAGGGTCCCCAGACGATGAGTCAATTCTTTGGGTCTTTTGCGGTCCCCTTCAGTAACTAAGAGGCTTGGCTATTTTAGCGAAGTACGAGATGAAATGTTGATAATATCCTGTTAGCCCCAGGATGGTGCATAGCTCTCGAAGATTTTGTGGCAGAGGCCAGTTCGTTACAGCTTCCACTTTGCTTCCAGGCGGGCTGACTCCACCTAAAGACATGATGTACCCTAGTTATTTCATTTCTATCTGAAACAAATGACTTTTTTTGGGTTTCAACTTCAGACCATCAGCACTTATCATAGTCTTCGTAGATGTTGCTTGAAGGTGGATGCATGAATGATGACATCGTCCAGATAGATCAAGATTAGTGATGTGCGAGTGTTCTCGTTACTCGGGTTTTTCCAAGCATGCTCAGGTGGTCTCCGAGTATTTCGGAGTGCTCAGAGATTTAGTTTATGTTGACGCAGCTGCATGATTTGTGGCTGTTAGACAACCTGAACACTTGCCTGTTTGTTAAGCAGGATCAGTGAAAATAGAGGCTCCAGCCTGCATTTTTTTTGGCAGATCTGTAACATTCTCTGTAAAGCATTTATATACTGGGAGGTGCTTTCATTTTCTTACTGAAACTAACGGCCGAGTCTCTCTCTCTCTGTAAACCTCCCCTAATATGACCACAATGTCTTCTAGAGTTTTTTGTGTTGACGCGGGATGCTATGTCACCATTTTCGGGGCTTCTCCCTCTAGTACATGCAGCATGACGTCAGAGTGCAGCTCCTCAGCTAGGTTGTACAGTGTATGTATTTCGCATACGATGGCCCATTCTTCAATTGGCATGTTAACGCCATCAAATTTTGCAAGTTGTCTCAGTATGGACCCTGCTGACAAGCTCATGCACAGAGCATTTAGAGTCGGCAGAGGAGAGACTGGGACAAGTGCTCCTGCGGACCCTGAGACCTGTACCCCACTACCATTGCCTATTGCGTTCTGCATTGTGATTTTGTACTCTGATCACAATGCCAAATGTAACGTGGACGAGGGACAGCCACAATATGAGGGGTACAACAACAATCAGCAGACAGGTACAAAGATTAGATAATGTAATATGAATATTTACTAAACAGTTTATAAAAACAAAAGAAAGAATGGTAGGTAAACAGCATATAAATAGCAAATACAATGACAGCAGTTAACATAAATAATACTGACTAATAGTATACACAGGTACAGTTAACAGAATTAACAGTTATATGCAAGCAAAATACAGGCGATTAACCCTTTCTATGCATAAATCCGTAAAGCGACAGTGTTCTGCCAGTACTTTAGTAATCCCCTACCCGGAGCAGTTTTTGAAGCGTCTCTAACAGAGGAGGCCTTTTCTCCTAACTAACTAGACCACTATAAAGTTATTTAAATATATACATATATATTCAGATGTAAGATGGTACCGGTAAGTCCTGAGACTGAAGTGAAAGGGTCCTTGCTGGGCTGAGCCCTGAATAATCAGAGACGATGAGTTGAAGGTTTTAGATAATGCCGATCTCTAAAACACAGGGCTTCACTAAGTCCTTAGAAATAAGCCCAAGATTATTATTATTATTATTATTTATTATTATAGCGTGGTCCTTGGTTGTTCTCACCAAGTTGGATCATGTCAAGCTAAACAACGTGTCCCAAAGTCACCCAAAACAGATCCAGAGTAGCACCGCTCTATCCAGACCTTTTTCCCACGATGAGCAGAAACTTCCCTAGTAACTGTCACCAACTTCCAAATCC
The DNA here is from genome assembly GCF_051348905.1 of Ranitomeya variabilis. Taxonomy (NCBI): domain Eukaryota; kingdom Metazoa; phylum Chordata; class Amphibia; order Anura; family Dendrobatidae; genus Ranitomeya; species Ranitomeya variabilis. The sequence goes on along the minus strand of NC_135237.1, from coordinate 116,616,080 downwards.
CCGAGCTGCAACTCTGACCTCTCTGCTGCCCACCCACTGGCCAGGTGATATATTACATTGTATTACATATAGTACAAATCTGCAACAATACAGTACGCTACAATTACCCTTATACATGGACAAAAGTATTGATGCACAATTTTTAAAGTACCGCTCAATTTTTCCATTTTTTTATTGCCCCCTCCAATAGCTATTAGTAATGGGTGAATAATGTGTGCATTAAAATACTTAAACACAGCTCCGACTTACCAGCTCAAATACACGAATATTCGAGAAGCTTGTCTCACAGACTTACATTGAGAAAGTGTGTTCAGGTCCACACAGAAAATGCTGTATGATCTGGCTGGTCACAATTGTGGCCACTTGATGCAGAAAATGACCAGAGCAACATTGAAAAGGGAAGAAAACAGGAGTGTGTAACTATTTTAATGCACACACTAAATGCACTTTATTGTTGGCTAGCAAAGGGCACATGATTGTTTATTTAAGCTGTTTTCACTTAATGAATTCCGATGCATTTCTCTACAGTGATTTTCTAAAAACTGGTAAAATCTATGCATTTTTACTTCATTTTTTGTTGCAAAAAGTATTCACCACAAACTCATCATTTAACATAGTAACATAGTAGCATAGTTAGCAAGGCCGAAAAAAGACATTTGTCCATCCAGTTTAGCCTATATTCCGTCAGAATAAATCCCCAGATCTACGTCCTTCTAAAGAAACTAATAACTGTAAGATACAATATTGTTACGCTCCAGGAAGACATCCATGCCTCTCTTGAACCCCTCGACTGAGTTCACCATCACCACCTCCTCAGGCAAGGAATTCCAGATTCTCACTGCCCTAACAGTAAAGAATCCTCTTCTATGTTGGTGGAAAAACCTTCTCTCCTCCAGACGCAGAGAATGCCCCCTTGTGTCCGACACCTTCCTTGGTATAAATAGATCCTCGAAGAGATATTTTTATTGCCCCCTTATATACTTATACGTGGTTATTAGATCGCCCCTCAGTTGTCTTTTTTCTAGATAAATAATCTTAATTTTGCTAATCTCTCTGGGTATTGTAGTTCCCCCATCCCCTTTATTAATTTTGTTGCTTCATTGTACTCGCTCTAGTTCCATTATATCCTTCCTGAGCACCAGTGCCCAAAACTGTACACAGTACTCCATGTGCAATCTGACCAGAAATTTGTACAGAGGCAGTATAATGCTCTCATCATGTGTATCCAGGTCTCTTTTAATGCACCCCATAATCAAATTTGCCTTGGCAGCCACTGCCTGGCACTGGCTTCTCTTAGTAAGATTATCATTAATAGTAACATAGTTAGTATAGTAACATACACTCACCGGCCACTTTATTAGGTACACCTGTCCAACTTCTTGTTAACACTTAATTTCTAATCAGCCAATCACATGGCGGCAACTCAGTGCATTTAGGCATGTAGACATGGTCAAGACAATCTCCTGCAGTTCAAACCGAGCATCAGTATGGGGAAGAAAGGTGATTTGAGTGCCTTTGAACGTGGCATGGTTGTTGGTGCCAGAAGGGCTGGTCTGAGTATTTCAGAAACTGCTGATCTACTGGGATTTTCACGCACAACCATCTCTAGGGTTTACAGAGAATGGTCCGAAAAAGAAAAAAAATCCAGTGAGCGGCAGTTCTGTGGGCGGAAATGCCTTGTTGATGCCAGAGGTCAGAGGAGAATGGGCAGACTGGTTCGAGCTGATAGAAAGGCAACAGTGACTCAAATCGCCACCTGTTACAACCAAGGTAGGCTGTTGTGTATCCGCTTTTTGGGCTCCCCTGGTGGTTGCTGGTGGTACTGGTGACTTGTTTGCACTTTGCTGCTTCTGTTCACCTGCTTCCATCAGTGTTTGGGAGTTTCCTATTTAGCCTTGCTCTCCAGTCATTTCCTTGCCGGTCATCATTGTAACCAGAGTCTTTCGGTTGCATGTTCCTGCTACTAGTCTGCTGATCAGCTAAGTGGACTTATTGTCCTTATGGTTTTTGTATTTTTGTCCAGTGTACAGTTTTGTCATTTTCTGTTGCTGGAAGCTCTTGTGGTCTGATATTGCCACTCCTGTTTGATGAGTTGACACAGGAGTCTTAAAGTAATTTCAGGATGGTTTTTTGAAAGGGTTTTCAGTTGACCGTGAAGTCCTCTTTTGTATCCTTCTGCTATCTAGTAAGTGGACCTCTCTTTGCTAAATCTACTTTCATACTGTGTATGTCTTTTCCCCTGAAATCACCGTTAATATATGTGGGGGCTGCTATCATCTTTGGGGAATTTCACTAGAGGTAAGCCAGGTCTGTTTCTTCCTCTACCAGGCGTAGTTAGTCCTCCGGCTGGCGCGTGGCATTTAGGAAGCCGTAGGTATGCTCCCTGGCTACTATTAGTTGTGTGGTAGATTTAGCTCACAGTCAACTCGAGTTTCCATCACCCGAGAGCTCGTTCGTTATTTATATGTTTCTTACGTTCCCTTGCCATTGGGAACCATGACAGTATGACCGGCCCGTGTTAAACTTATTGGCAGAAGAAAGGAGAGAAAAAAGAAGTCTGTACATTTATTTTTTTTTTTCTTTTTCCCTATGCTTGCTCCATAGTTGGATCAGTTGTATTTCAGCTCTAATTACAGCCTTTGCCTTTCTCTCCTTATAATCCTTGAATGGCTCTGAGCTCACCTGTTTAAAGATGGATCCCCAGAGTTTGGCTGCAGGTTTAAATAATCTTGCTACGAAGGTTCAAAATTTACAAGATTTTGTTATGCATACTCCTATTTCTGAACCTAAAATCCCTACACCAGAGGTGTTTTCCGGAGATAGATCTCGGTTTCTGAATTTCAAATATAATTGTAAATTATTCCTTTCTCTCAGACCTCACTCCTCAGGAGATCCTGTTCAGCAGGTTTAGATTGTAATTTCTTTGCTGCGAGGTGACCCTCAAAATTGGGCATTTTCATTGGCACCAGGGGATCCTGCGTTGCTCAATGTGGATGCGTTTTTCCTGGCTTTAGGGTTGCTTTATGAGGAACCTAATTTAGAGATTCAAGCTGAAAAAGCTTTGATAGCCCTATCTCAAGGGCAAGATGAAGCTGAGATATACTGCCAAAAATTTCGTAAATGGTCTGTGCTTACTCAGTGGAATGAGTGCGCCTTAGCGGCAAATTTCAGAGAGGGCCTTTCTGATGCCGTTAAAGATGTTATGGTCGGGTTCCCTGCGCCTACGGGTCTGAATGAGTCCATGACAATGGCAATTCAGATTGATCGGCGTTTGCGGGAGCGCAAACCCGTGCACCATTTGGCGGTATCTTCTGAAGAGACGCCAGAGAAAATGCAATGTGACAGAATTATGTCCAGAAGCGAGCGGCAGAATTATAGGCGTAAAAATGGGTTATGCTTCTATTGTGGTGATTCTGCTCATGTTATATCGGCATGCTCTAAACGTACTAGGAAGGTTGACAAGTCTATTTCAATTGGCACTTTACAGTCCAAATTTATTTTGTCTGTAACCTTGATTTGTTCATTATCAGTTATTACCGTGGATGCCTATGTGGACTCTGGCGCCGCTCTGAGTCTTATGGACTGGTCCTTTGCCAGGCGCTGTGGGTTTGATTTAGAGCCTCTGGAAGTCCCTATACCTCTGAAGGGTATTGATTCTACACCTTTGGCTTGTAATAAACCACAGTTCTGGACGCAAGTGACTATGCGTATGACTCCAGACCATCAGGAGGTGATTCGCTTCCTTGTGTTGTACAATTTACATGATGTTTTGGTGCTTGGATTACCATGGTTACAGTCTCATAACCCAGTCCTTGACTGGAAAGCTATGTCTGTGTTAAGCTGGGGATGTCGGGGGGCTCATGGGGACACTCCTTTGGTGTTCATTTCGTCATCTATTCCATCTGAGATTCCGGCATTTTTGTCTGATTATCGTGATATTTTTGAAGAGCCTAAAATTGGTTCACTCCCTCCTCACAGGGATTGTGATTGCGCCATAGATCTGATTCCTGGCAGTAAATTTCCAAAGGGTCGTTTGTTTAACCTATCTGTACCTGAACATGCTGCTATGCGCGAGTATATTAAGGAGTCCCTGGAAAAGGGACATATTCGTCCTTCTTCATCACCTTTAGGAGCCGGTTTTTTCTTTGTCTCTAAAAAGGATGGCTCTCTGAGGCCTTGTATTGATTATCGACTCCTGAATAAAATTACAGTCAAATATCAGTATCCGTTGCCTTTGCTGACTTATTTGTTTGCTCGCATAAGGGGGGCTAAGTGGTTCTCTAAGATTGATCTTCGTGGGGCGTATAATTTGGTGCGAATTAAGCAGGGGGATGAGTGTAAAACCGCATTTAATACGCCTGAGGTCCATTTTGAGTATTTGGTAATGCCTTTCGGCCTTTCTAATGCACCTTCGGTTTTTCAGTCCTTAATGCATGATATTTTCCGTGAATATTTGGATAAATTTATGATTGTGTACTTGGATGATATTTTGATTTTTTCTGATGACTGGGAGTCTCATGTTCAGCAGGTCAGGAGAGTTTTTCAGGTTTTGCGGGAGAATTCTTTGTGTGTAAAGGGTTCAAAGTGTGTTTTTGGGGTTCAAAAAATTTCCTTTTTGGGGTACATTTTTTCCCCTTCTTCTATTGAGATGGACCCTGTCAAGGTTCGGGCTATTTACGACTGGACGCAGCCTACTTCTCTGAAGAGTCTTCAGAAATTCTTGGGCTTTGCTAATTTTTATCGTCGATTTATAGCTGGTTTTTCTGGCGTTGCTAAACCTCTGACGGATTTGACTAAAAAGGGTGCTGATGTTGCCAATTGGTCCCCTGCTGCTGTGGAGGCCTTTCGGGAGCTTAAGCGCCGCTTTTTGTCTGCCCCTGTGTTGCGCCAGCCTGATGTTTCTCTTCCCTTTCAGGTTGAGGTCGATGCTTCCGAGATCGGAGCGGGGGCGGTTTTGTCGCAGAAAAGTTCCGACTGCTCAGTGATGAGACCTTGTGCGTTCTTTTCGCGAAAATTTTCGGCCACCGAGCGAAACTATGATGTGGGTAATCGGGAGCTTTTGGCCATGAAGTGGGCATTTGAGGAGTGGCGTCATTGGCTTGAGGGTGCCAGACATCAGGTGGTAGTTTTGACTGATCACAAGAATTTAATTTATTTGGAGTCTGCCAGGCGCCTGAATCCTAGACAGGCACGTTGGTCGTTGTTCTTTTCCCGGTTTGATTTTGTGGTCTCGTACTTACCGGGTTCTAGGAATGTGAAGGCAGATGCTCTTTCTAGGAGTTTTGAGCCTGACTCTCCTGGGAATTCTGAACCTGCTGGTGTCCTTAAGGATGGGGTGGTTTTGTCTGCTGTCTCTCCAGATCTGCGACGTGCTTTGCAAGAATTTCAGGCGGATAGACCTGATCGTTGTCCGTCTGGTAGACTGTTTGTTCCTGACGATTGGACCACTAGAGTCATCTCGGAAGTTCATTCTTCTACTCTGGCAGGTCATCCGGGAATTTTTGGCACCAGAGATTTGGTGGCTAGGTCCTTCTGGTGGCCTTCCCTGTCTCGAGATGTGCGTGTTTTTGTGCAGTCTTGCGATGTGTGTGCTCGGGCCAAGCCTTGTTGTTCTAGGGCTAGTGGGTTGTTGTTGCCCTTGCCTATTCCTAAGAGGCCTTGGACGCACATCTCTATGGACTTTATCTAGGATCTCCCTGTTTCTCAGAAGATGTCTGTCATCTGGGTGGTGTGTGACCGTTTTTCTAAAATGGTTCATTTGGTGCCATTGCCTAAGTTGCCTTCCTCATCTGAGTTGGTCCCTCTGTTTTTTTCAAAATGTGGTTCGCTTGCATGGTATTCCGGAAAACATCGTTTCTGACAGGGGTACCCAGTTCGTGTCTAGATTTTGGCGGGCAGTCTGTGCCAGGTTGGGCATTGATTTGTCCTTTTCGTCTGCATTCCATCCTCAGACCAATGGCCAGACGGAGCAAACTAATCAAACTTTGGAGACTTATTTGAGGTGTTTTGTGTCTGCGGATCAGGATGATTGGGTTGCCTTTCTGCCGTTGGCGGAGTTTGCTCTTAATAATCGGGCTAGTTCTGCCACTTTGGTTTCTCCTTTCTTTTGCAATTCAGGGTTTCATCCGCGTTTTTCATCTGGTCAGGTTGAATCTTCGGATTGTCCTGGAGTGGATGCGGTAGTGGATCGGTTGCATCGGATTTGGGGACAAGTGGTGGATAATTTGGAATTGTCCCAGGAGAGGACTCAGCAGTTTGCTAACCGTCGTCGTCGTGTTGGTCCCCACCTTCGCGTTGGGGACTTGGTGTGGTTGTCTTCCCGTTTTGTCCCTATGAGGGTTTCTTCTCCCAAATTTAAGCCTCGGTTCATCGGTCCTTATAGGATTTTGGAGATTCTTAACCCTGTTTCCTTTCGTTTGGACCTCCCGGCATCTTTCGCTATCCATAATGTGTTCCATCGGTCGTTGTTGCGGAGATATGAGGTACCGGTGGTTCCTTCTACTGAACCTCCTGCTCCTGTGCTGGTGGAGGGTGAATTGGAGTACGTCGTAGAGAAGATCTTGGACTCCCATATTTCCAGACGGAGACTTCAATATCTGGTTAAATGGAAAGGCTATGGTCAGGAAGATAATTCTTGGGTAACTGCCTCTGATGTTCATGCCTCGGATTTGGTTCGTGCCTTTCATAGGGCTCATCCAGATCGCCCTGGCGGTTCTTGTGAGGGTTCGGTGCCCCCTCCTTAAGGGGAGGGTACTGTTGTGTATCCGCTTTTTGGGCTCCCCTGGTGGTTGCTGGTGGTACTGGTGACTTGTTTGCACTTTGCTGCTTCTGTTCACCTGCTTCCATCAGTGTTTGGGAGTTTCCTATTTAGCCTTGCTCTCCAGTCATTTCCTTGCTGGTCATCATTGTAACCAGAGTCTTTCGGTTGCATGTTCCTGCTACTAGTCTGCTGATCAGCTAAGTGGACTTATTGTCCTTATGGTTTTTGTATTTTTGTCCAGTGTACAGTTTTGTCATTTTCTGTTGCTGGAAGCTCTTGTGGTCTGATATTGCCACTCCTGTGTCATGAGTTGACACAGGAGTCTTAAAGTAATTTCAGGATGGTTTTTTGAAAGGGTTTTCAGTTGACCGTGAAGTCCTCTTTTGTATCCTTCTGCTATCTAGTAAGTGGACCTCTCTTTGCTAAATCTACTTTCATACTGTGTATGTCTTTTCCCCTGAAATCACCGTTAATATATGTGGGGGCTGCTATCATCTTTGGGGAATTTCACTAGACGTAAGCCAGGTCTGTTTCTTCCTCTACCAGGCGTAGTTAGTCCTCCGGCTGGCGCGTGGCATTTAGGAAGCCGTAGGTATGCTCCCTGGCTACTATTAGTTGTGTGGTAGATTTAGCTCACGGTCAACTCGAGTTTCCATCACCCGAGAGCTCGTTCGTTATTTATATGTTTCTTACGTTCCCTTGCCATTGGGAACCATGACAGTAGACCTAAGAGCATCTCTGAACGCACAGTGCGTCGAACTTTGAGGCAGATGGGCTACAGCAGCAGAAGACCACACCGGGTACCACTCCTTTCAGCTAAGAACAGGAAACTGAGGCTACAATTTGTACAAGCTCATCGAAATTGGACAGTAGAAGATTGGAAAAACGTTGCTTGGTCTGATGAGTCTCGATTTCTGCTGCGACATTCGGATGGTAGGGTCAGAATTTGGCGTAAACAACATGAAAGCATGGATCCATCCTGCCTTGTATGGAGCATCTTTGGGATGTGCAGCCGACAAATCTGCGGCAACTGTGTGATGCCATCATGTCAATATGGACCAAAATCTCTGAGGAATGCTTCCAGCACCTTGTTGAATCTATGCCACGAAGAATTGAGGCAGTTCTGAAGGCAAAAGGGGGTCCAACCCGTTACTAGCATGGTGTACCTAATAAAGTGGCCGGTGAGTGTAGTTAGACTATGTTTGAACATAGTTACACTATGTTTGAACATAGTCAATTTTATTGAAGGTTTGAATTTAGGTTTTTCATTCAGTCGCTTTATGATATGTTTATAAAATCAAATCCATAGCCATGCAATCTGCCTCTACACACATTTGCAAAAGAATGGATCGTCTTCACTGAATTCGAGTATTGTGCTGTAATAGGATGTCATCATTGTAACAAGTCAGTTCATGAAAATTCTTCCCTCCCAAAGTCGGCAGGTCAAATGTGAGTTATATTATTGAAAAATGGAAGCATTTAGGAACCAACTGTGTTGGGAGCATCATGGTATCTGTAGCCATGACCAAGCAACTGCATGCAAATCTTACATCGCTGAGCGCAACGCCCAGATGCAGTGGTGTAAAGCAGCTACCACTGGACTTTGTAGCAGTGGAAATGTGTTCTAGGGAGTAATTCATCCTTCTCTGTCAGTCTTATACATGAATCTGGGTTTGGTGTATTCCAGGACAATGTGTCCTGACTGACTGCATTTTGCCAACTGTAATATTTCACAGAAGAGCAGTAATACTATGTTTTTTTTCTGGTGTTGGCCTAGACCCCTTAGTTTTAGTGAATGGAAATCTTAATGTTTCAGCATATTAAGACATTTTTTGGATAATTGTATGCTCCCAACTTTGTGGGAACAGTTTGGGGCATGCCCTAACCTGTTCCAGGTTGGCTGTGCAACAGTGCAGAAAGCAATGTCCATAAAGGCATTTTAGAAATTACATGGTTGTCCTGTACACAGCCCTGACTGCAACCCAATCAAACATTTTTGAGATAAGCTAGAATGGAGATTGTGAGCCAGGTTCTTCATTCAACGTCAATGTCTGATCTCACAAATGCTCTTTTGGGTGATGGAGCAAGAATCTCAACAGGTGAACTCCAAAATCTTTTATAAAGCCTACTCAGAAGAGTCAAATCTGTTTTAGCTACAAGGTGTGGGGTCAAACTCCATATTAATGTCTGTGGATTTTGAATATGATTTCAAAAAAGCTCTTGTAGGACTAATGTATAGGTGTACATGAGTAATTTTCCCAGCTTTTTTAAAATAAATTCATGGCAAAAAGTACATCAAACTATAAGAAAACAGTGCATGTATGTTGTGAATTAGACTTTTTGGCTCCCTCTTGTGGTTACTAGTGATATGACTCTGGGATTGTCTTTCCTCAGTTTGGCACCCACCTGGGTCGTTAGTCCAGGGGAGTTGCTATTTAAGCTTCCTAGATCCTTAGTCCAGTGCCTGGCATCGTTGTAATCAGATCCTTTCTGTTTGCTCCTGTCTGCTGGTCCGGGTTCGTGCAAAATTAAGCTAAGTCCTGCTTCTTTGTTTTTTGGTTATTTGCTTGCTTTCATTTTTGTCCAGCTTGTACTAAATGTGATTCCTGACCCTGCTGGAAGCTCTAGGGGGCTGGTGTTCTCCCCCCGGGCCGTTAGACGGTTCGGGGGTTCTTGAATATCCAGTGTGGATATTTTGATAGGGTTTTTGCTGACCATATAAGTCATCTTACTATATTCTGCTATTAGTCAGTGGGCCTCTCTTTGCTAAATACCTAGCTCATTCTTACGTTTGTCTTTTCCTCTTACCTCACCGTTATTATTTGTTGGGGGCTTGTATCCAACTTTTGGGGTCTCTTCTCTGGAGGCAAGAAAGGTCTTTCTTTTCCCTTCTAGGGTTAGTTAGTTCTCCGGCTGGCGCGAGACGTCTAGAACCAACGTAGGCACGTTCCCCGGCTGCTGCTATTTGTGGTGCTAGGATTAGATATATGGTCAGCTCAGTTACCACTGCCCTATGAGCTGTTTTTTTGTGTTTGCAGACTTAGTAATTGTTTCTGAGACCCTCTGCCATTGGGGTCATAACAGTATGCCAGGCCAACATTGAATGTTTAATGCATTGCTGAAGTGGGATTATAAGAAAGGAAATTCTGAGTTTTTTTTTTTTCCCTCTCTTCCTCCCCTTTACCTCTGAGTGGCTTGTGCTTGCTGCAGACATGAATGTCCAGACCTTGATTACAAGTGTAGACCAGCTTCCTGCTCGTGTGCAGGGCATACAAGATTTTGTTACCAGTAGTCCTATGTCTGAACCTAAAATACCTATTCCTGAACTGTTTTCTGGAGACCGATTTAAGTTTAGGAATTTCAGGAATAATTGTAAATTGTTTCTATCTCTGAGACCCCGTTCATCTGGAGATTCAGCTCAGCAAGTTAAAATTGTTATCTCTTTTTTACGGGGCGACCCTCAGGATTGGGCTTTCTCGCTAGCGCCAGGAGATCCGGCATTGGCAAATATTGATGCGTTTTTTCTGGCGCTCGGATTGCTTTACGAGGAACCCAATCTTGAAGTTCAGGCAGAAAAAGCCTTGCTGGCTATTTCTCAGGGCCAGGATGAAGCTGAAGTGTATTGCCAAAAATTTCGGAAATGGTCCGTGCTTACTCAGTGGAATGAGTGTGCTCTGGCCGCAAATTTCAGAAATGGCCTTTCTGAAGCCATTACGAATGTGATGGTGGGTTTCCCCATTCCTACAAGTCTGAATGATTCCATGGCGCTGGCTATTCAAATTGACTGGCGTTTGCGGGAGCGCAAAACCGCTAATCCTCTGGTGGTGTTGTCTGAACAAACACCTGATTTAATGCAATGTGATAGAATTCAGACTAGAAATGAGCGGAAAAATCATAGACGTCAGAATGGGTTGTGTTTTTACTGTGGTGATTCTACACATGTTATATCAGCATGCTCTAAACGCCTAACAAGGGTTGTTAGTCCTGTCGCCATTGGTAATTTGCAACCTAAATTTATTTTGTCTGTGACTTTAATTTGCTCATTGTCTTCTTACCCTGTTATGGCATTTGTGGATTCAGGTGCTGCCCTGAGTCTTATGGATCTGTCATTTGCCAAGCGCTGTGGTTTTGTTCTTGAACTGTTGGTAAATCCTATTCCTCTTAGAGGTATTGATGCTACGCCATTGGCGGAAAATAAACCGCAGTTTTGGACGCAGGTAACCATGTGCATGACTCCTGAACATCGGGAGGTGATTCGTTTTCTTGTTCTGCATAAAATGCATGATTTGGTCGTTTTGGGTCTGCCATGGTTACAGACCCACAATCCAGTCTTGGATTGGAAGGCAATGTCTGTGTCAAGTTGGGGCTGTCAGGGAATTCATGCTGATTCCCCGCCGGTGTCTATTGCTTCCTCTACTCCTTCGGAAGTTCCTGAGTATTTGTCTGATTATCAGGATGTATTCAGCGAGTCCAGGTCCAGTGCTCTGCCTCCTCATAGGGACTGTGACTGCGCCATAAATTTGATTCCAGGTAGTAAATTTCCTAAGGGAAGACGATTTAATCTGTCTGTACCTGAGCATGCCGCAATGCGTTCGTATATCAAGGAGTCTCTGGAGAAGGGGCATATCCGTCCATCCTCTTCCCCTCTTGGTGCGGGATTCTTTTTTGTGGCCAAGAAGGATGGATCTTTGAGACCTTGTATTGACTATCGGCTTCTGAATAAAATCACTGTTAAATTTCAGTATCCTTTGCCTCTGTTGTCGGACTTGTTTGCCCGGATTAAAGGTGCCAAGTGGTTCACCAAGATAGATCTTCGTGGTGCGTACAACCTTGTGCGCATTAAGCAAGGAGATGAATGGAAGACAGCATTTAATACGCCCGAAGGTCATTTTGAGTACTTGGTGATGCCTTTTGGGCTCTCTAATGCTCCCTCAGTGTTTCAGTCCTTTATGCATGATATTTTCCGGAAGTATCTGGATAAATTTATGATTGTTTATCTGGATGATATTCTGGTTTTCTCTGAAGATTGGGACTCACATGTGGAGCAGGTCAGGATGGTGTTTCAGGTTTTGCGTGAGAATGCTCTGTTTGTTAAGGGCTCAAAGTGTCTCTTTGGAGTACAGAAGGTTCCCTTTTTGGGGTTTATTTTTTCCCCTTCTGCTGTGGAGATCGACCCAATCAAGGTCCGAGCTATTCATGATTGGACTCAACCCACGTCAGTTAAGAGTCTTCAGAAGTTCTTGGGTTTTGCTAACTTCTACCGTCGTTTTATCGCTAATTTTTCTAGCGTTGTTAAACCTTTGACGGATATGACCAAGAAAGGTTCTGATGTTGCTAACTGGGCTCCTGCAGCCGTGGAGGCGTTCCAAGAGTTGAAGCGCCGGTTTACTTTGGCGCCTGTTTTGTGCCAGCCTGATGTCTCACTTCCCTTTCAGGTCAAAGTGGATGCTTCTGAGATTGGGGCAGGGGCCGTTTTGTCGCAGAGAGGCCCTGGTTGCTCGGTAATGAGACCATGTGCTTTCTTCTCTAGGAAGTTTTCGCCTGCTGAGCGGAATTATGATGTTGGCAATCGGGAGTTGCTGGCCATGAAGTGGGCATTTGAGGAGTGGCGTCATTGGCTCGAGGGTGCTAAGCATCGTGTGGTGGTCTTGACTGATCACAAAAATTTGATGTATCTCGAGTCTGCTAAATGCCTGAATCCTAGACAGGCCCGCTGGTCATTGTTTTTCTCCCGTGTTGACTTTGTGGTCTCGTTTTTACCAGGTTCAAAGAATGTGAAGGCTGATGCTCTTTCAAGGAGCTTTGTGCCTGACTCTCCTGGAGTCGCAGAACCAGTTGGTATTCTTAAAGAGGGAGTTATCTTGTCGGCCATTTCTCCTGATTTGCGACGTGTGTTGCAGAGATTTCAGGCTGGTAGACCTGATTCTTGTCCACCTGACAGACTGTTTGTTCCTGATAAGTGGGCCAGCAGAGTCATTTCCGAGGTTCATTCCTCGGTGTTGGCAGGGCATCCGGGAATTTTTGGCACCAGAGATCTGGTGGCTAGGTCCTTTTGGTGGCCTTCCTTGTCACGGGATGTGCGGTCATTTGTGCAGTCCTGTGGGACTTGTGCTCGAGCTAAGCCTTGCTGTTCTCATGCCAGCAGGTTGCTCTTGCCCTTGCCTGTCCCAAAGAGGCCTTGGACACACATTTCCATGGATTTCATTTCTGATCTCCCGGTGTCTCAGGGCATGTCTGTCATCTGGGTGGTGTGTGATCGCTTTTCTAAAATGGTCCATTTGGTGCCTTTGCCTAAGCTGCCTTCCTCTTCCGATCTGGTTCCTGTGTTCTTTCAGAATGTGGTTCGTTTACATGGCATTCCTGAGAATATTGTGTCTGACAGAGGATCCCAGTTTGTATCCAGGTTCTGGCGATCCTTTTGTGCTAGGATGGGCATTGATTTGTCGTTTTCGTCTGCCTTTCATCCTCAGACTAATGGACAAACGGAGCGAACTAATCAGACTCTGGAGGCTTATTTGAGGTGTTTTGTTTCGGCAGATCAGGATGATTGGGTGACCTTCTTGCCGTTGGCTGAGTTTGCCCTTAATAATCGGGCTAGTTCCGCTACTTTGGTTTCGCCATTTTTCTGCAACTCTGGTTTCCACCCTCGTTTTTCCTCGGGACTTGTGGAGCCTTCTGACTGTCCTGGGGTAGATTCTGTGGTGGATAGGTTGCAGCAGATCTGGAATCATGTGGTGGACAACTTAAAGTTGTCACAGGAGAAGGCTCAGCGTTTTGCCAACCGCCGCCGCGGTGTGGGTCCCCGACTTCGTGTTGGGGATTTGGTATGGCTGTCTTCTCGATTTGTTCTGATGAAGGTCTCCTCTCCTAAATTTAAGCCTCGCTTCATCGGTCCTTACAAGATATTGGAAATCCTTAATCCTGTGTCCTTTCGCTTGGATCTTCCGGTGTCGTTTGCCATTCACAACGTGTTCCATAGGTCTTTGTTGCGGCGGTACGTTGTACCTGTGGTTCCTTCTGTTGAGCCTCCTGCTCCGGTGTTGGTTGAGGGCGAGTTGGAGTACGTGGTGGAGAAGATCTTGGATTCTCGTCTCTCCAGACGGAGGCTTCAGTATCTGGTCAAGTGGAAGGGCTATGGTCAGGAGGATAATTCCTGGGTGGTTGCCTCTGATGTGCATGCGGCCGATTTAGTTCGTGCCTTTCACGCTGCTCATCCTGATCGCCCTGGTGGTCTTGGTGAGGGTTCGGTGACCCCTCCTTAAGGGGGGGTACTGTTGTGAATTAGACTTTTTGGCTCCCTCTTGTGGTTACTAGTGATATGACTCTGGGATTGTCTTTCCTCAGTTTGGCACCCACCTGGGTCGTTAGTCCAGGGGAGTTGCTATTTAAGCTTCCTAGATCCTTAGTCCAGTGCCTGGCATCGTTGTAATCAGATCCTTTCTGTTTGCTCCTGTCTGCTGGTCCGGGTTCGTGCAAAATTAAGCTAAGTCCTGCTTCTTTGCTTTTTGGTTATTTGCTTGCTTTCATTTTTGTCCAGCTTGTACTAAATGTGATTCCTGACCCTGCTGGAAGCTCTAGGGGGCTGGTGTTCTCCCCCCGGGCCGTTAGACGGTTCGGGGGTTCTTGAATATCCAGCGTGGATATTTTGATAGGGTTTTTGCTGACCATATAAGTCATCTTACTATATTCTGCTATTAGTCAGTGGGCCTCTCTTTGCTAAATACCTAGCTCATTCTTACGTTTGTCTTTTCCTCTTACCTCACCGTTATTATTTGTTGGGGGCTTGTATCCAACTTTTGGGGTCTCTTCTCTGGAGGCAAGAAAGGTCTTTCTTTTCCCTTCTAGGGTTAGTTAGTTCTCCGGCTGGCGCGAGACGTCTAGAACCAACGTAGGCACGTTCCCCGGCTGCTGCTATTTGTGGTGCTAGGATTAGATATATGGTCAGCTCAGTTACCACTGCCCTATGAGCTGGTTTTTTGTGTTTGCAGACTTAGTAATTGTTTCTGAGACCCTCTGCCATTGGGGTCATAACAATGTAAATACACACTTAGGGTATGTGCACACGTTCCGGATTATTCGTGGGTTTTTTGTGCGTTTTTTCTGCGGCTTTCAGAGGCAAAAACGCTTTAAAAATTCATACATTAAGCATCCCATCTTTTTTAATGGTTTCTGCAATTTTTGTGCACATGTTGTGTTTTTTTCCACAAAGAAAACGCATGCTCATTAATTTTGATGATTTTAAGCCGATTTCCCACTATATTATTGCATTGGGAACCTCTGGAAAAAAACGTGCAAAATACGCAATAAAAACATGACAAAAACGCGTGCAAAATTCCTGCTGAAAACCTCAGGAATTTCTCAGGAAATTTCTGCATACTTTCCAGATGTGTGCACATACATACTTAGGAAATAGTTTTTTTCTTTCTTATGTTAGTATTTTTTGTCATTTTGACAACCAAATGTCAGTGTGCACCGCACAAGCTTTAACCTATTGCATGGTTTATTGAAAAGCTTTGGACATTAGGCTGATTTAGGACTTGATTGAATTCAGCTATCTGCAACTGCAATGTTCTCATGTGGTGTTCTTGATGACACATATCTTTGCACACTATGAGACCATAGTCACATGTTTAGATTACCTTTGATTCAGGTGTTGCCCTGTGACCTAGAGCTTGAATATCATAAGCACATGCTGCTTTGCTTCCAGCTACTTGGGTGTGTTAATAAACTCTGAAATTGCACATGAGACATTCTCTGTTTCATGTACAAAATTATATATATTTTTTATATTTAGGGTACAAATTTGTTTACACTTAAGAGTGGGGTGCTAAGTCTCAAGAGACAAGACAAAAGACTATTAACTCTCACTAAACATGCTGTGCATTTCACATTGGTTCCATATTTGTTTTGAGCTCAAATGAGGGGGCAAGATAATTCCTACTACTGCATAACCTGACCATTTTTAGTGTGTACAAAATGGCAGCCACTACTGTGTATTTACAAGAGGCAATAAAAATTCTGTGTATAACATATAAGCTGACCACTATTTCAGAATAGAGGGAGTGTGACAACTTGTACCTCTACTGATAGTTAGAATGCAGATTCTTGGTTCCCTAATATTAGCAGAGAATTTGCAGTGCCAGGATCAGATGGATCCCTGTGCTCCTCTGCTTTTAATGAACATCATTGGAAAATTTGGAAATTTCTGAGATGACTTGGCTGTTTTCACATCTGCTGCTATAATGTATGATCTTTGTAAAATTATGTGATGAGTAAAGAATTCTTTATGAGCCACTATCTTTCACAACCGCCTGGTGACATGTCAAATAGGAGGTCTTCTCTTCTATGTATTTTTTTCTTATCTAAAGGAGGATTTCACAGGGAAATTTTATTTGCATTGAATTTACTAGTTCCGAATTTAATGTGCCTTATTATGCTCTGAAGCCTTTCCCAGTACATAATAAATATAAGTAAAAAAAGCTGATACAAAAATCATAGCTCACCCTGTCTGGCATTAATGTGTCTCAAGACGTTGACCCTCTCTGGTGTTCATTTTCACTCTGTCTTCCAGTATCTTTGGCACCTCTGGAGCTGAATAGGTCTCACAAATTTGTGCCTTTATTATAGAGAATGTATATCTTCTCTTTTGTTTTCAGATCTGATACTCCAGATCTGATCATAAAATCCTCTGTGCAATGTGAATGCATTTAAAGGCCCCGTCTCACACAGCGACGCTGCAGCGATACAGACAACGATGCTGATCGCTGCAGCGTCACTGTGTGGTCGCTGTGTGGTCGCTGGGGAGCTGTCACACAGACAGCTCTCTCCAGCGACCAACGATCAGGGGAACGACTTCGGCATCGTTGAAACTGTCTTCAACGATGCCGAAGTCCCCCTGCAGCACCCGGGTAACCAGGGTAAACATCGGGTTACTAAGCGCAGGGCCGCGCTTAGTAACCCGATGTTTACCCTGGTTACCAGCGTAAATGTAAAAAAAAACAAACAGTACATACTCACCATCTGTTGCCCGTCAGGTCCCTTGCCGTCCGCTTCCCGCTCTGACTGTGTGCTGCCATACAGTGAGAGCAGAGCGCAGCGGTGACGTCACTGCTGCGCTCTCACTTTACGGCGGCAGTCAGAGCAGGAAGCAGACGCCAAGGGACCTGACGGGCAACAGATGGTGAGTATGTACTGTTTGTTTTTTTTTACATTTACGCTGGTAACCAGGGTAAACATCGGGTTACTAAGCGCGGCCCTGCGCTTAGTAACCCGATGTTTACCCTGGTTACCAGTGAAGACATCGCTGGATCGGTGTCACACACACCGATTCAGCGATGTCAGCGGGACCTCAACGACCAAAAAAAGGTCCAGGCCATTCTGACATGACCAGCGATCTCGCAGCAGGGGCCTGATCGCTGGTACGTGTCACACATAGCGAGATCGCTACTGAGGTCGCTGTTGCGTCACAAAACTTGTGACTCAGCAGCGATCTCGCTAGCGATCTCGCTATGTGAGACGGGGCCTTAAAGCTTATAAAGATCTACAGTGTAATATACATCCATATGAATTCAGTAAAATTGCCACTGCCAGCAGTAAAGGACAATGCTCAACCATCAACTGCCATACTGAGAACAGGAGGTCCCTAAAGGCCATTGAGTGGTTTATTGTACCTACTGAGGAGCCAGAGGGGAGGCTAAGATGAGGAGAGGAAAGTGTGCAGGAAGTTACAAAACCTGGGGTGAGAAAATTAAATCACATTCAAATAGGGTAGAGAGGGAACATTAAGGAAAACTAAAAGTAAACAGAACAAGTATAATCTCCCATAAATCTAAGGAGGTGAAAGTTAGGGTACCGTCACACAGTACCATTTTAATCGCTTCGCGGGCACGATCGTGACGTCGCCGCGATCGTATGAGTATCGCTCCAGCGTCGTAGACTGCGGTCACACGTTGCAATCACGGCGCTGGAGCGATGCCGAAGTCCCCGGGTAACCAGGGTAAACATCGGGTAACTAAGCGCAGGGCCGCGCTTAGTAACCCGATGTTTACCCTGGTTACCAGCGTAAACGTAAAAAAAAACAAACAGTACATACTTACATTCCGGTGTCTGTCCCCCGGCATTCTGCTTCTCTCCACTGTGTAAGCAGCAGAGCCGGAAAGCACAGCGGTGACGTCAGACGTCACCGCTGTGCTCGCTTTCTGGCTGGCCGGCGCTCACAGTGCAGAGAAGCTGAGACGCCGGAGGACAGACACCGGAATGTGAGTATGTACTGTTTGTTTTTTTTTACTTTTACGCTGGTAACCACGGTAAACATCGGGTTACTAAGCGCGGCCCTGCGCTTAGTTACCCGATGTTTACCCTGGTTACAAGCGAACACATCGCTGGATCGCTGTCACACACAACGATCCAGCGATGTCAGCGGGTGATCAAGCGACGAAAGAAAGTTCCATATGATCTGCTACGACGTACGATTCTCAGCAGGATCCCTGATCGCTGCTGCGTGTCAGACACAGCGATATCGTATGGATATCGCTGGAACGTCACGGATCGTACAGTCGTAGCGATCAAAGTGTGACTGTGTGACGGTACCCTAAGAGGAACGGGAAGGAAAACAAACAGACTTAGGCTAGATTCACATTTTCGGTTGAGTCTGCAGCATCTTGTCCGCAACCACAACCGCATTGCAAAATGCATGCAAACGCTTCGTTTTTTATCCTCATCAACTTACACATGATGGCACAAAACGCAGCGTTTGCGCTTTTTATGCGCATGCATTTTATATTTCCAGGAGGGTGTGTCACAATGGGCATGTTTAAATCAGTTCCTGGACATGCTCAGTCCAAAGTATGCAAGCACATCAAACACATGCGTACGCATGCGCTCCCATAGACAGTAATGCGTTTTTTGACTCACTCATCTGCATGAGCATGCCTGCGCACATTTGATGGAAATTTGCCGCCTCAAAAATTCCAACATGGTGCGTAGCACACAGCAAAAAAAATGCATTCGTAAGCAAATGCGGGCGAATGGCGCATGCACCTGCTTCTACAATGTTAAAGATAGGAAATCAATACGCATGCGGATGTATGCATCAGAAACGCTGCGGACACAACCGCAAATGTGAAACCAACCTTACTGCAGAAATTCAGTTGGCATTTACCATGTAAGGTAAACCCCTTAGTTGAAGGGTTGGAAGTCCTAAACCCAAGTTCACCTGGAGGCATAGCCAGCGAGGAAGTGCAAGGAAGTGTGAACAAATAAAACCCAACTCAGAACGTGATGAAGCAGATCAAAATGGGAAAGTGGAAAACACATGAAGGGGAGCAAACCAAGAAAGGGAAACAAAGACAATAGGAACAATCAGCATTTAGACTGGAAAGAAAATGCAATAGCTCACTGACAGGAAATAGAACATGTAGCATCAGGTCAGCAGTATGAAGCCTGAAACTGAGCCATCACAATAATATGATGACTGCAATATATAAAAATAAAAACTTTAACAAGCAAGCGGCCTGTAAAACTTCAGTATAAATAATTTGCAAAAATATGTTTATTGCAAAAAAAAATATTGGACAACACCTTGGTTTGATTTAAGTGTAGAGATGGACGAACCCAAGCAGTAAAGTTTGGGGTTCGTACTAAACAACTAGTGTTTGAGCACGGACCCCAAACATGGACTTCTCCAGAAAATCTTAGTTACTGTTCGGGTTTGGCACCCCGAACATTGGCTGTTCCCATGCTGTCATCTGTATGACAGCATGAAAAACACCAGCAGCTCTAATCGGGGATAAGGTTCCCACTTGTCACAGGCGTCGGCTGATGAGAGGCACCACTGATGGGGGGCTGGTATTCTCAGACTGGTATGGGGCCATGGATACTGGCCCCAGCCTAAAAATAGCAGCCTTCAGCCGCCCCAGAAATGGCGCATTAATTAGACCATAAGGCTCATCTTTGTGCCTAATCCACCGATACCCATGTCCTCTAGAAAAAAAGAAAAATAATAAACAACCATACCCCTCATCTGTCCAATGTGAAGATAATCCATACTGTCCCACGATGATCCAGATAATTTGGAGAACAGTCACATCAGAGACCCCTCTCCTTGCGTAATCGCTCCTGCAGTGTCTATCGCTGAGCTGCCATGAGAAAGTTCCCAAGAGTATACCATATTTATTTACATAATTCAAAAATATGGCGTAAGGTCCCTCTATTCTTGATAACCAGCCATAATAAAGCTGACAGCTGAGGGTTGCAGCCTTGCCCATGTTGTGTTCACTCCAGGTTTTTACAGCACACACTTTTTATGATATATAATGTATACTTCCCTTGCCCCAAACCAGTTGTTATCTTTTTAATTATAAAGTGTACTTTGTTTAACAATTCTGGACCAGTCTATTGTCTTTTCCTCTTTGCTTAATTATTTATAGCACAAGTGCTGGCTGATGAATACTCCAATCAGCGGGCCTGTTCTCACTGTTATCAACAACAGTAGGTGAGAGCACTCTCTCATCAACTTACGCCTGCCTGTCACCGGTGGTAACCTTTTTCCACTGGTCAAAGCTTCTGACTCATGCTGTCATCTGACAGCGTGGAAACTGCAGCTCTCTAACCAATGGTAATGATTAGGGTTGAGCGACTTTTATTTTTATAGGATCTGGTCGGGTTTCACGAAACCCGACTTTCTCAAAAGTCGGGTCGAGCGAAATCGGCCGATCCTATAAAAAAGTCGGGGTCGGGGTCAGCCGAAACACGAAACCCAATGCAGTGCAATGGGAAACTATGGTTCCCAGGGTCTGAAGGAGAGGAAACTCTCCTTCAGGCCCTGGGATCCATATTAATGTGTAAAATAAAGAATTAAAACAAAAAATATTGATATACTCACCCGTCCGGAGGCCCCTGGACATCACCGCTGGTAACTGGCAGCCTTCTTTGCTTAAAATGAGTGCGTTCAGGGCCTTCCATGACGTCCACGGCTTCTGATTGGTCACGTGCCGCTCATGTGACCGCCACGCGACCAATCACAAGCAAGCCGTGACATAATTCTCAGGTCCTAAATTCCTAATTCTAGGAATTTAGGACCTGAGAATTACGTCACGGCTTGTGATTGGTCGCGTGGCGGTCACATGGGCGGCCGCGACCAATCACAAGCCGTGACGTCATCTAAGGCCCTGAACGCGCTGATTCTTAGGAAGGAAGGCTGCCGGAAAGAAGCCGAGGGTGAGTATATTCCTATTAGGTATATACTCACCCTCGGACGCACCCTGCTTCTTTCCGGCAGCCTTCCTTCTTAAGAATGAGCGCGTTCAGGGCCTTAGATGACGTCACGGCTTGTGATTGGTCGCAGCCGCCCATGTGACCGCCACACGACCAATCACAAGCCGTGACGTAATTCTCAGGTCCTAAATTCCTAGAATTAGGAATTTAGGACCTGAGAATTACGTCACGGCTTGTGATTGGTCGCGTGGCGGTCACATGAGCGGCACACGACCAATCAGAAGCCGTGACGTCATCTAAGGCCGTAAACGTGATCATTTTAAGCAAAGAAGGCTGCCGGTTACCAGCGGCGATGTCCAGGGGCCTCCGGAGAGGTGAGTATATCAATATTTTTTATTTTAATTCTTTATTTTACACTTAAATGTGGATTCCGATATCGATTTCCGATATTGCAAACATATCAGAACTCGGTATCGGAATTCCAATACCAGATTCAGAAGATCGCCGACCTCATGGCCGACCCCACACAGGGGTCGGGTTTCATGAAATCCGACTTTGCCAAAAGTCGGCGACTTCTGAAAATGGCCGACCCGTTTCGCTCAACCCTAGTAATGATGATCGTACCGCTGATCAGAGCCCCTGTTTGCCATGCTGTCATTCAAACAACGGATGTTCGAGCCCACATTAATCTACCGTTTTGGTACCTGAACCGAACTTTTTTTAGATGTTCGGCCGAACCCACCGGACCTGAACATCTATGGGTTCGCCCATCACTATTGCAGACACATAGTCACATAGTTATTTCTTTTACAACACACAGTGCATCCTTACAAGTCTAGTCTCTACATACCATAAAAGTTCACCATGTGACTGTTGCAGGGCACTTAGAGAAAGAAAACTTTGCCATGGAAAGTTCCAACTCCTTATTATGGGTTGTTAAAACCTGTGCAGGGTACCCCTTCAGAGAATCTACATTGTTAGTAAGCAAGGAGGTAGGGAATTACTAAAAATAGTAAAGGACATAAAAGGGGAAACAAAATTAATATGTCCTAGCACTATTATGCTACTTTCACACATCAGGTTTTTTGTTTCAGGCACAATCCGGCTAATTTTATTTAAAAAATGGATCAGTCAAAAATAGTGAAAAACGGATGTGGTATATACGATTTTCTGCTGGATCCGTTTTTTGTTTTTCACCCAATACAGAGACATCTTGCTCCGGGGTGGAGGAAAGAGAGAGAGAGAGAGAGAGGGAGAGATTTTCCAGAATGGAAAATGCATGATTTTTGTTAAAAACTGGATCTGGTCGCCGGATTCGGCCATTTATACCTACGTTTCATACGTTTTTGGCCGGATCAGCCGTTGTGCGGTTTTCCACCGGACAGAAAAAACTCTGGACGTTTTCTCCGCTGGATAACAAATTTTTGACCGATCCGGAAAAGAAACGGATGAAACGTTGGGACATCAGGGGCAATCTGGCGCTAATACAACTCTATGAGAAAAAAACAGATCCAGCGGGAAAAAAATGGATCCTTACTGCACAGGCCATTTTGGCCATTCTGATGAGTTCCTTCTTTTCATTTTACAGAAATGATGACTTTACAAAGTCTTGTTATCTCAGATCAACTACCAAAATAATTTGTAATACGGATAATGTTTTTAATCCCCTTGGCTCTATAAGGTTCTCTGTTTCATAGCTAGCAAACTTTCAACAGTTTTACTGTGTCATGGTTTTTCAGTAACACTATTAATATACACTTTCATGAGCATGTGATTTTTAATTTTCATTAACCCCTTTCTGTCATCGGACTTACTATTCCATCCATGTGGGGGTGGGCTGTTGTGATCCTTAGTGGTTGAGGATCACAAATTACTCCAGCTAAGTAACAAACATAGGACAAGCTCTAGGGAGGTGGCAAGCTGGACTGACCGCAAATCTGAACCTAACCAAGCACACTAGAAGTAGCCGGTGAGCGTGCCTGAATTCCTAGACGTCTCGAGCCAGCCTAAGGAACTAACTACCCATAGAGAGAAAGAAAGACCTCTCTTGCCTCCAGAGAAATAATCCCCAAAGATATAGAAGCCCCCAACAAATAATAATGGTGAGGTAAGAGGAAGGCACATACACAGGGGTGAAAGCAGATTCAGCAAATGAGGCCCACTAATACTAGATAGCAGAAAATAGAAAAGGGAATCTATGTGGTGAGTAAAAAACCCTTACAAAATATCCACTCTGAGATTTCAAGAACCCCCACACCAACTAACGGTGTAAGGGGAGAAACTCAGTCCCCTAGAGCAACCAGCAAGCAAAGAAATCACATTTTAGCGAGCTGGACTAAAAACATATGAACACTGATAATCAAAAAATGATCAAACAAAAACTTAGCTTGTCTGGAGAGACTGGGAGCAAGGTAGACACACGGAATCTGAAGAGCACTGAATACATTGATAGCAGGCAAGGAACTGAGTATCCAGGTGGGCTAAATAGAAAACCAACCAAGGATAACGAACCAGCTGATGAAGCCAACCTGCAGAAAAACAACACTACACAGTACCGCTTGTGACCACTAGAGGGAGCCCAGAAATAGAGTTCACAACAGTACCCCCCCTTGAGGAGGGGTTACCGAACCCTCATCAAGACCCCCAGGGCGATCAGGACGAGCTGCGTGGAAGGCGCGAACCAAATCGGCCGCATGAACATCAGAGTCGACAACCCAGGAATTATCCTCCTGACCATAGCCCTTCCACTTAACCAGATACTGAAGTCTCCGTCTAGAGATACGAGAATCCAAAATCTTCTCCACCACGTACTCCAATTCGCCCTCAACCAGCACCGGAGCAGGAGGCTCAACAGAAGGAACCACAGGTACCACATACCTCCGCAACAAAGACCTATGGAACACATTATGGATGGCAAACGATGCCGGGAGATCCAAACGAAAAGACACCGGGTTAAGGATTTCCAAGATCTTATAAGGACCGACGAAGCGAGGCTTAAACTTAGGAGACGAGACCTTCATAGGAACATACCGAGAAGACAGCCACACCAAATCCCCAACACGAAGTCGGGGACCCACACCACGGCGGCGGTTGGCAAAGCGCTGAGCCCTCTCCTGTGACAATTTCAGATTGTCCACCACATGGCTCCAAATCTGCTGCAACCTATCCACCACAGAATCCACCCCAGGACAGTCAGAAGACTCAACCTGACCTGAGGAAAAACGAGGATGGAAACCAGAATTGCAGAAAAAAGGCGAAACCAAGGTAGCAGAACTAGCCCGATTATTAAGAGCAAACTCGGCCAATGGCAAAAAAGTCACCCAATCATCCTGATCAGCAGAAACAAAACATCTCAAATAAGTCTCCAACGTCTGATTAGTTCGCTCGGTTTGGCCATTAGTCTGAGGATGGAAGGCCGACGAAAAAGACAAATCAATGCCCATCTTAGCACAAAAAGTTCGCCAAAACCTGGACACAAACTGGGATCCTCTATCAGACACAATATTTTCAGGAATGCCGTGCAAGCGAACCACATTCTGAAAAAATAGAGGAACCAAATCGGAGGAGGAAGGCAGCTTAGGCAAGGGCACCAAATGGACCATCTTGGAAAAACGATCACACACCACCCAGATGACAGACATTCTCTGAGATACTGGCAGATCCGAAATAAAATCCATGGAGATGTGCGTCCAAGGCCTTTTCGGGACAGGCAAAGGCAAAAGCAACCCGCTGGCACGAGAACAGCAAGGCTTAGCCCGACCACAAATCCCACAAGACTGCACAAAGGAACGCACATCCCGCGACAAGGAAGGCCACCAGAAGGACCTAGCCATCAAATCTCTGGTACCAAAAATCCCAGGATGACCCGCCAACACCGAAGAATGAACCTCGGAAATAACTCTGTTGGTCCATCTATCCGGGACAAACAGTCTCTCTGGTGGACAACGGTCAGGTCTATTCGCCTGAAATTTCTGCAGCACTCGTCGCAAATCTGGAGACATGGCAGACAAAATCACTCCCTCTCTAAGAATACCAGCCGGCTCAGAAACTCCCGGAGAGTCAGGCACAAAGCTCCTAGAAAGTGCATCAGCTTTCACGTTCTTCGAACCAGGCAGGTATGAGACCAAGAAGTTGAAACGGGAGAAGAACAGCGACCAACGAGCCTGTCTAGGATTAAGGCGCTTGGCCGACTCGAGGTGAATCAGATTTTTGTGATCAGTCAGGACCATCACACGATGTCTAGCTCCCTCGAGCCAATGACGCCACTCCTCAAATGCCCACTTCATAGCCAACAACTCCCGATTACCAACATCATAATTTCGCTCGGCAGGCGAAAACTTTCTTGAAAAGAAAGCACACGGCTTCATCACAGAGCCCTCAGAACTTCTCTGTGACAAAACAGCCCCTGCTCCAATCTCGGAAGCATCAACCTCGACCTGAAAGGGGAGAGAGACATCTGGCTGACATAAGACTGGAGCTGAAGAAAACCGGTGCTTAAGCTCCCGAAAGGCCTCCACGGCCGCAATAGACCAATTAGTCACATCAGAGCCCTTCCTGGTCAAATCCGTCAAAGGTTTAACCACGCTAGAAAAATTAGCGATGAAACGACGGTAAAAATTAGCAAAACCCAAGAACTTCTGAAGACTCTTAACAGACGTGGGCTGAGTCCAGTCATGAATAGCCTGGACCTTGACTGGGTCCATCTCCACAGCAGAAGGAGAAAAAATAAAACCCAAAAAGGAGACCTTCTGTACTCCGAAGAGGCACTTTGAGCCCTTCACAAATAAAGCATTGGCACGCAGGACCTGAAACACCATCCTGACCTGCTTCACATGGGACTCCCAATCATCAGAAAAGACCAAAATGTCATCCAGATAAACAATCATAAATTTATCCAGATATTCACGGAAAATGTCATGCATGAAGGACTGAAACACAGAAGGAGCATTAGAGAGTCCAAAAGGCATCACCAAGTACTCAAAATGGCCTTCGGGCATATTAAATGCTGTTTTCCATTCATCTCCCTGCTTAATGCGCACAAGATTATACGCACCACGGAGATCTATCTTGGTGAACCAACTGGCACCCTTAATCCGAGCAAACAAATCAGATAATAGTGGCAAAGGATACTGAAATTTGACTGTAATTTTATTCAGAAGGCGATAATCTATACACGGTCTCAAAGAACCGTCCTTCTTGGCCACAAAAAAGAATCCTGCACCAAGAGGGGAAGAGGATGGGCGAATATGTCCCTTCTCCAAAGACTCCTTTATATAGCTCCGCATCGCGGCATGCTCTGGTATAGACAAATTAAAAAGTCGTCCCTTAGGGAATTTACTACCAGGAATTAAATTTATAGCACAGTCACAATCCCTATGAGGGGGCAGGGCACCGGACCTGGGCTCATCAAATACATCCTGGTAGTCAGACAAAAACTCAGGGACCTCAGAAGGAGTGGAAGAAGCAATAGACACCAATGGAGTATCGCCATGAATTCCCTGACAACCCCAACTAGACACAGACATAGCTTTCCAATCTAAAACTGGATTATGAGCCTGCAACCATGGCAGACCCAAAACGGCAACATCATGTAAATTATGCAGAACAAGAAAGAGAATCACCTCCTGATGAACGGGAGTCATCAGAGGAACGAGGTCTCAGAGATAGAAATAACTTACAATTATTCTTAAAATTCTGAAACCTAGATCTATCTCCAGAAAACAACTCAGGAATGGGTATCTTTGGTTCTGACATAGGGCTATGAATAACAAAATCCTGAATACTTTGCACCTGTGCAGCAAGATGATCCACACTAGAAGTCAGAGTCTGAACATCCATGTCTGCAGCTGAGCTCAAAACCACCCAGAGTTCAAGGGGATGAAAGAAAAAAAAAAAAAAAAAAAGGTATTCAGGTCTTCTTTTTATCCCACTTCTGCGATGCATTAAACCCTTTTTGGCCTGCTATACTGTTGTGATCCTTAGTGGTTGAGGATCACAAATTACTCCAGCTAAGTAACAAACATAGGACAAGCTCTAGGGAGGTGGCAAGCTGGACTGACCGCAAATCTGAACCTAACCAAACACACTAGAAGTAGCCGGTGAACGTGCCTGAATTCCTAGACGTCTCGAGCCAGCCTACGGAACTAACTACCCCTAGAGAGAAAGAAAGACCTCTCTTGCCTCCAGAGAAATAATCCCCAAAGATATAGAAGCCCCCAACAAATAATAACGGTGAGGTAAGAGGAAGGCACATACACAGGGGTGAAAGCAGATTCAGCAAATGAGGCCCACTAATACTAGATAGCAGAAAATAGAAAAGGGAATCTATGTGGTCAGTAAAAAACCCTTACAAAATATCCACTCTGAGATTTCAAGAACCCCCACACCAACTAACGGTGTGGGGGGAGAAACTCAGTCCCCTAGAGCAACCAGCAAGCGAAGAAATCACATTTTAGCGAGCTGGACTAAAAACATAATGAACACTGATAATCAAAAAATGATCAAACAAAAACTTAGCTTGTTTTGGAGAGACTGGGAGCAAGGTAGACACACGGAATCTGAAGAGCACTGAATGCATTGATAGCAGGCAAGGAACTGAGTATCCAGGTGGGCTAAATAGAAAACCAACCAAGGATAACGAACCAGCTGATGAAGCCAACCTGCAGAAAGACAACACTACACAGTACCGCTTGTGACCACTAGAGGGAGCCCAGAAATAGAGTTCACAACAGTGGGCCCTAATTCTCAAGGATGGAATAGTACGTCCAGCGCGATCGGATGATCGCAGTGTGCCGGCGGTATAGGGAAGCATCGCGCAGGGAGGGGGCTCCCTGCGGGCTTCCCTGAGACGATCGGTACAAGGCAATGTTCTCACCTTGTACCAAGCGTCTCCTCCCTGCAGTCCCCAATCCAAAATGGCTGCGGGGCTGCATCTGGGTCCTGCAGGGAGGTGGCTTCACAGCGCCTGCTCAGAGCAGGTGCCGGGAAGCCTCCCTGCTGTGCTGTGTGATCGCCGATCTGACACAGTGCACAGCAAAGTGTCAGATCGGCGATCTGTCACTTTACTGTGATGTCCCCCCTGGGGCAAAGTAAAAATGTAAAAAAAAATTACATGTGTAAAAAAAAAAAATTCCTAAATAAATAATAATAAAAAAAATATTGTTCCAATAAAAATACATTCCTTTAGCTTAATAAAAATAAAAAAACAATAAAAGTACACATATTTAGTATTGCCGCGTCCATAACGACCCGACCTATAAAACTGTCCCACTAGTTAACCCCTTCAGTGATCACCGTAAAAAAAAAAAACGAGGCAAGAAACAACGCTTTATTATCATACTGCCGAACAAAAACTGGAATAACATGCGATCAAAAAGAGGGAAATAAATATCCATGGTAACCGCTGAAAATGTCATCTTGTCCCGCAAAAAACGAGCCACCATACAGCATCATCAGCGAAAAAATAAAAAAGTTATAGTCCTCAGAATAAAGCGATGCAAATATAATTATTTTTTCTATAAAATAGTTTTTATAGCATAAAAGCGCCAAAACATAAAAAAAGATATAAATGAGGTATTGCTGTAATCATACTGACCCGAAGAATAAAACTGCTTTATCCATTTTACAAACGCGGAATGGTATAAGCGCCCCCCCAAAAGAAATTCATGAATAGCTGGTTTTTGGTCATTCTGCCTCACAAAAATCGGAATAAAAAGCGATCAAAAAATGTAACATGCCCGAAAATGTTACCAATTAAAAACGTCAACTCGTCCCGCAAAAAACAAGACCTCACATGACTCTATGGACTAAAATATGGAAAAATTATAGCACTCAAAATGTGGTAACGCAAAAAACATTTTTTGCAATAAAAAGCATCTTTTAGTGTGTGATGGCTTCCAATCATAAAAATCCACTAGAAAACCCGCTATAAATAGTAAATCAAACCCTCCCTTCATCACCCCCTTAGTTACGAAAAATTAAAAAATTAAAAAAATGTATTTATTTCCATTTTCCCATTAGGGCTAGGGTTAGGGCTAGGGTTAGGGCTAGGGTTAGGGTTAGGGCTAGGGTTAGGGTTGGGGGCCAGGGTTAGGGCTACAGTTAGGGTTAGGGTTGGGGCTAAAGTTAGGGTTGGGTCTAAAGTTAGGGTTAGGGTTTGGATTACATTTACAGTTGGGAATAGGGTTGGGATTAGAGTTAGGGGTGTCATGACCAATCCATCTAAGTCTGCATTCCAAATGGCGCTCCTTCCCTTCTGAGCTCTGCCATGCGCCCAAATGGTGGTTCCCCCCCACATATTGGGTATCAGCGTACTCAGAACAAATTGGACAACAAATTTTGGGGTTTAATTTACACTGTTTCCCTTGGAAAAATACAAAACTGGGAGCTAAAAAATAATTTTTGTGGAGAAAAAAAAGAATTTTTATTTTCACGGCTCTGCGTTATAAACTGTAGTGAAACACTTGGGGGTTCAAAGCTCTCACAACACATCTAGATGAGTTCCTTAGGGGGTCTACTTTCCAAAATGGTGTCACTTGTGGGGGGTTTCAACGTTTAGGCACATCAGTGGCTCTCCAAACGCAACATGGCGTCCCATCTCAATTCCAGTCAATTTTGCATTGAAAAGTCAAATGGCGCTCCTTCTCTTCCGAGGTCTCCCTTGCGCTCAAACAGTGGTTTACCCCAACATATGAGGTATCGTCGTACTCAGTACAAATTGGACAACTTTTGTCATCCAATTTCTTCTCTTACCCTTGGGAAAATAAAAAATTGGGGGCGAAAAAATCATTTTTTGTGAAAAAATATGATTTTTTATTTTTACGGCTCTGCATTATAAACTTCTGTGAAGCACTTGATGGGTCAAAGTGCTCACTACACATCTAGATAAGTTCCTTAGGGGGTCTACTTTCCAAAATGGTGTCACTTGTGGGGGTTTCAATGTTTAGGCACATCAGGGGCTCTCCATACACAACATGGCGTCCCATCTCAATTCCAGTCAATTTTGCATTGAAAAGTCAAACGGCGCTCCTTCCCTTCCAAGCTCTCCCTTGCGCTCAAACAGTGGTTTACCCCCACACATGGGGTATCAGCGTACTCAGGATAAACTGTACAACAACTTTTGGAGTCCAATTTCTTCTCTTACCCTTAAGAAAATAAAAAATTTGGGGCAAAAAGATCATTTTTGTGAAAAAATATGATTTTTTTATTTTTATGACTCTGCATTATAAACTTCTGTGAATCACTTAATGGGTCAAAGTGCTTACCACACAGCTAGATAAGTTCCTTAGGGGGCCTACTTTCCAAAATGGTGTCACTTGTGAGGGGTTTCAATGTTTAGTCACATCAGGGGCTCTCCAAACGCAACATGACGCCCCATCTGAATTCCAGTCAATTTTGCATTGAAAAGTCAAATGGCGCTCCTTCGCTTCCGAGCTCTGCCATGCGCCCAAACAGTGGTTTACCCCCACATATGGGGTATCAGCGTACTCAGGATAAATTGTACAACAACTATTGAGGTCCATTTTCTCCTGTTACCCTTTGTAAAATAGAACAAATTGGAGCTGAAATAAATTTTTTGTGTAAAAAAGGTAAATGTTCATTTTTATTTAAACATTCCAAAAATTCCTGTGAAACACCTGAAGGGTTAATAAACTTATTGAATGTGGTTTTGAGCACCTTGAGGGTGCAGTTTTTAGAATGGTGTCACACTTGGGTATTTTCTATATAGACCCCTCAAAATGACTTCAAATGAGATGTGGTCCCTAAAAAAAAAATGGTGTTGTAAAAATGAGAAATTGCTGGTCAACTTTTAACCCTTATAACTCCCTAAAAAAAAAAATTTGGGTTCCAAAATTGTGCTGATGTAAAGTAGACATGTGGGAAATGTTACATATTAAGTATGTTGTGTGACATATCTCTGTGATTTAATTGTATAAAAATTCTAATTTGGAAAATTGCAAAATTTTCAAAATTTTCGCCAAATTTCCGTTTTTTTCACAAATAAACGCAGGTAATATCAAAGAAATGTTATGACTATAATGAAGTACAATATGTCACGAGAAAACAGTGTCAGAATCACCAGGATCCGTTGAAGCGTTCCAGAGTTATAACCTCATAAAGGGACAGTGGTCAGAATTGTAAAAATTGGCCCGGTCATTAACGTGCAAACAACCCTTGGGGTAAAGGGGTTAATATTGAACAAAATTTCACACCTGCTCAGAATATGGCCATCTTGCCATGTTTTACAAGAATGAAGTGAAAATTAACAATGTTGCTATAAAATGTAGCATGCCTTGTGATTATCATTTAATATTTAGCTGTCTAATTTAATACCTGGAGCTTGATCAAGAACAACCGTGTTTGAAACGCATCGCTTGCTCCTGTTCCTGTCCACCATTTTTTTAATTGTTTTTTGATGGAATAAAGATTACTCTGAAAATTTTACCAGAAGCTGGAACATTTTTTCTTTTTTTTGTAATTTAATACCTCCCTGATATGCAATCAGATGTCTACTAAATCATAATTTTTTCTAGTAACTTATTTTTACAAATCTATCATACAAATCAATGTGTCAATTGTAAATTCTCTTTCTCTCTCTTTATATTCTATACATATAAATTCATATATATTTATAGATTTGTGCTTCTGTGCGTACATATAGTAAAACTAGTGAAAAAGGGAACATATGATTATGAAAAATATAATTATCTTTAATAAAAGTAATTGTGAGTGGGGTATCACTAGGCTCTGTCCTGAAGGTAAACTAATCAAATTTGTAGATGATGCAAAGCTAGGAGAGAAAACTAAAGGCTGAGTCACACATAACGATATCATTAACGATATCGTTGCAACGTCACGCTTTTGGTGACGTAGCAACGATCCCTGTTGTGAAATTGGATTTTGGGCTCCCCCGGTGGCCACTGGTGGAATTGAACTGGTGTGCATCATCCTCTCTGTTCACCTGTTTCCATCAGGATGTGGGAGTCGCTATTTAGCCTTGCTCCTCTGTCACTTCCATGCCGGTCAACATTGTAATCAGAAGCCTTTCTGTGCATGTTCCTGCTGCTAGACAACTCCCAGCTAAGTTGGACGTAGTCCTTGTTTGTTTTTGCATTTTGTTCCAGTTCACAGCTGTAGTTTTGTTTCTGTGTCTGGAAAGCTCTTGTGATCTGAAATTGCCACTCTGATGTTATGAGTTAATACTAGAGTCTTAAAGTAATTTCAGGATGGTATTTTGATAGGGTTTTCAGCTGACCATGAAAGTGCCCTTTCTGTCTTCCTGCTATCTAGTAAGCGGACCTCAATTTTGCTAAACCTATTTTCATACTACGTTTGTCATTTCATCTAAAATCACCGCCAATATTTGTGGGGGCCTCTGTCTGCCTTTCGGGGAAATTTCTCTAGAGGTGAGCCAGGACTATATTTTCCTCTGTCAGGATTAGTTAGTCCTCCGGCCGGCGCTGGGCGTCTAGGGATAAAACGCAGGCTACGCTACCCGGCTACTGTTAGTTGTGCGGCAGGTTTAGTTCATGGTCAGTTTAGTTTCCATCCTTCCAAGAGCTAGTTCGTATGTTTGCTGGGCTATGTTCTCTTGCCATTGAGAACCATAACAGTTTGACCGGCCAAAAGGGTTAAATTAATTGACAGAGAAAGGAGAGAAAAGAGAAGTCTGCTGAAGATTTTTTTTTTTTTCTCAGTTCTGAGTGTGCTTGTAATTGAATCTCTTGCAAGTCTGCCTATATTGCAGCCTTTCTCTCTCTCTCTCCTTCTAATCCTGGAATGGCTCTGTGTTCACCTGTTTAAAATGGATATTCAGAGTTTAGCTGCAGGTTTGAATAATCTCACCACGAAAGTTCAAAACTTACAAGATTTTGTTGTTCATGTTCCTATATCTGAACCTAGAATTCCTTTGCCTGAATTTTTCTCGGGGAATAGATCTTGCTTTCAAAATTTCAAAAATAATTGCAAGTTGTTTTTGTCCCTGAAATCTCGCTCTGCTGGAGATCCTGCTCAGCAGGTCAGGATTGTGATTTCCTTGCTCCGGGGCGACCCTCAGGATTGGGCTTTTGCATTGGCTCCAGGGGATCCTGCGTTGCTCAATGTGGATGCGTTTTTTCTGGCCTTGGGGTTGCTTTATGAGGAACCTCAGTTAGAACTTCAGGCGGAAAAGGCCTTGATGTCCCTATCTCAGGGGCAAGACGAAGCTGAAATATACTGCCAGAAATTCCGTAAATGGGCTGTGCTTACTCAGTGGAATGAGTGCGCCCTGGCGGCGAATTTCAGAGAGGGTCTCTCTGATGCCATTAAGGATGTTATGGTGGGGTTCCCTGTGCCTGCGGGTCTGAATGAGTCCATGACAATGGCTATCCAGATCGATAGGCGTCTGCGGGAGCGCAAACCTGTGCACCATTTGGCGGTGTCTACTGAGAAGACGCCAGAGAATATGCAATGTGATAGAATTCTGTCCAGAAGTGAACGGCAGAATTTTAGACGAAAAAATGGGTTGTGCTTCTATTGCGGTGATTCAACTCATGTTATATCAGCATGCTCTAAGCGTACTAAGAAGCTTGATAAGTCTGTTTCAATTGGCACTTTACAGTCTAAGTTTATTCTATCTGTGACCCTGATTTGTTCTTTATCATCTATTACCGCGGATGCCTATGTCGACTCTGGCGCCGCTTTGAGTCTTATGGATTGGTCCTTTGCCAAACGCTGTGGGTATGATTTGGAGCCTCTTGAAACTCCTATACCCCTGAAGGGGATTGACTCCACCCCATTGGCTAGCAATAAACCACAATACTGGACACAAGTAACTATGCGGATTAATCCGGATCACCAGGAGATTATTCGCTTTCTTGTGCTGTATAACCTACATGATGTGTTGGTGCTTGGATTGCCATGGCTGCAATCTCATAACCCAGTCCTTGACTGGAAAGCTATGTCTGTGTTAAGCTGGGGATGTAAGGGGACGCATGGGGACGTACCTGTGGTTTCCATTTCATCATCTATTCCCTCTGAGATTCCTGAATTCTCGACTGAATATCGTGACGTTTTTGAAGAACCTAAGCTTGGTTCATTACCTCCGCACCGGGAGTGCGATTGTGCCATAGATTTGATTCCGGGTAGTAAATACCCTAAGGGTCGTTTATTTAATCTGTCTGTGCCTGAACATGCTGCTATGCGAGAATATATAAAGGAGTCCTTGGAAAAGGGACATATTCGTCCTTCGTCATCTCCCTTAGGAGCCGGTTTTTTCTTTGTGGCTAAGAAAGATGGCTCTTTGAGGCCGTGCATTGATTATCGGCTTTTGAATAAAATCACGGTTAAATATCAATATCCGTTGCCACTGCTGACTGATTTGTTTGCTCGCATAAAGGGGGCCAAGTGGTTCTCTAAGATAGATCTTCGTGGGGCGTATAATTTGGTGCGAATTAAGCAGGGGGATGAGTGGAAAACCGCATTTAATACGCCCGAGGGCCACTTTGAGTATTTGGTGATGCCTTTTGGTCTTTCAAATGCCCCTTCAGTCTTTCAGTCCTTTATGCATGACATTTTCCGTGATTATTTGGATAAATTTATGATTGTGTATCTGGATGATATTTTGATTTTTTCGGATGACTGGGACTCTCATGTCCAGCAGGTCAGGAGGGTTTTTCAGGTTTTGCGGTCTAATTCCTTGTGTGTGAAGGGTTCTAAGTGCGTTTTTGGGGTTCAAAAGATTTCCTTTTTGGGATATATTTTTTCCCCCTCTTCCATCGAGATGGATCCTGTCAAGGTTCAGGCTATTTGTGATTGGACGCAACCCTCTTCTCTTAAGAGTCTTCAGAAATTTTTGGGCTTTGCTAACTTTTATCGTCGATTTATTGCTGGTTTTTCTGATGTTGTTAAACCATTGACTGATTTGACTAAGAAGGGTGCTGATGTTGCTGATTGGTCCCCTGCTGCTGTGGAGGCCTTTCGGGAGCTTAAGCGCCGCTTTTCTTCCGCCCCTGTGTTGCGTCAGCCTGATGTTGCTCTTCCTTTTCAGGTTGAGGTCGACGCTTCTGAAATCGGAGCTGGGGCGGTTTTGTCGCAGAGAAGTTCCGATTGCTCCGTGATGAGACCTTGTGCTTTTTTCTCGCGTAAATTTTCGCCCGCCGAGCGGAATTATGATGTTGGGAATCGGGAGCTTTTGGCCATGAAGTGGGCTTTTGAGGAGTGGCGTCATTGGCTTGAGGGGGCTAGACATCAGGTGGTGGTATTGACTGACCACAAAAATCTAATTTATCTTGAGTCCGCCAGACGCCTGAATCCTAGACAGGCGCGCTGGTCGTTGTTTTTCTCTCGGTTTAATTTTGTGGTGTCCTACCTGCCGGGTTCTAAGAATGTTAAGGCGGATGCCCTTTCTAGGAGTTTTGAGCCTGACTCCCCTGGTAATTCTGAACCTACAGGTATCCTTAAGGATGGAGTGATATTGTCTGCTGTTTCTCCAGACCTGCGGCGGGCCTTGCAGGAGTTTCAGGCGGATAGACCTGATCGTTGCCCACCTGGTAGACTGTTTGTTCCTGATGATTGGACCAGTAAAGTCATTTCTGAGGTTCATTCTTCTGCGTTGGCAGGTCATCCTGGAATCTTTGGTACCAGGGATTTGGTGGCAAGGTCCTTCTGGTGGCCTTCCCTGTCTCGAGATGTGCGAGGCTTCGTGCAGTCTTGTGACGTTTGTGCTCGGGCCAAGCCTTGTTGTTCTCGGGCTAGTGGATTGTTGTTGCCCTTGCCTATCCCGAAGAGGCCCTGGACGCACATCTCGATGGATTTTATTTCGGATCTTCCTGTTTCTCAGAAGATGTCTGTCATCTGGGTGGTGTGTGATCGTTTCTCTAAGATGGTCCATTTGGTTCCCCTGCCTAAGTTGCCTTCTTCTTCCGAGTTGGTTCCTCTGTTTTTTCAAAATGTGGTCCGTTTGCATGGTATTCCGGAGAATATCGTTTCTGACAGAGGTACCCAATTCGTGTCTAGATTTTGGCGAGCATTCTGTGTTAGGATGGGCATAGATTTGTCTTTCTCGTCTGCTTTCCATCCTCAGACTAATGGCCAGACCGAGCGGACGAATCAGACCTTGGAGACATATTTGAGGTGTTTTGTGTCTGCGGATCAGGATGATTGGGTTGCTTTTTTGCCTTTAGCGGAGTTTGCCTTCAATAATCGGGCCAGTTCTGCCACCTTGGTTTCTCCCTTTTTCTGTAATTCGGGGTTTCATCCTCGATTTTCTTCTGGTCAGGTGGAATCTTCGGATTGTCCTGGAGTGGATGCTGTGGTGGAGAGGTTGCATCAGATTTGGGGGCAGGTAGTGGACAATTTGAAGTTGTCCCAGGAGAAGACTCAGCTTTTTGCCAACCGCCGGCGTCGGGTTGGTCCTCGGCTTTGTGTTGGGGACTTGGTGTGGTTGTCTTCTCGTTTTGTCCCTATGAGGGTTTCTTCTCCCAAGTTTAAGCCTCGGTTCATCGGCCCGTACAAGATATTGGAGATTCTTAACCCTGTGTCCTTCCGTTTGGACCTCCCTGCATCTTTTTCTATTCATAATGTTTTTCATCGGTCATTATTGCGCAGGTATGAGGTACCGGTTGTGCCTTCCGTTGAGCCTCCTGCTCCGGTGTTGGTTGAGGGCGAGTTGGAGTATGTTGTGGAAAAAATCTTGGACTCCCGTGTTTCCAGACGGAAACTCCAGTATCTGGTCAAATGGAAGGGATACGGTCAGGAGGATAATTCTTGGGTGACTGCCTCTGATGTTCATGCCTCCGATTTGGTCCGTGCCTTTCATAGGGCTCATCCTGATCGCCCTGGTGGTTCTGGTGAGGGTTCGGTGCCCCCTCCTTGAGGGGGGGGTACTGTTGTGAAATTGGATTTTGGGCTCCCCCGGTGGCCACTGGTGGAATTGAACTGGTGTGCATCATCCTCTCTGTTCACCTGTTTCCATCAGGATGTGGGAGTCGCTATTTAGCCTTGCTCCTCTGTCACTTCCATGCCGGTCAACATTGTAATCAGAAGCCTTTCTGTGCATGTTCCTGCTGCTAGACAACTCCCAGCTAAGTTGGACTTAGTCCTTGTTTGTTTTTGCATTTTGTTCCAGTTCACAGCTGTAGTTTTGTTTCTGTGTCTGGAAAGCTCTTGTGATCTGAAATTGCCACTCTGATGTTATGAGTTAATACTAGAGTCTTAAAGTAATTTCAGGATGGTATTTTGATAGGGTTTTCAGCTGACCATGAAAGTGCCCTTTCTGTCTTCCTGCTATCTAGTAAGCGGACCTCAATTTTGCTAAACCTATTTTCATACTACGTTTGTCATTTCATCTAAAATCACCGCCAATATTTGTGGGGGCCTCTGTCTGCCTTTCGGGGAAATTTCTCTAGAGGTGAGCCAGGACTATATTTTCCTCTGTCAGGATTAGTTAGTCCTCCGGCCGGCGCTGGGCGTCTAGGGATAAAACGCAGGCTACGCTACCCGGCTACTGTTAGTTGTGCGGCAGGTTTAGTTCATGGTCAGTTTAGTTTCCATCCTTCCAAGAGCTAGTTCGTATGTTTGCTGGGCTATGTTCTCTTGCCATTGAGAACCATAACAGATCCCGCTAACGATCTCGTTATGTGTGACAGCGACCAACGATCAGGCCCCTGCTGGGAGATCGTTGGTCGTTGGGGAATGATCAGGACCTTTTTTTGGTCGCTGATCACCCGCTGTCATCGCTGGATCGGCGTGTGTGACACCGATAGAGCGATGTGTTCACTTGTAACCAGGGTAAATATCGGGTTACTAAGCGCAGGGCCGCGATTAGTAACCCGATATTTACCCTGGTTACCATTGTAAAAGTAAAAAAAAAACCAGTACATACTCACATTCTGATGTCTGTCACGTCCCCCGGCATCCACAGGGTTAAAACTGCTTTCGGCAGGAGCGCTGCTAATGCACGCGCTGCTGCCGAGAGCTTCCCTGCACTGACTGTGTCAGTGCCGGCCGTAAAGCAGAGCACAGCAGTGACGTCACCGCTGTTACTGCCGGCGCTGACACATTCAGTGCAGGGAAGCTCTCGGCAGCAGCGCGTGCATTAGCAGCGCTCTTGCCGAAAGCAGTTTTAACCCTGTGGACGCCGGCAGGGGACATGACAGACATCAGAATGTGAGTATGTAGTGTTTTTTTTAATTTTACTTTTACAATGGTAACCAGGGTAAATATCGGGTTACTAAGCGTGGCCCTGCACTTAGTAACCCGATGTTTACCCTGGTTACCCGGGTGCTGCAGTGGGACTTCGGCATCGTTGAAGACAGTTTCAACGATGCCAAAGTCGTTCCCCTGATCGTTGGTCACTGGAGAGAGCTGTCTGTGTGACAGCTCCCCAGCGACCACACAACGACTTACCAACGATCACGGCCAGGTCGTATCGCTGGTTATGATCGTTGGTAAGTCGTTTAGTGTGACTCCAGCTTAACACTAGAGAAGAAAGAGAAAGGATTCAGAAAGATTAGATAAGCTTGAGCAATGGGTAGCGACTAGAATGGTATTTAACAGGGAGAAATGCAAGATTTTACATCTGGGCAAGAAAAATTTAAATTACATCTATAGAATGGGAGTAATAGAATTAAGCAACATCACGTGTGAAAAAGACTTGGGTATACTAATAGATCACAAACTGCACCTGAGTCAACAGTGTGATGTAGCAGCAGAAAAGGCAAATACAGTTCTAGGATATATTAGGAGAAGCATAGAGTCTAGATCACATGAAGTAATTATTCCCCTTTAATAGGGTTGAGCGACTTTTACGTTTTCAGGATCGAGTTGGGTTTCGCGAAACAGACTTTGTCAAATGTCGGGTCGAGTGAAATCGGCCGATTATTGCGAAAAGTCGGGGATCCGACCGAAACACGAAACCCAATGCAAGTCAATGGAGAATCAAAGTCGGCAGTGAGTGGAGGACAGGAAAACACCAACAGAGCCCATTTTAATGCCAAAAACATCAATTCTTGTTACTTAAGCTTGTCAATCTTAATTTACCTTATAATAATAGTTAGCCATTGAAAATGTGGGGGTCATTTGGCAACAGTTGTGGGGGGGATTAGGGCTGGCTCAAGTTTTTCGTGGGCCCAGGAAACGCGGACTACGTCACGGCAGTGGAGCAGGGAGAGGTAAGTATTTCAACTTTGCAAGTGCTGTGATCCTGAGCAAGCAGGGGGGGCACACTCGTTCGCATTGCCACTGGCACAGGGCCCCTCAAAGTACGGCGTTGTGATTGACGGTGGGGGCGCCTCCCACCGGCAGAGACACTTTTGCATACTATGAGGGGCCCTGTGCCAGTGACGTCGCCAACGAGTATGCCCCCCACCTGTTGAAGGAACCTGCACTTTCATCTGCACCTTCCTCTTTGTCCCCGTGTAAGGTGGTATAGTATGCGGGAAGGGGAACCAGACTTTCTGCAGGGTCAGATACTGGCTATGTAGAGTGCAAGGGGAATGTAGTGGTCTGGGTCAATGTACCGGCAGACTCATCTAGCAGTGGCTGGGCAATGGGCAGGATGAGGAGGAAACACAGATATAGGCCCAAAGAATAAAGTAGGCTAAATGCAGTTCAAAATTGGTAACAGGAGTAAACAGGCAGCACTGCTTTGTTAAGTGGAGGAGAACAGTAAGGAGCGGCAGACACCGTTAGTAGGCCCAACCAAACCAGTAGGCCAAATGCAGTTTTAAAATTCCTATAGGCCGAAAGCCTGAAGATTGAAGCTCAGGATAAGAACACAGGAGAATACCAAAGAGCAGCAGACACTGTTAGTAGGCCCAACCAAACTAGTAGGCCAAATGCACTTTAATATGTGGTATCGGCTGCAAATTGAGGCTCTGCTTTGTGCAGTGAAGGACAGCTGTATTGAGTGGTGCAGACAGACACAGGTAGTAGGCCTAAATTAAAAAAGTTGGCTCAATGCAGTTTAAAATTGGTTACAGGGGTACACAGGCGGCAGAGTGTTGTTAAGCGGAGGATGATTGTCAGGACTGCAGTGGCCCAGACAGACTTAGTAGGCCTAAAATAAAAAATAGCCTCAATGCAGTTCAAAATGGGTAACGGGTACACAGGCAGCATTGCTTTGGTCAGTGGAGGACGATTAGTAGGAGTGGCGCAGACAGACTTACTAGGCCTAAAATAAAAAAGTTGGCTCAATGCAGTTTAAAATGGGTAACAGGGGTACACAGGCAGCACTGGTTTGGTCAGCGGAGGACGATTGCTAGGAGTGGCGCAGACAGACTTACTAGGCCTAAAATAAAAAATAGCCTCAAT
Organism: Ranitomeya variabilis; assembly: GCF_051348905.1. Classification (NCBI taxonomy): domain Eukaryota; kingdom Metazoa; phylum Chordata; class Amphibia; order Anura; family Dendrobatidae; genus Ranitomeya; species Ranitomeya variabilis. The sequence continues at coordinate 116,575,816 of NC_135237.1, read as the reverse complement.
GCAGTTCAAAATGGGTAACGGGTACACAAGCAGCATTGTTTTGGTCAGCGGAGGACGATTAGTAGGAGTGGTGCAGCCAGACTTACTAGGCCTAAAATAAAAAAGTTGGCTCAATGCAGTTTAAAATGGGTAACGGGTACACAGGCAGCACTGGTTTGGTCAGTGGAGGACGATTGCTAGGAGTGGCGCAGACAGACTTACTAGGCCTAAAATAAAAAATAGCCTCAATGCAGTTCAAAATGGGTAACGGGTACACAGGCAGCATTGTTTTGGTCAGCGGAGGACGATTAGTAGGAGTGGCGCAGACAGACTTACTAGGCCTAAAATAAAAAAGTTGGCTCAATGCAGTTCTAAACTGGTAACAGGAGTAAACTGGTGGCACTGCTTTGTTCGGTGGAGGACAACTGGAATAAGTGGCTGACACAGTACATTGGCCTAAATAGTAAAGCGGGCTAAATGTCTGCAAAAAAAATGTTCGTAAATAAACAGGTGGCAAAGCAACGTACAGGGGTGGGTTCCTCTGCTGAGTACCAGATAGTGGTAGTTCGCGCACAGTATTCACAGGTCAAAATGGAGGGCATGGTCCCTGTATATATTTACTATCATCTCTCAATTTGTATTGGCAGTGCCATTGAAGGATTTAACAGCACCGACTAAACAGCGGTGGAGCACTGTTTGAGCTGGGGGGGGGAACACTCTCTCGTGGGCGGAAGTAATGGCCCAGGGCCCCTCATATTACGACGGTGTGTCTGACGTGGGGTGTGCACCCCCACCGCCAGAGACACTTAATTGTACGATGAGGGACCCTGTGCCAGTGCCGTCTGCCAAAAGTGGGCACACCCACCTGTCCAGGCAAACGGCACTCGCACGGGTGCTTGCGCCAAGTGGTGACCACGGGCTCGTGGGGGGAGTCAGCCCATTTAGGGAGGTGTTAAAAATGGCCTATGGTGGACATTCAGCAGCAGCAAATGGAGGAATTGGAGCAGTCAGTAAGAGGAGCCCAAAAGCAAGACCTTTTTAAAGGAAAACTATGTGTCAGCAGGGGAAGGTGGGGCAAAAGAATGTGAAATCCATGATTGGTTCATTTTAATGAAGGTTAGATTATCAACATTTTGGGTAGCCAGACGTTTCCTTTTTTCGGTCAGTATTGAACCAGCAGCACTGAAGACTCTTTCTGATAGCACACTGGCAGCAGGGCAAGCGAGCTCCTGTAATGCATATTCTGCCAATTCAGGCCAGGTGTCTAGTTTAGATGCCCTATAATCAAAGGGGAATGACCTGTGAGGGAGAACATCGATAAGGGAGGAAAAGTAGTTTGTAACCATACTGGACAAATGCTGTCTCCTGTCACTTTGAATCGATGCAGCTGTCCCTGTCGTGTCAGCGGTCATTGAAAAATCACTCCACAACCTTGTCATAAAACCCCTCTGTCCAACGCCACTTCGGATTTCTGCACCGCTAGCACCTCTGCCATGTTGCCCCCTACGGCTCGTGTGAGAACCATCACCGCCGCTGTGTGCTGGGAATGCCAGAACCAAACGGTCTACAAGAGTTGCTTGTTTGGTAGCCAATATTTGCTCTAGGTTCTCATGCGGCATGATATTTTGCAATTTCCCTTTGTAGCGTGGATCCATTAGGCAGGCCAACCAGTAATCGTCATCGGTCATCAATTTGACAATGCGGGGGTCCCTTTTTAGGATACGCAAGGCATGTGGGCCAATGTTCCAGGTGTCAATTCACTGCTTCTGCTGGGTTGAGGAGCACTTTCTTGCAAATCTACATCACAAGTGTCCCGCAAGAAACCTGTACCAGACCTTGCAACGGCACCAGTTTCTATTGCCCCCTGAGAAGCTCCCTCCTCCCATACATATTCAGCCCCATCATCCTCCTCCTCATACTCTTCGTCCGCCACCTCATCCTGGACAGTTCCCTGACCAGACAATGGCTTCCCTCCTCCTCGGCTGCAGACGCCTGCTCCTTAATCAAACTTTGCATCAGCAGACGCATAAGTGGGATGCTCATGCTTATGATGGCGTCGTCTGCACTTACCAGCTGTGTGCATTCCTCAAAACACTGAAGGACTTGGCAGAGGTCTTGTAGCTTCGACCACTGCACACCAGACAACTCCATGTCTGCCATCCAACTGCCTGCCCGTGTATGCGTATCCTCCCACAAATAAATGACAGCACGCCTCTGTTCACACAGCCTCTGAACCATGTGCAGTGTGGAGTTCCACCTTGTTGCAACATCTATAGTTAGGCGTTGCTGTGGAAGATTTAGCGATCGCTGATGGTTCAGCATACGGCTGGAGTGTACGGGCGACCGGCGGATGTGCAAACAAAGTTTTCGCACCTTCAGGAGCAGGGCTGGTAACTCCGGATAATTTTTCAGGAAGCACTGCACCACCAGGTTCAAAGTGTGAGCCAAGCAAGGTATGTGTTTAAGTTGTGAAAGGGCTATGGCAGCCATAAAATTCCTTCAGTTATCACTGACTACCTTGCCTGCCTCAAGATGTACACTGCCCAGCCATGACTCACTTTCTTGCTGCAAGAACTCGGCCAGTACTTCCGCGGTGTGCCTGTTGTCACCCAAACACTTCATTTCCAACACAGCCTGCTGACGCTTACCACTAGCTGTTCCATAATGAGACACCTCGTGTGCAACACTGGCAGCTGCGGATGGAGTTGCCAGGCGACTGCGCTCTGTGGACGAGCTGTCGCTTCTGGAGGAGGAGGAGGAGGAGGGGTGTCGAATGCCTACTACCAACTGTTTCCTAGACCGTGGGCTAGGCAGAACTGTCCCACTATGGCTGTCCCCTGTGGACCCTGCATCCACCACATTAACCCAGTGCGCCGTGATGGACACGTAACGTCCCTGGCCATGTCTACTGGTCCATGCATCTGTGATGAGGTGCACCTTTCCACTGACAGACTGCCTCAGTGCACGGACAATGCGGTCTTTGACATGCTGGTGGAGGGCTGGGATGGCTTTTCTCGCAAAGAAGTGGCGACTGGGTAGGTCATAGCGTGGTACTGCGTAGGCCATCAGGTCTTTGAAAGCTTTGCTTTCGACCAACCGGTAGGGCATCAACTCTAACGAGATTAATCTGGCAATGTGGGCGTTCAAACCCTGTGTATGCGGATGAGAGGATGAGTACTTTCTTTTCCTCACGAGAGTCTCTTCTAGGGTGAGCTGGACAGGAGACCTGCAGATGGTGGAACTAGCGTTGGTGGTGGTGGTGGACATGGCGGATTGAGAGACAGTTGGTGATGTTGGCCTACACACAGTGCTTCCTACCAATAACCTTCTGATTCTCTGCCTGCTTTGGCCTTGCGACGATCCCTCCACATTTGCTGCTGGTGGTGTCCGAACCGGTGGGCTTACAGTGAGGGAAGCAATGTGGTGTTGCTGACTACCTTCATTCTGACCAGGTGCACCAACGGTACAGGACGTTTGGTAATTAGTCCAGGCTTGCAATTGCATGCTGGTTAAATGTCTACGCATGCATGTTGTATTTAAATTTTGAAGAATCTTCCCTCTGCTAAAGGTCTTTGAGCATTTCTTACAGATCACTTTAGACTGATCATTGGGATCTTGGTCAAAAAAATGCCACACTGCACTCTTCCTACTATGGAATTCCATTTCTGGCATTGCACGCTGTGCAACTTTCAGCGGTTGACCACGCTGTCCTAAAACTGTTTTTGTCACACGTTTTGGGCCTGATACAGGCCTGGCTGATGACAGCTGTTGCAATGCAGATTGGTGTTGCTGCGGATAACCCTCCTCCGCTTCTGAGCTAGTGCCAGCGGCACCCTCTTTCCCCAATGGCTGCCAATCTGGGTTAAGAACTGGGTCATCTATCACCTCCTCCTCCACAATGTCATGTGCACCTTCCTCAGTGTCACCATGTAAGCCGGTGCTATAGCGTTCGGGACAGGGCACCATAGTCTCATCAGGGTCAGATTCTGGCTCAGGAAACAGCGAGGTCAATGTAGTGATCTGAGTCAATGGAACAACATCATAATCTAGTTGTGGCTGTGCATCAGTGCACTCCATGTCCGATTCTTCTTGTAATGGGCAGTGTACAATTTCCCTTTCTTACCCTGGCACAGTATGGGTAAAGAGCTCCCTGTAGTGTCGCCTGATGCATCCTTCACTTTTGGTTTGGGAGAAGGACACAAGGAAGCGTCTTTTTCCGGACCGGAAGCATCCACTGATGACTGGCTGCTCTTAGATTTTGAACTTTGGGAAGAGGAGGCGAAAGAGCTAGAGGCTGAGTCAGCAAGAAAAGACAACTTTTTCCTGCTGCTTCGGCTTTAAAAGCTGTTTTCCTACTCCCAGGTAAGGGAGCCTTCGAGGCCTTGTGTAGCCAGATGATGACGCAGGCTCAACACCTCCAGCCTTAGGTGCTACTATGCTTTTGCCACTACCACCAGATGCAGCACCACCACCACCATCAGTACTAGCTGGCAACCCCCGCCCACGGCCTCTTCCACCAGACTTCCTCATTTTTTGGGGGGAGACACTGAACCACAACTCTGGCCCAGTGGTATAACACAACACTATGAACCTGGCAGAAAGTGGCTGCCTGATATACGACACACTAGCAGTACAGCAGAATATAAACTGTGTGAGAATTACTATCTAACTTTTGGGGGAAGACACTGAACCACAACTCTGGCCCAGTGGTATAACACAACACTATGAACGTGGCAGAAAGTGGCTGCCTGATATACGACACACTAGCAGTACAGCAGAATATAAACTGTGTGTGAATGTGTGAATTACTATCTCACTTTTGGGGGGAGACACTGAACCACAACTCTGGCCCAGTGGTATAACACAACACTATGAACGTGGCAGAAAGTGGCTGCCTGATATACGACAAACTAGCAGTACAGCAGAATGTAAACTGTGTGAGAATTACTATCTCACTTTTGGGGGGAGACACTGAACCACAACTCTGGCCCAGTGGTATAACACAACACTATGAACCTGGCAGAAAGTGGCTGCCTGATATACGACACACTAGCAGTACAGCAGAATAAAAACTGTGTGAGAATTACTATCTCACTTTTGGGGGGAGAAACTGAACCACAACTCTGGCCCAGTGGTATAACACAACACTATGAACGTGGCAGAAAGTGGCTGCCTGATATACGACACACTAGTAGTACAGCAGAATATTAACTGTGTGAGAAATACTATCTCACTTTTGGGGGGAGACACTGAACCACAGCTCTGGCCCAGTGGTATAACACAACACTATGAACGTGGCAGAAAGTGGCTGCCTGATATACGACACACCAGCAGTACAGCAGAATATAAACTATGTGAGAATTACTATCTCACTTTTGGGGGGAGACACTGAACCACAACTCTGGCCCAGTGGTATAACACAACACTATGAACATGGCAGAAAGTGGCTGCCTGATATACGACACACTAGCAGTACAGCAGAATATAAACTGTGTGAGAATTACTATCTCACTTTTGGGGGGAGAAACTGAACCACAACTCTGGCACAGCGGTATAACACAACACTATGAACGTGGCAGAAAGTGGCTGTAATTATTATAAAAAAAAAAATAAAAAAAAAATTACTTAGATGAACTCAAAATGATACCGCGCTTAGGTGATACAGGATATTATATCTATAATAACCGGAATGGCATCCAAGTAGCTGTGACAATGAATGTGAATGTACAACTGCAAATGGTGGTGGACTCAGTGCTGGACTACTGAGCCACCTGGTAGCCTATACGTACTTGCAAAATGCACTGACTGCACAAAGAAGAAGCCAAAAAAATGCCCTGTTTACAATGAATGTTAGTGCACTGCAGACCCCGCATGAACCATACCCATGAGTACTGGAAAGCCCTTACCGTGTGCTGTGGCTGGTGGATCATGCGGTTCTTCCTAGTGGATGTCCAGGAGGATGTGCGATGTGCCGCAGGAGGATATGACAGGTGAAAGTGTGCCTGCGGGTGTCGGGCGATGGGTGGGCACACAGAAGATGGTCCTACGTGTCCTGTGTGGGGTATCGCTGGTAAGTGCAGAGCCAGAGAACATCCCGGCCGGAGGCGTTCCTGGTTGCACTAGAAAACAAAGATGGCCGACGCTGCCTGGCAGCGTGTGACGTCACAGGCCTACGGAGCCCTGCTGGGACCAAAAAGCAAACCAACGCGTTTCAAAGGGTAAACGCCCTTCTTCATCAGACCCTGTTGACAGTTGATGAATTGCAGACAAGAGCGGTATTATTGTAGAACATAAAAGGGACTTTAATCAACCCTGAAAAGTTTTTTTTCTTGTATGTGGCAGCAACAAACTGTGGAGTTACACTGCCAGCTTTGATGAATTTCTGAATACAGATGACGGTAAATAACATGAATCAGTCAATGAGTGCATGGAAAAAAACAGCAGCAAGGCTTAAAATTTATAAGGCAATAATCTCTGATTAGCTGCCTGTCATATGTTATATCTACTACAGCACCTCACCGTGGACGAAATGCAGATAAGAGAGGTATTATTGTAGAATATAGAAGGGATTTGAACTTGAGCAACAAAGTCTGTAGGGACTCAAGTAATACAGGCAGCTTTGATTAATTTCTGAGTACAGATTACTGTAAAAGACATGAATCGGTCAATAAGTCCATGGAAAAAAGTGACAGCAGCAATCCTTAGAATTTATAAGGCAATAATCTCTGACTAGATGCCTGTAATAAACTATATCTACTGCAACACCGATAAGAGCGTTATTATTATAATAGAATAAAATGTGTTTGAATTTAGCCCTGAAATAGTTTAATGTAGCAGCATCAAGGACAATTATTTCATCAACCCTGAGTGGGAATATAGTGGAGCTTTATGCATCTACTCAGCCTGATATGGAGTAGACCAGGATCTTCAGTACTTACTGTACAAAGTCTCCTGTCCCAGCTGTGAAATCCTATATGTAGTGTGAGAACTTCCTATATGATGACCACCTGACAGTCCACAACAAGGCACTGGAGCATATACTTACAGAACCAATCAGATCAGCTAGAAAGCGGATCCAGAAAAAAAATGTTCCTATTACTAAGAAGTGAGTTTTCTAGACTGGTGAAAAGTATGCATGCACTAAGTGAAAGGGAGGCACTCCAATACCCCTTTGAAGAGATGTAGTGGAGAGCCTCAGAAAATATTTTTTTTTTTGCATTATTAAGGAGTGGGTATCCTAGATGGGTATTGCGCATTCACTAAGTGAATGGGATGAAAAACTTTTATCCCTGGGGGTATACATATATATATTATATATATATATATATATATATATATATATATATATATATATATATACACAGTATATATATATATATATATATATTGTAGCTATTGAACCCGTTCTACGCCCGGGTGGCGAGCATTTATATTGGAATATGGTCTCCATCCTGGTATGTGCTGCTCCCATCCTGTCATATGCTGCTCCATCCTGCGCCCCCATCCTGTCATGTGCTGCTCCACCGTGTCATGTGCTGCTCCATCCTGCGCCCCCATCCTGTCATGTGCTGCTCCACCGTGTCATGTGCTGCTCCATCCTGCGCCCCCATCCTGTCATGTGCTGCTCCACCGTGTCATGTGCTGCTCCATCCTGCGCCCCCATCCTGTCATGTGCCACTCCACCGTGTCATGTGCTGCTCCATCCTCATCCCCATCCTGTCATGTGCTCCCATCCTGCGCCCCCATCCTATCACGTGCTGCTCCATCCTGCGCCCCCATCAGTGCGGGCGGCTGTGCTGAGTGCGGGCGGCTGTGCTGAGTGCGGGTGGCTGTGCTGAGTGCGGGCGGCTGTATGTGGCTGTGCTGAGTGCGGGCGGCTGTATGTGACGTCGCTGTGCTGGGTGCGGGCGGCTGTGCTGGGTGCGGCAGCTGTGGACGGCTGTGCTGGGTGCGGTGGCTGTGCTGGGTGCAGCGGCTGTGCTGGGTGCAGCGGCTGTGCGTGGCTGTAGGCGGCTGTGCGTGGCTGTGGGAGGCTGTGCTGGGTGCGGCGGCTGTGCGTGGCTGTGGGCGGCTGTGCTGGGTGCGGCGGCTGTGCTGGGTGCGGTGGCTGTGCTGCGTGCGGCGGCTGTCCGTGGCTGTAGGCGGCTGTGCGTGGCTGTGGGCGGCTGTGCTGGGTGCGGAGGCTGTGCGTGGCTGTGGCGGCTGTGCGTGGCTGTGCTGGGTGCAGCGGCTGTGCTGGGTGCGGCGGATGTGCTGGGTGCGGCGGCTGTGCTGGGTGCGGCGGCTGTGGGTGGCTGAGCTGGGTGCAGCGGTTGTGCGTGGCTGTGGGCGGCTGTGCTGGGTGCGGCAGCTGTGCGTGGCTGTGCTGGGTGCGGCGGCTGTGCGTGGCTGTGGGCGGCTGTGCGTGGCTGTGGGCGGCTGTGCTGGGTGCGGCGGCTGTGCTGGGTGTGGCGGCTGTCCGTGGCTGTGGGCGGCTGTGCGTGGCTGTGGGAGGCTGTGCTGGGTGCGGCGGCTGTGCGTGGCTGTAGGCGGCTGTGCGTGGCTGTGGCGGCTGTGCATGGCTGTGCTGGGTGCGGCGGATGTGCTGGGTGCGGCGGCTGTGCTGGGTGCGGCGGCTGTGGGTGGCTGTGCTGGGTGCGGCGGCTGTGCGTGGCTGTGGGCTGTGCGTGGCTGTGGGCGGCTGTGCTGGGTGCGGCGGCTGTGGTCGGCTGTGCTGGGTGCGGCGGCTGTGCGTTGCTATGGGTGGCTGTGCGTGGCTGTGGTCGGCTGTGCTGGGTGCGGCTGTGCGTGGCTGTGGGCGGCTGTGCGTGGCTGTGGGCGGCTGTGCGTGGCTGTGGGCGGCTGTGCTGGGTGCGGCGGCTGTGGTCGGCTGTGCTGGGTGCGGCGGCTGTGCGTGGCTGTGGTCGGCTGTGCTGGGTGCGGCTGTGCGTGGCTGTGGGCGGCTGTGCGTGGCTGTGGTCGGCTGTGCTGGGTGCGGCTGTGCGTGGCTGTGGGCGGCTGTGCGTGGCTGTGGGCGGCTGTGCGTGGCTGTGGGCGGCTGTGCTGGGTGCGGCGGCTGTGGGCGGCTGTGCTGGGTGCGGCGGCTGTGCGTGGCTGTGGTCGGCTGTGCTGGGTGCGGCTGTGCGTGGCTGTGGGCGGCTGTGCGTGGCTGTGGGCGGCTGTGCTGGGTGCGGCGGCTGTGGTCGGCTGTGCTGGGTGCGGCGGCTGTGCGTGGCTGTGGGCGGCTGTGCTGGGTGCGGCGGCTGTGCGTGGCTATGGGTGGCTGTGCGTGGCTGTGGTCGGCTGTGCTGGGTGCGGCGGCTGTGCGTGGCTATGGGTGGCTGTGCGTGGCTGTGGGCAGCTGTGCTGGGTGCGGCGGCTGTGCGTGGCTGTGGGCGGCTATGGTCGGCTGTGCTGGGTGCGGCGGCTGTGCGTTGCTGTGGGCGGCTGTGCGTGGCTGTGCTGGGCGCGGCGGCTGTGCTGGGTGCGGCCATTTTCTTGGTCCTGCTCCCGGAGTCGGCGCCTGCGCAGTCCGCGCTTTCCGGCGCCATTTTCTTGAAGACACTGCAATGTGTCTTCAAGAAAATGGCGCCGGAAAGCGCGGACTGCGCAGGCGCCGATTCCGGGAGCAGGGGGACAGTCACGGCCCGGAAGCGCGTCGGTGGAACGGGTCAGGTAAGTATACTCACCCTCCGCCTCCTGGCTCATCCCTGCTTGTCCGGTGGAGATCGCGGTGTGCGTTCAGCGCTTACGCATACCGCGATCTCCTGGGAGCGTCGCTCTGTGCGGTCCAGACTGCGCCGGCGCTTGCGCAGTCTATAGAGGCTTCGGACAGAGTGACGCTCCCAGCGTTATATTATAGATATACACTCACCGGCCACTTTATTAGGTACACCTGTCCAACTTCTTGTTAACACTTAATTTCTAATCAGCCAATCACATGGCGGCAACTCAGTGCATTTAGGCATGTAGACATGGTCAAGACAATCTCCTGCAGTTCAAACCGAGCATCAGTATGGGGAAGAAAGGTGATTTGAGTGCCTTTGAACATGGCATGGTTGTTGGTGCCAGAAGGGCTGGTCTGAGTATTTCAGAAACTGCTAATCTACTGGGATTTTCACGCACAACCATCTCTAGGGTTTACAGAGAATGGTCCGAAAAAGAAAAAAAATCCAGTGAGCGGCAGTTCTGTGGGCGGAAATGCCTTGTTGATGCCAGAGGTCAGAGGAGAATGGGCAGACTGGTTCGAGCTGATAGAAAGGCAACAGTGACTCAAATCGCCACCCGTTACAACCAAGGTAGGCCTAAGAGCATCTCTGAACGCACAGTGCGTCGAACTTTGAGGCAGATGGGCTACAGCAGCAGAAGACCACACCGGGTACCACTCCTTTCAGCTAAGAACAGGAAACTGAGGCTACAATTTGTACAAGCTCATCGAAATTGGACAGTAGAAGATTGGAAAAACGTTGCTTGGTCTGATGAGTCTCGATTTCTGCTGCGACATTCGGATGGTAGGGTCAGAATTTGGCGTAAACAACATGAAAGCATGGATCCATCCTGCCTTGTATGGAGCATCTTTGGGATGTGCAGCTGACAAATCTGTGGCAACTGTGTGATGCCATCATGTCAATATGGACCAAAATCTCTGAGGAATGCTTCCAGCACCTTGTTGAATCTATGCCACGAAGAATTGAGGCAGTTCTGAAGGCAAAAGGGGGTCCAACCCGTTACTAGCATGGTGTACCTAATAAAGTGGCCGGTGAGTGTATATATGTATATACAGTGGGGCAAAAAAGTATTTAGTCATTCAGCAATAGTGCAAGTTCCACCACTTAAAAAGATGAGAGGCGTCTGTAATTTACATCATAGGTAGACCTCAACTATGGGAGACAAACTGAGAAAAAAAAATCCAGAAAATCACATTGTCTGTTTTTTTATCATTTTATTTGCATATTATGGTGGAAAATAAGTATTTGGTCAGAAACAAAATTTCATCTCAATACTTTGTAATATATCCTTTGTTGGCAATGACAGAGGTCAAACGTTTTCTGTAAGTCTTCACAAGGTTGCCACACACTGTTGTTGGTATGTTGGCCCATTCCTCCATGCAGATCTCCTCTAGAGCAGTGATGTTTTTGGCTTTTCGCTTGGCAACACGGACTTTCAACTCCCTCCAAAGGTTTTCTATAGGGTTGAGATCTGGAGACTGGCTAGGCCACTCCAGGACCTTGAAATGCTTCTTACGAAGCCACTCCTTCGTTGCCCTGGCGGTGTGCTTTGGATCATTGTCATGTTGAAAGACCCAGCCACGTTTCATCTTCAATGCCCTTGCTGATGGAAGGAGGTTTGCACTCAAAATCTCACGATACATGGCCCCATTTATTCTTTCATGTACCCGGATCAGTCGTCCTGGCCCCTTTGCAGAAAAACAGCCCCAAAGCATGATGTTTCCACCACCATGCTTTACAGTAGGTATGGTGTTTGATGGATGCAACTCAGTATTCTTTTTCCTCCAAACACGACAAGTTGTGTTTCTACCAAACAGTTCCAGTTTGGTTTCATCAGACCATAGGACATTCTCCCAAAACTCCTCTGGATCATCCAAATGCTCTCTAGCAAACTTCAGACGGGCCCGGACATGTACTGGCTTAAGCAGTGGGACACGTCTGGCACTGCAGGATCTGAGTCCATGGTGGCGTAGTGTGTTACTTATGGTAGGCCTTGTTACATTGGTCCCAGCTCTCTGCAGTTCATTCACTAGGTCCCCCCGCGTGGTTCTGGGATTTTTACTCACCGTTCTTGTGATCATTCTGACCCCACGGGGTGGGATTTTGCGTGGAGCCCCAGATCGAGGGAGATTATCAGTGGTCTTGAATGTCTTCCATTTTCTAATTATTGCTCCCACTGTTGATTTCTTCACTCCAAGCTGGTTGGCTATTGCAGATTCAGTCTTCCCAGCCTGGTGCAGGGCTACAATTTTGTTTCTGGTGTCCTTTGACAGCTCTTTGGTCTTCACCATAGTGGAGTTTGGAGTCAGACGGTTTGAGGGTGTGCACAGGTGTCTTTTTATACTGATAACAAGTTTAAACAGGTGCCATTACTACAGGTAATGAGTGGAGGAAAGAGGAGACTCTTAAAGAAGAAGTTACAGGTCTGTGAGAGCCAGAAATCTTGATTGTTTGTTTCTGACCAAATACTTATTTTCCACCATAATATGCAAATAAAATGATAAAAAAACAGACAATGTGATTTTCTGGATTTTTTTTTCTCAGTTTGTCTCCCATAGTTGAGGTCTACCTATGATGTAAATTACAGACGCCTCTCATCTTTTTAAGTGGTGGAACTTGCACTATTGCTGAATGACTAAATACTTTTTTGCCCCACTGTATATATATGAATATTGTAGGTAGGCCTCTATAAATTGTTAATGCTGGCATCATAAACACCATTAAAAAATGTATAGTGAGGGTAGCGTGATCAACCTGTTGATATGAAGAAGGAGGACATCGACACAAAAAAGACGAAATCCTTAAACGCACACCCATATTTGGGTGGGAAGGGATCCAGACAAAAATAAAACAATAGATTTGAGTTTATGTTCCGCTCCTGTCATCTGGTGGTGTAGAGAGGTCTGGCCCATTCCAGCCCTTGCTTATTTTGATAAGAGTCAGCCTGTCAGCATTTTACTTTGACAGGTGGATGTGTCTATAGGTTATAATACTCCTGGCTGCACTAAAAAGCCGCTTGTGGCAGGGTATGCCAGTACCTCCAAAGCATAGAGAGTCAGTTCATGCTACAAGTCTAGCTTGGATAACTATTGGTTGTAATGCACAGACAAATCATGGAGGACACTGGTACTGTCATCAAAGTACTTCTTCAGCATCTTCCAAAACATTTCCATTCTTGTCAGAGTACCCCACGCATCAGGGTTTGGGCAGTGGGAGGGTATGGGAAAACTGTCCCAGACCTTTGAAAGTGTTCTCCTACCTCTGTTGCATCTGGTGTGTGTCTCCCTAGTCTCCAATCCTTGGTTGTCCAAGGAAATGTGACCTCTGCAGCAAGTGTTGTCAGAATTTTTTTAAATAATTTTTCAACTACGACTTTCTGGTACTACAACATTTTATTAGACCCCTCTATCACGGAAAAGAGAGATGGAGAGTTCTCCTTGTAGCAAGGGTCTAGAAGGGTGACCAACCAGTAATTAGTGTTGGCCAAAATGCATGCAATGTGAGGGTCATGGGAAAGGCAGCAGAACATAAACTCATCCATGTATGCCAGACTAACGCAAGACAATGCGTGGTGACTTTGCACACCAGTCGGAGAGCTGGAAGTAACAAATGTTTCTGCAGTACTGCCAGGGCGGTGGCAGCTGTAGCCAACTTGCAGAAATGGGTACACACGTGGCTTACTTTCACAAGTAGCTCAGGCAGATCTGGGCAGGTTTTGAGAAACCGCTGAACCACTAAATTGAGCACGTGAGCCAGTCATGTTATGTATGAAAGGTTACTAAGCTTCAGTGCTGCCACCAATTTATGGCCATTGTCACACATGACCGTGCTTGGTTGGTTCAGGGGTGAGAGCCAAAGATCTGTCTGGTCTTTTAGACCTTTCAACAACTCCACGGTCATGTGCAGTTTGTCACCTAAGCAGATTAACTTCAGCAGAGCTTGTTGCCGCTTGGCTGAGGCAATGCTGCAGTGCTTCCAGTTTGCAACTGATGTTGACTTTCTGAGATGGTGGATGAGGAGGAGGAGAAGGTCCAGGAACTGCTGTAGAAGGTGGGGGCTACTCTGATTGAACCAGGGCCCATAATCCTTGGTGTCGGTAGCACATGTTCTGTCCCAGGGTCTGACCGAGTCCCAGCTTCCACAATGTTCATCCAGTGTGCCATCAGGGAAATGTAGCATGCCTGGCCACACCACATGCACTTGTCCAGGTGTCCGTGGTTAAGCAGACCTTCCCAGTCACAGCATTGGTCAGGGCACAGCTGATGTTATGGGACACGTGCTTATGTAAGGCAGGGACTGCACACGAGGAGAAATAGTGGCGGCTGGGAACCGAGTACTGAGTGACGGCCTCCTCCATAAGGATGCAGAAAACTTCCATCTCTTCAAGAGTAAATTGTCACATTTCAAGGGTAAGCAGTCTGGAAATGTTGCCGTTTAGTATTGTAGCCTGTGTGGGGGGGTCGGCGTATTTATGCTTGTGTTACAAGGACTTGGGTAGGGACAACTGAACGCTGGGCTGGGACAAGGATGTGGACGTGGTTTCTTACAGTGGTTGCAAGTGTGAAAAGACAGGAGCAGGGTGGGAGTCATCTTTGCCTACATCATGAACAGAGGATTGGTGTGCCTGGAGAACAGGGGAAGAGGCAGTGCTGTCACTCGCAGATGCTGTTTCTGGACCCTGGTGTTCGGCCCAAGCAGTCGGGCGCTTTGATTGCATGTGCCTGAGCATGCTGGGGGTGGTCAGTCTGGTAGTTGTGCTGATGCTGGCATGGCAGATGTTGCAAATGGCCTTTTTGAGTTAATTGGATTGTCTTTAAAAAAGTACCAGATGCGGGAACACCTACCCCTTGACTTGGCAACTTAACCTGTGTTGGTGCTTTGGGGATCAGTTGACCACCTTGTGTCTTTGGCCATCTTACTGCCTTTTCTTGGCTGTAGTGGTGCTGCGGATCCCTCCTCCTGTGTGCTGCTATCCTCGCCTTGCATGTCACCTTCCCAGGTTGGTTCAGTGACCACTTCGTCTTCCACTTCTGCACCCTTTCCTCCTCCTGATTTGCTGACATAAAAACACCAGTTGCTGGCAATTGTGTCTTATCATCTATCATCCAGCTCTTGTGATGGTAATTGCATTTTCCCACCTTCGCCTTCATATGAGCGTGGCTGCTGAAGTATTTGAGCATCGCTACATGCAATCTCCTCATTTCCCAGTTAAAAAAGGCAGGGTGAGAGGCCAGGATCTATAACTGGAAATGTGAGCAGCTCTTTGGAGTGTCCAAGTGTGAAATTACTTGTCCCTGGGCACTCGGCACAGTGTGAGGAAGGAGGATCAGGGTGAGGATTATGTGGTTCAGAATCACGGCTACTGAGACTGGACCATTTGGTAGACAGAGTGGTACTGGCAGAGTGTCTGGAAACATCTGCTATCCATGCAACAACCTTTTCACACTGTTCAAGCTTCAAAAATAGTGTTCTGCACCCCTGCTACGAAGTGGGACAGGAAATTAGATCAACATGATGTGTGTGTTTGTTTTGCTCACACAGCAGGCACAGTTTCACCTTGCATCATGTCCAGTTCCCTGTCCCTTAAAATGGGCTTTGCCCATTTTTAACTTTGTATGATATATATCCCTGTTGAGAAAAGTTTGCGGGCAATATTACGATGCTATAAAAATTTGCTCATTACAGATTGATGTATAAGTCTGCAGTATCAATATAGCAATGTGATTTTTTTTACAAGAAATTTATTTTTTGGGGAGTTTTGAGGCCCAACTGTAGCACAATAAACACCTTATAAAATGTCACTGCCCAATAAAATTGCAGTATTACAATGTCAGCAAAATTTGCCCACATCAGATGATTTGGTGGAAGGGGGGCTTAAGGCCCAACTATAGCATAACAAATGTTATATAAATGCCACTGCATTTTTTTGGGGGGGGCTGGAGGTTTGACGCCGAACTCTAGCACAATAAATGCCATATGTAATGTCACTGATGGAAAAAATTGCAGTATTACCATGAAAGCTAAATTTACCCAATTGAGATGGGCATATGAAACTGCGGTATAAATATACAGTAGGAATGCAATTTTTTAAAACAATTTCCTTTTTGGGGTGTTTAGAAGCCCTACTGTAGCACACTAAATGCCATATAAAATTGCACAGCTCAAAAAAAGGCTGCATTACAATGCAAGCCAAATTTTCTCACTTCAGATGAACGCATGAGACTGCAGTATAAATATAACAATGCAATTTTTTTTAACAAACAATTTCTTTTTGGGGGGGGCTTTTGAGGCCCAACTGTAGCATGCTAACTGCTGTATCAAATTTCACAGTTCAAAAAAGGCTGTATTACAATGTCAGCCAAAGTTGACAACCTCAGACGGATGCATTATGCTGTAGTATGAATATAGCAATGCAATTTTTTTTACTGATTCCTTTTTGGGGGACTTTGAGGACCAATTGCAGCATGCTCAATGCCGTATAAAACTTACAACTCATAAAAGGCTGTATTACAATGCCAGCCAAATTTACACACCTCATATGGATGTATAAGACGGCAGTATAGATATACCAATGCATTTTTTTTTGCAAACAATTGCTTTTTTTAATTATTTTTTTGGGGGAATGGATTGAGGCCAAATTGTTTCACGATCAATGCCATATCAGATTTCACAGCTCAATTAAAAGGCTATATTACAATGCTAGGCAAATGTGAACACCTCAGATGGACATATGAGACTGCAGTTTAAATATAGAAAACTGATTTTTTTTAACAAACAATTTTTTTTCTGGGGGGTTTTGAGGCAGAACTGTAGCATGATAAATGCCAAATAAAATTTCACTGTTCAAAAAATCACAGCATTACAAAGCCAGGCAAATTTGCATACCTCAGATGGACGAGTAAGTCTGCAGTATCAATATAGCGACGCTATTGAGATCCTAACCAAGTCTGGCTGTATGCTTTTCATGCACAATTGGCTCAATAAAAATGATGTATAATAATTCCCTGCTCAGAACAATTTGCAGGATTTAGAGCAATACAAATATTATTAGCCCTGAAAAGAGTTTTTGGTATGCAGGCTGCAGCATAAAGGACATACAGTTAAGTCCATATACATTTGGACAGAGACAACATTTTTCTAATTTTGGTTATAGACATTACCACAATGAATTTTAAACAAAACAATTCAGATGCAGTTAAAGTTCAGACTTTCAGCTGTCATTTGAGGGTATCCACATTAAAATTGGATAAAGGGTTTAGGAGTTTAAGCTCCTTAACATGTGCCACCCTTGGTGCTAACCAGAATTAGAAAAATGTTGTCTCTGTCCAAATATATATGGACGTAAATGTATAATTCACCCTATCCTGTCCTACATGATCCCTTCAGCACAATCTCTTTCTTTGTGCTGCTAACAGCAGTATTACTATTGATTATAATTAGCCCTAAAAAGGCTGTTGTTTTACTTAATAGAAATATAAATGTGGCTGAATCCCTGGCTAATACGCAGCTATAACTCTGTTTCTCTCTCATCAGCATCTCTCCCTATGCTGCCTGTGTCCAAGGTACAGTATGCCGAGCATAGCACCACGGACCTCATAAAGACCTGTTGACGCTATGCGGCCACTCAATCACAGTAATGCCACTACCAAGATGGCTACGCCATTACCGTTAATGTCAGACAATCCCCACATGCGAGGCGGGGACTCAAGCTCCAGCTCAAACATTCAAAAAATACTCACTAAGTAACAAGAATCCCGAGCACACTGATGCTGGAGCAAGTAATGAGTAGTGACAAGCACACTCGCTCATCATTTCTATTCATACAGTAAATTATTTTCTGACATGATTTAGAAAATCGGTGTTAAGTGTCGAGTTCCTGCCGCTGCACAGGGAGACTCTGGAGCCATCTCCGCTGCAGTCTCTCATTCTAATTCAGCCGCAGTGGAGTCTGCTCAGCGGAGACGTCGGTCCCAGCGTCTGGCTCAAGCTGCTGCTCTTCCAGGCTCAGTGATTGTGGCCAGTGCTGGTCTGCGGTGATCAGACATCTCTGGGACTAAGTCCTGCTTTTTCCTTTCTGAGCATGCGCGAGGGAGGACCTCGCATTGGAGGTTGGGGGGTCACACGCTCAGGTTCTGTAGCAGCTCCTATTAGACCCCTTGGATGGTCCTTGTCTGCTGCAGCTATAAAAGGTTTGCATGGCCGCACATCCATGCGCTAGTATCAACCTATGTCATGAGCTTTGCTACTTGTGGTCATGTTTGCATGTGGTCATGGTTGGCTGAAATAAGCCCCTAGAATACCGGCACCTCCGGTGAGGAGTTTTGTGTGTATGAATTCAGGGCTGGCGTATAGCCACTAGAATTACGGCTACACTGGAGAGGAGTTGTTCGTATGCTATGCTGACTGCATGACCACTGTTTGCTTTCTGCTCTGTAGGGTAGCTGTGATCCTCTGTGAGGTTAACAGGGCACAGTGTTTTCCTATCTTAGCGATTCTGTGAAGTAACAGAGTTCGCTTATACCGCCATATAGTGCCGCCAATTGCTAGCAGCAGGTTCTCTCCTGCACGGTTGACCCCGGGTTGCGAATGCACCTATTATAACACATATATATACTCAGTGCGTTCCGCCAACCCTAAGAATCGTGCTGTGGAAAATATGAAGGCAACATGAACTTAAAAAAGCTGCAAAATTGTAAAGAAAAAACTAGAAACCGTGTAAAAAAAACCATCAGAACTAAAAAACAAGTTTTAGAAAACATGGGTTTATGATGTGAATTTCTTTTAAAAGCAATGATGGATTTTTCCACTTGCAACAGATATGGATGTTTAGAAAAGCTAGTCAAAGGTTCTGAAAGAATGTCTTTTACTTAAACATGTTTAATGTGTTCCTTAATGATGGTAATATGTAGAAAACGATCAATCAATTTAAATGTATATAAAGCTAATGGTGTGAAAAAATTCCATCTAACACTAGAAATGAATTCTTGTGTAAAATGGTAAGTATCTCAACATAATTAATGATGTGTCCTTACTGAATGTAATAAAAATCAGGTTTGAGTAGACAAATGTTCATGTCATAGACTATTTATTATTAAACATAGCTACAAGAATTTTCTTTAATTAGAGTTAAAAATTACTTTATCCATCGATATTAGATTTATAAAGTCAGCCACAGGCATAAAGAGTGGGCTAACCAAAGTGTCACATTGTCTGCCGCAAATAGGCTTCAGTTTAATTTTTTTCTCTCTAATAAAATGAAATCGGTAATTGGCTTGGTTGGAATTGCTTTTTTAGTTCAATGTGTTGTGCCCCATACAAAAGTATATTTTAATCAACAGATCTTGGAATAAATATAAACTCCAGAATTGGATGTGCTTTAAAAAAATGTTCCTGTTCTAGGATAATCTTATAAATGTGCCCCAGTGTTATGGTTTTGTCCGACCGTGCAGGAACACATTGGATATAAACCAATACAAAGGCCAACACCCACAACTCATGTGAAAGTGCAAGGATAGGTAAAGTAGGTTCAGTGACAAAATTAATGAAAATCATATAAGAAAATCCACCAAAGAAGGAACCAAATAATAATAAAATGTAGAAACTTTATTGAGACAAAAAATATTTAAAATCATGAAGTTCAATAAATAGGGATATGACTGAGGTAAGCCAAAGAAAGGAAGGAACCACAGTCAGAGTCAGGTAGCCGACAGGTATGTAACAGATTTAACAATTTTGCTCAAAAAAAGGTGCACTGTAACAAATCAAATAATGTGACCTGGAACAAAATTAACCAGATCAAATAGAGTATAATGAGTGACCAAGAGGGCTGTAACACACATCGAGGAGAGAGGGTGCAGAGCAAAAAGGAAACATAGCAACAAAGTAATGGTAATTACCTCAAGGATACCTGGAACCCTATGGAGCCACCCACCCCAACACGTGTTTCGGCGCTATGTCTTCTTGTCTTCTTCCGGGGGAGTGGCATGAATAAGTTACCAGGACTTTAAGTATACAAGGGGGGCCATTAACAACATCCAATGCATCTAATATAACGCTGCATGTGAGTGGCGCATGTGACGCCGTCCGCTCCCGGAAGTAAGCATCGCCGAGGGCGTCACCAGTCAGGAAGGTCCACACCAGTCAGGAAGGTCTGCATCAGAGGGGAACGCCCACATGCGATCACATGAGCAGAACCCCAAACGCGAGCACAACCCGGCTGGAGGAGGGTGCCGTCAGCGGTGCCAGGCAACCAGGAGCCAGCACACATGTGCGCCAGTAGGTAAACATGGCATTGCATGGAGATGGAGATACAAACAATACATGGACCGAAGTGCAAAGACAAAAAATACATACAGAGATGAGAACCCAAAGAAATGAATAAGAGTCACAAGGACCCAATTATGCAAATGTAGTAACAGTGATTAATAATATGTGAAAATGTGCATACATAGTTAAAAGTTAATTACATTTATTCATACTAAGATTTATAACATCCAATAAGTGATACTGATTACATAAAAAACATGTTTATAAAAGAACATGAAAAGTATATAGATACATACTAAATTTAAAATTGAACACACCTCAATTATGATACAGTGATTATGTACAAACATATATAGTGCAAAAAAGCACCATTAAGAATATTTAAATACATGCATTATACAAAAAGAGAAATAATAATCACTAAGGAATCCCATCAATATTAACACGTCAAAAAATGTCCAATTAGGACAGAATATTTGATGAGATCCACAAATAGTCCACAAGGAATCAAAGTGAATGCAAATCCATCAAAGTCATGGAAGCATCCCAACAAACACTGAAAGAAATTGGATACGGATGGACAATATCTAAAAAACATACAAAAAAGAGAATAATTAGTATTAATTACTACAGAACTAAAAATAGAGAAGTAATCATGAATAATAGGAAATGAAATACAATATAAAACATTATAAGATGCCAATTGAAACAGCACAGCAAATGTAAACCAAAGAAAGTGGGCAAAACTTAAAGTCTCATTAAAGCCATGAGGTTGTAGGGTGCATAACCTCCAAATCCAATAGAACTCCCTCTGTGCCAATAAACGGCCTAATTTCCAATTACAATACGATCAATACCTCTAACTTTGAGCCCAGTGGAATCACAGGAATGGTGTATTTTAAAATGGCGCGGGATAGTTTTCAAAGACTCAACATTGTCCTCCTTAGTCGCAGCTATTATGCCCCGAACATGCTCCCGTGTTTGCACCTTAAGGGACCGTGTTGTAAGACCCTCGTAGGCTTTGTCACATGGAGAAAAAATGGTGTGCACTACGAATAAGGAATAAGAGATTGCAAGGTGCTGGTGTAGAGGACTAGATCGTCCTAATACATTAGAGATAAATTTAGTACACCGCACACTCTAGGGATATATTTTGTGACATACTCAAAATTTATTAAAGTGCTACAGATCTATTATTCAACAATGCAGTAGGCGACCAAAAGTCAAACTGACAACGTTTCGACTCTTCCCGAGTCTTTATCATGTGGTCGCTGGAAAAGACAAAAAATATATAAGCAACAGCACAGAGAATGTATAAAGTACATACTATGCGCCGTGTTGTAGCATACATAAAACCCGAAACAAAGAAAAAATATATACAAATATATGCATAACATAGCATACACTAGATATTACAACCAATCTCTGAATGGAAGGAATAACAGGTAAATACATGGTCTAGTGCAGGTTTATGATATACGTGGCTAATTAGAGGGCGAGGGACCCGAGAAGATGCCAAGGTGAGAGAGAATAAGATCGCTGTTACATGACCATAAAGGCAATTTTACCTTAGCAAGGTGAACAAAAGTATAGCATAGATAGTATCCTTGAAGTGTATAGAATATCTGTAAGGAAAATAGAGTGTTAATAGGGACTGTCAATAAAGTGCCACCCTAGTCTCAAAACTGAAGGGAGTTTACCTGCGCAGGCACCACTACAGCTCTAGACTCACAGCGCTCCCTTTCTTTTATAAGAGCCTGCGCATGCGCACTCTGCTGCACACACGATGCGGCAGAACTTCCGGTGCCGGGTGACCCATTTCCGGTACCGCGAGTCCCGACGTGCTCATATACCGGGGCCAGGATGCCACATACCATGTGCTGACCCAGCAAGGCGCAGGAGCGCCGCTTATACCCAATACCAGTCATTAGCATAGACAATGTTGGGACACACCACGCATTTACCACAAGGTGTACACCCCCAAGCCGCAGCATGAGGTGATGACCCAGTAGAAAAAATGGAGGGTGCAGTACGTGGCACAAAATAGCTCCTCACCAAATGATCCCCCAAATTACGAGACCTCCTGGCCGCAACAGATGGTCGTGATGGTAAATGCTGCCTCAAAATGGGGTCAGCAAGAAGGATCGGCCAATATTTGGAAAACACTTCTTTTGCCCCACTGGGATTGATACTGGGTCAACAATCTTACCTGTGAGTTGTCCTTGACTCTTGAGGAATAGAGGAGTTGATGTCTCCCAGTGTTCCTGGCTCTATTGTAGGCTCTTTTTATACACCTCTTACTTTTGCCTCTGTTAAGAAATTGGCTTGTCATTTCTTTAGCTTCAGCCTCAAAGTTTTCATTGGATGAACAAATCCTTTGATAAGCAGGAACTGTAACTCCAATGATGTGCCCTGACAGATTGTTAAATGTGCTTATTTTGCACATTTATTTAATCAGGACTCTTTACCAGATGCGTTACTCTTAAAGAAAAAATGTCATGATATTTTCATAAAAAATGTAGTGGTTTATTGGATTGTCCACAGAAAAACCACATTGCAGCAAAACATAAAATAAGTGAAATAGTTATGAACAGAGATTGTCCATTTGTTCCTCATTTTTCCTGAGATGGTAAAGAGCGTCTGTCTGTCTTCAGTAGAAGTCATCATGGCTACCAGTTGTTCATTCCTTCTGTAAGTTGTTTGAATTCCATGGAGAATGATGGAGAAGGCAGGAGGTGACCGCCCCCACCCTTCTGTGAGTCTCGGTTATATGTCCCATAGAGCACATGTTCTCTCTATATGGTGTTAACTTATACTCTGAGCTATATATACAGGAATAGCTTTTGTAATGTCAGCAAAAGACAATGTGCTCAGTACAGAATTGAGAATAAGAATAATTCAATTAATAATTAATACTTAACAATTCCCCCTTTTGAGGGTGACAGACATTGATTATAACCCTCAAAGTAAATATATTAATAAGATCTTCTTTCTTCCTCTTTGACAAAATAATTAAATGTTCATAATAATAATAATAATAATTTGTTATATGTACTCAATAACATAATGATATGTAAATTCATGTTATGGTAAGCTGTGACTAATATTCATATAAAATATATAATTCTACTTCTTGGTTCTTTTAAAACAATCTTTATTATAATTCTTTTGAAATAGATGATAGCATGAAGATATTGTAGAGACCGTGTGTCATGTGTCAATCAAAGTTCATAAATTCAAATGTTGATAGGAAAACAAAGTTCATAGATGAAATGTAGCTTTAATATCTATGCAGTGTCACCTGGACACACCTGGACTTACATTGGCTCGCCTTAGAAATCATCTGGAATCCTCCATATCATCCGCACTGCTCTTGGAAACAGGTGTGACAACTTTGGTCAGCACAACAAGGGTTAAAATGACTCTTCCTTGCTAAACATAGCACCATAACCAGCCCTTAGTCCTATTCCACAGGAGACATGTCAGAGTTGAAACTTCCTGACAATTACCTGATTATTCATCAGCTTTCATCGAAGCTTTATAGGTGATAGGAAACCACTGGAATGTGATAAAATGGAGATAACACAGTTCATCTTAGCATCACAGGATCATTGTTCTCTCCAATTGTGGTTGTCAGTTTAGATACTGCAATCATAGTTGTCAGTGATGGGTGTTGGTTACTCTCCCCTACCGACCATGCCGGTCATATCTCAGCAGCGTATTAATATGTACTAATAAAGTTTCTACAGTTTATTCCTGGAGCTGGAACCATCTCTTCTTTTTCAATACGTTGATCAGCGTTGTGGCAGCAACACTTTATTCCTTGCTCGGACCAACATTTACCACATCGGATGGAAGAATAAAGGTGAGCTGAAATATATTTTTTTCTTTAGTGATGGATACTGCAGTTGTGGTTGTCAGTGATGGATGCTGCAGTCGTGGTTGTCAGTGGTGACATGAATTGTATTTGACACATTCTATTATTAGGTTAGGTTAGTCTCCATAGCCGCATAGCAGGTTTCTTCTAGTGATGGAGTAGCCACATTACATCTCATGTGGTATTTTCCGCTCATAGTCATAGGAAATTAGTTTCCATGTTTTCCTTTTGAATGTATTGGGCATTGTAGTTCAACATACTGTTGAAAGGGTATTAGCACTTAGATTGTCATGATTCCCAATGGCAGGGAATTTGTCAACATAACACGGGCAAAAACAGGACGAGCTCTAGGGTGATGGAACCTGAGCTGACCGCGATCCTGAACCTCAACACTCAACTAACAGTAGCCGGGGGACGTTCCTGGGGGGCCCCTAGACGTCTCGCGCCAGCCGGAGATCTAGCTACCCCTATCAGAAGAATAACAGACCTCACTTGCCTCCAGATAAATAGTCCCACAGAGATAGCAGCCTCCCACATATAATGACGGTGAAATGAGAGGAAGGCACAAACGTAGTTATGAAAATAGATTCAGCAAAATGAGGCCCGCTTAAGCTAGATAGCAGAGGATACAAAAGGTGAACTGCGCGGTCAGCTGAAAAACCCTTCAAAATACCATCCTGAAATTACTTGAACTCATGTGCCAACTCATGGTACATGAGTGGTAATTTCAGCCCACTAGAGCAACCAGCAGCAGAGAATTACATATCTGCAAGCTGGACTAAAAAACATGAAAGCAATCATGAAACAGGGAAATACAGACTTAGCTTGTCTTGAAGGCCTAGGAGCAGGTAACAGAGACACACACTGATACATTTATAGCCGGCAAGGGAATGACAGGAAAGCCAGGTTAAATAGGAAACACCCAGCCACTGATGGACAGGTGGAAACCAGAGACCGCAACCCACCAAAGTCACCCAGTACCAGTTGTAACCACCAGAGGGAGCCCAAAAACAGAATCCACAACAGTACCCCCCCTTGAGGAGGGGTCACCGAACCCTCACGAGAACCCCCAGGGCGATCAGGATGAGCTCTATGGAAGGCGCGAACCAAATCAGTCGCATGAACATCAGAGGCGACCACCCAGGAATTATCCTCCTGACCATAACCCTTCCACTTAACCAAATACTGGAGTTTACGTCTGGAAACACGAGAATCCAAGATCTTCTCAACAACATACTCCAATTCTCCCTCCACCAGCACCGGAGCAGGAGGCTCAACCGAAGGAACAACGGGCACCTCATACCTCCGCAATAACGACCGATGGAACACATTATGAATAGCAAACGATGCTGGGAGATCCAAACGAAAAGATACAGGGTTAAGAATCTCCAAGATCTTATAAGGACCGATGAACCGAGGCTTAAACTTGGGAGAAGAGACCTTCATAGGGACAAAACGAGAAGACAACCACACCAAGTCCCCAACACGAAGTCGGGGACCCACGCGGCGACGATGATTAGCAAACTGCTGAGCCTTCTCCTGAGACAACTTCAAATTGTCCACCACCTGATTCCAAATCTGATGTAACCTATCCACCACCACATCCACTCCAGGACAATCCGAAGGCTCCACCTGACCAGAGGATAAACGAGGATGAAACCCCGAATTACAAAAGAAAGGAGAAACCAAAGTAGCAGAACTAGCCCGATTATTAAGGGCAAATTCGGCCAGTGGCAAAAAGGCAACCCAGTCATCTTGATCAGCAGAAACAAAACACCTTAAATAAGTTTCCAAGGTCTGATTAGTTCGCTCCGTCTGGCCATTCGTCTGAGGATGGAATGCAGACGAGAAAGACAAATTAATGCCCATCTTCGCACAAAACGTCCGCCAAAATCTAGACACAAACTGGGATCCCCTGTCCAAAACGATATTCTCCGGAATCCCATGCAAACGAACCACGTTCTGAAAAAACAAAGGGACCAACTCAGAGGAGGAAGGCAACTTAGGCAAGGGTACCAAATGAACCATCTTAGAAAAGCGGTCACACACAACCCAGATAACGGACATTTTCTGTGAGACAGGGAGATCTGAAATAAAATCCATGGAAATGTGCGTCCAAGGTCTCTTCGGAATAGGCAAGGATAACAACAACCCACTGGCCCGAGAACAGCAAGGCTTAGCCCGAGCACACACTTCACAAGACTGCACGAAGGTGCGCACATCCCTTGACAAGGAAGGCCACCAAAAAGACCTGGCCACCAAGTCTCTAGTACCAAATATTCCAGGATGACCAGCCAACACAGAAGAATGGACCTCGGAGATGACTCTACTGGTCCAATCATCCGGAACAAACAGTCTTTCTGGTGGACACCGATCAGGTTTATCCGCCTGAAACTCCTGCAATGCACGTCGCAAGTCTGGGGAGACGGCGGACAATATTACCCCATCCCTAAGGATGCCAGTAGGCCCAGAGTCTCCAGGAGAGTCAGGCACAAAACTCCTGGAAAGAGCATCTGCCTTCACATTCTTTGAACCTGGCAAGTATGAAACCACAAAATTGAAACGAGAAAAAAACAACGACCAACGAGCCTGTCTAGGATTCAAACGCCTGGCAAACTCAAGGTAAATCAGATTTTTGTGATCAGTCAAGACCACCACACGATGTCTAGCACCCTCAAGCCAATGACGCCACTCCTCAAATGCCCACTTCATGGCCAAAAGCTCCCGATTACCCACATCATAATTGCGCTCGGCGGGCGAGAATTTTCTAGAAAAGAACGCACATGGCTTCCTCACCGAGCCATCGGAACTTCTCTGTGACAAAACCGCCCCCGCTCCAATCTCGGAAGCATCAACCTCAACTTGAAAAGGAAGTGAAACATCTGGTTGACATAACACAGGAGAAGAAGAAAACCGGCGCTTAAGTTCCTGAAAGGCCTCCACAGCCGCAGGAGACCAATTAGCAACATCAGCACCCTTTTTAGTCAAATCAGTCAAAGGTTTAACAACACTGGAAAAATTAGAAATGAACCGACGATAAAAATTAGCAAAACCCAAGAACTTCTGAAGACTCTTAACAGATGTAGGTTGTGTCCAGTCACAAATCGCCTGAACCTTGACGGGATCCATCTCAATAGTAGAAGGAGAAAAAATGTACCCCAAAAAAGAAATCTTCTGGACTCCGAAGAGACATTTTGAGCCCTTCACAAACAGAGAATTGGCCCGCAGGACTTGAAACACCTTCCTGACCTGTAGAACATGAGACTCCCAGTCATCAGAAAACACCAAAATATCATCCAAATACACAATCATAAACTTATCCAGATATTCACGGAAAATATTGTGCATAAAGGACTGAAAGACTGAAGGAGCATTAGAAAGTCCAAAAGGCATTACCAAATACTCAAAATGGCCCTCAGGTGTATTAAATGCGGTTTTCCACTCATCACCCTGCTTTATCCGCACAAGATTATACGCACCGCGAAGATCTATCTTAGTGAACCACCTAGCCCCCTTAATGCGAGCAAACAAATCAGTCAATAATGGCAATGGATACTGATATTTGACTGTAATCTTATTCAGAAGGCGATAATCTATACAAGGCCTCAGGGAACCATCTTTTTTAGCCACGAAAAAAAAACCTGCTCCCAGAGGGGACGAAGATGGACGAATATGTCCCTTTTCCAAGGACTCCTTAATATAATTCCGCATAGCAGTATGCTCTGGCACTGACAGATTAAATAAACGACCCTTAGGGAACTTACTGCCAGGAATTAATTCTATAGCACAGTCACAATCCCTATGAGGAGGGAGCGAATTGAGCTTAGGCTCCTCAAAAACATCCCGATAGTCAGACAAAAACGCAGAAACCTCAGAAGGAGTAGATGAAGCGATTGAAATCAGAGGTGCATCATCATGAACCCCCTGACATCCCCAGCTTAACACAGACATTGTTTTCCAATCCAGGACTGGATTATGAGTTTGTAACCATGGCAGACCAAGCACTAGTACATCATGTAAATTATACAGTACAAGGAAGCGAATCACCTCCTGATGAACGGGAGTCATGCGCATGGTCACTTGTGTCCAGTACTGCGGTTTATTCATAGCCAATGGTGTAGAGTCAATTCCCTTCAAAGGAATAGGAACTTCCAGAGGCTCCAGACTAAAACCGCAGCGTTTGGCAAATGACCAATCCATAAGACTCAGGGCAGCGCCCGAATCCACATAGGCATCGACGGAAATGGATGACAGTGAACAAATCAGAGTTACAGACAAAATGAACTTAGACTGCAGAGTACTAATGGCAAAAGATTTATCAACCTTTTTTGTGCGTTTAGAGCATGCTGATATAACATGAGCTGAATCACCACAATAAAAACACAATCCATTTTTCCGCCTATAATTTTGCCGTTCACTTCTGGACTGAATTCTATCACATTGCATAGTCTCAGGTGCCTGTTCAGAAGACACCGCCAACTGGTGCACAGGTTTGCGCTCCCGTAAACGCCGATCAATCTGAATGGCCATAGCCATAGACTCATTCAGACCTGTAGGCGCAGGGAACCCCACCATAATATCCTTAATGGCCTCAGAAAGACCATCTCTGAAGTTTGCCGCCAGGGCGCACTCATTCCACTGAGTAAGCACCGACCATTTCCGAAATTTTTGACAATATACTTCCGCTTCATCATGCCCCTGAGAGAGGGCCAATAAAGCCTTTTCAGCCTGAATCTCAAGGTTAGGTTCCTCATAGAGCAATCCCAGTGCCAGAAAAAACGCATCCACACTGAGCAATGCAGGATCCCCTGGTGCCAATGCAAATGCCCAATTCTGAGGGTCGCCCCGCAGGAAAGATATTACAATCTTGACCTGCTGAGCAGGGTCTCCAGAGGAGCGAGATTTCAAAGAAAGAAACAATTTGCAATTGTTCCTGAAATTCAGGAAGGTAGATCTATCTCCAGAAAAAAACTCTGGAATAGGAATTCTAGGTTCAGACATAGGAGTGTGAACAACAAAATCCTGTATATTTTGAACTTTTGCAACAAGATTATTCAGGCTGGAAGCCAAACTCTGGACATCCATGTTAAACAGCTAAGGTCAGAGCCATTCAAGGGTTAAGAGGAGGTAAGAAGCAGCTAGACAGCAATTAAGGGCTAGGCAGCAAAACTCTGAGGGGGAAAAAAAAAAAAATTTCCCTTCAACACTTCTTTTTCTCCTGCTTCAGCCCAAACAATTAACACTTTGTGGGCCGGCTATACTGTCATGATTCCCAATGGCAGGGAATTTGTCAACATAACACGGGCAAAAACAGGACGAGCTCTAGGGTGATGGAACCTGAGCTGACCGCGATCCTGAACCTCAACACTCAACTAACAGTAGCCGGGGGACGTTCCTGGGGGGCCCCTAGACGTCTCGCGCCAGCCGGAGATCTAGCTACCCCTATCAGAAGAATAACAGACCTCACTTGCCTCCAGAGAAATATTCCCACAGAGATAGCAGCCTCCCACATATAATGATGGTGAAATGAGAGGAAGGCACAAACGTAGTTATGAAAATAGATTCAGCAAAATGAGGCCCACTTAAGCTAGATAGCAGAGGATACAAAAGGTGAACTGCGCGGTCAGCTGAAAAACCCTTCAAAATACCATCCTGAAATTACTTGAACTCATGTGCCAACTCATGGTACATGAGTGGTAATTTCAGCCCACTAGAGCAACCAGCAGCAGAGAATTACATATCTGCAAGCTGGACTAAAAAACATGAAAGCAATCATGAAACAGGGAAATACAGACTTAGCTTGTCTTGAAGGCCTAGGAGCAGGTAACAGAGACACACACTGATACATTGATAGCCGGCAAGGGAATGACAGGAAAGCCAGGTTAAATAGGAAACACCCAGCCACTGATGGACAGGTGGAAACCAGAGACCGCAACCCACCAAAGTCACCCAGTACCAGTTGTAACCACCAGAGGGAGCCCAAAAACAGAATCCACAACATTAGATGCAGTCAACCTGTGCCCCACATTAGGTTAGTTTCCTTAGCGGAATAGGGGTCTTCTTTTGTGACAGAGTAGCAATATCATTTCTTATGCGGCATTTTCCGTACAAGGTCATAGGAAATTAGTTTCCATGTTTCTTTTCTGTGCTTTGTCTCAAATTATCTATGTGGCACATTTGCTTTAGTGCATTCTATACTATTGCTATAAGTGGACTCATATACTGTATCATACTTTTGGATCAGTTTGTGTTCTGCCTAGAGGTTGTTCTCGGCATACATTGTTTTTATGAGAATGTTTCCTGTTGTACATTGATTATGTTTTTTAAATATTTTCATTAAAATTTATTTTATGTTACATTGTTGCCTTAGCCTCCTTTTCCCATAATACCTATATATGGGTAATTGGATTTAGTATGTATCTTTTGAGGTGTGCACAACACTATTTATGGACATATGATAAAACCACATTCTATTATTACTCAGAAATCATATAGCATTGCTACCTTGTGGAACTTCTGGATAGCGGCTTTTTCTTCTTGCAACTTTTAAGAATCAATTGAATTTAGAAATATGAAAAGTATTTATTAACGTAACACCAGTATCTTGTTTGAAGTCTTCATTCCCTATTCTATACCAAATCTGGTAATTTTCCTAACCTATAACATCACAGTACACCAAAGCAATCAGCAATATCCATATAATTATTATGAGAATATCAATATGGAATTTATAGTTGGAAAAATTAAATAATAATAAATGATAATACATTATTAACCATATTCTTCATGCGATAGAACATTTTTTGTCATAAGTGTAATTTCCTTTTGAACCCATAGATGTCAGTGTATTTTTTAAATATAACAAGTGTTTCCATCTTTATTACAAAAACCTTATTAATAAACTATATTTATTAGACCAATAATATGTAAGAATGTATAGCCATGAACCAAAATAAGAATATATGAATGAATGAGTGAAAAAATTGTTGTATTTAACTCAGAATTGAAACATTTCTGTTATAATGAAACCATATGATCACTATATTTAATGAAGCAATATTCTTGTACTAGACATAACTTTATTAAATATTGATTTTTTCTATTTGAGATTAAAAAAAAAAAAATTAACAATAAAAATGAAATAAGAATAAAAATGAAAAATAAAAATTAGAAAAAAAATAAAAAAAATAAAAATAAGGCCTTTAAATGTTGATGATAAATGCAGAGGTTATGTCTCAGTAACACATCCCCTTAATATTTACATTGTCTTGATGTTTTTTGTATTTGTCATAACCTTGGATTACCAAAATATTGAAATTATGCAACTTTGAATATAATACCCTTCATTAGAGTAAAAAAAATACTTTTATAATACTTAATGTTATTATACTCAATAGGGTTGAGCGAAACGGATCGTTCATTTTCATAAGTCGCCGACTTTTGGCAAAGTCGGCGTCTCATGAAACCGAGCCGATCCCTGTGTGGGGTCTGCCATGTGGTACGCGACTTTCGCGCCAAAGTCGCGTTTCAATGACGCTAAAAGCGCCATTTCTCAGCCAATGAAGGTGGACGCAGAGTGTGGGCAGCGTGATGACATAGATCTCAGTCCCCACCATCTTACAGAAGGGCATTGCAGTGATTGGCTTGCTTTTTGTGGCGTCACAAAGGCTATAAAGGGGCGTTCCCGCCGACCACCATCTTACTGATGCTGATCTGAGCGTAGGGAGAGGTTGCTGCAGCTTCTTTGGAAGCAGGGATAGTGATAGGTAGGGTACATAAAGCCACAAACCGCTTGTGCTGTAGCGATTTCCACTGTCCAATACCACCTTTTGTTTGCAGGACAGTGGAAGCTACTTTTTTTTTTCCTCAGCGCTGTAGCTCATTGGGCTGCCCTAGAAGGCTCCCTGATAGCTGCGTTGCTTTGTGTGTATGCCGCTGTGTAAACCAACTGCTTTTTTCAAAGCACAAATCCTGTTTTTCCTTCCTTTCTGCACAGCTATCTTGTGTGTTTGTCCACACTTTTGTGTGCAGCAGTCCTTTTCAGCTGCCTGCCATACTTTTCTGAGATAACTGCAGGGAGATAAATATTGGCAAGTCTGCCTCCGTGCCATTGCTGTGTGTGGCATCTCTCTCTCATTGTGTGGCACCGAAAACACTGTGTAATACTTGTCCTTTTTTTTTTTCTAAATTCTCCCTTTTCCAAAAAAAAAAATTAGTGGGAGATAAATATTGTCAAGTCTGCCTCCGTGCCATTGCTGTGTGTGGCATCTCTCTCTCATTGTGTGGCACTGAAAACACTGTGTAATACTTGGCCTTTTTTTTTTTTTTTTCTAAATTCTCCCTTTTCCAAAAAAAAAAATTAGTGGGAGATAAATATTGTCAAGTCTGCCTCCGTGCCATTGCTGTGTGTGGCATCTCTCTCTCATTGTGTGGCACTGAAAACACTGTGTAATACTTGTCCTTTTT
Organism: Ranitomeya variabilis; assembly: GCF_051348905.1. Taxonomy (NCBI): domain Eukaryota; kingdom Metazoa; phylum Chordata; class Amphibia; order Anura; family Dendrobatidae; genus Ranitomeya; species Ranitomeya variabilis. The sequence continues at coordinate 116,543,521 of NC_135237.1, read as the reverse complement.
TTTTTTGTCCTAAATTCTCCCTTTTCCAAAAAAAAAATTAGTGGGAGATAAATATTGTCAAGTCTGACTCCGTGGCATTGCTGTGTGTGGCATCTCTCTCTCATTGTGTGGCACTGAAAACACTGTGTAATACTTGTCCTTTTTTTTTTTTTGTCCTAAATTCTCCCTTTTCCAAAAAAAAAATTAGTGGGAGATAAATATTGTCAAGTCTGCCTCCGTGCCATTGCTGTGTGTGGCATCTCTCTCTCATTGTGTGGCACCGAAAACACTGTGTAATACTTGGCCTTTTTTTTTTTTTTTCTAAATTCTCCCTTTTCCAAAAAAAAAATTAGTGGGAGATAAATATTGTCAAGTCTGACTCCGTGCCATTGCTGTGTGTGGCATCTCTCTCTCATTGTGTGCCACTGAAAACACTGTGTAATACTGGGCCTTTTTTTTGGGGGGGGGGGGTAAATTCTCCCAGAAAAAAAAAAAAATAGTGGGAGATTAAGATTGGCATTTCTGCTTGAGTGCTGGGCCTGTGTGTGCCATCTGTCTCAAATTATTGGGCCACAGAAAACCTAGTGTGTAACATTGGGCCTGATTTTCCTTTCAGTGTCAGGCACCTATAAAGGTATATATAAATCCTACAGAAGTTTGAGTTCACCTTATAAGTTGTTTTACAGTAACAAATAGTGTTACTTTGGTTACGTTTTGCAAGCAATGAGGAAGTCTAGTGGAAGAGGTCGTGGCCGTGGGCGGTCATTGTCAGCTGGTAATGATGGTAGTGGTGGTGGAGCATCAGGTGGTCGTGGTAAAAGCAGTACAGCACCTAAGTCTCGAGTTGTTGAGCCAGGTTCCTTGTCTGGCTACACAAGGCCTCGAACGCTCTCTTTTCTGGGAGTAGGAAAACCACTTTTGAAGCCGGAGCAGCAGGAACAAGTATTGGCTTTCATTGCTGACTCTGCCTCTAGCTCTTTCGCCTCCTCCTCGGAAAGTGCCAAATGTCAGAGCAGTGCATCGTCAGTGGATGCTCCCGGTCAGGGACAAGTCGCTTCCTTGTCTTCTTCACCCAGAACAAGAGAGAAGGATGCGTCAGGAGACACAACGGGTTACTCCATGGAGCTCTTTACACATACCGTTCCTGGGTTAGACAGTGAAACAGTTAACAGGCCATGTCCATTAGAAGTTGAATCGGACATGGAGTGCACAGATGCACAGCCACAGCCAGATTACTCTGCTGTTCCTTTGACTCAGACCAGAACATTGCCCTCGCAGTGTACTGAGGCAGAATCAAACCCAGCGGACACTATGGTGCCCCGTCACGGACGCTATACCACCGGCTTACACGGTGACACAGACGAAATCGCACATGACATAGAAGAGGAGGTCATAGATGACCCAGTTGTGGACCCCGATTGGCAGCCATTGGGGGAACAGGGTACAGGCGGCAGTAGTTCTGAAGCGGAGGAGGAGGAGCCGCAGCAGGCATCAACATCACAACAGGTTCCATCTACCGGGCCCGTATCTGGCCAAAAACGCGTGGCAAAACCAAAACCAGTTGGAGGACAGCGTGGCCATCCGGTTAAAGAAGCTCAGTCTGCAATGCCTGAAAAGGTATCCGATAGTAGAAAGAGTGCAGTCTGGCATTTTTTTAAACAACATCCAAATGATCAGCGCAAAGTCATCTGTCAAAAATGTTCAACAACCTTAAGCAGAGGTCAGAATCTTAAAAGTCTAAATACAAGTTGCATGCATAGACATTTATCCACCATGCATTTGCAAGCCTGGACTAACTACCAAACGTCCCTAAAGGTTGCAGCACCCTCGCCCAATGAAGCTAATCAGCAACGCTACATCCCTTCCCTCCCTGTAAGCCGACCATTTCCCACACCACCTGCAGTATCTGTGCAGCTTTCGTCGCCAGGCCAAAGCAGTCAGGGAATCACCAGGTTAGTAGTAGGAAACACTGCATGTAGGGCACCGGCAAGAATACCATCTCCAACCCTCTCTCAGTCACCCATGTCCACCGGCACCACCGCTAGTTCCACGATCTCCAGCTCTCCAGTCCAGCTCACCCTACATGAGACTCTTGTTAGGAAAAGGAAGTACTCATCCTCGCATCCGCGTACACAGGGTTTGAACGCCCACATTGCTAGACTAATCTCATTAGAGATGATGCCCTACCGGTTAGTTGAAAGCGAAGCTTTCAAAGCGCTGATGGACTACGCTGTACCACGCTACGAGCTACCCAGTCGGCACTTCTTTTCTAGAAAAGCCATCCCAGCCCTCCAACAGCATGTTAAAGACCGCATCGCCCATGCACTCAGGCAGTCTGTGACTACAAAGGTGCACCTGACAACAGATGCATGGACCAGTAGGCATGGCCAGGGACGTTACGTGTCCATCACGGCACACTGGGTGAATGTGGTGGATGCAGGGTCCACAGGGGACAGCAATATTGGGACAGTTTTGCCTAGTCCACGGTCAAGGAAAGAGTTGGCTGTAGGCGTTCGCCCCCCCTCCTCCTCTTCCTCCTCCTCATGCAGAAGCGAGAGCTCGTCCACACACCCCAGTCGCACATCCACTCCATCCGCAGCTGCCACTGTTGCACACCAGGTGTGCCATTATGGGACAGCTAGTGGCACGCGTCAGCAGGCTGTATTGGCAATGAAGTGTTTGGGCGACAACAGACACACCGCGGAAGTTCTGTCCGAGTTCTTGCAGAATGAAACTCAGTCATGGCTGGGCACTGTACATCTTGAGGCAGGCAAGGTTGTGAGTGATAACGGAAGGAATTTCATGGCTGCCATAGCCCTTTCTCAACTGAAACACATTCCTTGCCTGGCTCACACCTTAAACCTGGTGGTGCAGTGCTTCCTGAAAAGTTATCCGGGGTTACCCGACCTGCTCCTCAAAGTGCGCAGACTTTGTTCGCATATCCGCCGTTCGCCCGTACACTCCAGCCGTATGCAGAACTATCAGTGGTCTTTGAACCTTCCCCAGCATCGCCTAATCATCGACATTTCAACAAGGTGGAACTCCACACTGCACATGCTTCAGAGACTGTGCGAACAGAGGCATGCTGTTATGTTTTTGTGGGAGGATACACATACACGGGCAGGCAGTTGGATGGCAGACATGGAGTTGTCAGGTGTGCAGGAAATAGAAAAAAATCCAGCTCAACGGGGTGGTGAAAAAGCAAAGTCTTGGTACTTTATTCACTTCATATCAAAAAATAGAGGATAAAACAACAGCACAATATAATTAAAAACACTATCTACGCGTTTCTGGTGACATAGCACCCTTAGTCATGACTAAGGGTGCTATGTCACCAGAAACGCGTACATAGTGTTTTTAATTATATTGTGCTGTTGTTTTATCCTCTATTTTTTGATATGAAGTGAATAAAGTACCAAGACTTTGCTTTTTCACCACCTCGTTGAGCTGGATTTTTTTCTATTTCCTGCATTCCTCACGCCTTGACACAGTGTTTCCGTGCTCCGAGCCTCCAGGGACTACAACTATGGTGAGCTGGATTTTTTCTTTAGTTGTCAGGTGTGCAGTGGTCGAAGCTACAAGACCTGTGTCAAGTCCTTCAGTGTTTTGAGGAATGCACACGGCTGGTTAGTGCAGACAACGCCATAATAAGCATGAGCATCCCCCTAATGCATCTGCTGATGCAAAGTTTGACGCACATAAAGGAGCAGGCGTCTGCAGCCGAGGAAGAGGAAAGCCTTGATGACAGTCAGCCATTGTCTGGTCAGGGCCATGTAGAGGACATGGTAGCGGGCGAAGAGGAGGAGTAGGACGAGGAGGATGATGGGGATGAGTACTTTTTTAATGAGGAAGCTTCTCCTGGGCCAACAGAAATTAGTGGCGTTGCAAGGCCGGGTTCTGTTTTTTTAAGGGAGACAAGTGACGTAGATTTGCCTGTAACTGCCCCTCAAACCAGCACAACCGCAGATTTGCCAACAGGAACTTTGGCCCACATGGTGGATTATGCCTTACGTATCCTCAAAAAGGACCCATGCATTACTAAAATGATGAGCGATGACGATTACTGGTTGGCCTGCATCCTTGACCCTCGCTATAAAGGCAAATTGCAAAATATTATGCCACATGAGAACCTCGAACAAATCTTAGCAACCAAACAAGCTACTCTTGTAGACCGTTTGATTCAGGCATTCCCAGCACACAGCGCCGGTGATGGTTCTCACACAAGCTGCAGGGGGCTACATGGCAGAGGTGTTAGGGGTGCACAGATCAGAAGTGGCGTTGGACAGAGGGGTTTTCTGACCAGGTTGTGGAGTGATTTCGCAATGACCGCAGACAGGACAGGTACTGCAGCATCTATTCAAAGTGACAGGAGACAACATTTGTCCAGTATGGTTACTAACTATTTTTCTTCCCTTATCGATGTTCTCCCTCAACCGTCATTCCCATTTGATTACTGGGCATCAAAATTAGACACCTGGCCTGAATTGGCAGAATATGCGTTGCAGGAGCTTGCTTGCCCAGCAGCTAGTGTGCTATCAGAAAGAGTATTCAGTGCTGCTGGTTCAATATTAACCGAAAAAAGGACTCGTCTGGCTACCCAAAATGTGGATGATCTCACCTTCATTAAAATGAACCACTCCTGGATTTCAAATTATTTTGCCCCACCTTTCCCGGCTGACACCTAGCTTTCCTATAAAAAGGTCTTGCTTGTGGACTGGTCTTACTGAGTGTTCCAATCTGTTAATTTGCAGCAGCTGTTTGTCCAGCATACGACATGTTTACACCTCCCCCAATGGGAACAATCCCCCCACGGGGCCGTTGTCTCGCCACTTGGCGCAAGCACCCGTTACAGTGCTGATTGTCTGAAGAGGCGGGTGTGCCTGCTTTTGGTCGACGGCATTGCCACTGGGTCCCTCATAGTACAATGTAGTGTCTCTGGCGGTGGTGGTGCGCACCCAACGTCAGACACGCCGTTGTAACATGAGGGGCCCTGGGGCGGTACCGCCGGCCACAAGAGAGTTCCCCCCCCAGCTCAAACTGTGCTGTACCACGTGCAAAATTATCTCGCACAGCTCCACCAATGTGTAGTCTATGCACTGACATCATTCAATGCCTGGCACTGACAAACAATACCAATTTGTTTGCATCTATGATGCTAGTTAAAGTAGTCTGGGTCAGTGTCCTATATTGACACCAGTAAATACTAATTTACTGCCAAATTACTTTGTCATAAACTCTGCAGATGAGCCCACCCCTGTACCTAAGCATGCCACCCTTTTTTTACTTTATAGTTGTCTTGCGAGACATTAACATCTATTTGTTTTTTTGAAGTACTAACTGTGTCAGACACTCCTTGCAATACTCCTCCACTGACCACAATGCTGCCTGCCCGTGTATCCATGTAACCGATATAAAACTGCCATGACTGCCTACTGTTTGTTATTTTAGGCCTTTGTGAGCCTGTCTGCGGCCCCTACTTGCAATACTCCTCCACTGACCACAATGCTGCCTGGAGTGCCTGCCTGTGTATCCATGTAACCGATGTAAAACTGCCATGACTGCCTACTGTTTGTTATTTTAGGCCTTTGTGAGCCTGTCTGCGGCCCCTACTTGCAATACTCCTCCACTGACCACAATGCTGCCTGCCCGTGTATCCATTTAACCGATATAAAACTGCCATGACTGCCTACTGTTTGTTATTTTAGGCCTTTGTGAGCCTGTCTGCGGCCCCTACTTGCAATACTCCTCCACTGACCACACCAATGCTGCCCGTGTACCCCTGGAACCTATTTAAAAGTTCATAGAGCCTAGTTATATATTTTATTTACTATTAATAAGGCCATGATGGACTACGCTGTACCACGCTACAAGCTAACCAGTCGACACTTCTTTTGCGAGAAAAGCCATCCCAACCCTCCACCAGCATATAGAAGACCGCAGTGTCCATGCACTCTGGCAATCTGTGAGTACAAAGGTGCACCTGACAACAGACGCATGGACCTGTAGGCATGGCCACGGAAGATTACGTGTCCATTACGGCGCAATGGGTTAATGTGTTGGATGCATGGTCCACAGGGGACAGCCTACTAAGTCTGTCTGCAGTCCCTAATTCAAATTGTCCTCCACTGTCTAAATTGGAGCTTCCACCTTCTGGCTTTCGGCCTATAGTATCAGATATTAAACTGCATTTGGCCTTCAACTTTGGTTACGGCCTACTAACGGTGTCTGCCCCTCCCTGGTGTTTGCCCTCAACTGAATAAAGCTGAGCTTCAACCTTCTGGCTCTCATTAAGTGCTGTTATTTTAAAAATTGGTGGTTAGGGCCTACTAACGGTGTCTGCCCCTCCCTGGTGTTTTTCCTCAACTGAATAAAGCTGAGCTTCAACCTTTTGGCTTTCGGCCTATAGTATCAAATATTAAACTGCATTTGGCCTTCAACTTTGGTTACGGCCTACTAACGGTGTCTGCCCCTCCCTGGTGTTTTTCCTCAACTGAATAAAGCTGAGCTTCAACCTTTTGGCTTTCGGCCTATAGTATCAGATATTAAACTGCATTTGGCCTTCAACCTTGGTTACGGCCTACTAACGGTGTCTGCCCCTCGCTGGTGTTTTTCCTCAACTGAATAAAGCTGAGCTTCAACCTTCTGGCTCTCATTAAGTGCTGATATTTAAAAAATTGTGGTTAGGGCCTACTAACTGTGTCTGCCCCTCCCTGGTGTTTTTCCTCAACTGAATAAAGCTGAGCTTCAACCTTCTGGCTTTAGGCCTATAGTATCAGATATTAAACTGCATTTGGCCTTCAACTTTGGTTACGGCCTACTAACGGTGTCTGCCCCTGCCTGGTGTTTTTCCTCAACTGAATAAAGCTGAGCTTCAACCTTCTGGCTCTCATTAAGTGCTGTTATTTTAAAAATTGGTGGTTAGGGCCTACTAACGGTGTCTGCCCCTCCCTGGTGTTTTTCCTCAACTGAATAAAGCTGAGCTTCAACCTTCTGGCTTTCGACCTATAGTATCAGATATTAAACTGCATTTGGCCTTCAACTTTGGTTACGGCCTACTAACGGTGTCTGCCCCTCCCTGGTGTTTTTCCTCAACTGAATAAAGCTGAGCTTCAAACTTCTGGCTCTCATTAAGTGCTGTTATTTTAAAAATTGGTGGTTAGGGCTGTCATGATTCTCAATGGCGAGAGAACATAGCCCAGCATATATGAGAACTAGCTCTTGGAAGATGGAAACTATACTGACCATGAACTAAACCTGCCGCACAACTAGAAGTGGCCGGGTAGCATGCCTACGTTTTTTTATCCCTAGATGCCCAGCGCCAGCCGGAGAACTACCTAATCCTAGCAGAGGAAAAGACAGTCCTGGCTCACCTCTAGAGAAATTTTCCCAAAAGGCAGACAGAGGCCCCCACATATATTGGCGGTGATTTAAGATGAAATGACAAACGTAGTATGAAAATAGGTTTAGCAAAATCGAGGTCCGCTTACTAGATAGCATGAAGACAGAAAGGGCACTTTCATGGTCAGCAGAAAACCCTATCAAAACACCATCCAGAAATTACTTTAAGACTCTAGCATTAACTCATAACACCAGAGTGGCAATTTCCGCTCACAAGAGCTTTCCAGACACAGTAACGAAACAGCAGCTGTGAACAGGAACAAAATGCAAAAACACACAAGGACAAAAGTCCAACTTAGCTGGGAGTTGTCTAGTAGCAGGAACATGCACAGAAAGGCTACTGATTACATTGTTGACCGGCATGAAACTGACAGAGGAGCAAGGTTATATAGCGACTCCCACATCCTGATAGGAGCAGGTGAACAGAGGGGATGATGCACACAAGTTAAATTCCACAAGTGGCCACAGGGGGAGCCCAGAATCCAATTTCACAACAGTACCCCCCCCTCAAGGAGGGGGCACCGAACCCTCACCAGAACCACCAGGGCGATCAGGATGAGCCCTATGAAAGGCACGGTCAAGATCGGAGGCATGAACATCAGAGGCAGTGACCCAAGAATTATCCTCCTGACCGTATCCCTTCCATTTGACCAGATACTGGAGTTTCCGTCTGGAAACACGAGAGTCCAAGATCTTTTCCACAACGTACTCCAACTCACCCTCAACCAACACCGGAGCAGGAGGCTCAACGGAAGGCACAGCTGGTACCTCATACCTGCGCAACAATGACCGATGAAAAACATTATGAATCGAAAAGGATGCAGGGAGGTCCAAACGGAAGGACACAGGGTTAAGAATCTCCAATATCTTGTACGGGCCGATGAACCGAGGCTTAAACTTAGGAGAAGAAACCCTCATAGGGACAAAACGAGAAGACAACCACACCAAGTCCCCAACACAAAGCCGAGGACCAACACGACGACGGCGGTTGGCAAAAAGCTGAGTCTTCTCCTGGGACAACTTCAAATTGTCCACCACCTGCCCCCAAATCTGATGCAACCTCTCCACCACAGCATCTACTCCAGGACAATCCGAAGATTCCACTTGACCGGAGGAAAATCGAGGATGAAACCCCGAATTACAGAAAAACGGGGACACCAAGGTGGCAGAGCTGGCCCGATTATTGAGGGCGAACTCCGCCAAAGGCAAAAAAGCAACCCAATCATCCTGATCCGCAGACACAAAACACCTCAAATATGTCTCCAAGGTCTGATTAGTCCGCTCGTTCTGGCCATTAGTCTGAGGATGGAAAGCAGACGAAAAAGACAAATCTATGCCCATCCTAGCACAGAATGCCCGCCAAAATCTAGACACGAATTGGGTCCCTCTGTCAGAAACGATATTCTCCGGAATACCATGCAAACGAACAACATTTTGAAAAAACAGAGGAACCAACTCGGAAGAAGAAGGCAACTTAGGCAAGGGAACCAGATGGACCATCTTAGAGAAACGGTCACACACCACCCAGATGACAGACATCTTCTGAGAAACAGGCAGATCCGAAATAAAATCCATCGAGATGTGCATCCAAGGCCTCTTCGGGATAGGCAAGGGTAACAACAATCCACTAGCCCGAGAACAACAAGGCTTGGCCCGAGCACAAACGTCACAAGACTGCACAAAGCCTCGCACATCTCGTGACAGGGAAGGCCACCAGAAGGACCTTGCCACCAAATCCCTGGTACCAAAGATTCCAGGATGACCTGCCAACGCAGAAGAATGAACCTCAGAGATGACTCTACTGGTCAAATCATCAGGAACAAACAGTCTACCAGGTGGGCAACGATCAGGTCTATCCGCCTGAAACTCCTGCAAGGCCCGCCGCAGGTCTGGAGAAACGGCAGACAATATCACTCCATCTTTAAGGATACCTGTGGGCTCAGAATTACCAGGGGAGTCAGGCTCAAAACTCCTAGAAAGGGCATCCGCCTTAACATTCTTAGAACCCGGTAGGTAAGACACCACAAAATTAAACCGAGAGAAAAACAACGACCAGCGCGCTTGTCTAGGATTCAGGCGCCTGGCAGACTCAAGGTAAATTAAATTTTTGTGGTCAGTCAATACCACCACCTGATGTCTGGCCCCCTCAAGCCAGTGACGCCACTCCTCAAAAGCCCACTTCATGGCCAAAAGCTCCCGATTCCCAATATCATAATTCCGCTCGGCGGGCGAAAATTTACGGGAAAAAAAAGCACAAGGTCTCATCACGGAGCAGTCGGAACTTCTCTGCGACAACACCGCCCCAGCTCCGATTTCAGAAGCGTCGACCTCAACCTGAAAAGGAAGAGCAACATCAGGCTGACGCAACACTGGGGCGGAAGAAAAGCGGCGCTTGAGCTCCCGAAAGGCCTCCACAGCATCAGGGGACCAATCAGCAACATCAGCACCCTTCTTAGTCAAATCAGTCAATGGTTTTACAACATCAGAAAAACCAGCAATAAATCGATGATAAAAGTTAGCAAAGCCCAAAAATTTCTGAAGACTCTTAAGAGAAGAGGGTTGCGTCCAATCACCAATAGCCTGAACCTTGACAGGATCCATCTCGATGGAAGAGGGGGAAAAAATGTATCCCAAGAAGGAAATCTTCTGAACCCCAAAAACACACTTAGAACCCTTCACACACAAGGAATTAGACCGCAAAACCTGAAAAACCCTCCTGACCTGCTGGACATGAGAGTCCCAGTCATCCGAAAAAATCAGAATATCATCCAGATACACAATCATAAATTTATCCAAATAATCGCGGAAAATGTCATGCATAAAGGACTGGAAGACTGAAGGGGCATTTGAAAGACCAAAAGGCATCACCAAATACTCAAAATGGCCCTCGGGCGTATTAAATGCGGTTTTCCACTCATCCCCCTGCTTGATTCGCACCAAATTATACGCCCCACGGAGATCAATCTTAGAGAACCACTTGGCCCCCTTTATACGAGCAAACAAATCAGTAAGCAGTGGTAACGGATATTGATATTTAACAGTGATTTTATTCAAAAGTCGATAATCAATACACGGCCTCAAAGAGCCGTCTTTCTTAGACACAAAGAAAAAACCGGCTCCTAAGGGAGATGACGAAGGACGAATATGTCCCTTTTCCAAGGACTCCTTTATATATTCTCGCATAGCAGCGTGTTCAGGCACAGGCAGATTAAATAAACGACCCTTAGGGTATTTACTACCCGGAATCAAGTCTATGGCACAATCGCACTCCCGGTGCGGAGGTAGTGAACCAACCTTGGGTTCTTCAAAAACGTCACGAAAGTCAGACAAGAATTCAGGAATCTCAGAGGGAATAGATGATGAAATGGAAACCAAAGGTACGTCCCCATGAGTTCCTTTACATCCCCAGCTTAACACAGACATAGCTCTCCAGTCGAGGACTGGGTTATGAGATTGCAGCCATGGCAATCCCAGCACCAAAACATCATGTAGATTATACAGCACCAGAAAGCGAATAACCTCCTGGTGATCCGGATTATCACGCATAGTCACTTGTGTCCAGTATTGTGGTTTATTACTAGCCAATGGGGTGGAGTCAATCCCTTTCAGAGGTATCGGAGCCTCCAATGGCTCCAAATCATACCCACAGCGTTTGGCAAAGGACCAATCCATAAGACTCAAAGCAGCGCCAGAGTCGACATAGGCGTCCGCGGTAATAGATGACAAAGAACAAATCAGGGTCACAGATAGAATAAACTTAGACTGTAAAGTGCTAATTGAAACAGACTTGTCAGGCTTCTTAGTACGCTTAAAGCATGCTGATATAACATGAGTTGAATCACCACAATAGAAGCACAACCCATTTTTTCGTCTAAAATTCTGCCGCTCGCTTCTGGACAGAATTCTATCACATTGCATATTTTCTGGCGTTTTCTCAGTAGACACCGCCAAATGGTGCACAGGTTTGCGCTCCCGCAGATGCCTATCGATCTGAATAGCCATCGTCATGGACTCATTCAGACTCGCAGGCACAGGGAACCCCACCATAACATCCTTAATGGCATCAGAGAGACCTTCTCTGAAAATCGCCGCCAGGGCGCACTCATTCCACTGAGTAAGCACAGACCATTTGCGGAATTTTTGGCAGTATATTTCAGCTTCATCTTGCCCCTGAGACAAGGACATCAAGGCCTTTTCCGCCTGAAGCTCTAAATGAGGTTCCTCATAAAGCAACCCCAAGGCCAGAAAAAACGCATCCACATTGAGCAACGCAGGATCCCCTGGTGCCAATGCAAAAGCCCAGTCTTGAGGGTCGCCCCGGAGCAAGGAAATTACAATCCTGACCTGCTGTGCAGGGTCTCCGGCAGAGCGAGACTTCAGGGACAAAAACAATTTGCAATTATTTTTAAAATTTTGAAAGTGAGATCTATTCCCCGAGAAGAATTCAGGCAAAGGAATTCTAGGCTCAGACATAGGTGCATGAACAACAAAATCTTGCAAATTTTGTACCTTTGTGGCGAGATTATTCAAACCTGTAGCTACACTCTGAAGATCCATTTGAAACAGGTGAACACAGAGCCATTCAAGGATTAGAAGGAGAGGAAGAGAGGAAGGCTGCAGTATAGGCAGACTAGCAAGTGATTCAATTAAGAGCACACTCAGAACTAGAGGAAAAAAAAAAAAAAAAAAATTGTAGCAGACTTCTTTTTTCTCTCCTTTCTCAGCCAGTAATTTAACCCTTTTTTGGGCCGGTCAAACTGTCATGATTCTCAATGGCGAGAGAACATAGCCCAGCATATATGAGAACTAGCTCTTGGAAGATGGAAACTATACTGACCATGAACTAAACCTGCCGCACAACTAGAAGTGGCCGGGTAGCATGCCTACGTTTTTTTATCCCTAGATGCCCAGCGCCAGCCGGAGAACTACCTAATCCTAGCAGAGGAAAAGACAGTCCTGGCTCACCTCTAGAGAAATTTTCCCAAAAGGCAGACAGAGGCCCCCACATATATTGGCGGTGATTTAAGATGAAATGACAAACGTAGTATGAAAATAGGTTTAGCAAAATCGAGGTCCGCTTACTAGATAGCATGAAGACAGAAAGGGCACTTTCATGGTCAGCAGAAAACCCTATCAAAACACCATCCAGAAATTACTTTAAGACTCTAGCATTAACTCATAACACCAGAGTGGCAATTTCCGCTCACAAGAGCTTTCCAGACACAGTAACGAAACAGCAGCTGTGAACAGGAACAAAATGCAAAAACACACAAGGACAAAAGTCCAACTTAGCTGGGAGTTGTCTAGTAGCAGGAACATGCACAGAAAGGCTACTGATTACATTGTTGACCGGCATGAAACTGACAGAGGAGCAAGGTTATATAGCGACTCCCACATCCTGATAGGAGCAGGTGAACAGAGGGGATGATGCACACAAGTTAAATTCCACAAGTGGCCACAGGGGGAGCCCAGAATCCAATTTCACAACATAGGGCCTACTAACGGTGTCTGCCCCTCCCTGGTGTTTTTCCTCAACTGAATAAAGCTGAGCTTCAACCTTCTGGCTTTCGACCTATAGTATCAGATATTAAACTGCATTTGGCCTTCAACTTTGGTTACGGCCTACTAACGGTGTCTGCCCCTGCCTGGTGTTTTTCCTCAACTGAATAAAGCTGAGCTTCAACCTTCTGGCTCTCATTAAGTGCTGTTATTTTAAAAATTGGTGGTTAGGGCCTACTAACGGTGTCTGCCCCTCCCTGGTGTTTTTCCTCAACTGAATAAAGCTTAGCTTCAACCTTCTGGCTTTCGACCTATAGTATTAGATATTAAACTGCATTTGGCCTTCAACTTTGGTTACGGCCTACTAACGGTGTTTGCCCCTGCCTGGTGTTTTTCCTCAACTGAATAAAGCTGAGCTTCAACCTTCTGGCTCTCATTAAGTGCTGTTATTTTAAAAATTGGTGGTTAGGGCCTACTAATGGTGTCTGCCCCTCCCTGGTGTTTGCCCTCAACTGAATAAAGCTGAGCTTCAACCTTCTGGCTCTCATTAAGTGCTGTTATTTTAAAAATTGGTGGTTAGGGCCTACTAACGGTGTCTGCCCCTCCCTGGTGTTTGCCCTCAACTGAATAAAGCTGAGCTTCAACCTTCTGGCTTTCGGCCTATAGTATCAGATATTAAACTGCATTTGGCCTACTAGTGTGGTTGGGCCCTTAAAACAGTGTCTGCTGCTCCTGGGTTTGCTACTCCACTGAACAAAGCAATGCCGCCTGTTTAGTCCTGTCCTGTTACCAATTTTGAACTGCATTTAGCCTACTTTATTCTTTGGCCCTATATCTGTTTCTTCCTCATCCTGCCCATTGCCCAGCCACTGCTAGATGAGTCTGCTGGTACATTGACCTAGACCACTACATTCCCCTTGCGCTCTACACAGCCAGAATCTGACCCTGCTGAAAGTAAGGTTCCCCTTCCCGCATGTTATACCACCTTACACAGGGACAAAGAGGAAGGTGCAGATGAAAGTGCAGGTTCCTTCATCAGGTGGGGGGGGCATACTCGTTGGCGACGTCACTGGCACAGGGCCTCTCAGAGTACGCAAAAGTGTCGCTGCTGGTGGGAGGCGCCCCCGCCGTGCAAACACACCCCTGTACTTTGAAGGGCCCTGTGCCAGTGCCAATGCGAACAAGTGTGCCCCCCTGCTTGCTCAGGATCACAGCACTTGCAACGTTGAAATACTTTCCTCTCCCTGCTCCACCGCCATGATGTAGTCCACGATTCCTGGGCCCACTAAAACCTTGAACCAGCCCTACCCCCCACAAATTTGCCAAATGACCCCAAAGTTCCATTGAACAACTATTATTATAAAGTTAATTAAGATTGACAAGCTTCAGAAACAAGAATGGATGTTTTTGGCATTAAAATGGGCACTGTAGGTGTTTTCCTGGCCTCCACTCACTGCCGACTATGCTTCCCCATTGACTTGCATTGGGTTTCGTGTTTCGGTCGATCCCCGACTTTTAGCGATAATCGGCCGACTGCACTCGACTCGACTCTGGACAAAGTCGGGTTTCACAAAACCCGACTCGATCTTAAAAAAATGAAAGTCGCTCAACCCTAATACTCAAGAATACCTTATTAATATTTCTTCTTTATTAAAATGTGTGAAGAAGAAGTATTGATGAAATGTGATGATGTAATCAGGATCAAAAACACATTTCCCCCTTAATACCAAAAAATATTATTTTATAAAACAATTAATTTGTAAAAACCAAAATTAAAATAATTAATTATTTTACAATTGTCATATCAGCCTTATACCATATATTTGTCTGAAGATGTGTACTCATCTATGTAACCATTAAAATAAAACATTGAATACCATAAAATTATCATTTGGAAAAAATGTTCTAAATGTAGATTTTCTTGATAAACCATATTGATGTGTGATTTCACTTATTCAATATTAACTAAATCAAGAAATAATAATTACTATAGAAGTATATGTTGAGTAGATAATATTTAAATGTATCTTAATATTCTAATAATTTAACTGAATCACATTATTTCCCATAAACACAAGTTTTTTTTTGCTTTTTCCATCATACCATGAATCATTAGGCATCCCATACATACACATTCCACGCTATTCTTACGTTAAATTCACTCTTAACAGCTGCTCATATGCTCAACTGTCATCTGTCACTCAAACTGTGACACCCATATAAGTTCACAATACATATTTCACATACAAAGGTAAGAATACATGTATGTTAACCCAAATTATTGTATCCTAATTATCAATGCGCATTGTAAACTATTAAGTTTAATATTTTAATGACTTGTAATGGCTGAGGGCTTCTCAGAAATTCTTCTTACTGAGATTACCAGCTTTAAACTGAAACAGGGGTGTATGGTATCCTTATTATTAGCCAACAGTTCAGATGTCACCTGTTGTGACATATCAAGCCATGCAGTAAATATATATTATGTATATATTATTACCATGCAAAGAAAGCAAATTCTAGATTATTAGTTACGTATTATTTCTTTTAAGTGTTAAATATATAAAATCATGCAATTATTATAACTTCCTGTGTAAATAAAGACATAAATCCATGTAAGAGTTTTTTGTTCAAATTCGGCTTTGAAATGGAAATTCTAAAGAAACATAAAAGATAAAATTTAAATATCAAATTCATACAGAAACAAAACACTGTAAATACGTTATGCATATGTATATATTTAATATACAGTACAGACCAAAAGTTTGGACACACATTCTCATTTAAAGATTTTTCTGTATTTTCATGACTATGAAAATTGTACATTCATGACTATGAAAATTGTACATTCACACTGAAGGTATCAAAACTATGAATTAACACATGTGGAATTATATACGTAACAAAAAAGTGTGAAACAACTGAAATTATGTCTTATATTCTAGGTTCTTCAAGGTAGCCACCTTTTGCTTTGATGACTGCTTTGCACACTCTTGGCATTCTCTTGATGAGCTTCAAGAGGTAGTCACCGGGAATGGTCTTCCAACAATCTTGAAGGAGTTCCCAGAGATGCTTAGCACTTGTTGGCCCTTTTGCCTTCACTCTGCGGTCCAGCTCACCCCAAACCATCTCGAGTGGGTTCAGGTCTGGTGACTGTGGAGGCCAGGTCATCTGGCATAGCACCCCATCACTCTCCTTCTTGGTCAAAATGCCCTTACACAGCCTGGAGGTGTGTTTGGGATCATTATCCTGTTGAAAAATAAATGATGGTCCAACTAAACGCAAACCAGATGGAATAGCATGCCGCTGCAAGATGCTGTGGTAGCCATGCTGGTTCAGTATGCCTTCTATTTTGAATAAATCCCCAACAGTGTCACCAGCAAAGCACCCCCACACCATCACACCTCCTCCTCCATGCTTCACGGTGGGAACCTGGCATGTAGAGTCCATCCGTTCACCTTTTCTGCATCGCACAAAGATACGGTGGTTGGAACCAAAGATCTCAAATTTGGACTCATCAGACTAAAGCACAGATTTCCACTGGTCTAATGTCCATTCCTTGTGTTCTTTAGCTGAAAGAAGTCTCTTCTGCTTGTTGCCTGTCCTTAGCAGTAGTTTCCTAGCAGCTATTTTACCATGAAGGCCTGCTGCACAAAGTCTCCTCTTAATAGTTGTTGTAGAGATGTGTCTGTTGTTAGAACTCTGTGTGGCATTGACCTGGTCTCTAATCTGAGCTTCTGTTAACCTGCGATTTCTGAGGCTGGTGACTCGGATAAACTTATCCTCAGAAGCAGAGGTGACTCTTGGTCTTCCTTTCCTGGGACGGTCCTGATGTGAGCCAGTTTCTTTGTAGCGCTTGATGTTTTTTGCCACTGCACTTTTGGACACTGTCAAAGTTTTCTCAATTTTTCGGACTGACTGACCTTCATTTCTTAAAGTAATGATGGCCACTCATTTTTCTTTACTTAACTGCTTTTTCTTACCATAATACAAATTCTAACAGTCTATTCAGTAGGACTATCAGCTGTGTATCCACCAGACTTCTGCACAACACAACTGATGGTCCCAACCCCATTTATAAGGCAAGAAGTCCCACTTATTAAACCTGACAGGGCACACCTGTGAAGTGAAAACCATTTCCGGTGACTACCTCTTGAAGCTCATCAAGAGAATGCCAAGAGTGTGCAAGCAGTCATCAAAGCAAAAGGTGGCTACTTTGAAGAACCTAGAATATAAGACATATTTTCAGTTGTTTCACACTTTTTTGTTAAGTATATAATTCCACACGTGTTAATTGATAGTTTTGATGCCTTCAGGGTGAATGTACAATTTTCATAGTCATTAAAATACAGAAAAATCTTTACATGAGAAGGTGTGTCCAAACTTTTGGCCTGTACTGTATGTATTTGGCTGGAGTCACACTTGGCGTAAGACAATACGCCACGTATTATACGTCCGTACTACGGCCGTAATACGGAGAAATGTTCCCAAAATATTGATCCGTAGTCAGAGTGTGTCAGCGTATTTTGTGCATGGCATCCTCCGTATGTAATCCGTATGGCATCCGTACTGCGAGATTTTCGCGCAGGCTTGCAAAACCGACATCTAATGGATTTATGTGCTCAAATGTTAGGGAAAACATATATACAGTATATATATATATATATATATATATATATATATATATATATATATGTCATTGAGACACATATATATATATTCTGTATCAGCGCGATATCTGTGAACAGCCAGTGCTGTAGCTGCTAAAATAAAGGGTTAAATGGCGGAAAAAATTGGCGTGGGCTCCCGCGCAATTTTCTCCACCAGAGTAGTAAAGCCAGTGACTGAGAGCAGATATTAATAGCCAGGAGAGGGTCCATGGTTATTGGCCCCCCCGTGGCTAAAAACATCTGCCCCCAGCCACCCCAGAAAAGGCACATCTGGAAGATGCGCCTATTCTGGCACTTGGCGACTCTCTTCCCACTCCCTGTAGCGGTGGGATATGGGGTAATGAAGGGTTAATGCCACCTTGCTATTGTAAGGTGACATTAAGCCAGATTAATAATGGAGAGGCGTCAATTATGACACCTATCCATTATTAATCCAATTGTTTGAAAGGGTTAAAAAAACACACACACACACACACATGATTAAAAAGGATTTTAATGAAATAAACACAGCGGTTGTTGTAATAATTTATTGTTCTCTCAATCCATTTCCAGGCCCTCGCTTGGCAAAACAATAAACGCACAAGATACATACCTTCTGCTGAAACGTCACGTCCCACGAAGTAATCCATCTGAAGGGGTTAACTAATATTACAGGCACGAGCTGCGATAAACCACTCACTCGTGCCTGTAATCCCCGGGTGCTGAAAGGAAAGCTGGATCTGTACTTACATTGAGTCGCGGTGAGGCGCCCTCTGGTGGATGTTCTCATGAACTGCAGCCTGGGAACTTTTTCCCACGCTCCAGGTCATATGAGGACATCCACCAGGGGGCGCATCACCGCGACTGAAGGAAATGTAGGTCAATGACCTACGTTTCATTCATTCGCCGGGGGATTACAGACACGAGCGAGTGGTTTATCGCAGCTCGTGCCTGTAATATTAATTAACCCCTTCAGATGGATTACTTCGTGGGACGTGACGTTTCAGCAGAAGGTATGTATCTTGTGCGTTTATTATTTTGCCAAGCCAGGGCCTGGAAATGGATTGAGAGAACAATAAATTATTACAACAACCGCTGTGTTTATTTCATTAAAATCCTTTTTAATCATGTGTGTGTGTGTTTTTTAACCCTTTCAAACAATTGGATTAATAATGGATAGGTGTCATAATTGACGCTTCTCCATTATTAATCTGGCTTAATGTCACCTTACAATAGCAAGGTGGCATTAACCCTTCATTACCCCATATCCCACCGCTACACGGGAGTGGGAAGAGAGTGGCCAAGTGCCAGAATAGGCGCATCTTCCAGATGTGCCTTTTCTGGGGTGGCTGGGGGCAGATGTTTGTAGCCACGGGGGGGGGGCAATAACCATGGACCCTCTCCTGGCTATTAATATCTGCCCTCAGTCACTGGCTTTACCATTCTGGCGGAGAAAATTGCGCGGGAGCCCACGCCAATTTTTTCCGCCATTTAACCCTTTATTTCAGCAGCTACAGCACTGAAATTTTGCACATACACACTACTAACATTAGTAGTGTGGAATATTCAAAAAAAAAAGGGATATGACATGGTTTACTGTATGTAAACCATGTCTCATATCCTGTCAGGTTTGTGCAGGAGAAATGAAAAGCCGGCAATTGAATTACCGACTTTTCACTAACACCGCTGCGTATTTCTCGCAAGTCACACTGCTGGTCCGTGTGGAATCCGTATTTTTCTCGCCCCCATAGACTTTCATTGGCGATTTTTTTGCGCAATATGCTGACAAACGCAGCATGCTGTGATTTTTTATGGCCGTAGAAAGCCGTATAATACTGAACCGTAATATACGGCTAATAGGAGCAGCCCCATTGAGAATAATTGTGCCGTATGTTATGCAAGTTTTACGGACGTAGTTTCTGCGCTCTTACGTCCGTAAAACTCGCATGTGTGACCCCGGCCTTTAATGTAGTTCTAAATATTATTACTGTATTAAATTTTAATTATTTCACTATACATATAAAAATACAGTTATACAATCTCTATTTATACAAATATGCTATGTACTGTATATTGTATGAATATGTATCTACAAAACTATAGAACTACAGAATTTTACTGTTTAAAATAATTACCAATTACTAAATCATACATTGTATAACACATGTACACAACATATAATATAATTACATTTTTAGTCAATTTCTAAACCAAATTTTATCTCCTTGTCAATAATGTCTTGAAAAGCTTTATTTAAAATTCTCATTTTTAGACTTATGGATGGATTTTTTGAAAAGCTCTGATAATAGAGTCTTCAGCTTACCTCCCATGATGTGGCTCTCTGAACTCACCTGTTTGTGTCTGTCAAATTCTGCCATTTGTCTTACAGAGAGACCTGAACCTTGAATTTGTAACTCTTTCTGTGCAAATTTTTTAGTGGATTCTTGAATCTTTTGGTAGGGCTTATAACGAATATGTAATTTTCTTTGTTCTTCATAGATTTGATTTTGGGGATAACTCAGTTTTGGAGATTTTGATTTTGGCTTCTAATTAGATTTTACTCTGTTTTCAAAAACTTAGTATGATTTATTTTCCTTTCAAGATTCTCATGTTTTCTAGAAAAATCAAGGAATTGCGCACATTCAAATAAAGAATCTTTTTGTGAAGCAATAACACGAGATACAGAATTTAGGAATCCAAATTTGTTTACAAAAAACTTTATCATTGATTGTGTATTGACATTTGTAATGACAGTTTTGTACAACCTTTCAAATGTGGACATGAATGTAAAAGTACATTCTTTCCGGCCAATCCTTAATTTTAAAAGAATATCAATATCTGGATAATTTTCTTTTAATCCACAGAATATCAGAATTTTTAATCTTCCTATATCGGTTAATTCTTTATGTAACTCATCATCATTCTGCATTTTCAATAATAACCTTCTGGAAAAAGTTACTGGAAGCCACATTTTAAACAACTGATTTTTCTCCTCATTAGTCAAATCAAACTTATCAGCAAAACTCTCAGATATCTCTGAATTTCTGATGACCCAGTAGAAAAAATGGAGGGTGGAGCACGTGGCACAAAATAGCTCCTCACCAAATGATCCTCACCAAATGTAAAATATTTTTCAGTTTCTCTTTTTCTCTGGATATTAACTTAGAATCTATCTTTAGATTTGCTATCTTGCATTCTGTGTATAAACTCAGCCAAAATACTTCTAAATTAGCCTTGTACAAAGATAAAAATTCCAAATGACTTGACTTAGCATACGAATTAATTAATTCAATTTTTCTTACCTTGAAATATCTCAGCTTGTAGTTACTTTGTTGTACAATGCTGGGCTCTGGTCATCAGCACGTCTGGCATTTATAATACTACTACTTGTCAATCCATCTGGCACCTGTTAGTTCTCACTCATAGGTTCTCTGTGATCCTTTTGACTTGAAATGTTGTAGTGGAATTCCAGAAAAGTTGCACAATTGAAGTTTAGCTCTTCTCTTCTCTTCCCCCGTGTGCAAGTAAAAGGAAATCCACGCAAAAATAGCACAAAAAATAAAATCTGGTTTGGCCAATGTTAAATATGCTTATTTTGCACATTTATTTAATCAGGACTCTTTACCAGATGCGTTATTCTTAAAGAAAAAATGTAATGATATTTTCATAAAAAATGTAGTGGTTTATCGGATTGTCCACAGAAAAACCACATTGCAGCAAAACATAAAATAGGTGAAATAGTTACGAACAGATTGTCCATTTGTTCCTCATTTTTCCCGAGATGGTAAAAAGCATCTGTCTGTCTTCAGTAGAAGTCATCATGGCTACCAGTTGTTCATTCCTTCTGTAGGTTGTCTGAAGTCCATGGAGAATGATGGAGAAGGCAGGAGGTGACCACCCCCACCCTTCTGTGAGTCTCGGTTTTATGTCCCATAGAGCACGTGTTCTCTCTATATGGTGTTAACTTATACTCTGAGCTATGTATACAGGAATAGCTTTTGTAATGTCAGCGAAGGACAATGTGCTCAGTACAGAATTGAAAATAAGAATAATTCAATTAATAATTAATATTTAACACAGATCAGGAAGATATCATCAATGTAACGGTCCCAAAAAATGACATGCTCCATTGACAAACCGCATTCTGAAAAAAAAAGGTCCTTCTCCCACAGCCCCAGGAACAGATTTGCATACGATGGTGCACAGGCTGCACCCATCGCGGTCCCATGGAGCTGTAGGTAGAAGGACCCGTTAATAAGAAAACATTATGCATTAGAAGGAACATCAAAAGTAAAAGTAAAAAATCAATGTCACCGAAGGAGAAGCTAGTCATGGACAAAAAAATAAGAAACAGCTCTCAAACCATCCTGGTGGCGAATGTTAGTATAGAATGACTCAACGTCACATTTTGCTAGGATCATATCCTCATCAATATGGACTGAGTCAAACTTCTTTAAGACATCCGAAGTATCCTTCAAAAAGGATGGAGTAGTCTCCACCAGGGGCTTGAGAAATGAGTCAATATACCTACCGATGCTCTCCGTAAGCCCACCCACCCCAGAGATGATTGGCCTACCTGGTGGATTTTGCAGGTTCTTGAGGACCTTAGGAAGGAGATACAATATCGAGATACGTGGGTCCTTAACCACCAAAACATCCCGTACTTGTGGGGTTATGACACCACTACTTACAGCCCTCTGCAAGATTCTAATCAGTTCCTCCTTGTAAGAAATAAGGGGATCTCTGAGACTCAGCCAAATATAACTTGGAAGGCCAAATCACAATACTTCTGCCCTTGTAAGCTGATTTATATACTACATCCTTAAGTTGTTTAAGTCTCTTAAGGCCAGTGAGCTCTGCTCTGGAAAGATTATTACCATTAATAGAAGTGGAGATCCCCTCAAAATCGTTAGAAATTAGTTTGACATAAATCTCAACATTAGGACATAGTAACGGGAACTTGGTAGACCTAGGGCATAATGAAGATGGTAACCTACCCAAAATGTGAGTAATGTGTTCATATGCCAATTCCTCCAGAGTTTAAGTGCCAATTAGTCTTCAGGGAAAGGAAAGGCCTGCTGGATGACTACTGTGGTGCCATTTCTTTTTTTAAAAAAGAAGGGACCTTGTGAACATATGTAGGTCCTTCAGGGCCACTAATGGATCAAATCGCATGCTGGGGGAAAATGTGAGGCCTTTAGAAAGTAGAGAAATCACATCAGAACTGAGACTATACTCAGATAAATTTATTACCTTAAGAGTATCCCTTTTCTGTGAGTGAGCAGGTCCGCGTTTGTTGTTGGTAGATTTTTGATCGCACTTCCTCTTACCAGAATTGCCAAAACAAGTTTGCATGGATGGTTGGGAAGTATCTGATGCTTCCCCGAAAGATGAAACTGAAGGAGATCTATAGTTTTTGTTAGTAGTAACTGACCGTCTTCACCTATAAACTGTTTTTCGTTAAAAATCTGTACTGTCACGGAGCAATTTCTTTGCATGGGTAGTTTTGATCTGTGAATCCCATTCTGCAGAATTTTTATCCATAGTATTATTAAAGGCTAAGACACTGTCTGTAGTGGCCACCTTCTTAAAGTCAAGATAGAGACCATCTATTTCAGTCGCCAACAATAAAACAGATTTAATATTAAGATCAATAAGCAGTTCCATAAATTGCAATGAAGCCTTAGTACAGACTTCCTCCCATTTAGAAGTAAATGTATCATCAGTCCCCGGGAAAGATGGAAAAACTTGAACACGTAGCCCATGCGGAATTAAATTCTTCTTTAGGTAATTTTCGAAAAAGGCCATATTCCACCACCTTTTAGTCTGTTTGTGTAGAAGCCTTTTAATTTGAGTCTGTATTGCACTAGTGTCCCCTTGATCACCTGTTGCTGTGCTGGCAGAGCCACCGTCAAAAACCTGTGCAACTTGTGATTGTCAGGCCGTGTCCCTAGATTTATAATCCATTATAGTCTAGAAAAATCTGTGAAAATACACAGTATTAATACAAATCTATACAAAGGCCAGCACCCACAACTCATGTGAAAGTTCAAGGATAGCAAAAGTAGGTTCAGTGCCAAAATTAATGAAAATCATATACGAAAATGCACCAAAGAAGGAACCAAATAATAATAAAATGTAGAAACTTTATTGAGACAAAAAAATATTTAAAATCATGAAGTTCAATAAATAGGGATATGACAGAGGTAAGCCAAAGTAAGGGTGGAACCACAGTCAGAGTCAGGT
Organism: Ranitomeya variabilis; assembly: GCF_051348905.1. NCBI lineage: Eukaryota > Metazoa > Chordata > Amphibia > Anura > Dendrobatidae > Ranitomeya > Ranitomeya variabilis. Next base: position 116,519,750 of record NC_135237.1, on the reverse strand, counting down.
AGCCAACAGGTATGTAAAAGATTTAACAATTTTACATAGTTACATAGTTACATAGTTAGTAAGGCCGAAAAAAGACATTTGTCCATCCAGTTCAGCCTATATTCCATCATAATAAATCCCCAGATCTACATCCTTCTACAGAACCTAATAATTGTATGATACAATATTGTTCTGCTCCAGGAAGACATCCAGGCCTCTCTTGAACCCCTCAACTGAGTTTGCCATCACCACCTCCTCAGGCAAGCAATTCCAGATTCTCACTGCCCTAACAGTAAAGAATCCTCTTCTATTTTGGTGGAAAAACCTTCTCTCCTCCAGACGCAAAGAATGCCCCCTTGTGCCCGTCACCTTCCTTGGTATAAACAGATCCTCAGCGAGATATTTGTATTGTCCCCTTATATACTTATACATGGTTATTAGATCGCCCCTCAGTCGTCTTTTTTCTAGACTAAATAATCCTAATTTCGCTAATCTATCTGGGTATTGTAGTTCTCCCATCCCCTTTATTATAGTGCTTTGGAACAAAGCACTATACTGTTATTCCACCGTGGTAAACTTCTTATTATTATTTTTCTTATTATTAGGCTTTTTTTCGCAGTTAATGCGGCCCGAACCGCTGAACGCACAGACTCCAGTGAGGTGTCATTTCGAAGCCAGCGTCCACGAGAGGTGTGCTAAGTTATTTTCATGTCGATCGGATTTGTAGTTTTGGCGCAATTTGCATTTGAAAATTGTTTCCCCCTCATTGGAAAGCATTGTTTCAATGCATTTCAATAGGGAAATTTTGCTATACGTTTAAAATGGGCTGGTTTCTGAGGCAATTTCTAAAAATAACTTAACTGCCAAATGCCACCTGGCTGATTAGCTCATTGATATGCGCAGTCAGACACAGTTACTATGCCAACGCCAACCAACTCCACCAGGTCACCGTTTTGTCAGATAATATCAGCTCTTAAAGTGACAGCACAGCACAATTCAAAAGGACTATCTGTAGTCTTATTATTATTACAGTATAAAGCGCAGAGCCGCGCAGCATACAGCACGGAGCCCCGCAGTATACAGCGCGGAGCTCCGCATTATACAGCGCAGAGCCCCGCAGCATAAAGCGCAGAGCTCCGCATTATACAGCGCGGAGCCGCGCAGTATACAGCGCGGAGCCGCGCAGCATACAGCGCGGAGCCGCGCAGCATACAGCGCGGAGCCGCGCAGCATACAGCGCGGAGCCGCGCAGCATACAGCGCGGAGCCCCGCAGCATACAGCGCGGAGCCCCGCAGCATACAGCGCGGAGCCGCGCATTATACAGCGCGGAGCCGCGCATTATACAGCGCGGAGCCGCGCAGCATACAGCGCGGAGCCGCGCAGCATAAAGCGCGGAGCCGCGCAACATACAGCGCGGAGCCCCGCAGCATACAGCGCGGAGCCGCGCATTATACAGCGCGGAGCCGCACAGCATACAGCGCGGAGCCGCGCAGCATACAGCGCGGAGCCGCGCAGCATACAGCGCGGAGCCGCGCAGCATACAGCGCAGAGCCGCGCAGCATACAGCGCAGAGCCGCGCAGCATACAGCGCAGAGCCGCGCAGTATACAGCGCCCACCAAATCGGACCCAGAGTGGCTACAACTACCAAACCAGCGCCTGAGGGGCACCCAAGTGTGAAAGTCTTGCTGGGGCAACCCGGGCACCATTCCAAAGCACTATCTGTAGTTCCTTCAGGAAATACCCATCGTTTTCTCTCTGTTATCAGCCATTCCCCGTACTGCTGTCAGTCTATTTCTCTCTGTTATCAGCCATTCCCCTGTCCTGCTGTCAGTCTATTTCTTTCTGTTATCAGCCATTCCCCTGTCCTGCTGTCAGTCTATTTCTCTCTGTTATCAGCCATTCCGCGTCCTGCTGTCAGTCTATTTCTCTCTGTTATCAGCCATTCCCCGTCCTGCTGTCAGTCTATTTCTCTCTGTTATCAGCCATTCCCCTGTCCTGCTGTCAGTCTATTCTCTCTGTTATCAGCCATTCCCTTGTCCTGCTGTCAGTCTATTCTCTGTTATCAGCCATTCCCTTATCCTGCTGTCAGTCAGAGTGACCCGGCCCACCAAATCGGACCCAGAGTGACCCGGCCCACCAAATCAGACCCAGAGTGACCCGGCCCACCAAATCGGACCCAGAGTGACCCGGCCCACCAAATCGGACCCAGAGTGACCCGGGCCACCAAATCGGACCCAGAGTGACCCGGCCCACCAAATCGGACCCAGAGTGACCCGGGCCACCAAATCGGACCCAGAGTGACCCGGGCCACCAAATCGGACCCAGAGTGACCCGGGCCACCAAATCGGACCCAGAGTGACCCGGGCCACCAAATCGGACCCAGAGTGACCCGGGCCACCAAATCGGACCCAGAGTGGCCCGGGCCACCAAATCGGACCCAGAGTGGCCCGGGCCACCAAATCGGACCCAGAGTGGCCCGGGCCACCAAATCGGACCCAGAGTGGCCCGGGCCACCAAATCGGACCCAGAGTGGCCCGGGCCACCAAATCGGACCCAGAGTGGCCCGGGCCACCAAATCGGACCCAGAGTGGCCCGGGCCACCAAATCGGACCCAGAGTGGCCCGGGCCACCAAATCGGACCCATAGTGGCCCGGCCCACCAAATCGGACCCAGAGTGACCCAGCCCACCAAATCGGACCCAGAGTGGCCCCGCCCACCAAATCCTCAACCCTAAGGAGCTACAACTACCAAACCAGCATCTGAGGGGCACCCAAGTGTGAAAGTCTTGCAGGGGCAGCCCGGGCACCATTCCAAAGCACTATCTGTAGTTCCTTCAGGAAATACCCATCTAGTTATTATAGTGCTTTGGAACAAAGCACTATACTGTTATTCCATCGTGGATAACTTCTTATTATAGTGCTTTGGAACAAAGCACTATACTGTTATTCCACCGTGGTAAACTTCTTCTTATTCTTATTATTCAGTCCGCACGTAATGCGGCCCGAACCGCTAAACTCACAGACTCCAGTGAGGTGTCATTTCGAAGCCAGCGTTCCTGAGAGGTGTGCTAAGTATTTTTCGTGTCGATCGGATTTGTAGTTTTTGCGCAATTTGTGTTTGAAAAAAGTCTTTCAATGCGTTTCAATGGAGAAATTTTCCTATACGTTTATAATGGGCTGGTTTCTGAGGCAATTTCTAAAAATAACTGCCACCTGGCTGATTAGCTCATTGATATGCGCAGTCAGACACAGTTACTATGCCAACTCCTATGAAATCTACATCAGCTCACCAGGTCACAAGTTTTGTCAGATAATATCAGCTCTTAAAGTGACAGTACAGCACAATTCCAAACCACTATCCGTAGTCTTATGATTATTAGACTGTGGCCCGATTCTAACTCATCGGGTATTCTAGAATATGCATGTCCACGTAGTATATTGCACAGCCACGCAGTATACAGTGCAGAGCCGTGCAGTACACAGCGCAGAGCCGCGCAGTACACAGCGCAGAGCCGCGCAGTACACAGCGCAGAGCCGCGCAGTATAAAGCGCAGAGCCGCGCAGTACACAGCGCAGAGCCACGCAGTACACAGCGCAGAGCCGTGCAGTACACAGCGCAGAGCCGCGCAGTATAAAGCGCAGAGCCGCGCAGTACACAGCGCAGAGCCGCGCAGTACACAGCGCAGAGCCGTGCAGTACACAGCGCAGAGCCGCGCAGTATAAAGCGCAGAGCCGTGCAGTACACAGCGCAGAGCCGCGCAGTACACAGCGTAGAGCCGCGCAGTACACAGCGCAGAGCCGCGCAGTATAAAGCGCAGAGCCGCGCAGTACACAGCGCAGAGCCGCGCAGTACACAGCGCAGAGCCGTGCAGTACACAGCGCAGAGCCGCACAGTTTAAAGCGCAGAGCCGTGCAGTACACAGCGCAGAGCCGCGCAGTACACAGCGCAGAGCCGTGCAGTACACAGCGCAGAGCCGCGCAGTATAAAGCGCAGAGCCGTGCAGTACACAGCGCAGAGCCGCGCAGTACACAGCGCAGAGCCGCGCAGTACACAGCGCAGAGCCGCGCAGTATAAAGCGCAGAGCCGCGCAGTATAAAGCGCAGAGCCGCGCAGTACACAGCGCAGAGCCGCGCAGTACACAGCGCAGAGCCGTGCAGTACACAGCGCAGAGCCGCGCAGTATAAAGCGCAGAGCCGTGCAGTACACAGCACAGAGCCGCGCAGTACACAGCGCAGAGCCGTGCAGTACACAGCGCAGAGCCGCGCAGTATAAAGCGCAGAGCCGTGCAGTACACAGCGCAGAGCCGTGCAGTACACAGCGCAGAGCCGCGCAGTACACAGCGCAGAGCCATGCAGTACACAGCGCAAAGCCGCGCAGTATAAAGCGCAGAGCCGCGCAGTATAAAGCGGAGAGCCGCGCAGTACACAGCGCAGAGCCGAGCAGTACACAGCGCAGAGCCGCGCAGTAGACAGCGCAGAGCCGTGCAGTACAGAGCGCAGAGCCGCACAGTATAAAGCGCAGAGCCGCACAGTATACCGCGCAGAGCCGTGCAGTACACAGCGCAGAGCCGCGCAGTACACAGCGCAGAGCCGCGCAGTACACAGCGCAGAGCCGCGCAGTACACAGCGCAGAGCCGCGCAGTACACAGCACAGAGCCGCACAGTACACAGCACAGAGCCGCGCAGTACACAGCGCAGAGCCACCCAGTATACAGCGCAGAGCCGCGCAGTACGCAGCGTAGAGCCACGCAGTATGCAGCGCAGAGCCGCGCAGTATACAGCGCTGAGCCGCGTAGTATACAGCGCAGAGCCCCGCAGTATACAGTGCAGAGCCCCGCAGTATACAGCGCAGACACGTGCAGTACACAGCACGGACACGCGCAGTACACAGCGCAGAGCCGCGCAGTACACAGCGCAGAGCCGCGTAGTATACAGCGAAGAGCCACGCAGTATATAGCGCAGAGCCGCGCAGTACAAAGCGCAGAGCTGCGCAGAGCTGCGCAGTATACAGCGCAGAGCCGCGCAGTATACAGCGCAGAACGCGCAGTACACAGTGCAGAGCCGCGCAGTACACAGCGCAGAGCCGTGCAGTACACAGCGCAGAGCCGCGCAGTACACAGCGCAGAGCCACGCAGTATACAGCGCAGAGCCGCGTAGTATACAGCGCAGAGCCGCGTAGTATACAGCGCAGAGCCACGCAGTATACAGCACAGAGCCACGCAGTATACAGCGCAGAGCCACGTAGTTATACTGCCCAGTCACGTAGTATATTGTCCAGTCACATAGTATACTGCATATCCCTGTTAAAAAAAAAAAGAATTAAAATAAAAAAGTTACATACTCACCTCCTGGAGCGGCCGGTATCTGATGGTTGTTGCACCTCCTAGAGCGGCCGGTACACGATGCTTGTTGCACCTGGAGTGGCCGGTACCCGATGCTTGTTGCGCGCTCCGGTCCCAAGAGTGCATTGCGGTCTCACGAGATGATGACGTAGCGGTGTTGTGAGACAGAAAGACGGAAGTGCCCTTAGATAATTAGATAGTAGATTACCCCGCTCACCAATTCGGAACCCGAGAGGCCCGGCCCACCAAATCGGACCCCGAGGGGCCCGGCCCACCAAATCGGACCCAGAGTGACCCCGCCCCCTAAATCAGACACAGAGTGACCCCGCCCACCAAATCGGACCCAGAGTGGCTCCGCCCACCAAATCGGACCCAGAGTGACCCCTTCCACCAAATCAGACCCAGAGTGACCCCTTCCACCAAATCGGACCCAGAGTGACCCCTTCCACCAAATCGGACCCAGAGTGACCCCTTCCACCAAATCGGGCCCAGAGTGACCCCGCCCACCAAATCGGACCCAGAGTGACCCCACCCACCAAATCGGACCCTGAGGTGCCCAGCCCACCAAATCAGACCCTGAGGTGCCCAGCCCACCAAATCGGACCGAGTGACCCCACCCACCAAATTGGTCCCTAAGGTGCCCCGCCCACCAAATCAGACCCAGAGTGGCTCCGCCCACCGAATCGGACCCAGAGTGGCCGCGCCCACAGAATCGGACCAAAAGTGACCCCGCCCACCGAATCGGACCTAGATTTACCCCGCCCACAAAATCAGACCCAGATTGACCCAACCCACCAAATCGGACCGCCTGAGGGGCACCCAAGTGTGAAAGTCTTGCAGGGGCAGCCCGGGCACCATTCCAAAGCACTATCTGTAGTTCCTTCAGGAAATACCCATCTAGTTCTTCTTCTTATTCTTATTATTATTAGGCTTTTTTCCGCAATTAATGCGGCCCAAACCGTAAAACGCACAGACTCCAGTGAGGTGTCATTTCGAAGCCAGCGTCCACGAGAGGTGTGCTAAGTTATTTTCATGTCGATCGGATTTGTAGTTTTGGTGCAATTTGCATTTGAAAATTGTTTCCCCCTCATTGGAAAGCATTGTTTTCAATGCATTTCAATAGGGAAATTTTCCTATACATTTAAAATGTGCTGGTTTCTGAGGCAATTTCTAAAAATAACTTAACTGCCAAATGCCACCTGGCTGATTAGCTCATTGATATGCGCAGTCAGACACAGTTACTATGCCAACGCCTATCAACTCCACCAGGTCACCGTTTTGTCAGATAATATCAGCTCTTAAAGTGACAGCACAGCACAATTTCAAAGCACTATCTGTAGTCTTATTATTATTACAGTATACAGCGCAGAGCCCCGCAGCATACAGCGCAGAGCCCCGCAGTATACAGCGCAGAGCCCCGCAGCATACAGCGCAGAGCCCCGCAGCATACAGCGCAGAGCCGCGCAGCATACAGCGCGGAGCCGCGCATTATACAGCACGGAGCCGCGCAGCATACAGCGCGGAGCCCCGCAGCATACAGCGCAGAGCCCCGCAGCATACAGCGCAGAGCCCCGCAGCATACAGCGCAGAGCCGCGCAGCATACAGCGCAGAGCCCCGCAGCATACAGCGCAGAGCCGCGCAGTATACAGCGCAGAGCCCCGCAGCATACAGCGCGGAGCCGCGCAGCATACAGCGCTGAGCCGCGCAGCATACAGCGCAGAGCCCCGCAGTATACAGCGAAAGCCGCGCATTATACAGCGCAGAGCCGCGCAGCATACAGCACAGAGAAGCGCAGCATACAGCGCAGAGCCGCGCAGCATACATCGCAGAGCCCCGCAGCATACAGCGCAGAGCCCCGCAGCATACAGCGCAGAGCCGCGCATGTATACAGCGCAGAGCCGCGCATTATACAGCGCGGAGCCGCGCAGCATACAGCGCGGAGCCGCGCAGCATACAGCGCGGAGCCGCGCAGCATACAGCGCAGAGCCCCGCAGCATACAGCGCAGAGCCGCGCAGTATACAGAGCAGAGCCGCGCAGCATACAGCGCGGAGCCGCGCATTATACAGCGCGGAGCCGCGCAGCATACAGCGCGGAGCCCCGCAGCATACAGCGCAGAGCCCCGCAGCATACAGCGCAGAGCCCCGCAGCATACAGCGCAGAGCCGCGCAGCATACAGCGCAGAGCCCCGCAGCATACAGCGCAGAGCCCCGCAGCATACAGCGCAGAGCCGCGCAGTATACAGCGCAGAGCCCCGCAGCATACAGCGCAGAGCCGCGCAGCATACAGCGCAGAGCCCCGCAGCATACAGTGCAGAGCCCCGCAGCATACAGCGCAGAGCCGCGCAGTATACAGCGCAGAGCCCCGCAGCATACAGCGCAGAGCCCCGCAGTGTACAGCGCAGAGCCGCGCATTATACAGCGCAGTGCCCCACAGCATACAGCGCGGAGCCGCGCAGCATACAGCGCTGAGCCGCGCAGCATACAGCGCAGAGCCCCGCAGCATACAGCGCAGAGCCCCGCAGTATACAGCGAAAGCCGCGCATTATACAGCGCAGAGCCGCGCAGCATACAGCGCAGAGAAGTGCAGCATACAGCGCAGAGCCCCGCAGCATACAGCGCAGAGCCCCGCAGCATACAGCGCAGAGCCCCGCAGCATACAGCGCAGAGCCGCGCATGTATACAGCGCAGAGCCGCGCATTATACAGCGCGGAGCCACGCAGCATACAGCGCGGAGCCGCGCAGCATACAGTGCGGAGCCGCGCAGCATACAGCGCAGAGCCGCGCAGCATACAGCGCAGAGCCGCGCAGCATACAGCGCAGAGCCCCGCAGTATACAGCGCAGAGCCTTGCAGTATACAGCGCAGAGCCGCGCAGTATACAGCGCAGAACCGCCCAGTATACAGCGCAGAGCCGCGCAGTATACAGCGCAGTCAGACCCAGTTACTATGCCAACGCCTATGAACTCTACATGAGTCCAGCACACAAGTGTTGTCAGATAATATCAGCTCTTAAAGTGACAGCACAGCACAATTCCAAAGCACTATCTGTAGTCATATTATAATTATTGCCCCGCCCGCCAAATCGGACCCAGAGTGGCGCCGCCCGCCAAATCGGACCCAGAGTGGCGCCGCCCGCTAAATCGGACCCAGAGTGGCGCCGCCCGCCAAATCGGACCCAGAGTGGCGCCGCCCGCCAAATCGGACCCAGAGTGGCGCCGCCCGCCAAATCGGACCCAGAGTGGCGCCGCCCGCCAAATCGGACCCAGAGTGGCGCCGCCCGCCAAATCGGATCCAGAGTGGCGCCGCCCGCCAAATCGGACCCAGAGTGGCGCTGCCCGCCAAATCGGACCCAGAGTGGCGCCGCCCGCCAAATCAGACCCAGAGTGGCGCTGCCCGCCAAATCGGACCCAGAGTGGCGCCGCCCGCCAAATCGGACCCAGAGTGGTGCCGCCCGCCAAATCGGACCCAGAGTGACCCGGGCCACCAAATCGGACCCAGAGTGACCTGGGCCACCAAATCGGACCCAGAGTGACCCGGGCCACCAAATCGGACCCAGAGTGACCCGGGCCACCAAATCGGACCCAGAGTGACCCGGCCCACCAAATCGGACCCAGAGTGACCCGGCCCACCAAATCGGACCCAGAGTGGCCTCAACCCTGAGGGGCTACAACTACCAAACCAGTGCCTGAGGGGCACCCAAGTGTGAAAGTCTTGCAGGGGCAGCCCGGGCACCATTCCAAAGCACTATCTGTAGTTCCTTCAGGAAATACCCATCTAGTTATTATTATTATTATTATTAGGCTTTTTTTCGCAGTTAATGCGGCCCGAACCGCTGAACGCACAGACTCCAGTGAGGTGTCATTTCGAAGCCAGCGTCCACGAGAGGTGTGCTAAGTTATTTTCATGTCGATCGGATTTGTAGTTTTGGTGCAATTTGCATTTGAAAATTGTTTCCCCCTCATTGGAAAGCATTGTTTCAATGCATTTCAATAGGGAAATTTTCCAATACGTTTAAAATGGGCTGGTTTCTGAGGCAATTTCTAAAAATAACTTAACTGCCAAATGCCACCTGGCTGATTAGCTCATTGATATGCGCAGTCAGACACAGTTACTATGCCAACGCCTATCAACTCCACCAGGTCACAGTTTTGTCAGATAATATCAGCTCTTAAAGTGACAGCACAGCACAATTTCAAAGCACTATCTGTAGTCATATTATTATTACAGCATACAGCGCGGAGCCGCGCAGCATACAGCGCAGAGCCCCGCAGCATACATCGCAGAGCCCCGCAGCATACAGCGCAGAGCCCCGCAGCATACAGCGCAGAGCCCCACAGTATACAGCGCAGAGCCCCGCAGTATACAGCGCAGAGCCGCGCAGTATACAGCTCAGAGCCGCGCAGTATACAGCACAGAGCCGCGCATTATACAGCACGGAGCCGCGCAGCATACAGCGCGGAGCCGCGCAGCATACAGCGCAGAGCCAAGCAGCATACAGCGCGGAGCCGCACAGCATACAGCGCAGAGCCGCGCAGTATACAGCGCAGAGCCGTGCAGCATACAGCGCAGAGCCGCGCAGTATACAGCGCAGAGCCGCGCAGCATACAGCGCAGAGCCCCGCAGCACAATTTCAAAGCACTATCTGTAGTCATATTATTATTACAGCATACAGCGCGGAGCCCCGCAGCATACAGCGCAGAGCCCCGCAGCATACAGCGCAGAGCCGCGCAGCATACAGCGCAGAGCCCCGCAGCATACAGCGCAGAGCCCCGCAGTATACAGCGCAGAGCCCCGCAGTATACAGCGCAGAGCCGCGCAGTATACAGCGCAGAGCCGCGCATTATACAGCACGGAGCCGCGCAGCATACAGCGCGGAGCCGCGCAGCATACAGCGCGGAGCCGCGCAGCATACATCGCAGAGCCGCGCATTATACAGCGCAGAGCCACGCAGCATACAGCGCGGAGCCGCGCAGCATACATCGCTGAGCCCCGCAGTATACAGCGCAGAGCCCCGCAGTATACAGCGCAGAGCCGCGCAGTATACAGCTCAGAGCCGCGCAGTATACAGCACAGAGCCGCGCATTATACAGCACGGAGCCGCGCAGCATACAGCGCGGAGCCGCTCACCATACAGCGCTGAGCCGCGCATTATACAGCGCAGAGCCAAGCAGCATACAGCGCGGAGCCGCACAGCATACAGCGCAGAGCCGCGCAGTATACAGCGCAGAGCCGCGCAGCATACAGCGCAGAGCCACGCAGTATACAGCGCAGAGCCGCGCAGCATACAGCGCAGAGCCCCGCAGCACAATTTCAAAGCACTATCTGTAGTCATATTATTATTACAGCATACAGCGCGGAGCCCCGCAGCATACAGCGCAGAGCCCCGCAGCATACAGCGCAGAGCCCCGCAGTATACAGCGCAGAGCCCCGCAGTATACAGCGCAGAGCCGCGCAGTATACAGCGCAGAGCCGCGCATTATACAGCACGGAGCCGCGCAGCATACAGCTCGGAGCCGCGCAGCATACAGCGCGGAGCCGCGCACCATACAGCGCAGAGCCGCGCATTATACAGCGCAGAGCCGCGCAGCAAACAGCGCGGAGCCGCGCAGCATACAGCGCAGAGCCGCGCAGCATACAGCGCAGAGCCCCGCAGCATACAGCGCAGAGCCCCGCAGCATACAGCACAGAGCCCCGCAGTATACAGCGCAGAGCCGCGCAGTATACAGCGCGGAGCCGTGCATTATACAGCGCGGAGCCGCGCAGCATACAGCGCGGAGCCGCGCAGCATACAGCGCAGAGCCGCGCAGCATACAGCGCAGAGCCGCGCAGCATACAGTGCAGAGCCGCGCAGCATACAGCTCAGAGCCCCGCAGCATACAGCGCAGAGCCCCGCAGCATACAGCGCAGAGCCCCGCAGTATACAGCGCAGAGCCACGCAGTATACAGCGCAGAGCCCCGCAGCATACAGCGCAGAGCCCCGCAGTATACAGCGCAGAGCCCCGCAGTATACAGCGCAGAGCCGCGCAGTATACAGCGCAGACCCGCGCAGTATACAGCGCCCACCAAATCGGCCCCTGAGGGGCCCCACCCACCAAATCGGACCCAGAGTGGCTACAACTACCAAACCAGCGCCTGAGGGGCACCCAAGTGTGAAAGTCTTGCTGGGGCAGCCCGGGCACCATTCCAAAGCACTATCTGTAGTTCCTTCAGGAAATACCCATCTATTTCTCTCTGTTATCAGCCATTCCCCGTACTGCTGTCAGTCTATTTCTCTCTGTTATCAGCCATTCCCCTGTCCTGCTGTCAGTCTATTCTCTCTGTTATCAGCCATTCCCCTGTCCTGCTGTCAGTCTATTCTCTCTGTTATCAGCCATTCCCCATCCTGCTGTCAGTCTATTTCTCTCTGTTATCAGCCATTCCCCGCATTGCTGTCAGTCTATTTCTCTCTGTTATCAGCCATTCCCCGTACTGCTGTCAGTCTATTTTTCTCTGTTATCAGCCATTCCACTGTCCTGCTGTCAGTCTATTATCTCTGTTATCAGCCATTCCCCGTCCTGCTGTCAGTCTATTCTCTCTGTTATCAGCCATTCCCCATCCTGCTGTCAGTCTATTTCTCTCTGTTATCAGCCATTCCCCGCATTGCTGTCAGTCTATTTCTCTCTGTTATCAGCCATTCCCCGTACTGCTGTCAGTCTATTTTTCTCTGTTATCAGCCATTCCCTTGTCCTGCTGTCAGTCTATTTTCTGTTATCAGCCATTCCCTTATCCTGCTGTCAGTCAGAGTGACCCGGCCCACCAAATCGGACCCAGAGTGACCCGGCCCACCAAATCGGACCCAGAGTGACCCGGCCCACCTAATCGGACCCAGAGTGACCCGGCCCACCAAATCAGACCCAGAGTGACCCGGCCCACCAAATCGGACCCAGAGTGTCCCGACCCACCAAATCGGACCCAGAGTGACCCGGCCCACCAAACCGGACCCAGAGTGACCCGGCCCACCAAACCGGACCCAGAGTGACCCGGCCCACCAAATCGGACCCAGAGTGACCCGGCCCACCAAATCGGACCCAGAGTGACCCGGCCCACCAAATCGGACCCAGAGTGACCCGGCCCACCAAATCGGACCCAGAGTGACCCGGCCCACCAAATCGGACCCAGAGTGACCCGGCCCACCAAATCGGACCCAGAGTGACCCGGCCCACCAAATCGGACCCAGAGTGACCCGGCCCACCAAATCGGACCCAGAGTGACCCGGCCCACCAAATCGGACCCAGAGTGACCCGGCCCACCAAATCGGACCCAGAGTGACCCGGCCCACCAAATCGGACCCAGAGTGACCCGGCCCACCAAATCGGACCCAGAGTGACCCGGGCCACCAAATCGGACCCAGAGTGACCCGGGCCACCAAATCGGACCCAGAGTGACCCGGGCCACCAAATCGGACCCAGAGTGGCCCCGCCCACCAAATCGGACCCAGAGTGACCCGGCCCACCAAATCGGACCCAGAGTGACCCGGCCCACCAAATCGGACCCAGAGTGACCCGGGCCACCAAATCGGACCCAGAGTGACCCGGGCCACCAAATCGGACCCAGAGTGAGCCGGGCCACCAAATCGGACCCAGAGTGACCCGGCCCACCAAATCGGACCCAGAGTGACCCGGCCCACCAAATCGGACCCAGAGTGACCCGGCCCACCAAATCGGACCCAGAGTGACCCGGCCCACCAAATCGGACCCAGAGTGACCCGGCCCACCAAATCGGACCCAGAGTGACCCGGCCCACCAAATCGGACCCAGAGTGACCCGGCCCACCAAATCGGACCCAGAGTGGCCTCAACCCTGAGGGGCTACAACTACCAACCCAGCGCCTGAGGGGCACCCAAGTGTGAAAGTCTTGCAGGGGCAGCCCAGGCACCATTCCAAAGCACTATCTGTAGTTCCTTCAGGAAATACCCATCTAGTTAATTTTGTTGCCCTCCTTTGTACTCTCTCTAGTTCCATTATATCCTTCTTGAGCACCTGTGCCCAAAACTGGACACAGTACTCCATGTGCGGTCTAACTAGGGATTTGTACAGAGGCAGTATAATGCTCTCATCATGTGTATCCAGACCTCTTTTAATGCACCCCATGATCCTGTTTGCCTTGGCAGCTGCTGCCTGGCACTGGCTGCTCCAGGTAAGTTTATCATTAACTAGGATCCCCAAGTCCTTCTCCATGTCAGATTTACCCAGTGGTTTCCCATTCAGTGTGTAATGGTGACATTGATTCCTTCTTCCCATGTGTATAACCTTACATTTATCATTGTTAAACCTCATCTGCCACCTTTCAGCCCAAGTTTCCAACTTATCCAGATCCATCTGTAGCAGAATACTATCTTCTCTTGTATTAACTGCTTTACATAGTTTTGTATCATCTGCAAATATCAATATTTTACTGTGTAAACCTTCTACCAGATCATTAATGAATATGTTGAAGAGAACAGGTCCCAATACCGACCCCTGCGGTACCCCACTGGTCACAGCGACCCAGTTAGAGACTATACCATTTATAACCACCCTCTGCTTTCTATCACTAAGCCAGTTACTAACCCATTTACACACATTTTCCCCCAGACCAAGCATTCTCATTTTGTGTACCAACCTCTTGTGTGGCACGGTATCAAATGCTTTGGAAAAATCGAGATATACCACATCCAATGACTCACCGTGGTCCAGCCTATAGCTTACCTCTTCATAAAAACTGATTAGATTGGTTTGACAGGAGCGATTTCTCATAAACCCATGCTGATATGGAGTTAAACAGTTATTCTCATTGAGATAATCCAGAATAACATCCTTCAGAAACCCTTCAAATATTTTACCAACAGTAGAGGTTAGACTTACTGGCCTATAATTTCCAGGTTCACTTTTAGAGCCCTTTTTGAATATTGGCACCACATTTGCTATGCGCCAGTCCTGCGGAACAGACCCCGTCGCTATACAGTCCCTAAAAATAAGAAATAATGGTTTATCTATTACATTACTTAGTTCTCTTAGTACTCATGGGTGTATGCCATCCGGACCCGGAGATTTATCTATTTTAATCTTATTTAGCCGGTTTCGCACCTCTTCTTGGGTTAGATTGGTGACCCTTAATATAGGGTTTTCATTGTTTCTTGGGATTTCACCTAGCATTTCATTTTCCACCGTGAATACCGTGGAGAAGAAGGTGTTTAATATGTTAGCTTTTTCCTCGTCATCTACAACCATTCTTTCCTCACTATTTTTTAAGGGGCCTACATTTTCAGTTTTTATTCTTTTACTATTGATATAGTTGAAGAACAGTTTGGGATTAGTTTTACTCTCCTTAGCAATGTGCTTCTCTGTTTCCTTTTTGGCAGCTTTAGTTAGTTTTTTAGATAAAGTATTTTTCTCCCTATAGTTTTTTAGAGCGTCAATGGTGCCATCCTGCTTTAGTAGTGCAAATGCTTTCTTTTTACTGTTAATTGCCTGTCTTACTTCTTTGTTTAGCCACATTGGGTTTTTCCTATTTCTAGTCCTTTTATTCCCACAAGGTATAAACCGCTTACAGTGCCTATTTAGGATGTTCTTAAACATTTTCCATTTTTTATCTGTATTCTTATTTCTGAGGATATTGTCCCAGTCTACCAGATTAAGGGCATCTCTAAGCTGGTCAAACTTTGCCTTCCTAAAGTTCAGTGTTTTTGTGATTCCCTGACAAGTCCCCCTAGTGAAAGACAGGTGAAACTGTACAATATTGTGGTCGCTATTTCCTAGATGCCCGACCACCTGCAGATTTGTTATTCTGTCAGGTCTATTAGATAGTATTAGGTCTAAAAGTGCTGCTCCTCTGGTTGGATTCTGCACCAATTGTGAAAGGTAATTTTTCTTGGTTATTAGCAGAAACCTGTTGCCTTTATGGGTTTCACAGGTTTCTGTTTCCCAGTTAATATCCGGGTAGTTAAAGTCCCCCATAACCAGGACCTCATTATGGGTTGCAGCTTCATCTATGTGCTTTAGAAGTAGACTTTCCATGATTTCTGTTATATTTGGGGGTTTGTAACAGACCCCAATGAGAATTTTGTTACCATTTTTCCCTCCATGAATTTCGACCCATATGGACTCGACATCCTCATTCCCTTCGCTAATATCCTCCCTTAAAGTGGACTTTAGACAAGACTTTACATAGAGACAAACCCCTCCTCCTCTCCGATTTTTACGATCCTTTCTAAACAGACTGTAACCCTGTAAGTTAACTGCCCAGTCATAGCTTTCATCTAACCATGTCTCGGTTATTCCCACTATGTCAAAGTTACCTGTAGATATTTCTGCTTCTAGTTCTTCCATCTTGTTTGTCAGGCTTCTGGCGTTTGCGAGCATGCAGTTTAGAGGATTTTGTTTTGTTCCAATCTCCTCGCTGTGGATTGTTTTAGAAATGTTCTTACCTCCCTTCTGAGTATGTTTTCCTGGGTCTTCTTTGTTCGAGTCTAATGTTTTTCTTCCCGTCCCCTCTACTTCTAGTTTAACGCCCTCCTGATGAGTGTAGCGAGTCTTCTGGCGAATGTGTGTTTCCCAGGTTTGTTGAGGTGTAATCCGTCTCTGGCGAGGAGTCCATCGTACAAGTAATTTACACCGTGGTCCAGGAATCCGAATCCTTGTTGTCTGCACCATCGTCTTAGCCAGTTGTTCGCATCAAGGATCCTGTTCCATCTCCTGGTGCCATGCCCGTCTACTGGAAGGATAGAAGAAAAAACTACCTGTGCATCCAGTTCCTTTACTTTCTTCCCCAACTCTTCAAAGTCCTTGCAGATTGTCGGTAGGTCCTTCCTTGCTGTGTCATTGGTGCCAACATGTATCAGCAGAAATGGGTGGACGTCCTTGGAGCTGAAGAGCTTTGGTATCCTATCGGTCACATCCTTGATCATCGCACCTGGAAGGCAGCATACTTCTCTTGCGGTTATGTCTGGTCTGCAGATGGCTGCTTCTGTGCCTCTCAGTAGTGAGTCTCCCACCACCACCACTCTTCGTTGCTTCTTGGCTGTACTTTTTGCTGTCACTTGTTGCTGTGTGCCCTTTTCTTTTTTGCTTGCTGGTATTGCTTCATCCTTAGGTGTGCCATCTTCATCCTCTACAAAGATTTGATATCGGTTCTTCAGTTGTGTGGTTGGTGATTTTTCCATGGTCTTCTTGCTTCTTTTGGTCACATGCTTCCACTCATCTGCTTTTGGAGGTTCTCTGACACTTTTTTCACCTTCTGTGACCAGTAGAGATGCTTCTGTTCTGTCTAGGAAGTCTTCATTCTCTTTGATGAGTTTCAAAGTTGCTATTCTTTCTTCCAGGCCTCACACCTTTTCTTCTAAAAGGGCCACTAGTCTACACTTCTGACAGGTGAAATTGGATTCTTCTTCTGGTCGATCTGTGAACATGTAGCACATGCTGCAGCTCACCATGTAGGTTGTCACATCTGCCATGTTGCTCCTAGATCCTGCTGACTTGCTGTGTGTTTTCCTTCTTGTGTAATCTACTCAGCCAAGCTTTCTTGCAATAATGTCCTACAGGCAAAAATTTGCGCGCCGTAAGGCGCGCGGTTTGGTGATGCTTTCCAAGCAGCTGGTCCTGGCTGTACCCAACGATCTTCTTGCTGAGGGAGACTCTTTGCTTTTCCCAGAAGGCACCTGGAATATGCAAATTATCCTCCTCAAGCTTGAATCCCTGGTTTGGTGATGCTTTCCAAGCAGCTGGTCCCGGCTGTACCCAACGATCTTCTTGCTGAGGGAGACTCTTTGCTTTTCCCAGAAGGCACCTGGAATATGCAAATTATCCTCCTCAAGCTTGAATCCCTGGTTTTTTGCTAAAAAAAATGTGCAATGTAACAAATCAAATAATGTGACCTGGAACAAAATTAACTAGATCAAAAAGAGTATAATGAGTGACCAAGAGGGCTGCAAAAAGGAAACATAGCAAAAAGTAATGGTAATTACCTAAAGGATACCTGTAACCCTGTGGTGCCACCTGTCCCAACGCGCGTTTTGGCGCTGTACCTTCTTCTGTGGGAGTGGCACCTATAAGTTATCAGGACCTTAAGTATACAAGGGGGCCAATAACAACATCCAATGCATCTAATATAACGCTGCATGTGAGTGGCGCATGCATGCTGAGCTGACGTTTTTAATTATGCCATTTTGGTACCGATACAATCTTTTGATCGCCCGTTACTGCACTTTAATGCAATGTCACGGCGACTTAAAAAATGTATTTATGGCGTTTTGACATTTTTTCTCGCTACGCTGTTTAGCGATTAGGTTAATCCTTTTTTTATTGATTGGGTGATTCTGATTTCAGCAATGCCAAATATGTGCATTTTGATTTTTTTTATTATTGTTTTATTTTGAATGGGGCAAAAGGGGGGTGATTTGAACTTTACCTTTTTTTATTTTTTTATATTTCTAAAAACATTTTTTTTCCCTTTTGGCATGCTTCAATAGTCTCCATGGGAGACTAGAAGCTGCCACAACCCGATCAGCTCTGCTACATAGAGGCGAAGATCAGATTGCCTTTATGTAGTAGAATTACTCACTTGCTATGAGCGCTGACCACAGCAAGACGGCAGTGACAACCATAGAGGTCTCCAGGAGACCTCTGGTTGTCATACCAATGAACCGGTGACCCACAATCACGTGATGATGGTCACCGGTGGGCGGATTTTCAGCCCGATGGCCAGAAGAGCGAGTTAAATGCCACTGTCAGCATTTGACAGCGACATTTAATGGGTTAATAACTGCAGGTGGATCGCGATTCTACCCATTGCTATTCCAGGCACATGTCAGCTGTTCAAAACAGCTGACATGTCCCTGCAAAGATGTAGGCTCACTGCCAGAGCCCACATCAAAAGGAGGGAGTCCGACGTCGGCATAAATTTATATCCAACGTTGGAAAAGGGTTAATGCAATGACTATCTTCTGCTCTTTTCTGAGTAAGTTAATCCTGTTTTTAAATAAAAATGCATTATTGGTTAAACATGATGATTTGGCTACTCTGATTTATAGAAAATCACACCATTTATTTGAAGTAGATTTTAGGGGTTTGTGAACACCCACTAAGTGAAAACCCGTAATCCTCCATCTATCCTAATAGATGCTGCCTGATTAGAACTGCCAGGATATAACATTAATTCAAAAGCCAGTTGCCTGTGAGTTTTTTATGACACCGTTCAGACTGTCATATTTTTTAGTGTCCCTAATTTCACTTTTTTATTTTGTCCATTGTATAGTCCTTTGTGGACTTTCTGCTCCTACATAGGACACGCTACATTTAAAATTCGATAGAGACTTTATATTTGCAATATTTTGTACTTTTATAGGACTTTCTTTAAATCAATTTTTGTAAGAAATTTTTGCAACTCTTTAATAATGAAAAATAGCAAAAAAGGCAGAGATGTTTACCTGCCTAGACCTCCAAACAAATGCACTATCAGGATGCAGTGGACCCATGTGGTTAAGATGGCGGCAACACAGGTGCAGAAATACTGATGAGGCAGCCACTCACAGCCTACCAAATTAATGGAGAGGGTGGCTGCTTGGCATATGACTGCACATAAGAGACTAGTATGTGGCGCTGTTCGCACAATGGGAATGCTCAGCATACAGGTTAACAGCCTAGTAGTGACACCCTTCTATTAGCTCAGGCAGGCTGCACAGTGCTATTAACCCCTTTACCCCCAAGGGTGGTTTGCATGTTAACCCCTTCCTGACCCAGCCTATTTTGACCTTAATGACCTGGCCGTTTTTTGCAATTCTGACCAGTGTCCTTTAATGAGGTAATAACTCAGGAATGCTTCAACGGATCCTAGCGGTTCTGAGACGGTTTTTTCGTGACATATTGGGCTTCATGTTAGTGGTAAATTTAGGTCGATAATTTCTGAGTTTATTTGTGAAAACAACGAAAATTTGGCGAAAATTTAGAAAATTTCGCAATTTTCACATTTTGAATTTTTATTCTGTTAAACCAGAGAGCTATGTGACACAAAATAGTTAATAAATAACATTTCCCACATGTCTACTTTACATTAGCACAATTTTGGACACAACATTTTTTTTTGCTGGGAAGTTATAAGGGTTAAAATTTGACCAGTGATTTCTCATTTTTACAACAAAATTTACAAAACCATTTTTTTTAGGGACCACCTCACATTTGAAGATAGTTTGAGGGGTCTATGTGGCTGAAAATACCCAAAAGTGACACCATTCTAAAAACTGCACCCCTCAAGGTGCTCAAAACCACATTCAAGAAGTTTATTAACCCTTCAGGTGTTTCACAGCAGCAGAAGCAACATGGAAGGAAAAAATGAACATTTAACTTTTTAGTCACAAAAATGATCTTTTACCAATAATTTTTTAATTTTCCCAAGGGTAAAAGGAGAAACTGGACCACGAACGTTATTGTCCAATTTGTCCTGAGTACGCTTATACCTCATATGTGGGGGTAAACCACTGTTTGGGCGCACAGCAGGGCTTGGAAGGGAAGGAGCACCATTTGACTTTTTGAATGAAAAATTGGCTCCAATCTTTAGCGGACACCATGTCGCGTTTGGAGAGCCCCCGTGTGCCTAAACATTGGAGCTCCCCAACAAGTGACCCCATTTTGGAAACTATACCCCCCAAGGAACTTATCTAGAAGCATAGTGAGCACATTAAACCCCCAGGTGCTTCACAAATTGATCCGTAAAAATGAAAAAGTACTTTTTTTCACAAAAAAATTATTTTAGCCTCAATTTTTTCATTTTCACATGGGCAACAGGATAAAATGGATCCTAAAATTTGTTGGGCAATTTCTCCTGAGTACACCGATACCTCACATGTGGGGGTAAACCACTGTTTGGGCACATGGTAAGGCTCAGAAGGGAAGGAGCGCCATTTGACTTTTTGAATGAAAAATTGGCTCCAATCTTTAGCCGACACCATGTCGCGTTTGGAGAGCCCCTGTGTGCCTAAACATTGGAGCTCCCCCACAAGTGACCCCATTTTGGAAACTAGACCTCCCAAGGAACTAATCTAGATGTGTGGTGAGCACTTTGAACCCCCAAGTGCTTCACAGAAGTTTATAACGCAGAGCCATGAAAATAAAAAATAATTTTTCTTTTCTCAAAAATGACTTTTTAGCCCACAATATTCTATTTTCCCAAGGGTAACAGGAGAAATTGGACCCCAAAAGTTGTTGTCCAGTTTCTCCTGAGTATGCTTATACCCCATATGTGGGTGTAAACCACTGTTTGGGCACACGTCGGGGTTCGGAAGGGAAGTAGTGACGTTTTGAAATGCAGACTTTGATGGAATGCTCTTCGGGCATCACGTTGCGTTTGCAGAGCCCCTGATGTGCCTAAACAGTAGAAACTCCCCACAATTGACCCCATTTTGGAAACTAGAACCCCAAGGGAACTTATCTAGATGTGTGGTGAGCACTTTGATCCCTCAAGTGCTTCACAGAAGTTTATAACGCAGAGCGTGAAAATAATAAATGTGTTTTCTTTCCTCAAAAATATTTTTTTAGCCCCAAATTTTTACATTTTCCCAAGGGTAACAGGAGAAATTTCACCCCAAGAGTTGTTGTCCAGTTTCTCCTGAGTACGCTGATACCCCATATGTGGGGGAAAACCACTGTCTGGGCACATGACGGGGCTCGGAAGGGAAGTAGTGACGTTTTGGAATGCAGACTTTGTTGGAATCGTCTGCGGGCATCATGTTACGTTTGCAGAGCCCCTGATGTGCCTAAACAGTAGAAACCCCCCACAAGTGACCCCATTTTGGAAACTAGACCTCCCAATGAACTAATCTAGATGTGTGGTGAGCACTTTGAACCCCCAAGTGCTTCACAGAAGTTTACAACGCAGAGCCGTGAAAATAAAAAATAATTTTTCTTTCCTCAAAAATTATGTTTTAGCAAGCAATTTTTTATTTTCACAAGGGTAACATGAGAAATTGGACCCCAAGAGTTGTTGCCCCGTTGGTTCTGAGTACAATGATACCCCATATGTGGGGGTAAACCACTGTTTGGGCACAAGTCGGGGCTCGGAAGGGAAGTAGTGACGTTTTGAAATGCAGACTTTGATGGAGTGGTCTGCGGGCGACATTCCATTTGCAGAGCCCCTGATGTGCCTAAACAGTAGAAATCTGCCACAAATGACCCCATTTTGGAAACTAGACACCCCCCAAGGAACTTTTCTAGATGTGTGGTGAGCACTTTGAACCCCCAAGTGCTTCAGAGAAGTTTATAACGCAGAGCCGTGAAAATAAAAAATAATTTTTCATTCCTGCTACGTTTTAGCAAGCAATTTTTTATTTTCGCAAGGGTAACAGGAAAAATTGGACCCCAATAATTGTTGCCCAGTTTGTCCTGAGTATGCTGGTACCCTATATGTGGGGGTAAACTACTGTTTGGGGCGCACATCAGGGCTCGGAAGGGAGGGAGCACCATTTGACTTTTTGAACGCAAGATTGGCTGGAATCAATGGTGGCGCCATGTTGCGTTTGGAGACCCCTGATGTGCCTAAACAGTGGAAACCCCTCAATTCTAACTCCAACACTAACCCCAACACACCCCAAACCCTAATCCCAACTCTGTCCATAACTAGGGTTGAGCGACTTTTATTTTTATAGGATCGGGTCGGGTTTCACGAAACCCGACTTTCTCAAAAGTCGGGTCAAGTTACATCGGCCGATCCTATAAAAAAGTTGGGGTCGGCCGAAACACGAAACCCAATGCAGTGCAATGGGATACTATGATTCCCAGGGTCTGAAGGAGAGGAAACTCTCCTTCAGGCCCTGGGATCCATATTAATGTGTAAAATAAAGAATCAAAATAAAAGATGTTGATATACTCACCCTCGGACGCGCCCTGGTACTAATCGGCAGGCTTCCTTCCTAAGAATGAGCGCGTGAATGACCTGCGGTGACGTCGCGGCTTGTGATTGGTCGCGAGCGGTCACATGGACAAGCCGCGACGTCATCTAAGGTGGTCATGTAAGAGAGGTGGCTCTTTACACAAGAGACTTTTACAAGTTGAATCTCGTTGGATCTACGTACTTCACTCCATTGCGCCACATGGAATTAATGAGGACTTACATTTCACGGGCTTCTTGGGCTGAACCGGTTATCTGCTGCTCTGGTTTCTCTTTGTACTCGGTTGGACAAGCCATTGAGACAGGACTTTAAATTTCAAAGTTGTTTACACTGCGTATGTGACGGACTTCATCTGCCGGACTTATATGGGATGTATGCCGCACATTGGGATTTGGATTGGTTGGGACCCTTATGGTCATTTAGTTTTATTTGCTTCTACATATATATACATATTAAATATGGCGGTCAGTCCCTTGATTGTCCGCCTGTGTATACCATGGTGTATTGTGATCTAGATGCATCATTGTTTGTGTATGGGCCTATATGCATGTATGTGTATGCGTATGTATATATGTGCATATATATATGTATGTGTGCTTCAATACATAGTTTTGTTTCATCCACTTACATGTTTTCCTTACAGGTATCAGTGCTATTCAGTTTTGTTTGGCTGGTAGGCACGCATATCAAGCATGGCGGTCAGTCTTTCGCCTGTCCGCCTGCATGCCGGCCTGTTCAGTTTGTTACAAGTCTTCCTGCCATGACATGTAGGCTAATGGCTCATTTATACTATAGTCTGTCCATATTTTGCCTTACAGCTGTTTTTTCTTTTAAAATAATTTTTCTTTTTCTCAGGCATGTGCCCAAATGTGTATGCCTCCTTGGACGATTTTAGGTGCACAGGTTTATGTTCCTAGCCATACATCTTATTTCTCTTTATTTCTGTTCTTATTTGTCCCTGGGGCGTTTCTTTACCCCTCATGTCCCTTATCCCTGCGGTATCTCCTTTCTGCTCCTATGCGTATCGCCGGTTTATTTACCGGCGTGTGCGCATTGGAACACTGTGGGCAGAGACGTCTGCCCACTTCCAGCGTCTCTTTCCATCTGCGCATGCGCCAATAGCCCTGTGCTTCTTTAGTTTCATTTTCACCTGCTGTCCTCCGTACTTGTCATTTCCGGGTTCCGGACCACGGCTGCACACCTGTTGGCGCTCATTATAGCACCATGAATATAAGGATGTTCCTTTTGGTGGTGAGTACTTCCCCTGACGAAGCGGCCCTTGCAGCCGCGATACGCGTTGGGACCCCCCGCCTGACGGTCCTGTTCTCGGTTTGGCTGCCTGGCTACTATCCTTATTATAGGTGATTTTAGGGCAGTCTTCCTTCACACTGTTGTTTCCCAGCGGCTGGTTTATATAGGAGCTTTTGGCTCCTATCATTTTTTAGGCATAGGCAGCGTGTGGTACATGGCATTGCCACATATTTCAGTGGCTATTTATTATTAATATTTATCTTGTACCTTGTGGGTTTAATGCAGTGTGTTGTTACAACGCACATGGCCTTCCAGTGTGCTGTGTACGTTTTTATGTATTTACATGTTTCATGCAGTTATTATCGTTGAACAGGCCTGATGGGGGGGTTGTTTTTGTCATTGTTCTTAATTGTTTTTAACATTGTTTCTCACCATTAAAGTTGTTCCTTTTTGATACTGACTTTGGGTGGTGTGCATTAAATTTCTGAGTGGCTTCTTTTTCTCTGTTTTGGTATATCATGTTCAGCCACTTATTTTTGCACCCCCACTATTCACTGTGATAGTGTATATATATAGTAGTGCGCCAGCTGTGTTGGACATTTACAGCGGTTGTTTTGAGCATCTTTTTGATGTTTTTCTGGCTTGGCAGCACACGGTCTATTAAGAGTTTTTTGCTTATATTTACATTTGTATTATATATTTCTTTTGGTGCTCAGGTGAGATTCTTCTCAGTGGTGTATCATGGACTGGGACGCGAGAGAGGCCGCATGGAGGGCTTCCGCCTCCGCTGCTTTTGCCGACAGTGTTTCCAGTGGCCCGGACTCCGATTTCACACGGGTTACCACCAAGCTGATGGCGGCTCAAAAACAGGGGATTAAATTATTATGGAACATTCGGTGCTTAGAAGAGTATCTCAAGTTGAATCTGGTCCCTAGGGGATTGAGAGTTTCCATATTTCCAGCCTGGGAACCCTCTGATCATTTCCGCACTACTTGGGAGGGGGGCCTTCTACGGTGTTCGCATATACTGATCAATTTATTGATCACACATGATAGAGATCTTTTGAGTCAGGTCAAGACAGAGATCAAGGATCTGGAGAATGACCTCAATAAATTTGATGAGGTATCACAGATTCAGCCCTTTAAGACCAAACTAAAAATAGTCCTTGATAAATATGACAAAGAAATTATGGACAAAAAAAGGTCAAAATTTTTGAGAGACAAATCGGATTTTGACCGGAAGGTCGTTTTCAATTGGAGGCACCAGGGCAACCAGCGACGTGGCAGGAGTGCTAAATTGAATACTAGTGTATCCACAAATAATATTTCAACCCTGGATGGACATCAGTCCAGTGATTTTTTATCCTCCGCGGAAAGCAAGCCAGATGTAGGGGTAGGACCAGGCGAGGGCGGAGGCGACACAAGTCTGTTCACACGGGTCACCAGGAACAGAAATTACAGGCCGGTCTATTACAACCAACGGAAGAAGAACCGCAGATAACCGTACAGTCCACCAATGACGCCCGTGAGTATAACCGCTCCATTGACAACGAATCTCTGCAAATTATTAACCTCTCTGAATACCAGCTTAATGCCGTTGAGACATCTGTATTGAAGAGGGGGCTTACCTTCTCACCTGCACAGGGGATGGATAAGTTCACGCTTATCAAAGACCTTTTTCTCTTTTGCAAGAAAATTATTTTACAAGTCTTGCACAATCAGTCTCATCCTGCTCCAACTCTTGTACAAACTGAACAGAGAGCGTTTCAGGATCTCCTGGATCTACTGGATGAGGGGGATGCCCCTAGAGGTAGGCCACGGTTCCCACACAAAAATAGATCTATGGTGTGCCCCCCCCTATCCACGGTCCCAGCTGTTAAAATCTTTTTTGAGATGGTCAAGCAGGATATAGAGGCATTGCCGGTTACATCAGGTGTGGGCACAAATCTCACGGGCCAGGAACGAAGAGCTTTATTTGACTTAAGTAACAACAAGGAGTTTGTGATTAGAGAGGCGGACAAGGGGGGGAACATCATCCTGTGGCCCCACCATATGTATTTGGAGGAAGCT